>NC_069686.1:58388909-59011409 GCF_023699985.2 Odocoileus virginianus | reverse complement strand
ACTGGGAAAGATAGCTGCTCATGTTTATTTAAAGCATGACAAAGGCATTTACACCAGGGAACTCCTGTGTGGCCTACCTGATTCCTATTATTCTTCAGGTCCTATTCCCCAGGCTGCTTTAAATACAGCTTTCTGCTGTGGGAGTTAGCGCTATATGTCCCTTGGCATCAGTACCTGCCTGGTCATTCAACAGTGGGTACAAATTATCCACCTTTAGTCCCCCTCATCCTATGCCATGTCAGGGAAGGACAGTTTTAAGCCTACAAAAATAACTCACACGCTAGTAAAGTAATGCTCAAAATTCTCCAAGACAGGCTTCAACAGCACATGAACCGTGAACTTCCAGATGTTCAAGCTGGTTTTAGAAAAGGCAGAGGAATCAGAGATCAAATTGCCAACATCCTCTGGAGCATCAAAAAAGCAAGAGAGTTCCAGAAAAACATATATTTCTACTTTATTGACTATGCCAAAACCTTTGACCGTGTGGATCACCACAAACTGTGGATAATTCTTAAAGAGATGGGAATACCAGACTACCTGACCTGCGTCTTGAGAAATCTGTATGCAGGTCAGGAAGCAACAGTTAGAACTGGACATGGAACAACAGACTGGTTCCAAATAGGAAAAGGAGTACGTCAAAGCTGTATATAGTCACCCTGATTATTTAACTTATATGCAGAGTACATCATGAGAAACGCTGGGCTGGATGAAGCACAAGCTGGAATCAAGATTGCTGGGAGAAATATCAATAACCTCAGATATGCAGATAACACCACCCTTATGGCAGAAAGCAAAGAACTAAACAGCTTCTTGGTGAGAGTGAAAGAGGAGGATGGAAAAGTTGGGTTAAAACTCAACATTCAGAAAATGAAGATCATGGCATCTAGTCCCATCACTTCAGGGCAAATAGATGGGGAAACAATGGAAACAGTGACAGACTTTATTTTGGGGGGCTCCAAAATCATTGCAGATGGTGACTGCAGCCATGAAATTAAAAGACGCTTGCTCCTTGGAAGAAAAGTTATGACCAACCTAGACAGCATATTAAAAAGCGGAGACATTACTTTGCCAACAAAGGTCTGTCTAGTCAAGGCTATGGTTTTTCCAGCAGTCATGTATGGATGTGAGAGTTGGACTATAAAGAAAGCTGATTGATGAAGAATTGATGCTTTTGAACTGTGGTGTTGGAGAAGACTCTTGAGAGTCCCTTGGGCTGCAAGGAGATCCAACCAGTCCATCCTAAAGGAGATCAGTCCTGGGTGTTCATTGGAAGGACTGATGCTGAAGCTGAAACTCCAATCCTTTGGCCACCTGATGCGAAGAACTGGCTCATTGGAAAACACCCTGATGCTGGGAAAGATTGAGGGCAGGAGAAGAAGGGGATGACAGAGGATGAGATGGTTGGATGGCATCACCGACTCAACGGACATGAGTTTGAGTAACCTCCGGGAGTTGGTGATGGACAGGGAGGCCTGGCCTGTTGCAGTCTATGGTGTTGCAAGGAGTCGGACATGACTGAACAACTGAACTGAACTGAAGAAGTTATGAGAGTGGGCACCTTAGACATTGTTTCCCTGGCTTCACAGTGGATAAGAGTAAACTGCCACACAACACAGGCAAGACTGGTCTCATGCCATAATTTGCATATTCAAATTTATCAACTTACTGCTAAATATCGTTATCAATATTTACTAAGTATATTTTAAAAGGAAATGGTCGTTCATACGATGCTTCCAACCTCTTGTAAACTCTGGTTCCAGAGAAATCTCTCCTCTGTCAAGAAAACGCCCGGGAGGAGTGCAAAAGTCGCAGAGAATTTCTTCAAGGCAAACATTAACTATATTGTAAAGTAATTAGCCTCCAACTAATAAAAATAAATGAAAAAGAAACATTAACTGAGAACCTGCTTTTTAAGATGCTAAGGATGCAGTGAGGAACACACACACACAACCTCTTTGAGTTCAAGCAACACACAACCTCACACTCCTCACTCGGCCCCTCCCACCCAACGCACTCACAGAGGAAACTTTTCTACAGGAAAAGTTTTCACATGTCACCTCTTTCTTCATCGCTTAAAGAAGAAAAAAATAATAATTATAGAGCCGGTGCCCAAGACTTGTGGCTAGGTACATAACTCCTTTATATAAATGCCATTCTCTGGGACAGACAAGGTGTGCTTCAGGTAATGGTGTAACTAAAATGACATCATTACAGGAGTTGCATCCTCAGAGATGACTTTCCTCTCAGGAAGAACATGAAACGGAGGGTAGTTAGGCTGAGTGAACACGACGCACTCACTGCCTGGAGGGAAGGAGGGAATCCTTTTCGGGGGACTCGGTTCCCTGGTCCATATATCAAGAAGTTTGCCCAAGTGCGTGTAACTCAGGGGACACCCCGATTCTGAACTAGAACCAGCCCGGGTCTGAATCGCCAAGTTGATCATTGCTCAAACCTTGATCCGGGAGCAACCGGGCTTCCGAAGTCCGGCTTGCGGAGAGGACCAAACCCACTTGGGGCATCCGATGCCCGTGAGAAGCAGAGAGGGGAAGCAGGATGCAAACCTTCCCCAAGATTGAGGAATAATCCTTTGATAGAGCACCTCTGAGGAACACGCAGAGCCCGGGCGCGAAGCTACGCGGAACGAGGACCGCGTCAGGCGCGCAGAACTGCACCTCCTCGCCGGCGTGGGTCCCGGCCTAGCCCGGGGCTGCCCTCGCGCAGGCGCAGTCGCGCAGCGCTCTTGCCCCAGCGCGCATGCTCCGCCGAGCTGCTGCGCTCCAGGCTCCCGGCGGCGGCGGAGGCTGCGGCGGCGGAGGAAGTTTCCGCTCTGCCCGCCACCCCGGTAGCAGCTTCGGGGCCGGGGACAGCTTCCTCCGGACGCTCCGCGGGCTTCGCTGCGGCCCCACGGCGGTCCGACGGGATCATGGGGTTGTCAAAGGGGCCGGAAGGCCAGGGTCTCCCGGAGGTAAGGAACCCCTCCTCCCTCCCTGACACGTCCGGGTTTCCGAGCGAGGGCCGAGCCTGCGGCGTCGCAGGCACCGGGGGATCCGGCAGCGTTTAGGGCTCCCCGCCTCCTTTCTCAGGTGTGTCCGCCTACCCATGCACCGGCCCTGTCCGCTGGGGGCCGAGCTAGTTCCCCAGTGTGGACATGGGCGGAGACCAACTTCAAACGGTGCCGGGTCTCCTGGGACGGAGGGAGCCTTCCTGGGCCAGTGCCTGCCCCGACGCTGCCCCAGACGCCCTGGGGCCCGGGGTCCCACCTCTCTGGCTCCCTCCGGCAGTCTCCCCCCGACCCCCGGCGCCGCTCGGCTCGCCCCGAGGACCGAGGCTCCTGCGCCCAGTAGTCACGAGACGCGCGCTGGGACGGTCCGGGCTCGGGTTGTGCAAAGGGCGTTGACCTTGTGGCGCCTACCGCCGCCTCCCCGGGCCCACGGGGTCCTGGCGGCCGGCACCCGCCGCCGTGGTGTCGGAGGGGAAGGGAGCGGGGATTGCCTCCCTGCGTTTGTCCCCACGTCGGGCCAGGCTGGCTGGAGGAAGTTTGGGAGCCGGGCGCGCGCCAGGTCTTGTCCGGCCGGGTCAGCGCACCGCGGTGTCCGCGGTGGAGACCGTGCGGAGTGGCCGGGCGGAAACGTCGCTGCTTCTCCAGAAGGTAGAGCGCGTGCCTCTCCTTCCCAGAGGTGTTTGTTATTAAGTACTCAGTCGATCCCGAGGAACAGGGTGATCAGCGGGTTCTGGATTTGTACACACATTACCTGGGAGGAGAGGAAAAGTGCATTTCCTTTTGACTGCAAAGATCACTTAGCTAGACAGTTTGCATCAGTGCTCTGTTCCAGTTGATTTACTCAACAGCTAGTTTAGTTTACTAGATTCTTGAAAGAAATGGAGTCCATACTGCGCCTCTGTCCCTTTCCTAAGGTTCTGAAGCAGGTATTTGTCAGACGGACTGATTCCTTGACGTGGTGCCTGGTTCCTTCACACGTAACTGCCTGGGGCCAGTCTTGCTTCTTTGCCTTACTCCCCAAATGCTTAGTTCTTAAATCCTACTAGTACCATTTATTGAGGGATCACTGTTCTGTGCATAAAAGCTGGAGATGTAGTGATTGCAGAACAGACTTAATCTGTCAGTGTTTGCTCCCAGAATGCAAATCCATTTCATCATCTTCAGAAAACCTAGCAAGTGTAATGTCAGAACCCTTCTGTTAGGTAACACTTGACAAGCAAGTTGCTTTGATGGACCAGGGTTTGTGAAGACTAGAATCTGTTCTGTGATTTGATTTGATATTTCTTTTTTGCCTTTTTAAGTTCTAGGCTCTCATCAGGTTTTTTGCCTGGCACTTTGCTGTGGACTCTGTCTGGTCTCCCAGGTTCTAACTTAAATCCCTTCAGTTCTTTGCCCCAGTGTACCACCGGTAGGGTCTTTCTAGAAAAAAAACAACTTGCACCTCCTTTGTCCTTTGTTTAACCCTTCACTGTCAGGAGACTGGGTCTAATTTGTCACTTTTCCAAGTTCCTGACAATTAGGAGGCAAACAGGATTCACTTAGTTCAAAGACTAGTATGTATGAATATGAATAGTATGTGCCATGAAGCTGTCACTAGTCCGGTTATTTCATTAAATGTAATTTTGTAAAAGCTTTTATGTATGTGAAGGAAAGAGAGATAGCTAGATGTGGCCCTGCCTTCCAGCTTACATGAACTATGGTCCAAGACAACTGACAGTTTAGTGTTCCTAGTTTAAGAGCTCACAGCATTCCTTTTTATTAGAATTTTAGTTTTAAGAGTTGGATGTATTACCCAGCCTGGAGATGTTTTATGGCTTCAAGCTAGAGTATTCTTTCATTCACTGCATATTAGCTAGTGACCTTTTTGCATTTTGTTTTAATGCTAACCTATGAAGTGGATTTGGTGTCTTAACATTCCCCATTCATTGTCTTGTGCAAGAAAATTACTTCACAAGGTGCAATGCAGAAGTACACTTCTCCATTCTGGGGGTGGGTGGATGGGAAGCGTGGGCCGTACACTTGTCAAGGTGTGGGCAGTGGGTGCCCATTAGGTACAAGGTGCGACAGGGAGGACCCTCCCGGGTTGTGCTGATGTATTGTCCTCTTCTTGGAAGGGTCTTCATGATACGTGATTGAACAAATGAAGGATTCCTTTTTTACATCCCAGGAGTTTTAAGAAAATACTTACATTATCCCATTTTTCTTTTCTGTTCTATTTTTGTGAACCATAGCTGTTCTTTATTTTCTCTTATTTGAATCTCTCGACTTGTAAATGGTTCTCAACCATCACAGACCTTTTGCAAGGAAGAAAAGGTGTGAATAATTAATATTTTTGCATGTCTTCTAGGAATTAGTGAATGCTAACCTTCAGAATCTTTGCTAGCCTGGACCAGTGTCATTTGAGAGGGAAGTGAAATGAGCAGGCTTTCCCTTCCATCACTGCCTGTTGCAGGAGATAAACAATCTCTTTAATAATTCCATGTTCAATGATGTGTTAACATGTGTGCTCCTCCTGAAAGTTTGTACTTTAAAATAAACTTGACTTTCCATTATCAGTGTCATGATTGTGAAAACATGTTGTTAATACGTGACTGGTTTAGGTCATGGAGCTTGTGTGATTGATGGTTAAGCATGTCATTCCATGTTTAATAAGTGTGTCCTTGGAGTCTAACGCTGTTCAGAACAGAGAGATAAACATGGGTGGCGAATAGATGGAATATATGCCACCCCCCACCCAACCAGCTAACAGTCTATTTGGAAAGACAGGCATGCCACTCAGAAGAAGTTGGTAATTGTATGAATGGCAGACAATAAATAAAATAGAGATGCAAAGGAATGACCATTTTAAGCTGCAGAGATGACGTTGAATGGGAGCTGGAGTTTGAAGGTGGTGTCTGGGTGCTTGGAGAATATCAGGAGAGCAATGAAGGTATGAGAAGGGCTTGTTTAGGTTGGCCACCACTGTGCCTGGATTGTTTTGGTGGGAGGTAAAGGATGGAGCTGAAAAGATAGGTTGCAACCCCAGATCTGAATGCAAAACCAAGACATTGGGAACTTATCTGGTAGTCAGTGAGTGATGCCTTAATGATGAGGGCTGGGTGCTAAACTAAAGAGGGGTGATGAGAAAGCTGTGATTTAGGAAGGAATGAGCAGGATAGACTAATAGGGAAGGAAGATGGAGAGGCAGTTGCCATTGTCCTGGCATGACATGCAAATGGAAGATAGCATAAATGTGAGTTGCATAATTAAGGAAGATTTAGCAGGCATTTTTAGCTAAAGGGAATAGTCAGAGGCAGATATGAGGCTATGAACCAGGACATCTTGACACTGTTTTCTATAGAGAGGCAGTTGTTTATTTTCTGCAATAATGGAAGACAGGAAAGGCACAGTTCAGTAAAGTGTATGGAGGCAAAAGTACTAGTCTATTTAGGTGTATTGAACTTGGAGTTAACAGCCTGGAGTGAAGGTAGGATATAAATAAAGAATGTTTAAATCAAATCCCTATTTAAATGTATCAAGTAAATATTATTTTTAAGGCAGCCCTGTTACATGGTAGTAATCACCCTGTAATATGTCTTGTGTTGAAAGCCTTCCTTGTATTTGCTATAGAGATCAAAGAGCAGAGGGGGCCACATGATTGAATTCTTTGTTCTTGCCCCTCTTGTCGGTAACTTCTAGAACCAAGATGAGTATAAAGTTCAAACAAAACAAACCACCTGTTCCATCTTAAAGGAGTTTATAATGCAGTTGAGAAAAGCTGCTATATAAGTCACGTGTTAGAGAACAGGGTGGTAAGTGTGCTGAAGTCTTCCTTTCCCTGGATTCCTTCATGCACCTGTGCATGTCCTCTCCCCCGTCTGTGATGGTAACCGCTTGTTGAGCAGGGACCTTGTTCTGTGTGACTCTGGCAGCACTGTGTCCCGCAGGCTGCTGCATGGACACAGTGATACTTGCCAGTATCACATGCTCCCTGGCAGTGAGTCCATGCTGTCAGGGAATATACCTGGTGTTCCTTTATTCAAGGTAGCTTTTGCCAGCCTTTTGCTTTCGTTTTAGGTAGAAACAAGAGAAGATGAAGAGCAGAATGTCAAGTTGACTGAAATTCTGGAGCTCTTGGTTGCAGCTGGGTATTTCAGGGCAAGAATTAAGGGCTTATCACCTTTTGACAAGGTAAGAGGAAATCTTTCTAACCATTAGGGTAGTCTTTGTCAGGATGTCATGGTTTACCGTGGAAAGGAAGAAGAGATTGTATTTTTCTTTCTATGTATCCATGGTGCATTTCTCCAGGATTCAGATTCACTATGAAAGTGTTTGTTTCCTATTAAAAGAAAATACTCATGTATCAGTAAAATACACCTTCAAGTCCTTTTGTGCATGAAGATTTGAGAAATACAAATAAGCAAAATAAATAGTTTCTCCTTTCAAGGAGCTTAAAGTTTGGGTGGGAAGATAAAGCTTGTAAGATAAAGTAATTTGAGTTAATAGGGAGCTATCCCAGGTTGATAAAGCTGATAAAGAATCTGCCTACAATGCGGGAGACCTGGGTTCGATCCCTGGGTTGGGAATATCCCCTGGAGAAGGGAATGGCTACCCACTCCAGTATTCTGGCCTGGAGAATTCCATGGACTGTACAGTCCATGGGGTCACCAAGAGTTGGACACAGCTGAGCAACTTTCACTTTCACTTTCATCCCAAGTTGGGATGCTCACAGATAGTTGCCAGGTATTCTCTGGGCTCTGAATGCTAGGTTTGGAGAAGGAAGAAGTCGCTGTTGGATGAAGTCATTTAATTCGGCAGAACCTTGAACAGTTCTTACACATGAGGAATAGAAGTAGGGTTGAGAGCACAAGGATAAGAACAAACACCTTGTACTCAATGAGCCTGACTTCTGCAGGGTAGGGAAGACAGACAGCAAGCCAGTGCACATGGAATAACTGGCACAATTCATTAAGTGCCTCAATGAACTGAGCACAGAAGTGAGGCATCCAGATCAGCCGGAACATGCTGGGTAAGCTTCCTGGTAGAAGGAAGCATTGAGTTCTGCAGTGGGCCAAAGCCCTGTCTCCACGTAACAGGCTCTTTTGTAATACAGATGTGTAGGTCTCAGCCTTTGAAATTCTGGTTTGTTAGGTGTGGGCTGGGACTGGAATCTGTATTTTACTAGGCATCTCGCATGAGTCTACAGTATAGCCAGGGATAAGATTCATTGTTGATCTTTTCTGATTCAAGCTGTGTCTATGAAGGTTTTGTTTCAAAAGGATTTTTAGCCTTTGTCTCATTTGCATCTGAGAGAAGTCCCATGGCAAAATAAGAGTACAGATTCTCATCTCCTTTAGGCAGAAGAAAAAATGGGATGTATGGAAATTAAGTAACAAGCCACAGAATGTCCCCCCTGCTACCCACATATCTGGTCCATAAAACTCGTAATTCCTCTGCCGTCTTGCACTTGACTGTAACTGGATTAAGGCTTCTCTCAGCTGAGAGCTAATGTCCATCCCCGTTGGTATAAGGAGAATCTATACACCACACATCCATTTAGTCTTGGAAGGCAGCTTCTCAGTCCCCTAGCCACATGTTTCAAGTGCTCAGTAACCATGTGTGGCTGGCAGCACCATACTAAATGGTGTGGATCCGGACTGCTCCTGTCCTGGCAGAAAGCTTTATCCAGCAGTGCTATTTAGATGGGAGAAGGCAGTGGCACCCCACTCCAGTACTCTTGCCTGGAAAAATCCCATGGACGGAGGAGCCTGCTAGGCTGCAGTCCATGGGGTCGCTAAAAGTCAGACACGACTGTGCGACTTCACTTTCACTTTTCACTTTAACACATTGGAGAAGGAAATGGCAACCCCCTCCAGTGTTCTTGCCTGGAGAACCCCAGGGACGGGGGAGCCTGGTGGGCTGCCGTCTATGGGGTCGCACAGAGTCGGACACGACTGAAGAGACTTAGCAGCAGCAGCAGCTGTTTAGATGAGTTGTAGTGGATGGAGCCAGGACACATATTGTCTGTCTCTGAGGATACACAATTTTTTATGTAAAAACTGTTTCTATTTTATCTGCCTTACACGTCTTCCCTTCTTCCCAAACTAGGAAGAGAAAATAGGGTTTTTTTTTTTATGTCTTGCAGGTGGTGGGAGGAATGACCTGGTGCATCACCACTTGCAACTTTGACGTGGATGTTGATTTACTCTTTCAGGAGAACTCTACAATAGGTCAGAAAATGTAAGTTATTGGGCTTTCCATGGGTGAGCCTAACAGTGAGAAAGGAGATAAATCTTGAGCATTTGCTGTGTGCCAAAGGTTGTGTTAGATGCTTCACTCATGGACTAAAAGAAGCCAAGGTCACACAGCTAACACATGAGAGTCATCTAATATTATTATAATGTTAATAGGCTATTTCTGGTGTTTTTTGTTGATCAAAATTTCTGTTGATTGCTTGAGTATCTCCTTCCAAAGGCACTGAATTTGGATGGAAGTTGGATAATTGAAGGGAGGGGATCTTTCCTTCCCTGTTGCTTCTGCATAAGGCAGAGCCTCACTTTGCCTGTGTCCTTGCCAAAGACATCCTGGAAGTGTGCCCTGGCTGATCTTCTGTAGCTCACCAGGGACTTGATATTTCATGAGATCATTGGGATCCCAGTTTTGCTCAGCCCTGCCAGTGGGCAGCTGTGTGACCTTGGGCAAGCCTTCCTTTATGTATAGAAAGAGGGTTTGTGATCTCAGATCTATAGGAGTCTGTGATTTACTTACTCATTTTTCTGAAGCCTTGTCCTCCCCTAAATGGACTAAAAATGCTTTATGATGCATGGGAGAGCAATAATAGTGGAAAAGTGAAGCAAAGCAAAAGGGGTAAAAAAGGGAAGGAAAGGCAGAGTTGTGCGTAAGGAACACAACTGTGAGGAGTCAAAAGGCCCTGTTTTCCTAAGAATGGGACAAAGATTTGGCTGAAAAGAAGGAAAAAACACGAAAAGAAGAAAAAATAAATTATCCAATTTATGCTTTCCATATAGTAGAAGAAAAACAAGTCCCTGGGAATCACCAAAACCCTTAACACTAAGACCAAAAGGCATTCTTGGCTCCCTGTTAAGGAGTTGATGCTGTTTGACACAGTAATGCTGTCATCAGTGCCCGGCCAGGAATAGTGGGCGCTGCATCCTGACACCTGTGTGTGCGGGGCTGTGGCATCATGTCCAGCCACCCACAGAGAGAAGTTCGCTTGGGGGATGGGTGCAATGGAGTCCAGGTGTGTGGCTCTGCTCCCAGTGATCCAGTTCAAGCCAGCAGGGGAGTGTAGTCCTGTTCTGTTATTAAGGTGTTACATACGTGAAGGTACAAGAAACATTTAGATACTACCAAAGGGAGCAAAACATGCAGCTCATGTCTCTCCCCTTTCCCATTTTACACCCTAGTTTTATTCCCTGGAGAGAGTCGTCTTTGACTGTCTAGGTTTTATATTCTTCATCGTGGTCGCTAATATGTCTCCACCTTTGTATACACTGTTTCATTCAAATCCAAAGAGAGGAGGAAGTTGGCTCACCTGTACCACTCACTACATCCCCTTTGTCTTCCAACTTCCACTCTTTTAATTTTTATCTTTCTTTTCTATAATCGCTTGCATAATTTTGCTCTACTTAAGCTTTTATTTCTTGACCCATTAATATAAAGTAGTTCCTCCTGTTTATAGTCTGTTCTATAGTAGCAGTTAAGTTGTCCATGCTTTATCTACAGGTAGATTCTAAAAACAAATCTATAAACAGTATTTGCAGTAAAGACTTGTGATGGGGTCAGAAAAACAACAGTAATTTTCTGGACTATAATGGTGCTGTTTAAAGGAGAATATTTGAAGTATTACAGTCAAAAGCAATCTCTTCATTTATTCATTGACTCAGCAAGTTCATAATGTTCTGGATGCATTAATGAAAAATGTGCTACCCTCATGGAGCTTAGAGTCTATTGGAGGAGACAGACAAAAACTAGTCTAATAAATAAGTACAGTATGTGTAGACATATGTGCTGTGAAAAAAAACTAAACCCAGGAAAGGGTATGAGGAGAGACGTAGGGTGGCAGGCAGCTGTGGTTTAAGTCTGTAAGCTTCACTGAGAAAGTGATGCTGGAGTTAAGACTTGAGGGATGAGGGTTCCAGGCAGAGGGGACTGCCCGTGTGAAGGCCCTCGCAGAAGCGGGCCTAGAGTGTAGTGTGGAGGGGGTGGGGCGTGGGGAGGGGGCAGCAGCAGACGGAAGTGCAGAGAGGCCATGGGACAGACAGGTAGCGCCTTGTAGGTCAGGGGTTTACTCTGCGTCAGGTGCGAAATCCATGGAGGGTGGCATTGAGCAGGGGAAGAAGACAGTATGTTCTGTGTTTAAGAAGGAGCCCTCATCTGAATACTGAAATTAAAGGAGTGAAGGTGCAATCAGGGAGCTTCTTTAGCGTGTTACAGTAATCTCCCCTGGACCAGTAGTGGTGGCATTCTGGATCTGTTTGAAAGGTAGAACCAGCAGGATCTCATGGCATACTGGATTTAGTGTGTGAGGGAGAGGAGCGTGGAGGATGGCTGTGAAGTATTTGGCTCGAGCGAGTGGAGGTGGTCTCTGCAAGTCATTGAGAATCAAGCACTCTTCATTTTGCTTCATGTTTACAAAGCTTTTTTACCCCTTTGCATTTCTGATTGCCTTTTTCCCTTGTTGACAAAGAAACATGTACTTTCACCTGTAGCTGAGATCAGCCAGCTTCTTAATCAGTCTGTTGACTAACATGAATTCTCTGCCTTCTAAAGTACACTCTTAGTTGAAGCCTCTTTCTGTTCCATTTTGAGCTGATTGCCTCTTACACGTGTGGCCCCTCTGATGTTCTGGGATTTCTGTCTTTTGCATTCTCTGTGGGCTGGGATTCTCAATCTGTATTTCTGAAATCTAAAAAACAGTGAAAATGTTGGTGGTTTTTTTTTTTTTCTTCTTTCAGGTGTGGATATAAAACTTTAATTGGAACTAAAACATGACCTGACTGACTTAAGGTTATTTATGGTCTTTATTGATCCCACTTATGTGAATATTCATAAGTTTTACTACAGAAATACTCATTTCTTTGATGATAGGGTGCTGCTGTGGATTTCAGTGGGTCTTACATAATACATAGTATATACCCCTTAATCTACTAAGGTGCAACATCTAAAGAATTGTGAGTTCTGAAGTATATCTGCCCCCACAGGGTTTGGTTAAGGAGTTGAGGGTGTATTATTTTTCCTGGTAAGTACTTGATGTGAAAGCAAAGCTGGGGACAGGGTTTACTTGTAAAGACCCAGTAGACTCCTAGCAGATTCATCAGGCAGTTGAGTCTTTATTATCTGTAGGAGAAGTGTCATAGCCACAGGGCACTGAATTATCCAAAAATCTTTTCTGTTTGGTTTTGGGATGTGTTCTGTGTTTGGGGTCCTCCCACGAAGTTTCTGGTTTGGTTCAGTTCAGTTCAGTCACTCAGTCGTGTCCGACTCTTTGTGACCCCATGGACTGCAGCATGCCACCCCTCCCTGTTCATCACCAACTCCCAGAGTTTGCTCAAACTCATGTCCATTGAGCCTGTGTTCTGTGTTTGGGGACCTCCCACGAAGTTTCTGGTTTGGTACCGCTCAGACTAATACTGCCGTGTGCTTGCAGTGCCTCTGTGCATCTCAGCTGATGCGAGGGGGCAGCACCATCTCTAAGTTACACACTTGCCTCATAGGGCATGCTTATCTTCCATTTGTGCTCCATTGGGGCACAGATGGGCCTCACTTGTGGATGGGCTTCCACTGGGGTCTCATCCTCTTTCTTGATCCTTCTTTCATATGGGTTCCCTGAGCTTGCCCTCTGCATCCCCAGTTTGTCCTAAAGTCCTGTCACCACAGTGTGCTATGTTCCAAGATCCATAAATAAGATTTTAGGTTTATAGCCGAGTTCATTTCTACAACACACATCAACACACATTTATTAGGCACCTGTGTACAGAGCCCTTGCACTTTATTATTTAAACTTCATAGCAACCCTTGAATAGGCAGGACAGAGATTATCTCTCATTTTATGATGGTAGTGTTGGACCAGAGGGACTGGTAGCTATTTTTGGTAGTTCGCCAAAAGCACCAGAGTGGGTGATGGAGCTTGGAATTTAGACCCTGGTTTAACTCTCTCTCTTCCAAACTGTTTGCAGTGGAGAAGAAAACAGTGCATTGAACACTTAGAAAACTAAAGGAACCAAACTTACCTCCAGTAATGAAAAGTGTGTGTGTTAAAAGCATAGACTGGGAAACCTGTCTGGTGACCTCTACAATTGTCATTTTCCCTGATTTTCAGAAAGTCAGAAGATCCACTCTGAGCTCCAGGGAAAAGCCCAATGGAGACTGGTAGGTTTCTGCAGGAAGTCTTCCTGACTTTTGCCCCCAAGCCGGCCTGTTTCTCCCACATCCCCACCCCTTTGCAGAAATAGTGCCTCTGCTTCTACACGCTGCTGAGGCTGCACGCTTGGTCGTCATTCCTGGGAGGCAGGTTTAACAGGGTTGTAAACCGCAAGATGACCCTGGGCATCCTTCCCTCAGGGCCTTTATGAACTGGGAGAGTGGGCCATCTCTGAGGAGTCGCCAGGGAGAACCTTGCCTGAAGGTGGAAGGTTGGCTGGATGATGTTAGTGTCCCAGCCTCTAATTTTTAAGCTTCTGAATGGTTATGTGCTATCAGTGACCCTCCCTGCATAGAGCCACAAATCTGTAGCCACTAGAGGGAGCGCTCCTCCTGCCAAACCAGAACGTGACTTGGTTAGGTGGTTCTGGAGTGTGACCAGAGTCCTTGTTCTGAGCAAGGACTGGAAGCCGGAGTGTGACCATCTTCACTTGCTAAGCTTGGAATCTGGGGAGCAGAGCCAATTAAGCACCCATTTCTTCCTCTCATCACAAATTTCAGAGAAATTAAGGAACAAGACATGGGAGTCTTACGGACATTAAATTAAAAAGTAAAACTTATCACAGAGAGAGCTTTAGGTAATGTTGCCAAATGGATGTGTCGGTCTTTTATACCAAACTGTCCCATTCGGACCCCAGGAGGAGCTGGGCAACCACAGGCTTCCCTACTGGGACAGAGAAGATACTTGTGTCCTGAGGACGGGCTACTCAGAAAGGAGGGCCCACAGGGGCTCTGGGAGTCAGATGACACTTTGCTTCCACGCCTCAGGCCTTTTGGATGAATCACACCCCGCTTCTGTTTGCAGTGAACACGTCCTCCCGCATCCTCCCCTCCTAGAAGGTGGGTAGCCCTGCCTTCTGTGAGTGTGTGCAATAAGGGAGCAGACTTCTCTCCACATGTTTTTCTCTTAACATCTTGGACTTGATGTTATGATTATGACTGTTTCCACTCAGCAGTTTTAAGCTTGGTCCCGCCTTGTGAAGCTACTGTAGATATAAACATGGTTGTGTAGTGTGTTCTCTGGGGAGCCTTCTCTGGGAGGCATTTGACTTCTGTTCCAGGGTTACTTAGTTCCTACAAAGAGCGAGGGCATGAAACATGATAAGGGAAACTTAAGTTAGATATTTTCTTGTATCCAGGCCTGAGTTAGGTGTTGGTCCTATGGGTGTCTGTCTCTTGGAAAGGGTTGTAGAACTGCAAAAAGACAAAAGTGTACAAGATTTCTTTGCATAAGGGATACCTTTTGGTAGATAGACCCAAAACTTGCTGTATTTGAAGCCTCTAGTAAGAACCTGCTGACCTTGTAACCATTGCCTTTATCTGTTAGAAAATAGTCTGATACTTTTAGATGAGGCCACTCTGGCTGAAATTTTTTAATGTCTTAGATGGGGATACCTAAACTGTCCATGTAGGCTGAGCCAGGAGCCCCCATTTCTCCTTATGACCCCACAAGGCCACAGCTTGGACTATTTCTCAGAGTTCCTAGGCTATGTGCCATGGCTTTGTGGGTTAGCAAGCCCACTGAAAACCTCTGTTCTCTCTCCTCTTGAATCTGATCCAACTAAGATATAAGAAATAGAAATCAGACAATCGGCGATCAAATAGCAACTGGTCACAGATTTAAATCTGTGGTGAAACGAACTTGCACACAAGTCCTTCTTTCACTCCTGCCGTAAAACTGCCCCACCCGGGACAGGGCTCAGCTGGGCATCCAGTGGGGGTGGGTGCTCACCTCCTGACTGAGGTCAGTTATGCTCTGGGCCTCAGAGAGCCTGCCTCCTTTCTCCTCCAGCCACTTCAGGGGAGGACCGAGCCAGGTGGAGGAGAGAGATCATGTCCCTTGTGAGAAGCTGAAAACTCCTCTTCTCTGGAGAAAGAGTGGTTCCTCCAAATCTAGGATTAATTTTAGAGTAGCAAAATTAAAGGCTATTGTTTATTTCAACAATATTTCTTAACAGAGTAGAAACTTCAGTTTTGGGGTTTTTTTTTTTCCCACACAAGCCTGAGACCTCATGTTTTGTCTTAATATTCTGGGCACCTGGCATAAAGTCTGGTAATTAATTTGTTGCGCGGATGATTTTTCAACTTCCCTGTTAGCTCAGACAGTAAAGAATCTGCCTGCAATGCATGAGACCCAAGTTCGACCCCTGGGTTAGGAAGATCCCTTGGAGAAGTGAATGGCAACCCACTCCAGTATTCTTGTCTGGAGGATTCCATGGACAGAGGAGCCTGGTGGGCTACAGTCTGGGGTCATAAAAGAGTCAGACACAACTGAGCAACTAAGCATGTGCGAATGATATTTAGAACGTTTTTAAAAAATGTTTAACCTAGTGGTTTCCAGACTTTTGGAAAAAGAAAGACAACAAAGTGAAATGTAGAACGTGTAGCACTAATAACTTTTTATTTTGCCATGTAAGGATGTTTAAAAAAAAATAGCTACCACCTCAGACACCACCGTAACTTCGTGAAGAAACAGAATATTTTCTTACAAAAAGTAGGCGAACATGATCTTGGAATTAAGGGTGAATGCAATTTTCCTTATGTGGCCTTACATGCGCACGGTAAATTGTGCCTATTTTTCTCACTTTGCTGTCGGCCAGGACAAGTGTGGGCCTGGTCTGGGACTGGGAAGCCCCGGATCCCTCTGGCACGCGGCCCAGACGGTAGAGATGTCTGAAGAGCCACGTAGTGTGTTCTCACTCTTGGCTTCTTGTTTTCCTCCGAGCAGAGCTCTGTCAGAAAAAATCGTCTCCGTCCTGCCAAGAATGAAATGTCCACACCAGCTGGAGCCCCACCAGATCCAGGGGATGGACTTTATTCACATATTTCCTGTTGTCCAGGTGAGCGCATCTGAGGGGTTTCTTGTCCTCTGAGCATCGGCATGTTCCTGTGACAGGTCTGGCTCCCGGGCTCTCGGGCCTGGATCCCGGATCTGACGGCCGTGGCGTGGATCTGGTGGCCACAGGACGTGAGTGCACTCCCCAGTGTTACCCTCGGAGTGTTGCCAGTGTTCACCTGCCTTCATCCCACTCAGTCACTTGTTCTGATCTGTGAGTGTTTCCCGCAAGCAGCTTCTCACTGCCCTTCTGGGAGGCCCCGTGCCCTGGCCCCCTTCAGTCCCTCCAGCCCCAAGCTACTCTTTGCTTTTCTTTGTTCTTTATGTTCCAGCTCCTCTGGCTGTCTTTCCAGTTTCCTCCCACGTACTACTTTCCTGTCACAGGGCCTTTCTCTCAGCCTAAGAAGCTCTTCCCTTTTCTTTCTTTCATCCTTCAGCTCTCAGTTCCAGGTCTCCTCAAGAAAGCTCCCTGACCCCCAGATCTGGAGCAGGTTCTTTTCTATATTCTCTTATCCAGCATATTCCCTACCTTCACTGGGATCTTCCTTACCACATTTGTGACCACGTGCATCAAAGTGTCTGGTTATTTATCTGTCTCTCATGGGCAGGTATCAGGGCTGTCTTGCTCAGTCCTGTGTCTCTGGTGCCTCATGGAATGTCTGGCACTTTGTAGGCATTCAGTCCTTATTTGAAGACTGAATTTCTGACAAGAGACTTATCTCTACGCCGGCTTTTTTCTGAGGCCCCGTGATGAAGTGGCTCATGCCACAGTCCCTGTATTCTGTGTGGTTTTTGTGTCTCAGCCTTTCCTCCGGGTACCCAAGGGAGAGGAGGAGGGAAAGGACTCACTTTGTTGCCTGCTGTGTGGACAGGGCTTAGCCTCGGATCCGAATAGAGCTCCTTGAAGCATCTGTTGTAATCCCAGTCTTACATTTGAGAAAAAGTGTGACTCATAGAGGTTAATCAGTTTGCTTAAGGGCAGAGAACTAGTGAGTGGAGAGGCAGATTCCTCTAAATTTTTCCTTGTCTTTAAGCCTGAACATTCCCCCTCCACCACCTTGCAGCCACCCAGAGGAAAGCCACACAGCCCTTGCTGGAGAAGTTCAGTGATTCTGTGAAGGTTATGTAGTGTAGCGGTTAAGAGCTTGGACTCTGGAGACGTTCTGGGTTCAAATCTTGACTCTACCACTTTCCAGCTGTCTGATCTTGGGCAGATGTCTTAACTTCTTACCTGGTAAGTGGAAAATCATAATAGCACCTACCTGATGGAATGAAAGTTGAATAAGTTAATTCGGGTAAAGCACATGACTGAAGGGCTAGCACATTTCAGTAAGTGCTTTCTCTAAGTGTTATGTAGTTGTTTCTGTGGTAGTTACTACTGGGACTCTTCCCCTGAACTGATTTGTAAATGAAATTTGTACATTTGAGGCTAGTACTTTAACTCAGGATTTGACATGTATGTTCATTAGAGGATGGTACCCCCATCCTTTTGTGAAAATATGCCAAGTAGGAACCCTTTGGAAATTCTTACAGAAACCTCTAACGGTATCATATTGTGAAGTTGTTGGCTTTTCTGCCTCAACCTGGATCTCTTGTGACTAGACTTTACTCAACCCTGTGCTAGAACTTGGAGGACCAAAGTGATAGTCCACGTATGAGAAGGGTGTGAAGGTGATTTTCTACAGTTGGTTTGGGTATCCCGAGTATCTGATGGTCTGTGTTCCGAATGGAATGCCTGAGGGCTTCCTGTCTGGATGTGACAGCCTCAGCTAATGGTTACCAGCCATCTTAATTTTGTGGACCTGCAACATTTTAAAGCAAAAATGGAGGTTGATCTATGGTTGCCACCTGTATTTTGGCAGGCAAGGACATTGTTAAAAGTAGCAGTTATTTTGCTTTTTCTATCAGTTCTTGAAAGAAAGGCCATTTAACCCTCATTCTGAGAATAAAGAACAGTCTTTCCCACTGAATACGTTTAGTGCTGTGAGAAACTCACCACACGCCTGTGTTTTTGTTTCCTGTTTTGTTGGATGCCAGTGAAAGAACAGTTGTGGACCAGTCACTGGGACCCACTGGAGCGTCTCTTGTGTGGGTCTGAGGTCCACCAGCCTAGTTCTTGCGGTTTAGCACAACTCGGGCGACTCTGAATGCAGCGGGACAGTGGAGCTGGCTTCAGGCCACTTAGTTCCAGGTCTCATGTTTTTCTGCTACATGGGGCGTGTGACTCTTGTGAAGGTAGATATTTTTCTCGAAGGCTAGGGGCCTGCGGCAGAGCTTGGCTATCCCAGAGGCTCCCTCCTCAGCTCTTCAGGTTGGGAGCTCCGAGACAGAGCCATGGTGAGTCTGAGGCAATCTTGTGAATCAGTGGGTTTTGCCTTCCTCATCAGAGCACGTTCTCCAGGATCCCCCCAAGTAATAACTCAGTGTAGATCTAATTAACAGAGGCAGATTTGAAAAGGCAACAACTCTGAAAGGCCAGAAGGTGGATCTCCAGATGGGAAGGAAAGCAGAGTGAAGTTGAGTTGAGAATGAGTCAGCCTCCTGAGATGTCCAGGGTCCATGCTGGGGTGTGGGTGAGGGGCTGGAGTAGCCCCAAATGTCATCTGATCCTCGGCCCCTGCACCCCTGGATTTTAGGCAGTGCCTGCGGTTACTGTTTGGAGTTGGGGTGGAGTGGAGGGTTCTAGCAACAAAAGAGTGCTCCTAGAGGTACTTGTGGCCACTGCCTTTGCGGGCAGCTGCTTCCTGGCACGTCCTTCTCTTGAGTTGCCCGCCGTTCTGAGCAGGAGCCCTGTGCTATGTGCAGCTGTGCCCTCTGGGGCAGCACAACGACTGTACAGAAACTGCCCCTGAGATGTATCTTCCTGGAGAGAGCCTGGCACCCCTCCACAGAGGTCTCCGCGCGCAGAGCCAGGAGGGGGAGGAGAGGCTGTCTGTACTCTGCACGCTCAGGCTCAGAGGGCCTGGGCCTGCTACAGGGTGTGGGTGTGTGTTTCAGCTCCCTGGAGCTGTAGGTCAGCAGACGCGAAGAGCGGCTCCCTGCCCATGTCCGCTCGGTGGGTCTGGGAAACAATGCGTGAAGCCCAGACGTGCCATGGCCTGGCGGTGGACCCTCCGGGCTGTGGCCAGCAGCTGCTGGCTGTGGACCACTGGGCGGGTTGATGTCACCTCCCTGAGCGTCCGGTTCTGTAAAGCGCGGTCAGTGCCGCTACCTCACAGCGTTCATGGATGCTGAGCGCTCAGCCGCCCCTGAGGTCTGAGGCTGTCCTTGGCACACCTGGTCTCACACAATGTCCGAGGTTCTTTCACCTATCAGACGAGGGTCCCGCTAGCCGTCCTCACTGGTTCCCTTTCCTTCCTGTGGTCTGTGGCACCAGCAGCGCACGACGGGGAGGGTTCTGTCAAGGTCTGCCGTTAGACGCAGGAGGCTTCGGCGGGCTCCAGTATTTACAGAGCCATCTGCCACTTCTGTTTCATGTGCTCCCGCAGTCGCTCTGTGAGGTGAAAAGAAATGACGCTCTGCCCCCCACTTTAGCAGAGAAGGAAACTGAGGCCTGGGCACCTGGAGCAAGGCTCCACGGTTCCTCTGAGGCTGTCGGCTCCAGTCCCCCCATCTCAGCATCCAGATGACCAGCGGCTGTCTTCCCTGCACGACAGTGTGTTTTGATGGTTGCTTGAAACCTGGGTAGTTCGTGTTCTGTGATTCAGATTCAGGACCTGTGCCATCTCTGAGTTGGTCGTTACCCTTTACTTCACTGTGTTTCATCCCCATCAGCTCACATTTCTGCACTTTTCCCCAGTGGCTGGTGAAGCGAGCTATAGAAACAAAAGAAGAGATGGGTGACTACATCCGCTCCTACTCCATATCCCAGTTCCAGAAAACCTACAGTCTGCCTGAGGTCAGTGTTCTGCTCTTTTCTTGTCCAGCTGAGAACCTGAGCACACAGTTAGGGACCCCCTGGAAGAAGCAGAGTAAGCTCAGGCTCCCCTGTGCTCCTCCCCCACGCTATGGCATCTCTGCGCCCACCTGGTCAGCACTGAACCTGGACCTCCTGGTTCATTTGAATTGCCCTCTTTGAATGGGCACTGAGTGCCAAGCTCTATAATTTTGTCCTTTTCTCTCAATTTTGGTACTTGACCCAGACCTTTTATTAAAGTACAAGAACATGAGCATGCTGCTGCTGCTGCTAAGTCGCTTCAGTCGTGTCCAACCCTGTGCGACCCCATAGACGGCAGCCCACCAGGCTCCTCCATCCCTGGGATTCTCCAAGCAAGAGCGCTGGGGTGGGTTGCCATTTCCTTCTCCAATGCACGAAACTGCGAAGTGAAAATGAAGTCGCTCAGTCCGTCCAACTCTTTGCAACCCCATGGACTGCAGCCCACCAGGCTCCTCCGTCCATGGGATTCTCCAGGCAAGAGTACTGGAGGGGGTGCAGTTGCCTTCTCCGGAACATGAGCATATTTCTGTATAATTATATGAAGCTTTTCAAGAGACCATCTGCTTAGGATGACACACCTATAGTAGCAGTTGAATAATAATCACAGCAACAATAACTGCTGATTTCTGTCAGATACCTGCTACATTCCAGTCCCAGCGCACTACATGCCTTCTGCTTCTTGATCCTCATGATCGCTCCCTGGTTTCCAAGTGGAGAAGCTGAGGCTTGGAGGTGAGGTAACTTGCTAAGGTCTCAGAACTCAGAGGATTTGAACTGAGAACACTTGTCTCCGCCTCTACACTCTGCGGTCCCCTTTTTTCTTACCAGCTGCAGGGATCTGTTTTGGAGCCCTTGACAGAGGCCCTCACTTTCCTCATGCTTAGTGTATTCCAATTTGTTAGAAAATTGAGACTTTTTCAGACAAAGCTGTGATGAGAAGCCAGTTTACAGGACAGATTGCTGAGCAGTCTAATTGAGTTTCAGTCTTTACGCAGGATTTGTTTCATCCCTGTGTATTCTTGTCTTGCAGGATGATGACTTCATCAAGAGGAAAGAAAAGGCCATCAGGACAGTCGTTGACCTCTCTGTGAGTTCCCTGCCCGAGTTCTCCTGTCAGGGAAGATCATAGGGTCATAGCTTCCAAGTAGCCCTTTGATTTAAATCGCAGAAGCCTCTGCGCCCGCTGCCTCCCCCCGCCCCCATTCCCGGAGGTTTCTGTCTGTGGGGATTGCCCAGCAGCTGACCTCAAGTGCGTGTGTGAGGGAGGCCCTGCCTGCCGCGCACGCATGCCCGATCTCTAATGCCAGCGTTCGGGGTAGACCGTGCCTGCCGCGCGCGCATGCCCGGTCTCTAATGCCAGCGTTCAGGGTAGACCGTGCCTGCTGCGTGCCCATGCCCGGTCTCTAATGCCAGCGCGATTCGGGGTAGACCGTGCCTGCCGCGCGCGCATGCCCGGTCTCTAATGCCAGCGCGATTCGGGGTAGACCGTGCCTGCCGCGCGCGCATGCCCGGTCTCTAATGCTAGCGTTCGGGGTAGACCGTGCCTGCCGCGTGCTCATGCCCCGTCTCTAATGCCAGCGTTCGGGGTAGACCATGCCTGCCGCGTGCTCATGCCCGGTCTCTAATGCCAGCGTTCGGGGTAGACCGTGCCTGCTGCGTGCCCATGCCCGGTCTCTAATGCCAGCGCGATTCGGGGTAGACCGTGCCTGCCGCGCGCGCATGCCCGGTCTCTAATGCTAGCGTTCGGGGTAGACCGTGCCTGCCGCGTGCTCATGCCCCGTCTCTAATGCCAGCGTTCGGGGTAGACCGTGCCTGCCGCCGCATGCCCGGTCTCTAATGCCAGCGTTCGGGGTAGACCGTGCCTGCCGCGCACTCATGCCCGGTCTCTAATGCCAGCGTTCAGGGTAGACCGTGCCTGCCGCGTGCTCATGCCCGGTCTCTAATGCCAGCGTTCGGGGTAGACTGTGCCTGCCGCGCACGCGTGCCCGGTCTCTAATGCCAGCGTTCGGGGTAGACTGTGCCTGCCGCGTGCTCATGCCTGGTCTCTAATGCCAGCGTTCGGGGTAGACCGTGCTTGCCGCGCACGCATGCCCAGTCTTTAATGCCAGCGTTCGGGGTAGACCGTGCCTGCTGCGTGCCCATGCCCGGTCTCTAATGCCAGCGTTCGGGGTAGACCGTGCCTGCCGCACGCACATGCCCGGTCTCTAATGCCAGCGTTCGGGGTAGACCGTGCCTGCCGCGCGCGCATGCCCGGTCTCTAATGCCAGCGTTCGGGGTAGACCGTGCCTGCCGCACGCACATGCCCGGTCTCTAATGCCAGCGTTCGGGGTAGACCGTGCCTGCCGCGCACGCATGCCCGGTCTCTAATGCCAGCGTTCGGGGTAGACCGTGCCTGCCGCGTGCTCATGCCCGGTCTCTAATGCCAGCGTTCGGGGTAGACCGTGCCTGCTGCGTGCCCATGCCCGGTCTCTAATGCCAGCGCGATTCGGGGTAGACCGTGCCTGCCGCGCGCGCATGCCCGGTCTCTAATGCTAGCGTTCGGGGTAGACCGTGCCTGCCGCGTGCTCATGCCCCGTCTCTAATGCCAGCGTTCGGGGTAGACCGTGCCTGCCGCCGCATGCCCGGTCTCTAATGCCAGCGTTCGGGGTAGACCGTGCCTGCCGCGCACTCATGCCCGGTCTCTAATGCCAGCGTTCAGGGTAGACCGTGCCTGCCGCGTGCTCATGCCCGGTCTCTAATGCCAGCGTTCGGGGTAGACTGTGCCTGCCGCGCACGCGTGCCCGGTCTCTAATGCCAGCGTTCGGGGTAGACTGTGCCTGCCGCGTGCTCATGCCTGGTCTCTAATGCCAGCGTTCGGGGTAGACCGTGCTTGCCGCGCACGCATGCCCAGTCTTTAATGCCAGCGTTCGGGGTAGACCGTGCCTGCTGCGTGCCCATGCCCGGTCTCTAATGCCAGCGTTCGGGGTAGACCGTGCCTGCCGCACGCACATGCCCGGTCTCTAATGCCAGCGTTCGGGGTAGACCGTGCCTGCCGCGCGCGCATGCCCGGTCTCTAATGCCAGCGTTCGGGGTAGACCGTGCCTGCCGCACGCACATGCCCGGTCTCTAATGCCAGCGTTCGGGGTAGACCGTGCCTGCCGCGTGCTCATGCCCGGTCTCTAATGCCAGCGTTCGGGGTAGACTGTGCCTGCCGCGTGCTCATGCCCGGTCTCTAATGCCAGCATTCGGGGTAGACCGTGCCTGCCGCGCGCACATGCCCGGTCTCTAATGCCAGCGTTCGGGGTAGACCGTGCCTGCCGCGCGCACATGCCCGGTCTCTAATGCCAGCGCGATTCGGGGTAGACCATGCCTGCCGCGCGCGCATGCCCACTCTCTAATGCCACCGTTCGGGGTAGACCCTGCCACACCCACTGCCCTGTGTTTTCCTTAGTTCCAGTTTTCCAGACTCAGAGTCCTTCCTCATTTGTGCCAGTGCTGACCATAAATGTCAAACTTCACGTAGCTCCAGAGAGCGAATGACGAACTACAAGTGATACCGAGGTCATCACTGCCTTGGTGGCTTTGGAGCGGCAGCTTCTGAGCTCTGTGTGGGAAGCTCCGGGATGACCTTTGTCTGTGTGTGCGCATCAGCGCAGGGTCTGTACCCACAGGCGCAGCGACCCCGCGCAGGGGCTAGAGGAGCACTTTGGGCCTTCTCTAAGCACTCAGGGCCAGAGCCCAGCAGAACCTAGGCAGTGCCACCCACTCCTCACCCCCCAACCTTCCTGCATGAAAATGAAGCCTCAGTGCCTAGGTCTAAGTGCTCTTTCTTTAGAAAATAATGTATTATTTTGCCTTTTTTTTTTTTTTTACTTTTGAGAATAAATGTGTACTCTCCCCAGGCAATTACTCTGAAAAGAGTAACAATAGCTTGATGATGAAAGACATGAAATGCTCATTTAAAAGTCTTATCAGCTTATGGTTATAATTTGTATTTTCCACAATTCCATTTGGGAAATGTGAGGTATGTAAAACCTTTAAGTTACATTCTGAAGCTGGATGTGGTTTTCAGATTTGGTGGCTGTATTAAGTATTAATAATAATACACGATAGAACAGTAGAGTAATTTTTTTCCCCTGGTTGTGAAATAGATGTTCAGTTTAGAACATCTTTAAAGTTTTCTTTGAAAAAGTTGATCAATCAGAGGAAAAAAGGTCAACCTTAACCTAACAATATAGAAACAGCCACTTTTGGACATATTTCTTCTGTGTTTTTAATGTGTATTTTTATAGTGAATTAGAATTATACTTTGAATATAAATTAATAATTTTTCCCTACTCACCGGTAGAGCAGTGTATGCTGTTAAAGATTTCTCCTGATCGCATTTTCATGGCAAATAATAACCAGTTGGTTGGGTGTGCTATTGCTTTCCCTTGTTTTAAGCGATGCTTCATTTCTGGAAAGAACTGAGAATTAGATTTGACAGTGTTACCGCAGATACAGGGAGCTGGGGAGCCCGGAGCAGGAGAGGAAGGGAAATTCTCTTTTCCCCATGAACTCTGTCCTATTTGAGCTTTATACTAAATCTCTTACCACCTATTCAAAAACAGTGAAGTGACAAATTTGTTGTTTAGTTACTAAGTCGTGTCTGACTCTTTGCAACCCCATGGATTGTAGCTCACCAGGCTCCTCTGTCCATCAGATTTTCCAGACAAGAATGCTGGTGTGGGTTGCCATTTCTTTCTCCAGGGAATCTTCCTGACCCAGGGATCAAATCCACATCTCCTGCATTTTCAAGCAGATTCTTTACCACTGAGCCATCAGGGAAGCCCAGAAGTTGAAACAAAAACAAAAACAAAAAAACAGTTAATGTTTATTGAATATCTTCATGTGTAAATCTCACTTGGAGCCCTGAAGAGAGAGTGAGAAACATCACATTTTTTGACTGTGTCACCAAGAATAAAAAGGCCAGTGTAGCTGTTGATTATCCTATCAATGAAACTGGGCCTGATGTCCCTTTACCTATTAAACATTTCGGTCCTCTAGAGATATATTATTTCCTCTTTTCCTTTGTAATGGAATTTTTAAAGAAAATTGTCTTCTGCTTAGCAATGTGACTTAAATTCTTAAAGGAATTTAAGGAGATAATGACAAATATGTAGTGACCAAATGTTGTTCTAAGCATTTGTATATAACTTATCTAGTCCTCACAACAACCCTATGAAGTAATAGTATTTTTTTTTTTGACAGTTGAGGAAACTAAGGCACAGTTTGGTTATGTAGGTTGCCCAAGGTCACATTGGTGATGACAGAGCCAGGATGCAATAAAATGCTAGATAAAATGCTGTTGGCAGCTCTTTAGGAAATAATATCAAGATACAGGAAAATGGAGAAAAAATTGGAGGTCTTCTTTGATTAATAGTTCAAATTGCTTAGTTTATTTCCTTTTTTAAATGTGTGAACTTACTTGTCAGTTGACTGTCAATACATTTACTGTTGTTCAGTTCAGTTCAGTTGCTCAGTCGTGTCCAACTCTTTGCACCTCCATGGACTGCAGCACGCCAAGCTTCTCTGTCCATCACCAACTCCTGGAGCTTATTCAAACTCGTGTTCATTGAGTCGGTTATACCATCCAACCATCTCATCCTCTGTTGTCCCCTTCTCCTCCTGCCTTCAATCTTTCCCACCATCAGGGTCTTTTCAGATGAGTCGATTCTTCACATCAGGTGGCCAAAGGATTGGAGCTTCAGCATCAGTTCTTCCAAAGAATATTAAGAACTAGTTTCCTTCAGGATGGACTGGTTGGATCTCCTTGCAGTCCAAGGGACTCTCAAGAGTCTCCTTCAGCACCACAGTTCAGAAGCATCAATTCTTCAGTGCTCAACTCTCACGTACACGACTACTGGAAAAACCATACCTTTGACTAGACGGACCTTTGTTAGCAAAGTAATGTCTCTGCTTTTTAATATGCTGTCTAGGTTTGTCATAGCTTTTCTTCCAAGAAGCAAGTGTCTTTTAATTTTATGGCTACAGTCACCATCTGCAGTGATTTTGGAGCCCCCCAAAATAAAGTCTGTCACTTTTCCATTGTTTTCCCATCTATTTGCCATGAAGTGATGGGACTGGATGCAGTGATCTTAGTTTTCTGAATGTTGAGTTTTAAGCCAACTTTTTCACTCACCTCTTTCACTTTCATCAAGAGGCTCTTTAGTTCTTGGCTTTCTGCCATAAGTATGGTGTCATCTGCATATCTGAGGTTATTGATATTTCTCCCGGCAATCTTGATTCCAGCTTGTGCTTCCTCCAGCCAAGTGTTTCTCATGATTTACTCTGCATATAAATTAAACAAGCAAGGTGATAATATACAGCCTTGGCATACTCCTTTCCTGATTTGAAACCAGTCAGTTGTTCATTGTCCAGTTCTAACTGTTGCTTCTTCACCTGCATACAGATTTCTCAGGAGGCAGGTAAGGTGGTCTGGTATTCCCATCTCTTTAAGAATTATCCACAGTTTGTTGTGATCCACACAGTCAAAGATTTTGGTGTAGTCAATAAAGCAGAAGTAGATGGTTTTTCTGGAACTCTCTTGCTTTTTCAGTGATCCAACAGATGTTGGCAATTTGATCTCAGGATCCTCTGCCTTTTCTAAATCCAACTTGAACATCTTCAGGTTCTCAGTTCATGTACTATTGAAGCCTAGCTTGAAGAATTTTGAGCATTACTTTGCTAGTGTGTGAGATGGGTGCAATTGTGCAGTAGTTTGAACATTCTTTGGCATTGCCTTTCTTTGGGATTGGAATGAAAACTGACCTGTTCCAGTCCTATGGCCACTACTGAGTTTTCCAAATTTGCTGGCATGTTGAGTGCAGCACCTTCACAGCATCATCTTTTAGGATTTGAAATAGCTCAACTGGAATTCCATCACCTCCTCTAGTTATGTTCATAGTGATGCTTCCTAAGACCCACTTGACTTTGCATTCCAGGATGTCTGGCTCTAGGTGAGTGATCACACCATCATGGTTATCTGGGTCATGAAGATCTTTTTTATGTAGTTCTTATGTGTATTCTTGCCACCTCTTCTTAATATCTTCTGCTTCTGTTAGGTCCATACCATTTCTGTCCTTTATTGTGCTCATCTTTTCATGAGATGTTCCCTTGGTTTCTCTAATTTTCTTGAAGAGATCTCTAGTCTTTCCCATTCTATTTGTTTCGTGTATTTCTTTGCACTGATCACTGAGGAAGGCTTTCTTATCTCTCCTTGCTATTCTTTGGAACTCTGCATTCAAATGGGTATATCTTTCCTTTTCTCCTTTGCCTTTCACTTCTCTTCTTTTCAAAGATATTTGCAAGGCCTCCTCAGAGAACCATTTTGTGTTTTTGCATTTCTTTTTCTTGATCCCTGCCTCCTGTACAATGTCATGAACCTCTGTCCATAGTTCTTAAGGCACTCTGTTTATCAGATCTAATCCCTTGAATCTATTTGTCATGTCCACTGTATAATCGTAAGGGATTTGGTTTAGATCATACCTGAATGGTCTAGTGGTTTTCCCTCCTTCAATTTAAGTCTGAATTTGGCAATAAGGAGTTCACGATCTGAGCTGCAGTCAGCTCCTGGTCTTGTTTTTGCTGACTGTATAGAGCTTCTCCATCTTTGGCTGCAAGGAATATAATCAATCTGATTTCTGTATTGACCATCTGGTAATACATTAATGTTGTAATGATAAAGAATTTTTATGGATGGCCAGAGGTGGCCTTTGGGTTTTATTTTCTTCTTTATCTACTGAAAGTACTTCTTATTTCCAGATGCTGCCTTCTTAGGTTTCTTAGCTGAAACCTGTGGCCATTAATTTCCTTCTTGCTAACCCACCAGCTCTGCACACACTTTCTTGCAGCCTTGGAGTGAGAGTCCCAGGAACTTGTCAAAGAGTCACGTGTACATCTCTGTTATCTTCTTGTGACCTCTGTAAGGCATAGAACAGCTTGCTGGGTTTTGTTTCCAGTCACTCTCCTCACAGAGAGTCCCTCCCCTTGTCAAAGGAATGAGTGTGAATTGTGAAAGTTGCTCAGTCGTGTCCACCTCTTTGTGATCCCATGGACTGTAGCCTGCCAGTCTCCTCTGTCCATGGGATTCTCCAGGCAAGAATATTAGAGTGGGTTGCCATGCCTTCCTCCAGGGGATCTTCCCAGCCCAGGGGTGGAACCCAGGTGTCCTGCACTGCAGGCAGATTCTTTGTCGTCTGAGCCTCCAGGGAAGCAGGGAAAAGGAGTGGAGTCTTTCCTGCGTTACCAGGGTGTGGTTCTCTGCAAGTGTCGGGTTCTGACGGATGCTTTCTCCTCCACGTGGCTCATCACTGTTCCTTACCGTCCGTTACAGGCCAGTCTATTCCGCAGAATCCCAAATTTAAATTCTGAATGGAAAATTAAGGATTAAAATTCAGTTTAACATATGGTGGCAGGTTTGTAGACCCAGCCTTCTATAAAATACGGATGCAGCTGCCGTATACTGATCGAATGCCTTCTGTGTGCTTGGCATGTGATTAGGTATTTTACAAGCAATGTTTCATTTAGTTGTAATCAACACTGAAGGACTTATGTGTTGTTTTTTCATCTTGTAAGAAGTTGAGACTGAGAAGAGGTAGTAAAATCCCTGCACAGTTGCAGAGCTGAGAAGAGGCAGCCAGATTTTGATTTTCCATCTCGGTCCTCAGACACCCAGGTGCTGGTGCTTCTCCAGTTTTCTCACTCTTCACCTCTGTCTGATTTCTCACGTGTCCCTGACACTAACTCTGCAGTAATGCTCTTGACTGATTTCAGGACCTTGGGATGGTAGTCATCAGGGTCCCAGAGACTCAAATGCATGCACAGTGGCTGGGTGTGCTGCCCTTACGCGGGCGTCTACTCTGCCTGCCCCACTGAAGACCATTTGTCTAGCTGGAGAATGGATGCCAAGTGGAGACTTGTGTTGTCTTTCTTCCCATCTGTTAGCATGTTTCATTGTGCCTCAACAAGCAGACTTTACTTTCTCTTGCTTAGATATAACATGCTTTCAAAAATAAATATTAAACGTTTTAATTTTTTTGAAAACTTTTAGCTTATTCTTGTCTTTAGCCATCTTTGTAGGACTGTTCCAATTTTCTGCCTTTGTTCTTGGTTGTGTGGCTCAGCTGTATTTTTTGGTGCATGATTTTTAATTTTACAAAAGGTTGTTTTTCTTATATACTAGTGCTGTAGTAACAATAAGGAAAAATTAGGAAATGGAGAGAGTACAAAGACTAAATCACCCATGATACCACCAGCCAGGGATAACCACTGATATTCCACGTAGGAAATACAAGAGTTATGGATATTAATATAGAAAATTAGAGATTGCAGAAAAATAGCATGATACTGTATATTCTGTTTCATTGTGTGCTTGTTTTGCTCAAGAATATAATCAAGGTTATACTTCCGTGCCAGTAAATAAACCACCACAGCATTTTTAGTGGTTGAACTTTACACTTTGTGTGGTACTAATTTAACTAGCTTAGTTTATTTTTTAGGGTTTTGTGTTGTCCTTTGGTTTGGGCTTTTTTTTTTTTTTTGCTATTAAGTAGGACATCCCCATAGCTAACTTTTTTTCTTTTATCTTTAATTATTTACTTGGGTTACATTTCCTTGAAGTGAAATTGGTTCGGAGGTTATGCCCCAGTCTGTAGGACCTCTTGCTAGATTGCCTCGCAGAAAGGCTGTTGTGTGACCTTTTAACTTCTGAGCTCTTTTGTGTTGGCCTCATTTTTCTTCCTCCTGGGGATTAGTCCCAGTCCTTCGGCTTCGCCTTTGAAATGTATTCTTTTCTTGACTTCGCCATATCCCCGTTTTACAGAATAGCTGACTGGTTTGTAGAAGGCCTGCTTGATGGGAGGTGGCATTTTCAAAGCATGTGAAAAAATGAAGCTGTTGCCCTCAGGACAGTCCTCCCCTCACCCTTTCCGCTTCAGCATCGTAATTGCTCATGTGTCTCACCTTATGTGCTGTTTTACAGCTTACTGCCTCCTTTCCTGAACTGTCAGCCTTCCATGCTCACGGAGTACCTGGGACCTGTGCAGTGAGGTCTTTACTCCCTCTCAACCTTGAGGAAAGAGCAGCTGTGAAATTTTATCCAGAGCCCCCAAAATATGTTTATTTACTGTTTGTTGAACATTTTTTGGTAATGTTTAGAATTTTGTATGAGACCAGAGGGGACAGAATTAAAAAAACAAAGACTTCTTATCGGTCCCCTAAAAGACTATGTCATTTAAAACTCCACTGTGCTCTTCCATAGGAAACACCATGAAGAAGGCCTTTCCACCAAGAACATAAAATGTACATATGGCAACATAAGAAAAAATATGTATTGGTACATTTTATTGATAATAGCAAAAACACACATGTATGTATATCTTAACCCTTAACGTGTGCCAGATATGTTAGATAGATTGGCTAATCCTTATGTCTCTCTCCTTATACCTGTTTCACAGATGAAAAACCTCAGGGGTTAAAGTAATTTGCCCCAAACCAGACAGATAGCAAAGGGGCAAGGGTTAAGCCCTGTCTGTCTGACTCCATATGTTCATTCCATAATAGTATTAATAACTAGGCATTTACTGTGTGCCCAGCTGCATCCTGGAGTGTGGGGTGAAAGTCGGGACACTGCAGCAGGGATGCAGGGGGCTCTGGGGCTCATCATCGGGCAAGATGTGATGGGTCAGGGCCAGAGCACCACAGGCTCTATTTAGGCGATGCTTTAACAGGCTTGCCTGCAGGCTGGGGAGGCCCTCACAGTGTGCAGCCATCCCGAGGCCTAGGCACAGGGGCCACAGATCAGAAGGGGAGGAAAGAAAGCGAGGGAGCCCGGGGCAGGGGTGGGGGCAGGAAGCCCCTGCTGGGTTAGAGAGATTTGAAGGGCAGCGGCAGCCTGGGGTTCTTATGGTCTCGGGCCTCTCCTGTCTGTGGTTCAGAAATGACAGGGCAGTTTTGCAGAGCATGCAGTATGGACAGGCTGTAAACGGCTAAAACTCTGTTCAGTGGGGCATCTTGTGAATAATTGGATGTGTAAAGAGTTGGAGGGTTTTGAGCAGTGGGTCTCAGCAGGCTGTGAAGAAATAAACCTAGGACTCAATATACAGAAGCCATCTTGGCTCGTGTATACAAAACAGCAGCCTCTTTCTTACCCACCGTGTTAAGCTGTTTGGTACAGATATAAGGGGTCTGAATGGGGCTTACACTTGACCTCACGGAGCAGAACGCAGACCTGCATAGTGGAGCTGTTGTAAGAGAGCAAGATTTAGGGGGTGTCTAGAGCAAACCTTCCTCTCCAGCTAACTTTCTACCCACAGACATGACTACCATCTGTCTATCTCACCATTCCACTCAGTTCCCAGGGGCTTCGTTTTTGTGGTGGTGGTAGTGGTGGTTTTATTAATGCGAAAATGAAGACAAACCTCTTTGTCTCAGAATAATTTTTTCTTAGGGGATGTTTTAGGGCCCTGTGCTTGCTGGTGGGGACATCAGCGGAGCCCCTTTAGGTGGAAGGCAGTGTTTGTTCAGAGAAGGCAATGGCACCCCACTCCAGTACTGTTGCCTGGAAAATCCCATGGGCGGAGGAGCCTGGTGGGCTGCAGTCCGTGGGGTCGCTTAAGAGTCAGACACGACTGAGCGACTTCACTTTCACTTTTCACTTTCATGCATTGGAGAGGGAAATGGCAGCCCACTCCAGTGTTCTTGCCTGGGAAATCCCACGGACAGGGGAGCCTGGTGGGCTGCCGTCTATGGGGTCGCACAGTCGGACACGACTGCAGCGACGCAGCAGCATCTGTGTTTGTTCAGCGACTGGTGGGCAGAGGTATCTGTTAGAGCCAGGTTTGGGCTGCCAGGTGGGCTCTGGGAAAATGAGACATGCTCCCCGCAGCGTATGGTGTGGTCCAGCCCCCTGGAGCCCTGGAGGGCAGTGGCTGTCGGTGGCCGTCTTGCTGCCCACTGGTCATTTCCTGAAGGGGTTGCCTGCCGTAGCTGAGAGGCAGTGATTGGGGCGTTGCTGCAGACACAGCTGTGGAGCTGAACTCTTCCCACCCTTCCCCGCCATTTGGAATGTGACCAGAGGAATGGCTCTGATGGGTGAACCTGACTTGTAGCCAGTCCTGCGAATTGGAGAGCTGGGCCACTCACTGTACACAGTCTCTGCTTTACAGAGGGGTCACATTAACTTTTTAACCCCAGCCACACTCATGTTTCCTTTGGCATATGCTGAGTGGATGATCAGAGCCCAGCAGGAAGGGTGATCACAGTTGAGGTAGGACTCATCATGCAGGTGCTTACGAGTCTCAGTTCTGAAGTCATCTCTTCTCTTCTCGTTTTTTGCGTTTGTAACCATAGGCAAGCTGTTTAATCTCTGTGCCTGTTCCATCATCTGTATACATAAAACAGAGATCATTGCCCTCCTGGGTATTGGTCAAGTGGGTAGCACATATAGAGCAGTATATGCCTGACACATACCACGCATTCAATAAGTGATAACAATTACTATTACTGCCAGTGTTAATGGCCAAAGAAAAATTGATTTTTGTCTACCTTTTAAAAACTAAAGTTATGTTTTTTAGAAAGCATAGTTAAAAAATAACCTCTGACTTTAAATTGCTGATGGAATTATGCTACCAACTCGTTATCTTTTCAGGGTTAAAAGAACACAAAGAATGAGAGACTAGGAGTCTCCTTCAAAATCTGTTAGTCCAGCCCTCGTTGCGCAGATATGGGAAAAGGTCCATTGAGGGAAACTGCCTTTCCCAGGGTCATACAGCTTGTTAATGGCAGAGACAGGACTAGACATCAGTGTTCCTGACTCGTTTCTTTGAAGGGTGACCTAGTAATAGTTCTTCATGCTTGGCCTAGGAACATTTAGGTCCTTTACTTAAGCAAACCACTGTAATGATCCATGTGGCCACTTCACATTGTGTAGTCTCATGAGAGGGCTCAGCTGAAGTGACTAGTGGGGCAAGTTAGTATAGTAGGAAACCTTGGGACTAGCAACCTGGGTACCTATTCTAGCAATCCTGGACAAATTATTTGTTCTCTGCTGCTTTAGTAGCAAGGTGGAGATAATAGCATCTGCCCTGCTTCTGCCCACAGTATAGTTATAAAATGCAAAAAGTGAGATGTGGTGAGGTACTTTAAAGTATAAGGAATAATTGCACAAAGGCCAACATTGTCATTGTTTGGCTGATTAAAAGGTCCTTGTGCTGTTGGTTTCAAGTATGCTGTTGTTTTGGAGTCAGTGCTTTTTTAGAAGAAGCCAGCTTCCTGTCTGGGTCGTTGACTCTATGAATGGTAACTAAGGAAGGTAGCAGTTAAGCTCAATTATATAGTGCCGCTGTAATCGTAGAGCTCCATGGAAATTAAATCGTACACAGTAACTGATGTCATGCCAGTTTATTACGGTTTTCATTTCCCCATAAATCTGATTTGTTATTTATAGCTTCCTGTTCATGTTCATGTAGGCACCAGCAGCAAACAGGAATACTTGCGGCAGCGAGTTAAAACAACCCGCCAGGATCATCCCAGAACCTGTTTCATTTCTTTTTCACAGAATAGTTGAAATGACAGATGTTACAGAAGGGATGTTTTTCTGTATGTTTGAAACTTTTCATAATAAAAAGTGAGATGATAATAAAGTTAACCAGAATTATCAAGAGGGGAACCATTTTGATTATCTAAAAATGCCACGGTCTGGAGAAGCCAGATGGTAGTGCTTGTTCTGGAGATGTCCAAGTGGAGATTTTATGTATGTGTATGTGCTGAGTCGCTTCAGTCATGTCCGACTCTTTGTGACCCCGTGGAGTGTAGCCCACTAGGCTCCTCTGTCCCTGGGATTTCCCAGACTAGAATACTGAAGTGGGTTGCCATTGCCTTCTCCAGGGGATCTCGCCGACCCAGGGATCAAACCCGGGTCTCCCACATTGCAGGCAGTCTTTAGCATCTGAGCCACCAAGCAGACTCTGCCAGTGGGAAAGAAAAGATCCAAACTGAAAACCTTTCACAAACCCTGCCTACTTGTACCTGGAGCCCCGAACAAATATTAGTAAGGTATTATTTGATGCCAGGTGGCAGTCAAGAAGGGCATATATTTGGGGTAGAATGGTAAACCAGGTCATCTCAGGGTGATGACCTACATTAATTGAGCACCTACTACATGCCATATACTTTGTTTAGGAAATATATATATGTGCACTTTCAGTATGTGTCCTACACAAAATGGATCTATATTTATATATTTATAACTAAATAATACTCTAATAATTTAAAAGTCATTGAAAGTTTATAATGCATTTGGTGTTTTATAAGATTTTTTCCTGAGGATAAACCTCAAAGACTTTTGTAAAAATATATATATCTCTGAAGGGTTTATATCAGCATTCCTTTTTTGGTATTAGAGTTTAAGAATTTGAGATTTCTTTTGCCATGAAAGAATTTTTTTCTAAGTATAGTAGGTTAACATGTATATCAGTGGTTGTTGCCATTTATGTCTCTGGGTGGTAGAAAGGTGTGGATATGTAGTGACTGTGAAAAATTTGTATTTCTTTCTGGAAAATTTTATTAAGGGATGAAAAAGATTTGAATAGAGATAAATCTTGCTTTTCAAGGCAAGATTCAGTATTATAGAGATGTTGGATTTTCCCAAAGTAATCTGTAAATTTGGTGTGATTCTAATCCAAGCTCAACAGTTTTTCATAATGAACTTGACAAGCTGATACTGCAATTCATTTGAAAGAGAAAATGTGTAAGAATGTCCAGGAAATTTGAAAAAGAACAATGGAGACAGGATATTCATTAAACAAGAGGCATTGCAGAGGATAATATTGGTACATGTTTTATGTATGTATGTTTGCCATTTTAAATCAAGGAAAGGATAGACTATTAAACTTATGATGTTGGGATTCTTAATTTTCCATTCAGAGAAAAATATATCTATACATACCAACTTTTCACTATACCAGAGGAAATTCTGAATAGATTAAAAGGTTAAATATAATCTATAAAAGTAACATATAAAACAGTCCCTGAGTTAGGAGAACAGATGATTGATGAATTTGACTGCTTGAAATATTAAAGCGTCATAGGATAGAAAAAGGCCCAGCCAAGATAAAGCAAAGTTGACAACAATGGCTTGGGTGGAAGTATTTGCCACAACATTAAAAAAAAAGGGCAGAGTCCTTGAAGGCAGCCACCCCATGCCGGCTGTACACCCCCACCCTGGGGAGGAAGGCCCACCCCTGGCAGGCCAGGCCCGCCTCTTCACCCTCGGTAATTCTCCACCTCATCCACTTCTTAGGATGCTTACAAGCCTCGTCGGAAATACAAACGCCAGCAGGGGGCAGAGGAGCTGCCGGATGAAGAGTCTCGGATCCATGCCACACTTTTGGAATATGGCCGGTAATGAAGGGGACCCAGTCTATAAGTGTCTATTTGATAAAACCGTTGAAAAGAAAAACTAATTTAAATCACTTCATTGAGATGAACTTCGTTGGTTTTCACCTGGTCGAGTTTACAGTTCTGGGCCCAAGATTAACAACACCAAGTACTTTTCCCTCCAGTGTTGAATGAGTCCAGTTTCTGGGGGTAGCTTCCCTGCTGGTGGTAGAGGCCTGATCTCTGAAGTTCCTCCCCCGCCCCAGCTCTGCCCTCCTCGGGGAGTCAGGGCTTGAGGCTTGGGTGCGAGGCTTGGGTGGGCTGCCCTCCTTGCCCCTGCCATTTGTAAACATGTTCAGGGAAGCTGCAGTTAAAGCAGCTTTACTTTGTGTTAGATACTAGTTTTGGTTTCCTGTGAAGAATTGTCCTGACCAGAGAAATGAAGAATTTAGAAGTTGTTTTGTCACTTCTTAAAAATATCTCTAATTTTAAAAACATTCTGGTGGCCTCAGTTTTTCAGTTAAACACACAGAAGTGCCACTCCTCGATGAATTTTTTTTGCTTGACTCTGGGCATTAACCTTCCTTTATGTCCTGCATTTTCTACTTAGGGTCGCTGATCCCTTGATGTGAGTATGTCTCCTGGTGCTTCCTCCCCTCTCGTCTGAGTGGTTGCTGTGTGTTGCTCTGCCCATGACCCAGCCCTCACTGTGGGGCTGGAGCTAACGGCACTGCCAAGCGTCTCCTAGTGAGCATCTGTGGCTTCTGCCTCCAGGATGCTGGAGAGAACCAGAAGGAAATTGGGGTTTAATTGCCTTACTAATTTCATTTCTCAAATGGAATTGCAATTGCCACTTTTTGTTTGTTTTTGAGAGAGTAATGCCGGCTCTTAAGAATGAAAGCTAGTCCGTTTCATTAAAAGGAAGTTGTTAGTTCTGGCCCTAGTCTAGATGTGAGGGCTGCCCCATGCTCACCATTCGCTGCTGTGATTTGAACTCCTCTTCTGAATCAGGCACCTCCAGACCAGCTCCATAATTTGCAGGGGCCAATATATAAAATGAAAATGCAGGGTCCCATGTTAAGTAATGAGTAATGATTAATCATTAAGAATTTCATGACAGCAGCAGCAACCAAGTGTGGGCTCCTTTGGGGTGTGGGAGCTTGTGCAACTGGATGCTGTGATGGAGGCTTTCTAGCCACCCCCTGCTGCAAGAGGGCAGACAAGGCTCTGCTGGTCCACATGAGCCAGAGCTGGAGAGACAGCCTCTGCGAGTCTCACATGTCCTAGAGCCAAAAAGAACTCAGGGAAATGTGTTTTTTGTTAGTTTGTATGGTTCATACCATCTTCTTTTCCCAATATCCAATATGTGTCTCAGTACTCACCTTAGTTCTTGGTGGGGTCATGCTGGCTCCTGATTTCTAAGCCTGGGGTAGCTGCTTGGTGAAGGCTTTTTTTGTTTGTTTTTTAGGAGATGGGGTTATTTTGCTTTTTTTGTTTTTTTTTTTTTTAGCTTTTCTGATAAGGGGAGGGTGAATCTGTGAAGGTGGGGAATTCTGATGGTTTATTCAGTTCATTCCCCTTTTTGAGAATGATGAAGACAGCATTCACAGAGGTTAAAAAATAACCTGCCCAAGGTCAACTGTTAACTATTAAGAACTAGTAAGAGCCTCAAACTGGGACTTGAGCTCAGGTCTGTTGGACTCCAAAAGCATGTCATCATCATTATCTAAAAATGTTGTTTGAGCCTCTGGTGAGAATTTGGTTGTTGGTCGTGGGAAGACAGGCCCAGTCCTTTTTGTTTGCTCCGAGACTGAACAACTGAAGAGTTATTACAACTGACAGAACAAATGGGATAAAACTTACAGCCCAGAGAAGTGGTTCACTTATTCCCCTTGCTTGGGAAGACCACGTCCTCCTATCTGGCTGTCAGGCTCTTCTCGCAGGGTTCCAGTTGGTGCTCTCCACTGCATGGAGATCTCTCCATTAGATGAGGGTCACATAGCAGTGTCTTTATGAGGGACTGTGACAGTCTGTTCACCACATCATCACCACCACCACCATCTTCATCATCCTTAGCAGCAGCAGGTTTTGGTTTTCAGATGCTCATAAATAAGACTGTTGGATTCAAATGAGAATCGTATCCTGGGCCTCTCTTTTTCAGTTTTCCTTGTCCATGTGTTCTCATTCCCCCCAGTTCTAGTCCTCCCTCCAGCCCATTTAAGAGAAGCCTTACCCTCTTTGCCTCCCTTCCTCATCAAGCAAGGCTGGCCCCCTGCTGGCTCTGGGCCTCACCGTTGCGGCATCCCTTAGTTGCTCATTCCCAGCTAGGAGTCTAAATCCCTCATTTGTTGTCAGTGCTCTCCCTTTCTCCTCTTGATGAGAGGGGAGATATGTTGACTGCTAAGTAAGAAGGTCTGAACACAGTGTATCCTCTTTGCAGTTAAAGGTCTTCCAGCCTGGGTCCACAGAGCATCTGGCTTTGAGGCCAGCACCCCAGTTTCTGCTCCCTTTTGGACTTTCAGTTGCTCAAGGGTAGATTTTGAGCCTCGACGACTATGCTGAGGGTCTTAAGGACCGTATGTCTTGTTAAAAACATGTGAATATTATGTCGTTGGAAAAACAAGACTCATAGTCTTGATTTTAAACTGAAACACAATGTGTCTTTATAATATTTCAATTACATTATGGGTTCAATAAACTTTTAGGAGCTAACTGAAACACCTAACCGCACTATGAAACTTCCAGTGTGAGGAAGTGCATTTTGAGTGCGTGTAACATCTCTCTCCGAACCTGTGTTCCTTCTCAAGGCCCATGACATGTTCACAGGAGGTGTTTAGTGAATGCTCATTGAATGAACGAAGCACAGAATCCATTGTCCTTAGTATTTAGCGCTTTTTGTGTCCCTGGTTTGTTCTGGATTCCAGGTAATTTGATATCTGTCTTAATGTGCCCCAGGGAAGAAGACTAGAATGTTTGTTTTCTGGAACGATGATGTCCAGTATAGTGGTCACTAGCCACATGTGACTTTTGAGCACTTACAGTGTGACTAGTGTGGCTTAGAAACAAAATTTTAATAATGAAGTTAAAATTTTTAAATGCATGCTTTCGTTATTTGAGTATGTTTAAATATGTGGTTAAGTGAATACTAACCTAAAGTTATATGTGTGGCACAGCACTGGTTACACAAAGTAGTGAATACACTAAAAACTGCTAAATATGCATTTTAAAGTGGTGAATTTTATGTTATATGAGTTAAATGTCAACTTTAAAAGTGTAGAGAAAAAAAGTCAGTGGAGAAGATTTCCTCCCCTCCAGGACTCAGCAGACAGAGTGCCTGTAATACGGAATAATTGTGCCCCGTGCGGTGAGTGCGAGTGCTTTGTTAGTGTCAACACGGAAGCACATGTCCACCCAAATCCTGTGCAAACCTTACTTAGTCAGCATCCAGCATCTTTCTATGCTGCGCAGGCCAGAAAACAGGCAAGTCTATTTTGCATATTCCCTTGCACTTAGAGTTGTGAATGCTATTTAGGTTCTGCCCTTGAGATGCGTTTCCTGGAGTTTTGGAAGTGCAGCAGAGGAGGAGACAGCGAGAGCATAAAGGTGGGCAGGCACAGGAGCCTAGCTTGGGGTGGTCAGAGAAGTCTTCCTGAGCCTCTGTCTTTAAGGAGAAGTAGCTTGGACCTGGGAATTGAATTTACTCAGATTTAGTTGTGTACTTCTTTATTTGGAAGGCCTGCCTGTCTAAGGATATGTCTTCTGCCCTTGAAGGTCTCCAGAGACTGAAGGCTTGGGAAACAAAAGAATACCCAGGGTGCAAGGACACTTCAAGGAGTGGGAAACTTTGGAGAGACCCTCTGTTGGTCAGCTGTTTGAGTCCCTGTTTCAGACTCAGAACCCGGCCACTAGTTCCAGCAGAAGGGATTGATTACAGCGGTGGATGGGAAGAGTTAAGGCATGTGATCTGGACTGAGCACGGTTACTGCCCAAGCATCACAGTAGATCTGGGCTGCCGAGGATGTTGCTGCTGCCTCTGAGGTCAGGAAGCTGGCAGATAGCCTGTGGAGGTGGGAAGCTGGTACCACAGCTGCTGGGAAAAGAGCCACCCGCTTTTTCCAAGATCAGAAAACCACTGTCACAGCTTCTGGCCCAGAATCAGGTTACTTCTACTGTGATCCTCATGAGCACAGTGAACCCCTTATGCTCTCACTGTTTCCTGCTCTAACTGTTGCACATTCAAAATTCCAGCAAATGCATCTCATCGATGGAACTTAAATAGTATTCAGAACTCTGGGTACAAGGGAATGTGGAAAATAGAGCTGTTTGTTTTCTGGCCTGCACAGCTTAGAAAGGTGCTGGATGTTGACTAAGCCAGTTCACAGACTCTGCCAAAAGGTCTTGCACAGGATTTGGGTGGACACTCGGAACTGAACTTTGCTCTCCTGCACTATGGGCCTGTCGATCTGTGGGTGGGCACAGTGTACCCGGCAATGACTTCTGGTCTCTCCAGTTATAAGACAGCCTATTGCAAGGACAGGGGGTACATTTGGCTTCTTGATTTCGGCATTTTCTTGGAGAAGGATGCAGACATGCAAACAGGCAGCTGGACATGATTGCTGATCAGAAAGTAGGGGGAACACGTACAGGCACAGGGATAGATCAGAGCGCTGGTGTAGCTGAAGGTGTCCAGCCCAAACTGCACAGCCTATAGTTTGTGTCTCCTAACCCTCCTATATCCTCAGTGGTAATTTACAGAAATCATTCGGAATCTGGTTAAACAGGGCTTGAGATCACGTCTATAATCCCATATCAGTGGTACAAAACTCAGAGAGGTGAAGCAATTTCCCCCATGTCACAGAGCTGGCTGTCATCAGGGTGAAGAACCTAAACCCAGTGTCCTGACCTTCTACTACCCAACCTACCCTGTGCACTAGACTCAACTGTAAGCTAAGCCTGTGGTTTGTCAGCCCAGTCCTGAGAAATCCGCTGCCCAAATGTGTGTTTCCCTTCACACTCATGTCTGGCAAAGCACTGGCCCTAGATTGAGATTCTCAGATTGAGCGGAGCTGACTTTTGGAAATGACCAAAAGCATCCAAATTGAAGTCTGGGAATGCTTCAGAGGAAGAGGTGGCTTTAGAGCTGGGATATGAGAAGTGACTAGAAAGGTAGGCGGAGACAGGAGAACAGAACTCTGCTCCGGGCGCTGATGCCCAGGAGCAGGGAAGGTGAGCTGCTGGGGTGAGGCTCAGCGGTTGTTCGGCGGGTCCTTGGAAAGGAGGCCCTCGGGACAGGGCCCACCAGGAGGGCTTCTGTTCCCTGCCGGATGCGGATAAGGCCAGTGGGAGGTTGGATAAGGGATTGGGTGGGAGAGTGGAAGTGGAGGCTTGAGACAAGGGCAGAAGCCAGCACACGACCCAGCAAGTGGGGTGAGCTGTGAGTGAGGGCAGAGCAGGGCCCCTTAATTTGTTTTTCTTAAATGGTTGTGTGTGATTTTATTTCCTTCTAAACCATTTAAAGGTAAGTGAGTTTGGGTGTTTTGCATTATGGTTTTTGTTTTAGGTTGACTGGTTTTTGTATTGCTTTTTAAAAAAATAGATATTAATTAGAACCTGAAAATAAGCTAGTTTAAACCAAAGTGCATTTGTGAGTGTCTTTGAATTTAAACTTGCGCGAAGTGAGCACACAACATTTTTGGCATTGTGCTTGGGTTGTGTTTGAGAATAAAAATGGGCTGGATGTGAGGTTATGAAAGTAGATCGTTAGAGAGCATGTTAAGCTTGAGCAAACACATTCACACATACAGATATTCTTAAGGCTTCTAGCTTAAACTATGGATCGATATGGTTCCCGATTCAAACAGTCATAATCACACTTTTAAGAGAACGCTGTGCTTTGCATGGAGACTTCCCATTTATATTGACAGTATTTATGTGGCAATCTGAATGCTGGGCCCTTTATTCAGAAACAGTGGGATAAGTTTGTGGTTTCAGCACTTGAGACATGTTCTCCAGTCACCAAATAGCCAAAATTCTCTCTGGTGCTTTTCATATAAAAGTGCAACTGAAATTCATTTGATCAACTTTTTTTTTTTTTTTTTGGGAGTAATAATTGAGCTCCTCTCTTTTGTGGCTTGCAGGAGATATGGATTTAGCCGCCAGAGCAAAACAGAGAAGGTAAGAAATGCTTGGCTGATGGGAGAGCATATTTGAGATATGGAAGTATGCTTCTACTTTGCCTCTGTCTGACACTGGCAGGCTCCCAAAAGGGATGGGACACAGGGCTCTGGTCCTTGAGTGACCCCGGTCAGCAGGGGTGTACCAGCTGCTTTGACCCCTGCAGCTCCCTCCTGGCGTTCCCCATCTGCTGCCTCTGCAGGTTGGGGAACTGCGACAACTCCTCATCACAGGACTGGAAATGAAGGGTGGTTGAAAATCATGGCCCCAGGGTCAAACATGTGGGCTTTAATAACTCTAAAACGGGGGCCTGAGCATCCTCATCTGATGAGAGATGCCCTAGATGGGTGTGAACAGCCTGCTGGCAGTGAGAGCGCGGTGTACATTACAGGCTGGCTATGTATTAAGCCTGGAGTGGAAGAAACAGGAAGTCAAGATGGGGCTTTATAACTTCATAAAGGAGTCTCCAAGTTTTCTCTTCATTCATATCCTTTTTGTGTGTATGTGTTTATTCATGGTTCTTGATTGCCAGCAGCAGGGCAGGCGTATAAATCTTACACTGCTACCCTTTCCTGTGTCCAGGCCCTTTGGTCAGGGCTCTACGTGTAGCTTTTCACTTACTCCTCTAAACAACTCTGTGAGGAAGATACTTATTCCTGTTTTTCAGATCAAAGTGCTGAGGCTCAGAGAGGCTCAGTGATTTGTCCAAGATCACACAGCTCCTAGAGTGCCATAAAAAGAACCTGAACCCAGGTCTGTGTGACATCAGAGCCTGTGCTCTTTCCTACTCCCTTTTCAGTAATAATGTGCCAACTAAAGTGGCTGGTGACCTCTGAAAGAGTCCACAGCTTGAGATCTGGTAAACCTGTTCTCTCATTCCCTACCTGACCCCTAGATTTTCTTGAATGAGACACCACTCCCCCTACCGTTCTCCTGCCGCCCCTCCTCTGTCTAGACCCCATTCCCCAGTGCTTCCCGGAAGCCTTCCCTGACCCCAGCCTCCCTCTGCTTCCTGTGGCCATTGTCTTAGTCCTCACAGGGCACTGAAGTGCATATGTTCTAAAGCCAGACTGGCTTTCAATGCTAGTTCCTCCCCTTCACTGCGTGATTTCAGTCAGTACACTTCATTGTTGTGCCTCAGTTTATGACATCTGTAAAATGGGGACAGAAGTTGTACTATCTCACAACACTGTTGTGAAGATTAAAATGTAAAAGATGCAGAATAATCCAACTCATAGTGCACATTTACTAAGTGTAAACTGTCGTCACCATTATTATCATTAATAATCATTTATGCATTGATTATGACATCTTTTTTGGTTTTCTCACTTCCACATTTGTGTTTTCACTCAACCAAACAGCCATTTCCTCCAAAGCAAGGCTTTTCTGGATTAGAGTGTCATGGGGTAACTGTATTGTATATAAGAATTTGATGTGTGTGTGTAATATATAATTTTAGGTCTTAAAAGAATGTGTATATGACTGTATTCTGAAATAAGGCAATTTGATTATGCTTGGAAAAATTATGAGATGTCCATGAAATATTATTCACATTGGCCTTGCCTTATCATTCTCATGTCAGATGGCACATTTGAACTGGAAGTCTTATTCCCTGAAGATACACACAGGTGCTCAGGCCGGCCCCTGCAGCCAGTCATATGCTTGTTATAAAAGCACAACCCAGAATTGGGATGGTCTCAGAAGGATATTTGAGGCCAGTCCTCTCATTCAACCCCAAGAGACCCTAATATCCAGAGAAGGTAAATTTGAGGTCAACAGCTTGTGAATGGCAAAGATGGAGCTGAAACCAAGAACTCTAGACTCACAGCACAGGCCTGGGGAGCAGCCGTGACTCCAGGTGTCCTGAGTGTGGTGCGATATATTTTGAGCCTGAGCTGGGTTTGTAGCATGGAGCTTGAGCATCAGGACAAGCAGCTTAGAGTCTTATCCTTTAAACCAGCGATTTTCAAGCTTTGTTGACAGCTCTTGGTAGTAGGCATTACTTTCATCATGGTTTAGTAGACACACACACACACACAACCCCCAAAACAAGTTTCACAAAGCAGTACTCTTTACTCCCTGTAATGCACCCTGATATGTTCTGTTATTTCTATTTAGATGCCGGTCATACCTGCCAAATAGCTTTCATATCCACTAATGCACCTCAAATGAAAAAATGGCAGTGATCTAGTCTTAAAGAAATTAAAGTAGGGGAAGACCCAATCACAGTGCATAGATAAGTCTGGCAAAGGTGTATGGCCTGATAGGAATTTAATCAGCCAGTAGTTCAGAGATGGAGGCAGGCATTGAGCAAGGCCCAAGGCTCCACCTGCTTGGCACGTGGTTGGAGCAGAGGCTGAGGTCTCTGGGTTTTGCATCCTTTCCAGGGGCTGGGTCATTTGTCCAGATCTGTATGTTTCTTTCACAGACTTACAGCTCTTTGCAGTGTTACCCTTTCTCTACTGTCTCCACCTATAGTGTTCAGCTGCAGTTTTTGCATCTTCCCTTCCAGGCTGAGGACAAGAAAACGGCACTTCCGACAGGGCTGTTGACTGCAGAAAAAGCTGACGCCCACGAGGAGGATGAGCTTCAAGCTGCTGAAGAGGTGAGTGGTCCGTGTGGCCCTCTAGGGTTTCTGCATAAATCTTTTGGAGAGAGATTTTACTTTCATCTCCAGTTTTCCAGAATGGCCAGCTACCATTGGCTGTTTTCTCACACTCCTTTCAGTCTCCTTCCATCACCTCTCATGAGACTCACCATAAAATGAGACTGGGTAAAACAGCCCTTGGATTCTGCTGAAAAGCCATGTTAGGATACCCGGCTTAAGCCTTTTGTGACAGACCTGCTCACTGCTGCTTCTCCCCATTCCTCTTTTAGCAGCGTATTCAGTCCTTGATGACCACGATGACCGCCATGGCACATGAGGAGGTGAGGCAGGCATGGCCGTGAGGGTGGGCGCGCCGTGGAGAGGGAGGCTGGGAACCAACCTGCTCTGCCGTGGAGGGCCCTCTCCCAAGAGTCCACCTTCAGGGCCCTCTCTCATTAGCACTCTGCCTCTTGTTTTCCTGGGATCTTTCTTTGGGGAACTTCTTATACATGCACGGTGTTGCTATTCACGGGAACCTCTCGGAGGGAGACCTGAAGGACCTTTGTGAAGACAGGATGTCCCAGCTGGATGGCATCACAGGACCCCTGCGGGACAGCTGAGGTTCCGCCCTGGTTGTCCACAACCACATGTGGCATTCAGGCCACAGGAGCCCCTGTCTCCTGTTTACTTCCTACACCATCTGGGTAGATGGTTCGGCACCGAATTTATATTCCCTCTTCTCAGAGCCCATCACCTGTCCCGAGTGTTTATCCAGGTGCTTTGAAAGAAAATCCCTCTTTACGGCAGGAAAGACCCGTGACAGTCAGCAGATGGATCAGGAATTCTGAGATCCCTTTTCCTCTCCCATTTCCACTCCCTTCCTCTGAGTCCTGTGCCTGCCAAGTTCCCTGCAGGCTCTTTTTAGTGATCCTCAGCAACAGAAACCGTGGGACAGGCTGTAAATGGTGAAGAATGATTTTCTAGAGATACCCAGGGTCTGAGCAGAATCTCAACAGAGCTTGCTGAGTGATGCAGGAGGGAGTGAGGTGCGGTAACCTTTGTCCTGAGGCTTATTTTCTCCCTTGTTGATGAACACGTGAGGAAAAGCCAAATTACTTTTCCCCCGGGAATGTTTATCTGTTTTGCTATAGTCATGCCCAGGGTTTCCAATGTGTGAAAGCCAGTGTGTGGCCTTAAGAGCACACCCTCCCTTGTGATTGCAGAGCCGGCTGACCGCAAGCTCCGTGGGCCAGATCGTGGGCCTATGCTCTGCCGAGATCAAGCAGATCGTGTCTGAGTATGCAGAGAAGGTAGGTGGGGACCCAGCTGAAGCCATTGTCTCAATAATGTCCAAGAATTTGTCCTGCTTCCCTCCCCTCCCAGCAGTGATGGAGGCAGGATGTAATTCATCAGCCACATTTGTCAGAGTATCCGCCATGCAGCGCCATCCACATCTGCCCATTAGCTAAATTCATTTTCTTCTGCGGTGACTATTTTTCTATAAATATAAAGAGAAAATCTGTCTCTTGGAGCAATTATTGCATCTGATAGATGGATGCCTTAGGGACAGCACCCACATTTTTCCTTCTTTCGCAGACTTCCTATAACTTGGGTACAGTTTGGTGGATGGGGCTGAGGGATGAAGCTTTGCCACTTAGGAGATAAATCCCATAACTCAGCCAAGCCCAAGGCAAAATTTTGTGTCCTGCTTTATTAAAAGGGTATAGAATGAACAAAAGCCTGAAAGTCATATTTCAGCATTAGATTTTTTTCCATCCTAAGAATAGGCAGCAGGACCTTGAATATTTCAGGGAGACGGTGATTAATCATTTTGCACATAACTGATTCTGGTCTGGCCAAGATGTAGTATCGGTAAAATCAGATTTACAGGGCCTTGTTTCACATCCTCCCTTCCCCAAACCTGCTCCCTCTGCCCCCCTAAAACGTTGACGTCTGTTCAAGCATCCACTTTCACTTTCCCTGTCTCAAAAGCCTTGACGACAAATGAGCTCTGCCCTGACCCTTTGTGTGGTGTTCTTCTGAAGAGATTGCACAGATGATGTAGTTGGACAGTGGGTGTCACTTGTAATCTGGGAATTACAATTGGCTCTGAGCACAATAGTGGTCATCTCACACAAAGTGAGAGGCTTTCTGAGCAAGACTGAGTAAAATGGTACAGAGTAGTGTTTAGCAGAGGGGAAGGGGGCAGAGGGAGGGTGAAATGGGTAAAGGGGGTCAGTAGTATGGTGAAGGATTGAAAGCAAACTTTTGTTGGTGAGCACACTTCCAGAAGTCGAAGTAAAGTTGAAATAAAAATAAAAACTCATGATATAAGCCAACTTAAGAAAAAACAGCATAGAATGTTTAGGGATGGGGTTCTCTTGTTTTCCCCACCCCCAGAGTCAGTGCTTCTTAACATAAGTTTTCTGATCCAACTTTCATATTAGAATCCAAAGTTAAAGAAAGTGAAAATCACTCAGTTGTGTCCAACTCTTTGCGACCCCATGGATTATACAGTCCATGGAATTCTCTAGGCCAGAATACTGGAGGAAGTAGCCTTTCTTTTCTCCAGGGGATCTTCCCAACCCAGAGATCAAACCCAGTTCTCTTGCATTGCAGGAGGATTTCTTTACCAGCTGAGCCACAAGGGAAGCCCAAGAATACTGGAGTGGGTAACCTATCCTCTGGGGGATCTTCCCGTCCCAGGAATCAAACCGGGGTCTCCTTCATTGCAGGCAGATTCTTTACCAACTAAGCTATCAGGGAAGCCTAATAGAATCCAAAGCATCCTCTATTTTAATTCACCACCTAGAAAAGGTGACAGTGGTTAGAGTGTCATCTGACATTTGACCAAGGATTTAGGTCATCCTGAAAGTGCCAGTAGAATCAAAAGACTTGAAGACATAGTTGTGGAAAAGAGTGAATAACTCACTGCCCTGAGAAGAAATGTCTTGCTTTGCTGTCAGCACACACACATCTGGATGGCAAGGGGCGAGCCTGTACCTGCCCTCAGGTTGCACATAGCATCACTGATTCAGTTTTTACAGAAAGACAAACACACGGGGTACTCACTGCTCTTCCTACGGGGACTCCGACTTTTATCTTTATACCTGCCCACTGTAAGTAGATAGGAGCTTAGATTAGTATAAGAGGGGAAGCAAATAGGCCTCCTTAGTACACATGTCCTTGCCTGGTAGTCTTGAAGCTAACTTGTCTTCCCCATCAGCTCTGCGATTCCATGGTTCCTGCTGGGTCTCTGTACCCCTGGGCTTCCCCCCCTCACCCTTGTGCAGTGATCTGATGGCTATATTCTGTATTCTGTCCCTCTGTTCTGCCCTGTCAGGAAAGAATGAAATTAGAAGTAGTTTTGGACAGGTCTTTTTCCAAGGATGTGTATAATTAAAAGACTTTCCTGGTGGCTCAGTGGTGAAGAATCCACCTGCCAATGCAGGAAACACAGGTGGGATCCCTGGATCAGGAAGATCCCCTAGAGTAGGAAATGGCAACCCACTCCAGTACTCTTGCCTGGGAAATTCCTTGGACAGAGGAGACTGTCAGGCTACAATCCATGGGATTGCAAAGAGTCAGATATGACGGAGCACACACGCAGACATATACTTAAAACTTCTCATGGATTTGGAGTTCACCAGTTCATTGCTTGATTGTTTGCATTGGGTAGATCATATATCATTAAAGATGAGGGTTTTTGTAATTAAATTGACATTAATCCTATTCCCATATCACAGTTATTTCACATTTGCATATTTAATCCAGAATTAGTCCCTGATATCCATGGTGGCACCTAGTTGCAGCCATCATGTGTGTATAAAAGAGGTAAAACAGTGTAGTTACAAATACAGCATTGGAGTCCTATCTTGGTTCATGTCTGTCTCCACAATGTCCCAGCTCTTTGACCTTGGCCACTTTATTTAATCACTTTGCCCTAGTATCTTCGTCTATAAAATGAGAATAATATAGCTCTCCTGGCAGGGTGGCAGGGTATTGTGAAGATTAAATGAAATGTGACGAAAATGCCCAAAACAGTGCCTGGGGCACATTATAGCCGTGCAGCTAAGGGTAACTTTTATTTACACTTTTATAAACTGCATTTTTTTTTTTTTGGTCACATTAAGTCCTAAATATTTTCCGTGTTTCTAGTCTTCATAACTTTGTGCATACTAGATAATCCAGCACAATTCATTAAACATTTCCCTATTGTTAGACTTCTGTTTACCATTATAGATAATCCTCTTGTAAAATCTGAACTGATGGTTTCTTTGGAAAGATTTCCTGCGAGTCTCAAGATTGGATTTGACTCCTCTGTGTTGCTTTATAAGTAAGTTGCAGCAAATATAAAATGCTGCCTCCATGAAGGGGCTTCCAGCATGGTCCAGGAGTCTCCGCCCTGTTCATTTGTCTGACTTGCTACCTTAGTGGCTTTAGAATAGTAGCTCTTTGGACCACTGAGTAGCCTGAACATGATTGCGTGTTCTTGTTTGCTCTGTTTCCTGCTTATTTGATTGATCTGTTGAAGCCTTTGCTCACTTATCTTTCTGGTATCTGATGTTTTCCTTGTAAATTTGATTAAAGTCTCTATTCTAGATTTAAATATTTTGTCGCAGTGATGCACATATTTCTCAGGCTGTTCTTTGATTTGTGTATTGCTTTTCTTTTCATGCAAGGCATTGGTACCCAAATTGATCAGTTTTTTTTCTTTTCGTTTCAAAATGGCAGTGTTCTTTTTACTTTGATCTGATAAGTAATTCATTACATTTCAGCTCATAATTTTTTATTTATGTTTAATCCTTTATGCTACATAGAGTTCATTCTTATTTAGTCCACAATGTTGATACATCCTAGTTTTCCTGCTCCTATCCACTTACCTTAATACTATTTATCAAATAATTTCTTTATACTCAACTTGGAGATACTTTGTTATTTTTTTGTGTTTTAGATCTAATTTAAGCTCTGTATTTTCTTGGTTTGTGCTTCTGTTTTTATGCACATGCCATGAGAAAATCATGTTTGCTTTTTGTTTTTCTTGCTTTGCTTTGTTTGCTGTTGTCAGCGTCCTCCAGTCAAAGACCTCTGGGAACACACCCAGTTAGACCAGCTGGGTTTATCGCTGGTTGTAGTGAAGGAGACCACACAGCAGTGGGGAACCATACATCTCAGTAAGGAGGCCTTAGAAAAGACTTCAGGATTCAGACTTCTTTTAGGTGATTTAGGGGAAGATTAGAGAAAGTGGAGCTTTGCTCTGTGTTAGATGCATTCGGGAGGGATAATTCGGTGAATGAGTATCTAAAGAAATCTTCTCTGTGGGCCAAGGGAAAAGAATCAAGGCTAAAACTCTATGTTCACATTAGCCAGTATAAGGGGATGTTTGATCATTTAGGGAATTTGAACAGTGTTCATGTTTTTGCCCATATACAAACATTACAGAGTGGTCATGTTTTTTTCCTTGATCCTTGTGACCCTATCTGATGTTGATGTCCTCTGGAGTTGTTTATATTTAACCCAAAAGCCTAGTGTGAATGCAGCCCAGCTCCCAGCAACACCAGGGCCTTGCTGAGAGTACCAGATTGGCTCTCAGATACCAGGGTTGCTTTTCTCTTTCTCTGTGAATTTAGTATGTGTTGCTGCATAGCAACATTACACAAATACAGTGGCCTAAAATAACACAGTGTATCATCACGTGGTTTCTGTGTGTGCCACTGTGTAGCAGGGTCCTTTGTGTCAGACTCTTACAAAGTTAGTGAAGGTGCTGACCTGGGCAGTGGTCTCATCTGAGGCTCGACTGGGGAAGAATCCACGTCCAAGCTTACACGGTTCTTGGCGGCATTCAGTCCCTTGACGCCTGTTGGCCGAGGGCAGCAGTTCTGGCTGTCAGCTAGAGGCCACCCTCAGTTCCTGCCAGCTGCACCTCTCCAGCGTCACTGCTTGTTTCAGCAAGCGAAGCCCCTCCTCGCAAGACTGACATTACAGTTTTATGTGACGTATTGATGTTCATGCAGTCACATTCATCCCACCACGTTTGCAGAGACTGTGGGACTCTGTCAGAGTTGTCCATCATGGTGTATTTGTTTTTCTCTTTAATGTCACTACCATAAATTGGACTGAAATAAGGCAGTTCATCTAAAAACCCATGCCCCTACCTCCAGGGCCTCAGTAATGAAATGCTTGAAAGTAAAGACGGCATTGAAGAATGCTCATGAGGAAAGCCTTTTGGTGGCACTTGAAAGAAACCCAAATTGGGCTGAGATCAAGATGAATTTTTGCTTAGTGAAGAAAAGGAACAATAATTTTTTGGAGGATGAAAGTGTGAAAATGATTTTGTGCCTGAGAAATGAATCAAACAGCCAACATGGTACAAGTCATTGGACGGTCAGCAAGCACTGAAAAATAGAAATGAAGTAAAAAACATATGCAGGCTTCTCTTTCAGTGGTAAAGTTCAACAGTTCTTATAACAGTATAACATGGTACCTAATCCATGTGTTTCAAAGCAAGTCCCTGAGATGTATAACTCAGCTTAATATGGTTCCTGTAAAGCAACAGGGAAGAATGCAAAGAAGCTCCCATGTACGTAATTCATGAGTGTTGACAGGGTCCAACCAGGGAGCTCCATCTCCCTTTGTTTCCAGACGGTGCTCCCTTCCCAGAATGTGCTTGCTGAGGCGTCACTGTGCCTTGTGGTACTGCTGCCTAACATGCCCACTGCATCTTATCATTCACTGTTACAGGGAAGAGGAGTCTAGTGCTGCAATTTGCAGAAGACTGAGGGTTTGGCTGTCCCCAAAGGACTTCCACTCTGCAATACCAGAAGGAAGGGGAAGGAAGCAGAGCCAGGGAAGGGCAGGAAGGGACCCTTACTCGACGCCACGTGTTAACCAGCTGCACACCGTTTTCACTCACATGCAGCTGAGGCTCTCTTGGTCAGCATCTCCCTGAGACAGGATATGAAAACATCTTGTAGATCACAGGCCTGTTGGGGAATCGGAAGAATCTACCCTGCTTTTTTTCCGTGCCGTTATTGCTCTCGCAACCATGGTGAACATTCCAAAAACCCACCGGACTTTCTGTAAGAAGTGCGGGGAGCACCAGCCCCACAGAGTGACACAGACAAGAAGGGCAGGGGTTCTCTGTACGCCCAAGGAAAGTGGCATTCTAGCGGGGAGCAGAGTGGCTGTGGAGGGCAGACTGAGCCGGTTTTCCAGAAGAAGGCTCAAACTGCAAAGAAGATGGTACTGAGTCTTGAATGCATTGAGCCCAACTGCAGATCAAAGAGAATGCCGGCTATTAACAGATGCAAGCATTTTGAGCTGGGAGGTGATAAGAAGAGAAAGGACCAAGTGATCCAGTTTTGAGCTTCATATTTTGTTTTACTATGAAGAATAAAAATTTGAGATCCTTTACTTCATTTAGTTTCAGTTGGTTTTTTTGGAAGGAAAATGAAAGTGCCATCAATTTAAAAAAAAAAAAAAGAATCTACCCTAAGTGCCATCTCATTGTCAGGTACCTTAAAAACTCTTTATTAAATATAGTTGATTTATAATATTACTTTCAGGTATACAGTGTAGTGATTCAGTATCTTTATGGACTGCTGTCCTTTTAAAATTATTACAAAATAATGGCTATAATGTATCCTTGATATACAATGTATCCTTGTTGCTTGTTTATTTTACACATAGTATTAATAGTTCTGCCAAGAGAATGCGCTGGTCATAGCAAAGACCCTCTTGGAACAACACAAGAGAACTCTACATGTGGACATCACCAGATGGTCAACACCAAAATCAGATTGATTATATTCTTTGCAGCCAAAGATGGAGAAGCTCTATACAGTCAGCAAAAATGAGCCCGGGAGCTGACTGTGGCTCAGATCGTGAACTCCTTATTGCCAAATTCAGACTTAAATTGAAGAAAGTAGGGAAAACCACTAGACCATTCAAGTACGACCTAAATCAAATCCCTTATGATTATACAGTGGAAGTGAGAAATAGATTTAAGGGACTAGATCTGATAGACAGAGTGCCTGATGAACTATGGATGGTGGTTCATGACATTGTACAGGAGACAACGATCAAGACCATCCCCAAGAAAAAGAAATGCAAAAAAGCAAAATGGCTGTCTGAGGAGGCCTTACAAATAGCTGTGAAAAGAAGGGAAGTGAAAGGCAAAGGAGAAAAGGAAAGATACACCCATTTGAATGCAGAGTTCCAAAGAATAGCAAGGAGAGATAAGAAAGCCTTCCACTAGATCAGTGCAAAGAAATAAAGGAAAACAACAGAATGGGAAAGACCAGAGATCTCTTCAAGAAAATTAGAGATACCGAGGAGGCATTTCATGCAAAGATGGGCTCAGTAAAGGACAAAAATGGTGTGGATCTAACAGAAACAGAAGATATTAAGAAGAGGAGGCAAGAATACATGGAAGAACTACACAAAAAAGATCTTCACGCCCCAGATAATCACGATGGTGTGATCACTCACCTAGAGCCAGACGTCCTGGAATGTGAAGTCAAGTGGGCCTTAGGAAGCATCACTATGAACAAAACTAGTGGAGGTGATGGAATTCCAGTTGAGCTATTTCAAATCCTAAAAGATGATGCTGTGAAAGTGCTGCAGTCAATATGCCAGCAAATTTGGAAAACTCAGCAATGGCCACAGGACTGAAAAAGGTCAGTTTTCATTCCAATCCCTAAAAAAGGCAATGCCAAAGAATGTTCAAACTAGCACACAGTTGCACTCATCTTACACGCTAGTGAAGTAATACTCTAAATTCTCCAAGCCAGGCTTCAGCAATACATGAACCGTGAACTTCCAGATGTGCAAGCTAGTTTTAGAAAAGACAGAGGAACCAGAGATCGAATTGGCAACATCCACTGGATCATCAAAAAAGTAAGAGAGTTCCAGAAAAGCATCTATTTCTGCTTTATTGACAATGCCAAAGCCTTTGACTGTATGGATCACAAGAAAATGTGGAAAATTCTGAAGGAGATGGGAATACCAGACCACCTGACCTGCCTCTTGAGAAACCTGTATGCAGGTCAGGAAGCAACAGTTAGAACGGACATGGAACAGACTGGTTCCAAATAGGAAAAGGAGTACATCAAGGCTGTATATTGTCACCCTGATTATTTAACTTATATGCAGAGTACATCATGAGAAACGCTTGGCTGGAGGAAGCACAAGCTGGAATCAAGATTGCTGGGAGAAATATCAATAACCTCAGATACGCAGATGACACCACCCTTATGGCAGAAAGCGAAGAAGAACTAAAGAGCCTCTTGATGAAAGTGCAAGAGGAGAGTGAAAAAGTTGACTTAAATCTCAACATTCAGAAAACTAAGATCATGGCATCTGGTCCCATCACTTTATGGCAAATAGATGGGGAAACAGTGGAAACAGTGGCTGACTTTATTTTGGGGGGCTCCAAAATCACTCCACATGGTGATTGCAGCCCTAGAATTAAAAGATGCTTACTCCTTGGAAGGAAAGTTACAACCAACCTGGACAGCATATTAAAAAGCAGAGTCGTTACTTTGACAACAAATGTCCATCTAGTCAAGGCTGTGATTTTTCCATTAGTATTAGTAAGCATGAACTGTTTGATTTCAGAAAAGTTAAGTTATGCCAATTCAGGATTTGATGAGCATGCCATCTGACCTGACATTAGCTTGTGTGGGTAAAAGTGGGATGTTTTGGGTTTTGTTCGTGCCTCTGCTCACCTTGGGGCCCAGACTTATGATTCAAAAACTCAGCAAGGCTGCATGAATATGGGTCTTTGAAATTCATGGTATTTCATTAGTCTGAGTCAAGAATATTGAAAAGCACATTTATGTATGCTGTTTCATTAATGGGAGTAGAGTGTAGATAAGGGAAAGTGGGTGGTCCCATCCCTGTCTGCCATGCTCAGATTTCATCAGGATTACTTGAAAAAGATTATGAGCTAGGGTATGTCCAGGGGAGAGCAGCCAAGATGGTGAAAGGAGCTGACAACTACTTGTAAAGCTTGGAATGCTTCTGCATTAGAAAACTTGAACTGTTAATATGAGAGTGATTACACTTTATCTCTGTGGCTTCAGGGAGAAATGAGCATGTGTGTTTGAGTTTGCATGTCTGTTTCTGCTTTTCATTTCTGCTGACTTTTGTTCATGAAATTATGTGTGCTTTTGATTTTTGACTGTGAGTTCATCCTGCTTAGAAATTTCTATGTCGAGACCCTGGAATTGGAGCTCTGTTCTTCCAGAGAGGATTTTCTTTTGCTCCAACATGCATCTGGGCATACCCAGCTCAGGCCCATTGTGCATATAGTAGGTTTTTGGTATCATTCAGGTAGTGTGTGTGTTTAGATTATAGAACTGCACGAGGGCAAATCTGTTCTTACAGAATCTCATTGCAGACTTTTTTTCCTTCCTACATCTGTGCCAAAGATTATGCAAAGCAGTTGTTGAATTCTAAAAATCAAAGCTTGAGGTCAGTTGGTTTTGGCAAATACTGTCAAGAAAAAGGACTTCCCTGGTGGCTCAGACGGTAAAGCGTCTGCCTGCAGTGTGGGAGACCTGGGTTCGATCCCTGGGTCAGGAAGATCCTCTGGAGAAGGAAATGGCAACCCACTCCAGTACTCTTGCCTGGAAAATTCCATGGAATGGAGGAGACTAGTAGGCAACAGTCCATGGGATCACAAAGAGTTGGACACAACTGAGCAACTTTACTCACACACTAAAGAAAAAAGCCAGTCTCCATGGGTACACCTATCTACTGGATTCTCACTTTCACTTTTTGCCTTTCTAGGATTTCTTACATCCTTTCTAGCTCATAGATTTTTTTAAGATGAAAAAATAAATATTCTGTATTGCCTGTTTATTTGTTTTCAGTGGGAGAGTTCATCAGGGTCCAACAACTGAAATTCGTCTGCACAGTATGGAGAATTTGTGGCATCCTCTTGATATAGGGATCCCTTATTTTTTTTAGGGATCCCTTATTATTGACAGCTTAGTGGCCATATTTTAATGGGGTTACATAGGAGAGATTCCTGTATTAGGAAGGTTCAGTTCAATTCAGTCACTCAGTCATGTCCGACTCTTTGCAACCCCATGGACTGCAGCACACCAGACCTCCCTGTCCATCACCAACTCCCGGAGTTTACTTAGGAAGGTAGATGTATAGATATAACCCCTTGGGCCTCTTCCATTATGAAAGTATATAGTTTTAGCTAAAGTAATCATTTTTTGTTTCTCTTAGGAATTTACTATGTTGAACTGGACTAATGTTATTGAGTGACATTTATATCTCGTTCCCCTTAGAATAGAAACTGGAAACATCTGTCAGTTATTAGAAAACATTGAATCTGCACTAGATGCCATCTTAATCCACCCTGTCGTTTTGAAAGCACATTCTTAATCTGAAATTGTTGAACAAAATTAGATTGGCATTTTAGCCCTTGCTCTAATGTAAACACAAATGGAATGTTTATAGACAGTTGGCATTCTTTGAGAGACATTGGGCTTTTCAAGTAGAAATCAGTTAAGTTACCCCAAGGACTTAATTTTTTTCTGTCAAGGATTTACTATAAAGCCCCTTCTATTCTCCATCTGCCCAATGTAGTCTCATCCTTTAAGATCCAACTTGGTCAGTTCCAGTTTCCTTCTGAGTAGACCCAGTGAACAGAATGTCAGATGAGCCATACTGTTTCATAGACCTGTTTCTGCCTTCATTGGTCTAGTTCTTTTGGCTTTGAGGAGGGTATTTGAAAGAAATGAACATTTTCAGTTACTTAACACAGAAAGTGTGTTTGAAATAGAGAACAGTCAGCTTTCCGTTGACTAGATTAAAACTCTTCAGTTCAGCTCTAGAATAAAGGATTTTTTTTCTGTTATAAAGCTGACTTCCCATTAAACAAAGCAGTTTGCATAGCACCATCTCTGCTGCTGCTGCTGCTGAGTCGCTTCAGTCGTGTCCGACTCTGTGCGACCCCATAGACAGCAGCCCACCAGGCTCCCCCGTCCCTGGGATTCTCCAGGCAAGAACACAGGAGTGGGTTGCCATTTCCTTCTCCAGTGTGTGAAAGTGAAAACTCTCAGTCGTGTCTGACTCTTCGCGATCCCATGGACCGCAGCCCACCAGGCTTCTCTGTCCATGGGATTTTCCAGGCAAGAGTACTGGAGTGGGGTTGCCATTGCCTTCTCTGAGCACCATCTCTAGACTTAAGCAAATGGAGGAAATTCACAAATTTTACATGTACCTGAGCTTCTTCATGTGCATATTGTTCATTTTAATTGCACTGGAGAAATGTCAGATGTGGAAATGGCACCTAATATCCTGACATTAATGTACATGAATGCTTTGCAGAATGCAAATTTAAGGGACTGCACAGAGCAATGAGAATTGCTACGTAGCAACAAGAGAAAGGATTTTGAAAGCCCATGTTCGCTTGGGACATATACTGTTGCAATAGAGATGTTTAGTAGTAAGTTTGTATGGAGACTTGAGCATCCTTTCTGTGAACTACAAATCCTTTCTCTCTGGTTGGTTTGAAGCTGTTGTCTAGTAAAAGTGGAGTCAGAAAACTATCCCCTCCTGGTGCTGAGGATGGACCCACTGCACTGGGAGAGCTCAGTGTTAGGCTGTCCCAGTAGGTGAGTCAGCTAGGCCCCTCAAAGTAACAGTGCTCAACATCTTTAGTTTCAAGAGCCTGTACAATCTCTTAAAAACTACTCCATGTTCATTCACTCAGCCGTGTCCGACTCTTTGTGACCCTATGGACTATGACCCACCAGGCTTCTCTGTCCATGGGATTTTCCAGGCAAGAATACTGGAGTGGGTTGCTATTTCCTACTCCAAGGAATTTTTCCAACTCAGGGATCAAATCTGCATCTCCTGAGTCTCCTGCATCAGTAGGCAGGTTCTTTACCACTGAGCCACCTGGGAAGCTAAAACTTTCTGAGGAGGTCCTAAAAGCTTACATATTAATTCACTTACAGATAATAATGATGAATGTGTTACACACTGGCATCAGAGCAGTGATACCATCACATGTCATATAGCAGCTGGAAAATTTCAATGTATGATCATGAGAGAATGAGAGAAAAAAAATCATATCTTAGTATCATTGTGAAAAGGATTTTGACCTCAAAGAACCCTGAAAGGATCTGAAAGAACCATGTGACTAAAAATTAAAGTGAGAGAGAGCAGGAGAGCCAGTGAGCCTGGAAGACCTCTTTCCAGATAGCAGGATAGCTACTGATTTTCCTGTAAGAAAGTTTCTTGAAAGTGTCAAAGGCACAGTTTCAAACAAAGCTGTGTGTGTTGCCAGGTACACTGATAAGAGGGTGTGAAAGCTAGGTGAAAAATGTAGTCGGGACCTCGGCCATAAAAGCAGTTTACCAGCAGGAAAGCGTGCTGAGAATTAGACACATCATGCAACTCATGCCAGAGGTACAGAATAGCCCTGAATGTGTGCATCCCTACCCCCCCACCCCTGCGGACTGGAGAAGGTCTTGCTGAGAGGTCACCAAGACGGGGATACTCTGCAGCCCACTTGCCCATAGCTTGGCTGATCCAGAGGCAGAAGGACAGTCGGAGGAGGAAGAAAGCTACTAAATATATAACAAGCTAAGTGGACAAATTGATAACATAGTTCAAGATGATGCAGTCAAAATGGACAAGATTTAACTGGTGAGATTGCCTGTGTGCATACTCGGTCACGTCCGACTCTTTGTGACTGTATGGACTATAGCCCTTCAGACTTTTCCATCCATGGAATTTTCCAGGCAAGAACACTGGAGTGGGTTGCCATTTCCTTCTCCAGGGGATCCATGACCCAAGAATCGAACCCCTGATTCCTGCATCCCCTGCTTTGTCAGGTGGATTCTTTATCACTGAGCCACCTGTGAAGCCCAAGATATAATTTGGTGGTCCTTTATTGGACTGGAACCTGGTGGTCTGGAGTCGACGATGAGAGAGTGAAAGAAGGAAAGAGGTTAATATTCCCTGGGTTTTGCAGCCGGCTTTCGCGCTCCAGGGAATCAGCCAGAAATAGATATATATATATATATATAGAGAGAGAGAGAGAGAAAGAAAGACACAGGGACCGAAGCTCTGATGAAGCAAAAGTGTTTTAAGCAGCATGGTGTGGGCATATATACTGTCTTACAAGGTAGTTATTCTTAGCAAAGGTAAAGATTAAAATCCCAGACTTACAAAACACAAGGCGATCCCTATTAAAGAGAGAAGAGGGTACTTATCACCATAATGAGAAACTAACAAAGGAAATGCCTGGATTCCTCAGCCCCAGGAAAGGCGTGCCTCTCCTCCTAATTCCTGAATATTCAGGAATTAATAAGGACCAAAGGATTCCTGACAGATCCAAAACTGTACACCGGAAGCCCCTTGTTAAATGCTTCCTGACAGTAATTAATTATAATTATGTTTCTGACAAGTGGCTTGAAAATCGAGAAGTGCTCTTTCCCCCCCCCCCCTTTTTTCTTTTAATTTTTTTCCACATTTATCTTTATTAGTTGGAGGCTAATTACTTTACAGTATTGTAGTGGTTTTTGCCATACATTGACATGAATCAGCCATAGATTTACATGTGTTCACCATCCTGAACCCCGCTCCCACCTCCCTCCCTATCCCACCCCTCTGGGTCATCCCAGTGCACCAGCTCCAAGCACTTGTCTCATGCATCCAAGCTGGACTGGCGATCTATTGCACATTTGATAATATACATGTTTTGATGCTGTTCTCTCAGATCATCCCACCCTCACATTCTCCCAGAGTCCAAAAGTCAGTTCTATACATCTGTGTCTCTTTTTCTGTCTTGTATATAGGGTTATCATTACCATCTTTCTAAATTTTATATATATGCGTTAGTATACTGCATTGGTGTTTATTTTTCTGGCTTACTTCACTGTATAATGGGCTCCAGTTTCATCCATCTCATTAGAACTGATTCAAATGTATTCTTTTTAATGGCTGAGTAATATTCCATTGTGTAGATGTACCACACCTTTCTTATCCATTCGTTTCCTGATGGGCATCTAGGCTGCTTCCATGTCCTGGCTATTATAAACAGTGCTGCAATGAACATTGGGGTACATGTGTCTCTTTCAGTTCTGGTTTCCTTGGTGTGTATGCCCAGGAGTGGGATGGTGCTGGGAAAACTGGTCAACCACTTGTAAACGAATGAAACTAGAACACTTTCTAACACCATACACAAAATAAACTGAAAATGGATTAAAGATCTAAATGTAAGACCAGAAACTATAAAACTCCTAGAGGAGAACATAGGCAAAACACTCTCCAACATAAATCACAGCAAGATCCTCTATGACCCAGAATATTGGAAATAAAAGCAAAAATAAATGAGACCTAATTAAACTTAAAAGCTTTTGCACAACAAAGGAAACTATAAGCAAGGTGAAAAGACAGCCTTCAGAATGGGAGAAAATAATAGCAAACGAAGAAACAGACAAAGGATTAATCCCCCCTTTTTTTATACTCTCAAATAATTTTCAGAAATAGTTCTTCCCTCGACTACAGGTGGTAAATATCTTGATGTGCCCAAAGTTACATTTTTAAAAGTTAACTCCAATTTGAAGAAATTCAGATAAGCTGGAGTATGTTAGTTGACATTTCCCCAAAATTTCAGGTGTAAGGGCTAGCTGTGTTGTAATACCAAATGCTTATTTTTTCTGTTTCCTTTACGGCCTCGCAGCTCACAAGATGGAAAATGATTTTCTTGCCACTTTAGGCAGTCACATCCTGCCGGTTGTCTCCCATCTCCAGAGTCGTTAAACTGCAAAAACACTCATCATCTGTTAATGGTGCCTCTGAATTATTCAGGGAAATTCTTAACCAATATAAACGGTGACTATACCATCCAATTCCTCCTTTTCACATTTCTGTCTCTTCCCCATAACTTTCAAACCCATGATCACTGTTAAAACATGCAGGGAGAATCAAATATTCAATTAGTTTTGTTGCACTTGAGCTTCAGACCAGTGATTAGATTGGAATTGGGATGTTTCCAGTAAAGAAGGCAGTGTGGCTATAATGGGTGTTCATTGGCAGGTAAGTGACGCTGTCTAGTCTGTGATCACCCGAGACAGGTTTTAGGGACTCCTGTTGGAATAGGGTCATCTTTCTTGTTTATTCTTCCTGGGGCTTCCCTCTGGGGTCTTGAGGCAAGTGTTTGTTTTCATCATCTGCGCCAAGCTGCCTCCTTGTTTGCAGAGTTTCTGGGTATTGTTGCTACAGTCATCTCATCACCCCAACCAGAAGTCTCTCCCTTCCTCCCCTCCAGTCCTGACAGTCTCTATGTCCTGTCCAGCTCTTCTTCTGCATCCTCTTATCATTTTACAGAGTTTCAGGATCTTTCTCCTGGTCTCTCTCATCAACACTCACCCCTTTCAAATCTATCCTCTGTGAACACCAGAAGAACAGAAATAAATGGTCCCATGGATGGGGGAATACTTTGAAATGCGGTTTCTTTTCATTATAAGTGCTACTGAATGGTTAAACTCTTTAACCATACACTTGTAATACTTTGATGAAAGTGAATCAGTTCATCATTTTTGATAGCTCCAGAATAATCTCAAATAGATATTAAGATGACTGTGTTTTTTCTTCATATTTGAGATCCTATTACTTATGTAATTATCAGCCGAACCCATTATATATCCCTGTGCTTCTGCACATGCTGTTTGCTTTCCCAGAAATGTAGATCCTCTCAATATGGCCTTTGGTCATTGTGTCACAGTCTTCTCTGGAGTGAGTTTTACACAGGACCCGGGGCCCCATGGGCTTGGTTGTGGCCATCTGCCCAGCAGCGTTCCTCCCAGATGAGGCAGGCTGATTAGTGGGCTAATTAATTAAATCCTTTGGTTCTTCTGTTTGTTTCCCACAGCAGTCTGAACTGTCAGCTGAAGAAAGTCCAGAAAAGTTAGGGACCTCCCAACTACATCGGCGAAAAGTCACTTCCTTGAACAAGCAGATTCTGCAGAAGACCAAACAACTGGAAGAGGTTGGTGTCTTCTTTTCATAATTCATTCAAGTGAAATAAAGCCATTCTTCAAGAAGTGTCAGAAAGATCAAAGGAGGCTGTGGAACAGGGGAGCGATGCAATCTGGCCCTTGCGCAATCCAGCCTCCACCTGTTTTTGTAAAGGCATGCATGCATGCCAGTCACTCAGTCATGTCCAACTCTTTGCGACTCCATGAATGGTAGCCTGCCAGTCTCCTCTGTCCATGGAGTTTTCCAGGCAAGAATACTGGAGTGGGTTGTTGCCATTTCCTACATCAGGGATCTTCCCAACTCAGGAATTGAACCTGTGTCTCCTGCATTGGCAGGCAAATTCTTTACCACTGAGCCACCTGGGAAGCCTGTTTCTGTAAATATTAATAGTTTTATTGAAATTATGCATATGTATTTGTTTACATATTTTCTGTGGCTACTTTTCAAGCCTCAGTGGGAGAATTGAGACTACAAAACCTTAAATATTTTTCCACCTGGTCTCTACAGAGAACATTTCACAACCTCTGTTCTAAAAGAAGATCACAGGGCAAAAAGAACATTAATTAATTAATTCACACAGATTAGCTGAGCACCACTGTGCTGAGCACTGAAATAGGCCATGGTGGTGAAAGAAAGATCTCTGCTCTCAGGGTCTGGAGGTAGTGATAGAAAGACATAGGCCATCGTTCTTTTCTGTCTTTATCACTTTAAATGCTTCAGCCGCCTTTTTTTAGATTATAGGGATAATCCAAGTTCCATGTAAATAAACCAGCTACTATGGAACTGTATGAAGCTAAAAATGAGACTCTCCTGGCACTCATCCAGTCCCACTCCTTAAAGCAACCCATTTTTCTAGGCTTTACAAGCTCTTAAATATTCTTATTCAGCTGGGTGGGGGGGGGTTGTTTGGTTATAAAAACTGAGTTTGGTTTTCACTTATTTTATCACATAATAGTAATAGTAATGGAGACAGAAATGGCAACCCACTCCAGTGTTCTTGCCTAGAGAATCCGAGGGATGGGGGAGTCTGGTGGGCTGCCGTCTATGGGGTTGCACAGAGTCGGACACAACTGAAGCAACTTAGCGGCAGCAATAATAGTAATGACTAAAAAGGACTTTTTAGAGTAACTACAAGGTGCTTTTCATAATCAACTCATTCAATTCACATAACATCCTTATGAAGGAAGCACTATTATTATTCTCATTTACACGGAACCCGAGACACAGAGAGGAGTGAAGCAGTCTTGCCTGGGGTCACACAGCTTGTTAGCAGTGGAGCCGAGACTGGCGCGTGTAGCTCTGCCTCATTCTTTCTGATGCTGCCTGGTGTGACGTAGTACATCTGTGCTGTGGCTTAGTTAGCCTGTTCCTCTATTCATAAAGGTTTTTTCCCAAGATTTTTTTTCCCAGTTCTAAGTTTATGCTATGATGAACATCTTTGTACAGTCATATTTGTGCAAATATATTAAATATTTCTGTAAAATGGATTTTAGGACGTGAAACTGCTGGATCAAAAACTATATGCATTTTCAGTTTTTCTAGAAACTGTCAAATTATTCACCAATTATTTTACTAGTTCACACTTCTACACAGAATAGTATATGAGAAAATCCAGACTCTTTAAATCCAAGATGATCTCCTGTAAGGTCATGTAGATCGAAGGCAACTGGGATACACCGCAGCCTTAGTGGGAGCCACAGAGTCTTAGCCCACAGAGAGATGGGAAGAGGAGTACGATAAGGGAAGGAATGAAGAACATCTCATGGCCCAACAGGGGGATGTGCTATAAGGGCAGAGAATAGGAAGGCAACTAGTAGCTAACTGACAAGAAACCTGAGATTGAGGGAGGAGGAACCAAAGGATGTGTTAACCGGTGGGCTAAGTGTTGGGGGGTCAATATAGGGTTTCATGATGAATAAGAAGATGGGGGTGGGAGAATCATGGAAGACTCCAGCAAGGCAAAAACTTAGCTAAGCTACTGGGACAGTTCCTGTTAGAGAAAAGATGAAGAAAGCTCTTATTAGTTTAGTTAAATTAAAGAGAAGAGAAAAATCTTCCCTTTAGCAAGTTCCTACTTCCCTGCCAGGATCCAGCCCCCATGGGTCTTTGTCGGTGAAGCCTTCCTTGATGAGCAAACTGACTCTTTCCTTGGCTTCCCCAGGCCTGTCTCTGACCAAGCTCTTCTCATACTTTAATCCTCAGCTTACTAGTTTAGCAACTTGAGGGGCAAGGTTTGTGCTGTGTTCTTTGTCTTCTCCCATACACCTCATTTGAGCAGAGCCTTGGGTAAATGTCAGACGAGTGGGTGGGTACAAGGTTGGGGGGTGGTACAGAAGGGTGGGTGAAACAGGTGGGAAATGGAAGGATCTCCTCCTGGAGTTTCAAGAGTTAAACCATTAGGATTTCAAGAGAAAAACAAACTTTCTCCAGAAATACTCTCATCCACCAGTGATACCGATAGTTTAATAGGAGTCTTCAGTGCGCACATGGCTCCCTTTGCAAAGTGAAAGGCCAAAGCTCCCAGCTTTCCCTACGTTTATCTTTTCTGCCCTCTGCTTGCGGCGACTTCCTGAGATGCCTGGCTGGAAACACATCAGTCATGAAGACTGGTAACTTGAAGCATGATTTAGGAGTAATGATGATGTAGGTAATGTAATTCTAATTACATCTGTAGGTGATATAATTCTAATAGGTTGCTTACAGGCTCAAACATGGGCCAAGTTGAAAATTCCCTGGAAGTCCAGTGGGTAGGACTCTGCTCTATCTTCTGGGGCCTGGGTTCAATCCCTAGCTGGGAACTAAGGTCTCACAAGCGGTATGGCGCAGTCAGTAAATAAATGAATATATATTTTTTAATGGGCTGAGTTACTTTGAAATAATTGTTGAGACATAAGATATAATTTCTCATTGTTAATTTGTATGCAGGTAACAGACAAAGTGTCTGATTAGTCTAACTGTGGTTTTCTACCACATTCCCTTTTCAAAAGTAGAAATGTACAACCCTTTGAGCTTTGAATAGAATATTTTCAGATATCTAAAAGTTCATAGACAGCATGGGATACACCTTTTTGGTAAAGAAAAGGGAAATGACATTTTTGAGATGTAAGTTATGATTGTATAATTTTGTGCAGTAAAAGTAATTCACCTTCTTTCTATTCATTGAAGTCCTGACTCCTTTCTCCAATCTGGCATTGTTTGCCTTCCGGTCAGATTTTATGCTAGGGCTTCCCAGGTGGCACGGTGGTAGAGAATCCCCCTGCCAATGCAGGAGACATGAGAGATGCGGAGTCAGTCTCTGGCTTGGGAAGATCCCCTGGAGTATGAAATGGTAACTCACTCCAGTGTTCTTGCCTGGGAAATCCCATGGACAGAGGAGCCTGGCAGGCTGCAGTTCATGGGGTCGCAAAGAGTCGCGTGCTGAGCAGCTGAGCATGCACACACAAATTTTGTGTTAGATTCTTGAGTGCTTCAGTGCAGTTTGTGTCCTGTGAACCAGCAAGTTCATTAACTGAATTGATTGTAACCATGTAGTAAAGTCAGACCTAAATTTGAATCTAAGCTTTATCAGTTACAAACTATGAAACTTTAGTGATTTACCTCTTCTGAATCTTTACGTTCTCATCTGTTAAATAAGAATAATGTCTTTTTCCATTGAATGTAAGAATTCTTTGTTAGGATTCATGCAGAATACCTAGTACATCACCTGACACATGGTTGGTGCTAATTGAATCTAAAATGTCCACATTTGCTCAGCTTAAATCTTTCTGAGTTTCCATTGTCTCATCTGTGAAATGTGGATACCACCAGTATCTGTGCTGTCGTGAGACTCAAATGAGAGCAGATGTCTTTATCTTTCATTTACAGCTGCAGGCAAGTCGTACTGACCTACAAGCCAAATATGAAGGAAAAAAGAAAACCCTGACCGAGGTGAGCAGATTTCCTTCCTCCATGGGTCTTGTTGGGAATTGTTTGACATGCACTACCAACGGGACACTCACATCATCAGTCCATGTGGAGGGGTCACGATCTCTTTCTCAGGGCTCAGGTCCATCTGGACAAAGGACAGTCACACAGTAGCATGTCTCTAGCCATGTTTATCCATGCTACCATGTTTTAAACCATGAGGGTCTTGGGAGGAGGGGAAGATTGTTGTGAGCTGCAAGGGTCAGGAAAGCTTCCTGAAGACAGAGGGCCTGACAAGCAGGGTGGCCATATGAAAGAACGCAGAAGATCATTCACGGTAAATGACCCCTGCTCCCCAAGCCACAGGCTGGAGAAAGTAGCAGAACACTGGATTCCTGGAGAGTGAGGTTTCTTTTTATAAAATGACAAAACTACAGAGGATATAATTTGTTGTTTAGAATTGCCAGTGGTCTCCTGGTAGAATGGGGGAGGGAATCTCTGGAGGAAAAGGGATTTGTAAGTCTGTTTTGACCCCATAATCCATTTCCTAACCCAGATTGCAATGGTGCTGTCCTCCACAGCATAGCTTACCCATCACTTCCAATTACCTAGGAAACCAGGCGAGGAAAGCAAATACACAAGGTGCTCTGGCATGAGGGAAGTTTAGGTCTTTCTATTTCTGTCCCTGTTTCTACAGAAAGCTAGTCCTCATCCGGGTCTGAAAAGCTCTCTTCTCTGTGATTTTGGTGCTCAGGCGACAGCTGTCCCTGCGAGGTCCCCACCTAGTACTTTCTGGACCATGTGGAAACGGGGCTGATCTTCAGAGACATTTCTGAAGCCAAGACAGTCGCTATTTTTTTATTTTTTTAATTTCACATGAAATCGACACTTTTGAAATGGTAATTTCTCTAGCATTGTGCAGCACTTAGTTCTCTGCCTTGTTATAAACCTGACAAAGCTTTGTAATTCTGACCTGGACTGGTCTCTTCAGTTACTGTCAGAATGTTTGAGAAGGACAGGCATGCGGATGACAAATTAGAGAAGTTTTTTAAAATTCTTTCTAAAGATGCCCGTGTTGCATTTGGACACATCAGCTTTCTTCACGCTGCTCTGTGGCTTCACTCCTTTCGACCAGGTGGCAAGCTCCTTGGTGGAACCCCTGCCGCTGTCCTCCTGTGCACACTCCACAGTCCTGGCTTAAAGGGTGCCAAGTCGTAGACCCGTCTTTGTATAACAGTCTGGAAGACATTCAAGGCAGAACATCTTGATAAAATCCTGAGTGGCTGTCAAGTCACTTTTGGTATTAAACACTGAATCAAATATTTTTTGAGCTTTAGTTTCCAGGCTCTTCCAAGATTCCCAGCTCTCAGTGTTTCTATTTACTTTCTAAGGGCTCGTGGCTCAGGCTGGAGGCACAGCACTGGTTTCTGCTGAGTCAGAGATCTCCACTGTGTTCTTGTATGCTGGCTTTTGGAACTCAAGTAAAGGCCCTTTCATTTTGGGTGAAATTGCTCTTTGGTAGATTGAATCTAAGCTGGTCTTTGGAGACAGATCAAGCCCTGAGCCTTTGGAGTGGGAGCAGTGACTCTAAGGCCCTAGACTACCAGAGAACTAACCCCAGGGAGTATCAAATAGTGAGAACTCACACAAAGGAAACCACTTGAATATAAGAGCCGGCATCACCCAACCACAGTAGCACCCTCTGCAGGACGCCTCATCTAAACAACAAACAAAACAAAAATACAAACCATATCATCAGCTGACAGGATCACCACCTCACTCTGCCTTGCCCATCAGAGGAAAAACAAAAATTCAGCACAAATCTCACCCTATACGAAGCTTACACAAACCACTGGACCAACCTTAGGAGGGCAAAAACCAAAAGAAAGAAAGAATTCAACCTTGAAACCTGGGAAAAGAAGACCTCAAACACAATCAGTTAAAAAAAATAATAATGAAAAGGCAGAGAAATACCACCCAAATGAAGGAATAAACTAGAAACACAGAAGTCTAAATAAATGAAGAGGAAATAGGCAAACTACCTGAAAAAGAATTCAGAATAATGATAGTAAAGATGATCAAAAACCTTGAAAACAAAATGGAGAAAATTCAAGAATCAATTAACAAAGACCAAGAAGAATTAAAGAATAAACATGCAGAGACAAACAACACAATTAATGAAATTAAAAATACTCTAGAAGGAATCAGTAGCAGAATATCTGAAGCAGAAGAATGAATCATTAAGCTGGAAGATAAAATGGGGGAAATAACTTCTGAAGAGCAGAATAAAGTAAGAAGAATGAAAAGAACTGAGGATAGTCTCAGAGACCTCTGGGACTATATCACACGCACCAACATTCGAATTATAGGGGTCCCAGAAGAAGAGGAGAAAAAGAAAGGGTATGAGAAAATTTTTGAAGAGATTATAGTTGAAAATTTCCCCAACATGGAAAAGGAAATAGTCAAGTCCAAGAGGCACAAAGAATCCCATGCAGGATAAACCCAAATAGAAACACACCAAGACACATAAACTAATAAAGACTAAACACAAAGAAAGAGCATTAAAAGCAGCAAGGAGAAGCAACAAGTAACATATGAGGGAAACCCCATATGCTTACCAGCTGATCTTTCAGCAGAAACTCTGCAGGCCAGAGGGGAATGGCAGGATATATTTAAAGTATTGAGATGGAAACATCTACAACCAAGATTACAGTTCCTGGCAAGGATATCATTCAAAATTGATGGAGAAATAAAAAACTTTTCAGACAAGCAAAAGTTAAGAGAGTTCAGTACCACCAAAGCAGGTTTACAGCAAATGTTAAACGGGCTTATATAGCCGAGAAATACAAGAGAAGAAGAAAGATCTACACCATGATCAAGTTGGGCTTGCTACAGGAATGCAAGGATTCTTCAATATATGCAAATCAATCAATGTGATACACTGTATTAACAAGTTGAAAGATAGAAACCACATGATAATATCAACAGATGCAGAAAAAGCCTTTGACAAAATTCAGCACCCACTTATGATTAAAACTCTTCAGAAAATGGGCTTAGAAGGAGCCTACCTCAACATAGTAAAGGCTATATATGGTAAGCCTACAGCAAACATTATTCTCGATGAAAAACTGAAAGCATTCCCCCTAAGATCAGAAACAAGACAAGGGTGTCCACTTTCACCAGTATTATGAAACATAGTTCTGAAAGTCCTAGCAACAGCAATCAGAGAAGAAAAAGAAAGAAAAGAAATCCAGATCAGAAAAGAAGAAGTAAAGCTTTCACTGTTTGCAGATGACATGATGCTGTACATAGAAAACCCTAAAAATAGTAACAGAAAATTACTAGAGCTAATTAGTGAATTTAGCAAAGTTGCAGGATATAAAATCAATACACAGAAATCACTTCCATTTCTATATACTAACAATGAAAAATCAGAAAGAGAAATTAAGGAGTCAATCCCATTCACCATTGCAACAAAAAGAATAAAGTGTCTAGGAATAAACTTACCTAAGGAGACGAAAGAACTGTACACAGAAAATTATAAGACATTAATGAAAGAAATCAAAGATGACATAAACAGATAGAGAGATATTCCATGTTTCTTGATAGGAGGAATCAATATTGTAAAAATAACATATTACCAAATGCAATCTACAGATTCAGCACTACCCATATCAAATTACCAAAGGCATTTTTCACAGAACTAGAACAAAAAATTTCACAGTTCGTATGGAAACACAAAAGACCCCGAGTAGCCAAAGCAGTCATGAGAAAGAAGACTGGAGCTGGAGAAATCCACCTTCCTGATTTCAGGCTATACTGCAAAGCTGCAGTCAGCAAGACTGTATGGTGCTGGCACAGAAACAGAAACATAGAGCAATGGAACAGGATGGAAAGCCCAGAAATAAACCCTTGTACCTGTGGGTACCTTAGTTTTGACAAAGGAGTCAAGAATATAAAATGGGGCAAAGACAGCCTCTTCAATAAATGGTGCTGGGAAAACTGGACAGCTACATGTGAAAGAACAAACTTGGGACACTTCCTAACACCATACACAAAGATAAACTCCAAATGCGTTAGCTAAATGTAAGAGCAGAAACTATAAAACTCTTAGAGGAAAACGTAGGCAGAACAATCAATGACATAAATCAAAGCAATATCCTCTATGCCCCACCTCCTAGAATAATAGAAATAAAAACAAAAGTAAACAAGTGGGACCTGATTAAACTTAAAAGCTTTTGCACAGCAAAGGAAACTATAAGCAAGGTGAAAAGACAACCCTCAGAATGGGAGGAAATAATAGAAAATGAAACAACTGACAAAGGATTAATTTCCAAAATATATAAGCAGCTCATACAACTCAATACCAGAAAAACAAACAACCCAATCAAAAAGTGGGAAAAAGACCTAAACAGACATTTCTCCAAAGAAGACATACAGATGGCTAACAAACACATGAAAAGATGGTCAACACCACTCATTATTCAGTTCAGTTCAGTCGCTCAGTCATGTCTGACTCTTTGCGACCCCATGAATCGCAGCACGCCAGGCCTCCCTATCGATCACCAACTCCCGGAGTTTACTCAAACCCATGTCCATCAAGTTGGTGATGCCATCCAACCATCTCATCCTCTGCCATCCCCTTCTCCTCCTGCCCCCAATCTGTCCCAGCATCAGGGTCTTTTTCCAATGAGTCAATTCTTCACATGAGGTGGCCAAAGTACTGGAGTTTCAGCTTCAGCATCAGTCCTTCCAGTGAACCCAGGACTGATCTCTTTTAGGATGGACTGGTTGGCTCTCCTTGGAGTCCAAGGGATTCTCAAGAGTCCTCTCCAACACCATAGTTCAAAAACATCATGCGAATCAAAACTACAATGAGATATCACTTCACACCGGTCAGGATGGCCATCATCAAAAAATCTACAAACAATAAATGCTGGAGAGGATGTGGAGAAGAAGGAATACTTTTGCACTGTTGGTGGGAATATAAATTGATACAGTCAGTCTGGAAGATAGTATGGAGATTCCTTAAAAAACTGGGAATAAAACCAGCATATGACCCAGCAATCCCACTCCTTGGCATATACCCTAAGGAAACCAAAATTGAAAGAGACACGTGTATCCCATTATTCATTGCAGCACTATTTACAATAGCTAGAACATGGAAGCAACCTAGATGCCCATTGACAGATGAATGGATAAAGAATTGAGGTACATATACACAATGGAATATTACTCAGACATAAAAAGGAATGCACTTGAGTCAGTTCTAATGAGGTGGATGAAACTAGAGCCCATTATACAGAGTGAAGTAAGTCAGAAAGAGAAATACTGTATTCTAACACATGTATACAGAATCTAGAATAATGGTACTGAAGAATTTATTCTCAGGGCAGCAATGGAGAAACGGACATAGAGAATAGACTTATGGACATGGGGAGAGGAGAGGGTGAGATGTATGGAAAGAATAACATTGAAACTTATATTGCCATATGTAAAATAGATAGCCCGTGGAAATTTGCTCTGTGGCTTGGGAAACTCAAACAGGGGCTCTGTATCAATCTAGATGGATAGCATGGGGCAGGAGATGAGAGGGAGTTTCAAAATGGAGGGTATATATATATATATATATATATATATGCCTGATTCATGTTGAGGTTTGACAGAAAACAAAATTCTGCAAAGCAATTATCCTTCAATTAAAAAAATTTAAAAAATTTTTTGAATCCTTGCATGTGCTAGAAAGGTGGAAGTTTAGAATTAAGCTAATAATAGGAGATGCTATCCCTGTCCTCACATGATAGTAGCAGCCAACATTTCGATGTGCTGGCTGTGCTGTGGGCACGTCGTTTGTGTTTTCATTGAATTGTCCTGTCAACTCTGGCAGCACACCTCTGCTGTGCTGCTGGAGAAACTGAGGCAGAAAGGCCGTGCAGATTCCAGTGCTAGGGACCTGGCCCCATGACCTCTCAGGGAGCTTGCCATTTAGTCAGGCAGTCAAACTAATTCTTACCTAGAAAAATAGGAGGCTGTGCTGAACAATGTAGGAAGAAGCCTGATTTGGTCAAAATACTGAAGACCCTGAATCAGTAATGAGCTCTGCCTTTGGGCCTTGGTCTCCTTATCTGTTCCAGGAAGGACTGGGCACATGAGCACTCTGAGCCCTTCCATGCCAGTCTGCCAGGTTTTACCTCTTCAGCAAAACCTAGTGGCACTGGAAATCAGGGAAAACCTGCCTTCCCTGGAAACTTAGGAAAATAAAGCAGGGTGTGGGAGGTAGAGGGTGGATGGCAGCCCTGACGTGTGGGGCAGGCGCTGTGGGCCCCTGCATCAGCGGGGGTCCCTTCTCGCCTGTGCGCTTTTTAATTTCAGCAGTCACAACTTTAATTTCTTATGTGGAGGTTGATTCCTTTTTGTATATGGAGGATCCTCTCCAGCCCAAGGGCACTGATTGTGTCTAAAGTTTTCCTTAACCTACAAACTATCCGCTCAGATCAGGATCCATTTGTTGAGTTGATGCCATTTTTACAGTTTTGTCTTTCTTAAAATACGTGATCATTCTTGATGGTGTGCTTACTTGTGATTCTGAAATTTTCTGTTATCACCTGTGTGGATTCTGTATTCATTTTATGCAGCATGCTTCACGTAACTGTTTTGGAAGGGGGGGGGTCCTACTGTTCAGTGGGATCTGCCAGTGGTAACTGATGTTTGGGGTCAGGACACTGCCCCTCTGCCTGAGTCTGGCCAGCTCTCTGGGAGCAGTCCTGCCTCTGGGAAACCCACACCAGCTCTTGGGTTAAGGGAAGCAGGCTTCACTGCACCGCCCGCTGGCTGTTCCTGACGCAGACCCCAGTCCTGCCACCCAGTTCTTCCCACGCCTGCCGGATCCACACGTGGTCCTCCACTGGCCGGTCTTATCTGCTACCATCTTTCTTGTCCCCAAGGTGCCCGCTCCTGTCATCAAACAGAATCACCTGAACTTCCCAGGACTTGTAAAAGAAGGGCTTGCTGCCACTTCTCAGCTAGGACTCTTGGAAGTTCTTTAACTTTTTTTTTTTTTAATAGGTAACACATTCACATAGTTCAAAATTCAAAAAGTACAAAGGGTGTCCCCCTGTAACCCAAGCAGCTACTCTATCTAGAGGGTAACCAATCACTTGTGAATCTTTTCAAGAAATTTTTGTGCATATACAAATAACATCTGGGTTCTTTACTGCATGTGTATAAAAGATGTACACGTGTATACCTTCTTTGATGCACATTGGAGTCATGATTTTATATGTTTTCTTCAACTTACAGTAAATGTTAGAGATCATCATAAAAGAACTGTTTATTCTTTTTTAATAGCAGCTTAATAGTCTATTGTACGGTAGATCTACACACCTTGAAAATTAAAATCTGAGTTTCCTTAAAGTTTGCTTTTTAAAGTCTCCACTGACTCAGAGAAAGAAAATGGAGTTTTTCAAGATAGGAGAGTTAACCCTGCCCCTGTGAGTAGCCCCAGCAGTGGTATCCTGAGGTTGAAACCCAGGTCTGTCTCATGGCTGCTGCTTTTATTTACCTCTTCCCACTGAAAGGCACCTGCTGTCAGCATTACTTTGGCTTTCCACCCACTTGCAGCTGTGATTTAAAGGTATTGCCAAGGTTTCTTTTAACGCACAGCACGTTGTCAGGAAGGCTGTGGTTTTGATCTTTCTGTACGGTCCCTCCAGCCCCATCCTGTGCCTCTGGTCCACCTGTTTTCTCAATGCACGGCCGTGTGCGGTGGGCTGGGCCACCTGTCTAGAGAGGGCTCAGGTGTGGGCCAGGCGGGGGAACGGAAGCCCTTGCCTCCTGTCCTGGCAGGTCTCCAGCAGCATGCCTCCTTCTCTCTCATAGCTCAAGGGTCACAGCGAGAAACTGGACAAAGAGCAGACAGCCCTCGAGAAGATAGAGGCCAAAGCCGATCCGAGGTAGGAGACCTCAACACGTGGGATTTATTTTCTCTGTGAGTGTGGCTGGTGGGTGGAGAACAGGGCTGAGGAGCCCAGGTCATGGCTGCTGGCGCCGTTCTGCCAGTTACTTCACTGCTGATCCTGATCCGGGGCTGCCTTCTTCCTCTTCCTCCCGCTTCCCCCTGGGTCAGGAGCAGCTGTGTTTTGTATTTTGTTTTGTCTGTTTTCTCGTTTTTAGAAAGTAAGTTTAGAAAGTAAGTAATACATGCAAGGTTCAAAAAGACATACACTGAAAAGTCTCCTCCCGCCCCTGCCCCCAGCTACCCAGTCCTTCTCCCTTGGAGTCAATCATGGTTGCCAGGTTTTAACAGCACTGATCTTACCCTGTCCTTCAAGAATGAAAATGTCTTTTTTTGCCAACACTGGGTTGTGGGTTGTTTTTCTTTAAATTAATTGTCTTTAGACAATTTAAATTAAATATAAGCATTTACATTTAAAATTTTAAATGGGAATTAAAATTACGATTCTGTGCTGAGTCTTCAGTAGTTGGTATCATTAAAAATATACAGTAATCTCAAAACACATTGATGTTTCTGCAGTTGATTAATTCTGGATTCTGTAACGTTTGTTTGAATGTGACCTGATGGACTCAGCTTGTAGATGAATAATAATGTCTGTTAAATGGTGGTCGTTAACATTGGTGGGAAGCCCATTAGACACTCTTGGAAGAGACAAAGGAAATTAAGAAAAAAGTTCCTTTTTCCTAGGGTCTTGGTTTTAGCTATGATTCATAAAATCATAGTGGTTTGTTGAAAGTCAGTTGTTTTTTGGTCTTTTCAGCATCCTGCAGAACTTGAGAGCCCTTGTAGCCATGAATGAAAATCTGAAAAGCCAGGAACAGGAGTTTAAAGCACACTGTCGAGTAAGTGTTGCCCGGTGTCATCAGATGTCAACAGAGATTCTCAGACAGTCTCCTGCTTTCCCTCCCCTGGTGTTGCTGGGGGTCCTCTCCAGGTGTGGTAGGAGGTCCTCTCCAGGACCTCCAACGGGCACGCAGTGGTGTGCGAGAGGAGTAGAGTGCTGTGATAAAGTGATCGGAGGACACCAGAGATGCCTTGGAGGAGTAACTCTGTGTGCCAGACCCCAAACTGAGAGCACAGTCTAACAATGTTTTCTAATTTACAAATGTATTTAAAAGAAAAGTTCTACAAAGGGCGCAGTATCTTATGAAACCAGGGCCGCCCTAAGATCCTGACATGGCTCTGTGTCACAGGGTCCAAGAGTGGGAGTGATAATGTGCACAGGTGACCACGTGGGAGACGGGAAAGAGGGCTGGGTTCTGTGAGTCCAGGGGAGAGAGGCCGCTGTGGCCTGGGGGCCCTCTGGAAGCTATGTCTGACTTAAGCAGGTGAGGGTGGCAAGTGGAGGAGGGCTGGATGAGGCAGGACTCCAGGCTGGAAGGTCCCAGGAAAGGTGGAGACGAGCTGAAAAAGAGGAGGCTTGGGACTGACTCTAAGCCACTCATTCGTTCCATGCCCCAGTGATTAGTACAAGCCTCACCCGCCCTTTGGGAAGAAAGACCCCTTCTGCCGGAGGTACGGCTGAAAAGACGTTCCCAGGCTGAAAATCAGGGGCCTGGGGGCAAGTTCTCTATGGACTTCTTGTCCCCACATAAACTCACAAAGTGTGAAAATGAGATTCTAGATCAAGGTAAGTCGTTACATCTAGTTACTAGCCTGTCCAGACCTTGTAAATGTTTGTATTACTTTTAAAGGAGGAGATGGCACGGCTGCAGCGGGAAATCGAAAGCCTGAAGGCTGAGAGGGCGCCAGGCAGAGATGAAAAGGTACGGGCTGTGGAGCGGTGCTCCAGACTGCGGGGGCTGTGTGACGTCCACCGTGGAAGGGTTTCTAGAGGACTCATCAGCAGAACCTGGTGCTGAAAGGGACCAGACTTTCCCTCAGCCTTGTCCTCTGAACACTCATTTCTCACGTGGTTTTCGTCGATAAGCGTCCCTGCACTTTGTCTTCCTTCTGTGTGTTGAAGCAGCTCTGAGTGTGGACGGCAGCAAGCCCGGGGCAAGCGTTAACCAGTGTACAAGCCCGGCTGCCCCTCCAGCAGGGGTGGGTGTCTCCAGGAGCTCCCAGAGCTCTGGCCCCACTTTGTCCCGTCTACCTCTCAATTGTGTGCCCGTTTGCTGATGTCGCCCGCACGCCTGCCCCGGGACATGGATGCTGCAGGGAGCAGCTCGCTCGAGGTGTGAGGTCAGGGCTCTGGTTGCCTGGGCGCGTGCCTGGCTCAGAATACGTCCCGCTGGCTCTCTGAACAGAGGCCTTGACCTTCCAAGGAACTGGCGTGGATAAGGATGGAAAATAAAGTCTGTTTCTCTCACCAAATGAGATTGTAGGGATCACTGGTTTGTCTTCCCTTCGCATACTCCATTCAAAGCATCTTTGCTGAGGCTCTCTGTGATTAGCTCAGCGTATGGCCTCAGACCTCATCGACTGCACCCTCTTGCTTGGGGAAATGGGGACTTGGGGCTCAGGGAAGGGCGGGGACTAGTCCAGGCAGCCAGGGCCTTCTGCCAGGGCTGGGCCTGGGTCTGTGTGGACACTGCCCCGCGCATCAGGAGACAGGCCACGGAGGTGCTGCCTCCCTGTCGTGACGGGTCCTGGCACTTCAGCCCCAGCCTTGAGGACTGGTGCAGCCACAGCGGAGTGTGGCCGGGCAGCGGGTGGTGAACTGGGGCCACCCACACTTAGACCACCCCAGCTTTCCACTTGTTTCCGAGACTGACTCTCTGAGTTCAGCTTAGCCAGCCTCTGGGTCTATCCGGGACTCAGACTTTAAGGACGGCATTTCTCTTCGCCATCACACCGCACTAGAGGGATTGGCTTGCATTCAGAAATAGACTTTAGCTTATTAGTATGTGACTGATGGACATACCAGAACAGTTTAAAATCTAGGGCTCATGTATGGGCTGTTCCCTGTTCAGACATGATCGGCACACTTCCAGCCCGCCCCTTCCTACTTCTGGACCCTCAGCTTCTTTCCTCAGAGATGTTTTCTTTTTTTACTTTGCCTCATTGCAGACCCTGTCTGGGGGAGAGTCACATGGTGCCTTAACCTCTGCGATGACGCACAATGTAAGTACCTGCCCGTTCGCAGGACCAGTTCTGTCCTCTGCGGGCGTGCTGGCAGCCTTGTGTCTTCAGCAGCCTCTCACCCCTCCTTCCATCATCTCTGTGGCCACCTCCTCGTCTGCGGGCTGTCGGGGCCTGGCTCCATTTTGCACGCCCGCCCCTCGGGTGGAGCACGACTCCCCTGTGGACAGCCCTCAGGCCCGGCGCCTGGCACAGGCCTTTCGTCTCCACCCTGGCCTCCGAGCTGGGGAGGGGAGAGACCTGTGAGGGCCGCACCTGCCAGCCCACAGGCTCCGAGGGGCTGGCCGTGCACAGGGAGAGAGGACTGTCTGCGGGCCTGCGCCCCAAGGTCAGGGGGTGTAAGCGCCAGGTAGCGGATATTCTCAGCCTTGTGGACCAGCTCCATGCTGGTCATCAGAGTCAGTATATAAGTGAAAGGACATAGCTGTGTTCCAATAAAACTTTATTTATAAAACTAGGCACAGAGGGAGGTTCGGGGGGAGGGGGGATATGTGTATACCTGTGGCTGATTCATGTTGAGGTTTGACAAAAAGCAACAAAATTGTGTGGAGCGGTTGTCCTTCAGTGAAAAAATAAAAAAAAAACTAGGCACAGGCAAATTTGGCCCAAGGTCTGTTGGACTTAGCCGCTGGGCTGTGGTTTGCCAACCCCTGTTCTGAGGTAAAGGAGTGCTTCCGGGAGAGAGGAACAGAAGAGGAGGAGGAAGAGGAAAGCCTCTACCACTCACGTCCTTCAGGTCCTCTTCCCTTCCCGCCCTCAGAGGCTCCAGAGACGGAGCTGCCGGACCCCCTCAGGGACGGCTGTCGGGGTTTGCCCGCAGCTGAGCCCCAGGGGGAGCTGGCAGGGGGTGTGTGTGTGTGTCTCTGTGTCTTTGTGTCTGTGTGTCTATGTGTCTGGGTGTGTGTGTGTGTCTGTCTGTCTGTGTCTGTGTGTCTCTGTGTCTTTGTGTGTCTGTGTGTGTCTGGGTGTCTGTGTGTGTTTGTGTGTCTGTGTCTGTGTCTGTGTGTATTTGTGTCTGTGTGTGTCTATGTGTCTTTGTGTGTGTGTCTGTGTGTGTGTGTGTCTGTGTGTGGCTGTGTGTGTGTTCTGTGTGTGTCTGTGTGTGTGTGTGTGGTGTGTGTTTCTGTGTGTATCTATGTGTGTGTGTGTCTGTGTATTTGTGTGTGTGTGTTGTGTGTGTATCTCTGTGTGTATCTGTGTGTGTGTGTCTGTGTGTGTATGTGTGTCTGTGTGTGTATCTGTGTGTGTATATGTGTGTCTGTGTGTGTGTCTGTGTGTGTGTGTGTCTGTGTGTGTGTATCTGTGTGTGTGTGTCTGTGTGTGTGTATGTGTGTCTGTGTGTGTATGTGTGTGTGTGTGTGTGTGTCTGTGTGTGAGTGTGTGTATCTACATATATGTCTCTGTGTGTCTGTGTGTGTGTGTATGTGTGTCTGTGTGTGTATCTGTGTGTGTATGTGTGTGTCTGTGTGTGTGTGTGTGTGTATCTCTGTGTGTATCTGTGTGTCTGTGTGTGTGTCTGTGTGTGTGTATCTGTGTGTGTGTGTGTATGTGTGTCTGTGTGTGTCTGTGTGTGTGTGTGTCTATGTGTCTGTCTATGTGTGTCTGTGTCTGTGTGTATCTGTGTGTGTGTGTCTCTGTATCTGTGTGTGTAAACCACAGGGGGAGAGGGGCTGACGCCCCTGTCGCTTCCTCTGACACAGTGAGCCGTCCAGCCACGTCTCTTACCTCACTGGGTTCAGTGAGGGGCTGGTTTCTGTCTTTGAATTTAATATTGCCCAAAAGGCCTTTCTGCAGTAGTGGAAGTGTTCTTGATCTGTGCTCTATCAATATGGTGGCCACCGTGTATGGTCACTGAGCATCTGAAGGTTGGCTAGGACAATTGAGAAATTGAATATTTTTCAATTTTAGATAATGTGAATTTAAATAGCCACATGTGCCTGGTGGCAATCACATTGGACATTGCAGCTCTAAACAGACACGTAAGCAAGCCAGCATCGTCTAACACAGCAACATAGAACAGCAGGCTCTTTAAATATCAGTTATCTCCTCCTCATGGTTTTTTTGTTAAGGGAGGGAAGGGCACATGGATTTGGAGGATCCTTCACTTGAGAACCCTGGATTCAGCCTGGGTCCCAGAAGAAGAAAGAGTTGTTACAAAGTGATGTGAAAGAGTGTCAAGGGTCTCACAGGATGTAGGACTCAACCCTGAACTCAGCCATTTCAAAAAAGAAATTTGGAGCCTCACAGTGAAGGAGATATATAAAAATTGTTCAACTTAGAAAGATTTCATCAAAAAAATTAAAATTTGCAGATAATTGTGAGGGTTTTTTTTTCCAATTTCAGGAAGACCTAGACAGACGGTATAACATGGAGAAAGAGAAACTTTACAAGATCCGTCTACTACAGGTGAGTAAACACGAGCTGATAAATCCATCTAATAGGTTTGCATGTCCTATAGCAGAACAAGAGCATCTCAGTATCTAAGAGCCAGAGAGACTCAGTTATAAGGCTACTATTTCCTCTTCTGTCTGGAGTGTAACTCTGGATTGAGGTGTTGGTTATAACACCTCACATTGGTCTGTTATTTTACCAACATCTCGCTTGACTTGATCATCACCTAGCTGTCAGCCTCATTTTCTGTATGAAGAAATTGACTCAAGTCTGTTAAGTACAAGCTGCTAGAAAGTGCTGGAGGCAGGATTCAAGGTCTAATGTTCTTGTCAAGTACTTTTCTTCAAAAATTAAGTGCCCACTTTAGCTGTTAGTTGATAACCTGGGGTGGTGGGGGGGGAGGGGTGTATTGGTTGGGGGTCAGGTGAGAAGGCTATCAGATATGGGAAGGTAGGCTTCAAAGTAGGCTTTAAATTCATATAGAGTCAAAATTGCATTGTAAAATCTCTTCCGTTGCCAGATTCTGGCTCATGGACACTTAAAAGCCAAGAGTTCACTTGTGTTGCACTTTGGCCCGGAACTTCTCTGCTCTCTGGGAAAGGAAGGCCAGGTTCTGGTGGGAGTGGCCAAGGGGCTGCAGGGATCAGTGCCGAAGCCTGGGCCAGGGCTGGCTCAGTGAGGGGGATGGAAGTGAACTGGTGGCCAAGAGGGTGAGCAGCTGTATCGATGGAACCAGGGATGGGTTAGAGAAAACAGCAGAGCCAAAGATGGTGGAGAACTTCCGACTTGGGCACTCGCATGGATCCTTGTGTTGTTCATTGAGAAAAAGCCTAAAGGAGAAAGGGTAGGGCTGAAGGGAATGGGACGGTGAAGAGAAATGTTCATGAGATCTCTGTGGGGCTTCTAAAGGTTAGGGTACTGCACCAAGTAGGAATAATCTGGGCTGGAGGTCTGGGTGTCAGTGCTGTGTAGGTGGTGGGTGGAGGCTGTGAAGAGGGGAAGGAGGACTCCACCAGTGAGGCTGGAGACTGAGCGGGCAGCTCGAGGCCCAGGGAAAGAGGAGTCTGAGGTCTCCTGGCCGCTGAGCAGAGGGCTCGGGGGAAACAAGGTTCAGCGTTGCCAGAAGTCAAGAGAGCTGGAGGCTGAGAGTTGCCACAGGCACAGAGAAGTCTGTGTGACCTTGGCGAGAGTATTTCCAGTGGGTGTTTGGAGCAGCCAGCGGCCGTGGGTTGAAGGGTGGCTTGTGGGGAGGGGAGTCGAGACGTCAGAGCCCCTTGAGTACTTGTTTTTGCGGTTTCCTTTTTCTTTCTTTCTTTTCTTCTTTTTTGGCTGTCCGGGGTCTTCATGGTGGTGCATGGGCTCTAGTTGCAGTTCAAGGGCCTGGTTGCCCCATGGCTTGTGGGTCTTAGTTCCTCAACCAGGAATCAAAGCCACATCCCTTGTATTGGAAGGCGGATTCTTAAGGACTGAGCCACAGAGAAGTCCCTGATCAGGGTTTAAGGAAGGGCCTTAAAGGGATGAGAGACTTCAACATATTTAAATACCAGTAAAAAGAAACCAGTAGAAAAGGAGAGGTTAAAGATGCAGTGAAAAGAATGAATGGTTGTATCTATAGATTCCTGGTCGGGGAGGTGGGGGGGTGGGTGAAGCATAGGCGTCAGAGCTCAAGCACCTGTGGGGAATATAGCCTTGGCCAAAAGGAGAAATAGATCTATCCCTCTGCTCTAGCTCAAGCCACAGACCTGGTTTTGGTTTGGTCACCAGAGCTGATAGTGGGTTTTGCACTGGGAAGGGTTTTGCACCCACGTGAATCAGAGGTCCCCATCTGCCACTGTGATAAAGTGGCTGGGAGACGGCAACACTGAGGCTGTGAGTGTGTCGGGGAGCTGGACCCCTTCTCCAGTGCTGCCCACGGGAGACTCCCCGCCTCGGAGCCCGAGGTCTCCCCTGCACCCTCACGGCTCTGCCTCCCAGAAGCAGTCAGAAGCAGTTTGACTAGTAGAGCCCAGTTCATTTCATGGGAAGGGGGAGATGCCAGAAAGATATTTCAGGAGCTTTTCAGGCAGGCTCAGGGATTCGAAAGTTGTATGGAGCAGCAGAGTGGCATCAGTCTCTCCTTATCTGGGGAGCACTTCTGGTACCCGCCTGGCTCTGGGGAATCAGCTGCTCCAGAGTCCTTGGGGGCCTGGTGGGCTGGCCGGGGGTACCATCCCACTCAGAATCTTCTGGATCTGTTAATGTGATGCCTCCTGTGCCTCCAGTTTAGGGACTTCTCAGGTGATGGTAGTGGTAAAGAACCCGTCTGCCAGTGCAGGAGACTAAGAGATGTGGGTTCGATCCCTGGGTTGGGAAGATCCCCTAGAGGAGGGCATGGCAACCCACTCCAGTAGTCTTGCCTGGAGAATCCCAAGGATAGAGGAGTCTGGGGGGATACAGTCCACAGGGTTGCAAAGAGTCAGACACGACTGAAGTGACTTAGCACACACGTACACAGGTGGCACCAGCTCACAGCCATGCCTTCTCTCTCTGTTGCCTGTGGGAGTCAGGGTCGGAGCAGCTGGTGGTGTGTGTCTGCAGCTGGTTTGCAGGCACAGTGTGAGTGGGGGCAATATTTTGTGGGAACAAATAAGGCCTTTCATCAAATAGTGTTGTCTCCCCATCTCTTTTGCATTTAGGCTCGAAGAAATCGAGAAATAGCAATTTTGCATCGCAAGATTGATGAAGTGCCCAGCCGAGCCGAGCTAATACAGTATCAGAAGAGATTTATTGAACTCTACCGTCAGAGTAGGTGCATCGACCACATACGCTCCTGAGGCTGGCCCTGGGAGGGGTAGGGGGCGAGGGGCTCTGACCCACTGTAGCGTGGTGTTTGTGTCCATGGAAGCCAGCCCTGGAAAGGGCTTTAGCTCATCATCAGGCCCACTCATTCCACGTAGCCCGGAATCCCAGGCACAGCACTGTGGGGCCCCGACTCCCTCTCCCTGACTGAGCTCTGAGAGTGATGCTCTCAGCCCACCCTCTACCGCATCAGCCATCAGGCTCCGCTTTCCAACGTCACACGGAACCAGCATCTCTAGATCAGTCCTCACTCGTCGTCCTTATTCTCTGTGAGCCTTCTTCTCATGTTATCCTTGCCTTTAACAGCATCGTGTTCATTCAAGACTGGGTATCCCTCAGCCTAAATCAGGGATCACATCTCATCAGGCTCAGAGTGACCCTCGAGGCTGTCATTGCCTTTTTCTTCACAGTGCTTCTGCCATATCTCTTCTTCCTTATATCCTAACCCAGTAACCATTAACTGGTGTGCAGCCCCTTCTCTGAATCCCTGTCATCCACCCACCCAGTTGTATCACTTCTCTCCTGTGACAAATGCTCACAAGCTCCCTGGCCTGCAGGAAAGCTTGCTCGTTCTCTCCAGGACCCTCCTCAGTCTAGGAGGCCTGCCCGGAGGCCTCGTTCCTGCTCTCCGTCCTCCTCTCCTCCCCAGGCCACACACTGCTCTGCAGCACACCGTGGACGTTCACATCCTCGGCCTTGACTCCCCGTTACCTGCACCTGGGGCCCTTTCTCCATTCTGTTAGGCAGAACCCGTCAAGGACCTCCTCACTTACCCTCAGTAAACAGGTCCTGGACCATCGCCCCTTCCCTAGGCTCTATTCTTGCATGTCTCCTGGGCACTTCAGACTCAGCAGGTACAAGACTTTGCCCCCCTCCCGCCTTTCCCCTCACTCACCGTGACCGCCTTCGAGTCCAGCTAGACACCCTGTCTTCTCTGACCCATGCTGCTCTGCCAGTTCCGTTTCTGAGTAGTATCATGTCCATTTCTTCTGGACTCCTGCGATAGCCACCTTCTCCTCACTCCTGCCTGAGAGCTCTTTCTCACATAAATGTCATCATTTTACACTCTTGCTTTAAAAGCCTTAATATTTCATAGCTCCCTGTAACTGGATGGACAGTCTTCAGAATTCTGATCAGAGTCCTGCCTCGTCTGGGCCAGCTGGGCCCCTGCAGTCCCTGTGTCCCTCACCCCTGTGAGCTGGTCTGCAGGTCCAGGAGGCCAGGGCCCTACAGTTCCCACTTGGGAAACTCCCAATCTTCTCTAAAGTACACCCAGTTTTCCCTTGAGATGTTGACCTCTCAGCCATCCTTCCTAGTTCAAGCTGGAGCACTGTCCCTACTCAGAGCGTATGTGCTTCCTTTTATGTTTTACCCCCCACCCAGATGTTTTCATCCTCACATTTCATTCAGATGATCAGGGTGGGTGTCAACAGTGGCAGTTTCTCAGCAGAAAATAGTTTCTTCCCTAAGTTAAATCTTTCCCCCTAAGCACGAGGTTTACAAAAGTGAGCCGACTGTGGCTCCTGCTCATGAGGAGCCTGGAAGGGAAGGGAGCCACACAGACAGGAAGAGCCAGCATGGGGCTGCTTCGTCCCTGCCCCCTTTCTCCTGGGACCCTCACTTGGAGGACTTCAGGGCAACGCCCCATCCCGCACGCCGGCAGGGAGCGTGCTCTAGCGCCTGTCCTGGCAGGGCTGTCTTGGCTGCCACGTGCTGTCCGCCCACAGCAGCCCCCCACACGGCCTCTGTGTCCCATGGGGCTTCCTCACAAATAAGAATGAGCGCCGGCCCGGCAGGTCCCAGTCCTGCAGGCCTTAGCAGGGATGGGGCACGTAGGGTCACTGACACGTTTTCTCACCGTGTGCTCGCTCATTTCTCTGCATTACAGTTTCGGCAGTGCACAAAGAAACGAAGCAGTTCTTCACTTTGTATAACACCCTGGACGACAAAAAGGTTTATCTGGAGAAAGAGGTGAGCGCCCTTACAGAAAGAAGACGACAGAGAGGGGTTTGTGTCTTGTGCCCAGTGCTGGGTGCACGGTCTGAAAGTGCCCGATTCCTCAGGGCCGTCACCCTGCAGAGTGGGCAGCGGTTGTGTGGTGCCCTGCAAGAGGCACCATCACAAAAAGAAACGACTGGAAGCACAAGAGGTACATATGGAGAAGGATCCACAGTTGGTGAAACTCGAGTTTGAGCTTTAAATGAAGGAAAGAACCAACTAAAGGAAATGGGGAAGGTGGGCCGTCAGAGTTGACCTGGGGAAATGGCTATTTAGTCACCAGCGTCAGACAGAGGCATGAACTGAAAGAATTGTAAAATTGAAAGCAGGAGTGGAAGGGGTGACCGTGAGCAGCCGCTCCATGTTGCTCTGACTCTCACTCTGGTCAGATCTGCTGGTGATTCGGAGCTCCCTCAGTGGAAAGCAGTGGATCGGGGCGGGTGTGCAGCTGGATTTAGGAATAAGCAGGGGCGTCTTCACAGCTGCAGCATGCAGCACAGTGTGGCGGGGGGGCGCAGCAGGCGCTCCGGAGTCATTTGGGTGTGGGTTTTAGTCTGGCCTTCTTCTCACCCTCACCACATATCCTACAGTGATAGAGAATGAATGAGACCATGTCTGTGAAGTTCCTAGCACACGGTGATATGTATTAGCTCCTGCCTACCCCTCACCTTGAAGGTGACAGAATCTTTTTATTTCATTATCATCCTGCAACCTGCACTAATTACCTCTTTAATAAGAATACTGTTACAGCTGTATCTTTTACCTGGACCCAAATGGAAGCCTCTGTGGCTATTGTTATCCTGACTACCCATTTTTTGTTTGGGGTTTGTTTCTTTGTAATTGAAGGATAATTACTCTACAATATTGTGTTGGTTCCTGCCGTCCATCAGCATGAGCCGGCCAGAGGTGGACATGTGTCCGCTGCTTCCTGACCCTCCCTCCCACCTCCCGCCCAGCCCCACCCCTCTAGGTGGTTTCATAGCCCAAGTTTGAGCTCCCTGTTGACTGCCTATTTTTGCCAGTCAAACCAGATCAATCGCTGTCCTCTGAGACGCACTCCTTGAGGGGTTGGGTTCCGTTTTCTCTATCCAGGGCCTTACACAGTGATAGACACATAACAAGCATTTGATCAGTGTTTGAATAGATGAGTGCGTTTGGGGGATTTTCATCAGACCTGGTTCCCAGATAGCTCAGTGGGTAAAGAATCTGCCTGCAACGCAGGAGACACAAGAGACACAGGTTCAATCCCTGGGTCGGGAACATCTTCTGGAGAGGGCCATGGAACCCACTCCAGTGTCCTTGCCTGGAGAATCCTGTGGACAGAGGAGCCTGGCGAGCTATAGTCCATGGGGTCACAAAGAGGCAGACGTGACTGAAGTGACTGAACACACATCAGACCTGGGGGATCGCTCTGCTGCACGCCCTGACCTGGGGGTCCTCCCACCTGGTAAGGGGAAGACTTGTCCCCTAACTCAGGAACAGGCCAGCTCCTTGTGAGAAAGCCTTAAACCCCCTTGACTTCCCTTCATCAGCAGTGTTTAAGGTTATTGCATTCCTTTAGGAGTATGCAGGGTGGTGGGGCTTTTTAATTCCAAGCTATATTAATGCAGTTAGAACTTTTCATTTGGGTAAATTGTACATTTTATTCCAAATCTATTTATACTTGTGATATTTTAGCTTTCAACATGCCTGTGGAGTCAGGGACAAGAATATCATCTCTATGTTTCAGAGTGTAAACCTGAGTCCGAGTATAGTAAATGCTTAGTTTGGGGCTCACAAGCCAGGTCAGTGACAGAGCTGGAAAGATGACCTAGGTTTCTAAACTCCAGACTCCGAGCCCTGCCCTGGACTGTCATCAGGGCAGATAAAGGGTCTTGTGTGCAGGCCACGGCATTTCTGTCGGGGAGGGACCTTGAGTGGGGCACGTACCCGTGAAGGCTCTCAGAGCTGCCTGGCAGCAGACACACTGGCTGAAGCTCGGTGGGAAGGAGTAGCGTGGACACAGTGTTCTCACCTTCCTGCCCCCGCTGACTCTCCGCTGGGCTGATGGCCCTGAAAATGAAGTTCAGTGTTTGGTGAGATTGAAAGGACAGTGGTGCAGCTTCCCCAAGGAGCCCTAATGTTGGCTTAGATGTGCCTCAGCGGGGGTTTGGGCCCCATCACGGAGCCCTCCTATGCTACAGGTCATGCTTGCTAGAGCTGGAGACTCTGGGGAAGCTGAGTCTGAGAACACGTTGCTCTTCGTGTTACTTTTCATCTGCATGAGCAAGGTGCATTCCTTTCAGAAGCAGTACCCAGAGACAGGCGCCAGGCTTTCAGTGGCTGGGGTGGCACAGGCATCTTTCAGCCTCTGTTTATTGTTCTTGTTCTTCCTTCCTCCCCAGATCAGCCTGCTGAACTCCATCCACGAGAACTTCTCACAGTAAGTGCTGTCGGTTCTCTTCCGATCAGTGTCCGTGTCCGTGTCCGTGTGCCCTGCGCTTGCCGGCTCGCCTCCGTGTGCAGCAAGGCTCAGGGCCCAGGCTGGGGTTCTTACACTTCCACCCGTGCTGTGTGCAGCTGTATCTTGGTTTATGCAGACCTTGAGTTCTTACAAAAACATAATGATATTACAGCAAATTTTTAAAACAACCAAGGAGTAGCTTAGGGGAAAAGTTAGCTTTCAAATAATTTGACTGTGCCTAGCTACCATAATTTCTTCATAGATTACCTTTGTCCTACTAAGATTAGATTAATAACATTTGTTTTTGCACACACAGAGATGCTTTAAAATTTAGATAATGAGGGAATTCCCTGGCCATCCAGTCATTAGGACTCTGCTCTTTCACCATGGAGGCCTGGATTCAATCCTTGGTTGGGGAAAAAAGTAAATTAAAAAATAAAATTTAGGTAATAAAATAACCTATATATTTTTTTAAATAGTTTTCAGATTTGGTGGTAGAGTTAAGTCATGTGCGTGCTCTAAATCACTGTGTTCAGATATAAATATTTTCTCTAAAAACTGAACAGCAAAGGCCACCTCTACTCAGATCATACCAGCCCTCAAAGATGACCATCCCCTTGTCTGCCATCCAGGCAGCCCCAGTCTGGTTCTCTGTCCAGAAGACTTCCTCCCTTACCAGCACAGACTCTGCTGTGACCAGCAGCTAAGATCTTAATGGATTACAAGCTCTGGACTTTAAGTTTCATTTCTAATTGAAAACAAACAGCTCCATTTAATATTCAGATTCAGTTTAGTGACTTACAGCCTTGTGACATTTCTAAAAACGATGCCTTCATCTGTATCCCCTGATCATTGAGAGAAGCTGAGGTTGGAGTGTTTTTGTGGAAGCTCCACTGTCTCTTGGCCCATCCTCTGAAAGATTTCTTCTCATCCTCGTATCGTGTGCTCTGACCCTTCTCACGTCAGGCCCTCTGCAGGGCTGGAGGTGGACAGGCATGTTTTAGGTCATCGCTTGTTTAGCTGCTGCTCCTGGAAACAGGACCAGGTTTACCAGCCTGGTTTTAGGACAGTCTCAGAAAATGTCTCCCAGTCTTAACAGTGCCTTTTTTTTTTTTTAAGTCTGTATTGAATTTGTTACAGTATTGCTTCTTTTATTTATGTTCTAGTTTTTTAGCATGGGGGATCTTAGCTCCCCTACCAGGGATCAGACTCAACTCACTGCATTGGAAGGTGAAGTCTTAACCACTGGACAGCCAGTGCCTTGATCAGTGCGTCTAAATCTGCAGATTTAAAAAAAAACTAAGTGAAATTCATTCCTGAAGCAGTACCTGTCACCATTCAAAATTTTTTAAAAATTATTAATTTCAGTCACATTTTATTTGTGAAAGTACCTGTTAGTAAGAAAATTATAGAGAAGGTTGGGGGGAAAACAGATTAATATTCATTTATAAGACCAAGCTAATTTTCATGCCTTGCTCACAAATTAAAATCTCTGGCTGCCTGGTATCACAGGGGACCCATGGGTCCTCCTGCCTTGCAGAGGCCTGTCTGCCTCCTGGGGCATTATCTGGACTGACTCCTGCATTCCTCCCCTTTCCTTGAATCCTGTTTGCTGGTCATACCTCTGCTGGTCTTTCTTTCAGAGCCATGGCCTCCCCTGCTTCCCGGGACCAGTTTTTACGTCAGATGGAACAGATCGTAGAAGGAATTAAGCAAAGTCGAATGAAGGTCAGATTGCTTTTTTTCTGTAATGTGGCCAGAGTTTTACACTGGTGATGGTAGAAGGCCCTGGAGAAAGCAGGTCTCTTCCAGTTGCCCTGGGGATGTGCTCTCAATTCTGAAGACACATCTTCAGTGTCTCTGCAAGGGGTCCCACTAAGGTCTCTGACCCTACAATGGGCAGGCCAGCTCCATAGGCTGCCTGCGTTGGTCGATGAGACTCTTAGCAACAGCTCTGTGGGTGTCACACCTACTGAGTGTCAAGCACTGTGCTCATCCTCCCAGAAGTCACGTGAGTGTATTCCCCCCGTTTCACAGATGAGGAAGCTGGCCTTCACCAGCAGGCCTTCTCTCTTGTCCAGAATCAAATCCTCACTGGCTCTCTGGTTCCTGACATTCTGCCATCAGGGATCCATTCCTTAACATCTCATTGCTGAATTCTGCCAAAGTGAGGGGATACTGAGCCTCAGAAGAGAAAAGAGGAACTGAAAGGGATGTGGGGGCTCCAGAGATAGCTTTGCAGAGAATCGTCCAGGCTAGGGGCAGCGTGAGCATTTCTGCACCCTGGCTCCTCGCGTGCACACTTTGTCAGGCGGAAAGAAGACTTGCTGATGGTCGGGAAGCCAGACGTGCAGCCAAAGGCTCCCGCTACCACAGCAGACAAATCCTAACTGATACTTCCAGTGTCTCTTGCTTTTGGTCCTGCTCTGGAAATGTGTCACACACCTGGTCCTCGGGCATGGCAGGGAAACCGTCTGGGGACACAGGGCATCTCCTCTCACAGTCCTGGGATGGAGCAGTCCAGAGAGCGTGGCCAGAATGTAAACACATGAAGGGATTGCCTTAGGACCTGTCCGAAAAATCCACTCCTTCAAGCTGCCTGTGATCCCATCTCACCAGAGAGGGACTGCAGACAAGAGCTTGCCATGTCCCTTTCCCTCTAGCAGAATATTCATCTCCTTATTAAGGATGTCAACAAAATCATGTCAAAAGATTAAAAAAAAGTGTCACTGGTGACAAGACTATTCAGCCACAAAAATGAGGGCAGAGTGAGACGGCAGCTGTCCATGTGTGGGGCCTCTTAACCCAGGGCAGGCAGGCTCTCTTGCAGGAGGGAGTGGAGTCGCTGCTCGATGATTTGGGGTTAGAGGGAGGTGGGGAGCAGAGAACCTGGCCAACCACAGGCCTGTAACAACCCAGCCTCAGTGCAGGGACTTTCCACTCACTATGCTCATCCTCGGGGAGATAGTCTTGCTCATAGTAAAGAACAAGAGGAAGTTACTGGGTTTTTTCCCCCACTTTGGTTTCCCTTTCGGTTACTATCTGAAGCATTCCTCAGGAAGGAAATGGGCCTGACTCCTTCATTCCCTTCATCCTGTCCCAGGCTTCGTGGTGAAGGCACCTTGGTGCTGGCCAGCAGAGGAGGCTGCTGCTGTGTCTGTCCCCCCACGAGGTGGCTGGGCCCCAGGAGGGTGCCCAGGTCCCTGAATGGGGAGGGCTGTCTCCTCTCATGTCTGTGTTGCTGGTGACTGGCACCTGACCCGTGGTGAGCACCAAAGATCTCTTTGTTGAACGAGTGAATTCACTGAGTCCAAAAGTAGTTCTCCTTGAGGGTTCCAGGTAGACTTTGAATGTTGATTGGCACTGGAATGGATTAAGTCTGTCTGCTCTGCAGAACAGCACTCATTTGGGTGGATGTCTTTTGTTGTGTTTGTTTAAAAGAAACAAAAACACAGCCCCCTGTATCTGGGTACCATGATGGGTTCTGCTTAGATAGCGGTGGCAGGGGAGTTTCTGTGCCCCAGAGCACAGGTTCCCCCAGAGCCAGCAGGTGCAGGGTGTACAATGGAGTAGGTGTTTGTGGTTTGTGGAAAGGTTCCTGAGTAACAGGAAACTGCCTACCTGTTTCTTGTGAAATTGTGCTTACACAAACACCACACAAAAAGAAAGAGTTAAATGAAGCAGTTAACACCCAGTGGTAGGAGACTTGCTGAACAGATTATAATTCCTATGCCGTATCATGCAGATAAATAAAACAACCTCAGAAATGATGCATAGAAGGAAACTACTGGAAGGAAATCCATGAAAGTTACTAATAGTTTCCTTCTGGACATTGTCAGCCACGCTTGGTCAGAACATGGCTTTTCATCGCTGTTTCCCAAAATGTTTCAACAGATGGAGAAGAAGAAGCAAGAGAACAAGATGAGAAGAGACCAGTTGAACGACCAGTACTTGGAATTGTTAGAAAAACAGAGGCTGTACTTTAAGACTGTGAAAGAGTTCAAGGAGGTAAGAGGGGCATGGGTCCCTTGAGGCTGGGCAAAATTCTTGTTCAAATCCCCCCCAGATGAACCTCTGCAAACCAGAACATTTCTTTGGTTTTCCACTGGTTTTCCACTGGTCTGAAATGGAAATAGCAAGTGAGCATTGGACCTGAATGTAAAGTGTGCATCTAAGTAGTTCATGTTTCGTGGCCCATCTGGAAGCTCTAACTGTTCTAACAGTTCTAAAGAACATCACTTCATTTTCTTGACACTCTGTAACCACATTAAACTCACAAGTAAAATGGCATCGCAGGGCCACCTGGAAACAGTGTTTGTTAGATTCAGGTCTAGCATTTCCTTTCCTCCCAATCTTAAGCTGCAAGGGACCTTGAGAAGCGATGTGTGAGGGGAGTGAACTGTGAGTGTGCCAGGCTTGGGTTCAGATCCTGCCACTGGCCTACTGTGTACACGGGTATCTGGCACCCGTCACACCCACCCTCTACCAGATGTTGTTTACCCCTGTCTTTTCTCTTGCATTTGGGCAGGATTACTGTCCATCATTCCAGAAAGGAAAGTGCCCTTTTCTTAAAGATTTTCCAGAAAGCAGACTTCATTCTGTCGCTTGCCAAGATCTCATCAGCTTTATTTTCAGGACTTCTTTCCCCCTTTCTAATATAAATCTGTGTGGTTTTAGTGAATTTAGAGATTGCTGAAGATGCAGGGAAGCTAAAGGTAGTTGTATCCTGGCATGTGGTCAATGGAATTAAAAAGTCCTTGCCTACCAGCGTTTCTGTTCTTACATGTTTTCTATGGCTCTTCTTTCTTCCTTCCTCACTTCCCTGTTTTCCTTCTCTGCTGCTTCTCCCCATTATTGTAACGTAACTTTTGAGAGCCACAACTGTAGGCATTTCAGAATGTCTCATCCTTTTCAATGAATGAGTAATAACAAATCAGAAGTAATTCCAGCCTTTGCCTTGAGGGGACTGATGTATCGGGTGTGGTCGGGGAAGGCCTGTCCCCAGTGAGAACTTGGTCTTGGGCAAAGTGACCGGGCAAGCTGCTCCGCGTCTGGGAGCCTCTGGTTGGCAGGGGCTGGAGCCAGAGGGCCAGCAAGAGAGCTGCAGGAAGTAAACAGGGACCCCCCACTCCCCACCTGAGGTCTTTTTCCCCAGTGGCACACAAGGACAGAAGGCCCAGAGGAGAATTACGGTAAGCGTTGCTTGGACAGCAGCACTGCCATCTGACAGCAGAAACACAGAGCAGGTGAGTTGGGAGGATGAGTCAAAGTCAGAGCAAGTAAAAGCGAGATGGAAAAGCTCGTTACTACACTGCAGGCTCTCGGAGTGAAGGCTGGGGGTCTTCCCTGAAGGAAACAGTTCCCTCAGATACGTTAAGGTCAAGATTTCCATGTTCCCGCCTCCTTGGCACAGTTACTGTCAGTCAGAGACCGGAGGTGGGCCCCTCAGAACCCATGAAGACCCCAGAACAGACCAGGTGCTGGCCTCAGTGTCCTTCAGTCCAAAGCTAGATGGGAAAAGGGGAAGGGGAATGTAATATTTGCTGCAGACGGCTGCATGTATTTCACTTAAAGGACTCACCTTTAAAAAAGAATAAAATTAGGTCCTATTTTTTGATTCTACAGTTGCCTCTCTCTTATAAAATGATGGTGACAGTGTGTACGCTTTTTTTTTTTAAGTCATCTTGGTAAAAATTTAAAACCATGAGTTAGCATTCTAAAACCTTAGAGATTGTTTTCAAGCTCCTCTGAGGTACGCTGGGGCCACTGCAGGTGTGGAGGCTTCCCTGCTGCTTCCTAGCTCCCACCGCACCCTTCCAGTTAGAGTCATTCTGCCATTTTACATATTGCAGTTGCGTGTAAGATCTCATTTGTGGGAGAAAAGCAGTTTGAAAAATCAGATTTTTCAGCCCAGGATGGAATCTTCTCCCAGAACCCTCTGTTCTGCCTCCTCTGCTTGTTTTTACCCCGACCTGCCTGGTTTTCTTCTCCCCAGCCCTGAATTCTTACTGCATCCTGGTCCCAGCACCGTGCTGGGCAGTAGTGATTCTTCATGCAGAGCAGTGCCATCCAGAACATGGGCTTTGACCACCACTCGGCATGTGTGCTCAGTCGTGCCTGACTCTCTGCGACCCCATGACTGTTGCCTGCCAGGCTCTTGTCCATGGGATTCTCCAGGCAAGAATACTGGAGTGGGTCGCCATTTCCTTCTCCAGGGCGTTTTCCCGACCAGGGATCAAACCCGAGTCTCCAGCATATCCTGCATTGGCTGGCGAATTCCTTACCACTGAGGCTCCACAGCTTCCCTTTGACCACCACAGTCATCACTTGATGGGGTACAGTTGACTCCACATTAATTGAGCTCCTGTGACCCCGTGGGCTCCATGCAGGCCTAGGTCATGCCCTCATCCTGACTCCAACCTCCTCTGGAATCAAGGCCCTTTTGGGTAGACATTGAGGTATCTCTAAAATTCCATTGACTTGTTTGCCCTGGGAGGGTTTGTTAATAACAAGTCTGCCAGGAAAAAAACATATACTCTGAAAACACCTTAAGGGCAGTATTACACCAGCTAATTGTGTTTCTCAAAGCACAGTTTCTCACAAGTTTCCCAAACTAAGAGCTAGATTCTTGCCTGGCTCTGGCGAAGGCCAGCCATGCGTTTTTATGATGCTGAGTTTGGGCACATAATCTCGAGTGAGTGGAGCTTGCAGCATCTGGCACATAACAGGCCCCATACTTTCTTCAGCAGAAAAGAAGCAGATGCTAGGAGAAGGACCTAAAGGACTCTCTGTCTTTGCTTTGAACTAACAGACAATATCATTCTGTCCTCTCCTGAAAGGCGTCCAGGAGACTGCGTGCATTAAGTAGTGCTCTCACACCAGGCGTGAAGCCCTGAAATGTCTTTACTGAAAACGTGAAGTCTCGTCTCAGTGTGGTGTGATGAGAAGAATGACCCCTGCTGGGGATTTTGCCGTAGCAGCAGTTTTGGTGCTTCCAAGGTTTTTTGTTTGGGGGTTATTTTTTGTTTTTTTCCTCCTTCATAAAGTGACGTGGATAGCAATTAAAACTTATTTATTCCTTGTTATATTGTTTTATCTTTTTCTTATGGAAAATTTCAAAAACACACAGAACTAGAGAAAGCAGTCTACCAGTGTAATAGTATGCCTCTCTGCCTGTTTTATTCATCTTTACTGCTCCCCACTTACATTTTTTGTATTTGTGTTTGTGTGTGTGTGTGTGTGTGTGTGTGTTGGTACTGGAGGCTTTTCCCCCAAGCAGATCTCAATAACTTATTTTTAATAAGAAAACTTTCTTCTCAACTTCTCTAACACAACAAATGTTACCCATCTTCACCTTCTTTCTCTTCTTACCCCCCAGAAGTTATCTCCCCCTCCAAAAACACGTGCTTAAAAAATGTCAGAGAATCTTGCTTCTGGCAGAGCAACTCAGCTTCACGCCCACTCAGCCCTCCCCAGCTCTGAGTGGAAGGTAAACAGAAACCCTGCAGGTGAACCAGGGTCACTGCAGCTGAGAGCAAAGGGCCTCCAGAAAAGCGGGAGCCTCTGGCCAGGCCCAGGGAGATGGGAACATCTCTGGGGACTTTGGGGATCTTGGATGCAGAAAGGGCCAAGGGTGACCCAGTTTTTCTTCCACATGAAGGGGCAGAATGATGAGTGGAGGCTCGGGTTCGACCCCTCGAGGTCCTTCCCCTTCCGCGCTCACCTCTCACTGTAAACAGGGCTCCTTGCAGTCCAGGGAGGAAGGGGACATGATGAGCTAGCAGACGGAAGTATCCTGAGCTGTCAGGGCCACTGCCAGCAGGTTGAGGAGGACGCACAGTGACATGCTTTGGAAGAAGGGGATTCAAAACAACACAGCGATGGCCTTGTACCCTGGATGCCAGACTCTGCGCCCAGGGGACGAGGCCGGTGACCTCGTCCACATGCTGCAGCATCCTCAGTGATGGGTTTCCTACAGCTCACTTTATGGGAGAGGTGTCCCTCAATACGTTTCTCTCCCTTTGTCTGCTGTGAGTTTCTCTCTTAAGCTGAGGGTATCCTTAATCTTCGGTCTTGTGGGGTAAGAGCTCTTCTACATGCTCCTCCTGCTGTCTCTTAGGACTTCTTGGGCCCTGGTGTCCAGGACTTCCCCCTCCTCACTGGAGGCATCCAAGATCAGCAGAGAAGTGTCTGCTTTCTGCTTCTGCCCCTTGGGGATTGAAGTCTTTGGGGATGACAGTACCTAATCCTCTCCTGTCCTCAGTCTTAACAGTCAGTCTTTGAGACTTTTGGGGCTTTGAAGGTCAGCATGTGGCCAGGAACCTCCCCTAGGCTGGTGGCAATGGAAAAGGAGGCCTGTCCCCTGATCCACAGGCCTCCTCGGGGACAGGGAAAGATGCAGCGGTGGGCGCTAACGTGGTCCCCACGTCTCTGCTCTTTCTGTTTCCCCTGCAGGAAGGCCGCAAGAACGAGATGTTGCTGTCCAAGGTGAAAGCCAAGGCCTCTTGAACATTCCCAGACAACATCTCACGTCATTGATGTCTTCATCTAAATGCCATGTATCAGCTCTGAGATGGTGAAATGGTTCCGGACACTGCAGCAGAGATGTAGGTGTGATGATCTCAACACGGGATATTTTCTTCCTCCTGTTTGCTCACATTTCATCTCCATGTGGTTGTTGTCCATGGGGTCGGACAGTGCAGACATTGTGGCTTGGATAACACCCATCCTCCAGTGAAGAAATGTGGGCATTGTTTGTTTTCTGTGTCGATTCTACTTTTATTTCTCCAGTAACGTTGCACATATGAAGGTACCTGTATTTGAATGGACTCTGAATAAAGAGGAATTCATTTGTTCAGTAATGTTAATTGAGCAGCTGCTGAGGAAGCACGGAGCAGGGTGCCACAGACACTGGCCCCAGAGCCTGACCGCTGGGATTTTTTTTTTCCTTAGTAAACAAGGCTTTCAGCTGAATGACCAGCCCACGTGAATATTGGTCACTTGGGCCTCTCACTTGCTGTGATGCCTTTTGTTCCTGGTCCCTCGGGGGCCAGTCAGCAACCTTACTGGTATAGCAACTAAAATGAAAACTCCGTGTCTGCCCTTGGCTTCATCACACTCACCCAAGTTCATCTCACCAAAAATTTTAAAAAAAAAAAAAGGACCTCAGCCTGACACATAAGAATGACACCGCACTGCGCCTGCTTTCCATGAGTCTCAGTCAGTCTCTGGGTGGTCTTGGGCGTCCCCCTCACTGGGAGCACATCACATGCTCCCTGCTGTGCCCAGGTCAGGGCTGGACCCAGAGGCGGGCTCGCCCACGGTCACCCCGCTCCAGGCCAGCGTGTAAATCCCGGAGGGACCGGCCATGAGAAGGTGCCGAGGGTGTCCAAGCAGCAAGAGCAGGCAGGTGTGTGGAGATCCAAGGGCTTTCACGGAGCCGGCTGGGTTGGGCTGGATCCGAAGGAGGACTCACAGTTGAATAGAGATTAGCAGGAAAGCCATTTTGGATAAAGTACGGATGTGATTAAAACTCAAGAGCGCAGGGAGAATACAAGCCGTGCTTGCTGGGAGAGGGGTGGGTGGCCGGTCTCTGCAGGGGGCTCTAGAGAGCCGTCCGGAGAGGTGGACAGAGACTCACCCTTTGCAGAGCCTTGATGGAAAGACAGCGGGCTTTACGTTCCCACCCGCAAGGCAGGAGGCCATCCAAACCGAGCTCCTCCTGCCCCAGCCCTTCGGGGTCGTTCAGGGTCCGTGAACCGTCCGTGACGGCTTGCACGTCATCCCACACCAGCCTTGCAGGTACCGGTCGGCAGGTCTTCAGGCTGTGAGGCATAAAAGCGGAGACGTGCAGTAAGCATGCTGTGTGCAGCTGCAGGGACGTTGTTTTTAGTTCCCTAATGTGTGCGGTGAGCAGGGCTGGTGTGCACAGACTTAAAGAATCCCAGGCTGGATCCATGGCCCTTGGCTTCTGTGCTGGCCCCGCGAGGCCCGCCCGGTGAGGAAGCTGCTGCCAGCGCCCCCGTGTGCCGATGGCCCTGTTCCTGGCCATGTGCTTCTCCACTTGGGTGGGTGCTGGTCACCTGTGGATTCTGAAAGGACTCAGTGAGGCTGAAGCCAGTGGCTGCCAGAGTGCAGGTAGAGCTCCAGGGGCAAGGGAAGGAGCGGACGGTAGAACTGTGAACTATCTCAGGTTCAGAAAAACACCTTGGTGGTCTTGCTAAGAAGCTCACAGGCCTAACTAACAACTTGTGAGCAGGTAGACTATTCATGTGTGGTCCCAGGTGGTGGGAGGAGAAATGGGTTCTCCTGGGGGTCATGGTGGCCCTCCTCTCTGGATGACTGAAGAAAGTTGGGCATGGCTAATCCAGAGGAACTAATGCGTCTTCCAGAAGTGGGGGTGTTGACTTTGGGCTGTGTTTCCACAGTTTCATTCGGTTTCGGTATAGGGAGGTATCAGGAGATGTTTCCATTTTTAAGTCCCTTAGGACTAAGGGATAAGGCCTGAAAAAGATAATAAATCAGTTTCTGTTCCTTGAACACATCTTGAATTAAACTGCATAAGCCAGTCTTGAGAATTATGTTTGCTACAGATAACCCACAGCGTGGATGGTGCCTTTGTGAGTAAAGAGGACATTAAATGTGCTTTATAGTCAGGCCTCAGAGGTCAGGCGCCCTCCCAGGACTGGTCCTGTGTGCCCAGAGGATGGCTGGCTGCTCTGCTGAGCCCACAGGCTTTTCTGGAGATGACAAATGCATTACGGTTGTAAAGCATGTGCTACCAGGGGAAGGAGGTTTCCCCAGGAGCAGTGCATCCTCCCTGTTCAGTCAGGGCAGTGAGCTTGCTGACGGCTGGGGCCTGGGCTGGGCCCCCATCCCATGTGCAGCTTCGGGAGTCAGAGCTGCTGTGAGCAGGACAGACTGACGCCCTCCAGGCATCTGGGAAGACGCTCGGGTTGCGTGTGTTACCGTCCGTGGCCTGGGTCCAGGCTCCTGGGTCACTGCTTGGCTAATTGCACCCAGGGAGGTGCCGAGGTCACTCGTCAGGGGCTCGAATGGGCACAGCCCAAGTGCGTCAGGCCTAAGCGCTCATCGGAGTCTGCAGGGTGTGCTTTTAACCGGGTTCACTGCCCACGTTCTGTGGAGAGCTGGATGTCCTGCCAGCAAAACCAGAAGGTTGAGGGGCTGGGAGACAGGAGACCTTTCCCGGACTGAGGATTCACCCCCTGACAATCCCTGCAGCTCCTGGGCCTCCTGAAACCAGACGCGGGAGACGGGGGTCCTCGGGCTGTCACCGTGACCAGAGCAGTCCTGCCCGAGGGCACTTTGGGCCCGTGGCCTGCACACCTGTGCCACCTGATCCCTGGCACCTCAGCACGGCCTCACGGTGCCCCCTCTGCAGGCGATCAGGGACGTGGCCTTGTAGCAACAAGTTACCATGGCTGAGCCCGAGAGGCGGTTAATTGACTTGAGCGAAACTGAGGAAGGAAGTGCTCTGAGTCATCCGTGGCCGCCGGTGGCCTTAAGCACGACTCGCGGCTCAGCCGGACAGTGAGGAGACCCGTGGGGTGAGGGCCCCCCATCTGTCCAAGCGGCTGGCCTGACCAAGAGAGGGGCCTGGTGTGATGTGTCCTCAGAGTCCCCAGCCCTGACAGTTCTGTCTCATAGCGAGCGCACGGTGATAGGCTGAAAATGCCGTGTAAAAAAATACTGTCATGGTCTCCCTGCTCTCACAGTAAATGTGTGGAGACGTTGGGGGGGGTTAGCTGCTGGTCTGCGGCCTCCTTGATGACATGGGGAATGCAATGGACTCTCCACGTCAGCCTCCCGTCAGTTCCTCAGACGTGCCAGGCTCACACTGCTTGGCCTCTGCCTGGACTGCTCTCCCTCCAAGATTGAGGGCGAGGGCTTTCCCAGACACCTGGTGCTCGCACAGATGCCTCGGTGTCAGCCTGCAGCCGACCACACAGCGCCCTCTCCCCTGCTCTCCATCAAATGTCACTGTTTGACGGCGCCCTCCCTAAGTCCTGTGCGACACCTGTGAGCTGCCCTCCGCTCGGGTGTAAGCGGCAAAGGCAGGGACGTTGCCTGTATTATCCTCTGCTGTCTCCCTGGCATCTGACTAGAGTGGATCAGGAAACTCTGGCTGGATAAAATAGCTTCTCCAGACTGCAGCTATGCATCCTCGTATTAGCAAAGTTTAGATTGAACCTTTCTTCTGATTTGTGCTTAGCTTGAGAATGAGGGGGTGATTTTATTCAGCCACTTTAGAGGGTCTCAGAATGTTTGTTACACTGTAACCTTGATAGCTAAGATGAGAAGGGTGTCTGAGGTTTCAGACGTTTCAAAGGCATTACTTTTTGCAGATGGTCCACCCCCATGCAGATGGGGGAAGTGGGGGGCAAAGGGAACACATTATTGTCAGAGATGAGGTCAGGAGTATGTCTTGGCTCAGAGTAAACCATGCATAAAGGTAGCCTGGCTGGCTGAAATGACTGAGCCACAGGAAACCAAGCAGTGGGAAGCACCCTGGGATACAGTGTTGGCGGAAGTATGCACGGTACAACCCCATGGAGGACAGTCAGACAGTGTCTATCAAAAGTGAAAATGCACAAACCTTCCAGGTCTCCTATATACAAGGAATTGCATTTCAGCATTATTTGTAATAGCAAGAAGATGGAAACTACCACCAGCATAGGGCAATGGTTAAATAATTGTGGCAAATCCACACAGTGGTATATTAAGCTATTCTCTATGTACTCCCATGGAATGATCCCTCAGATGCATGGTTAAGTGGAGATAAAGACTTGGCTTACTAGTGTTTATTTCTGAAAAGGAAGAGGGTGGGGAAAATGTGGCTGTATATATACTTGTGTGTGCGGGCACAGTTAGAGAATCTCTGGGGGGATCCACAGGATCCTGAAGGCTTTGGCTGCCTCTGGGATGAGGGGTGGGGGTTACTTTTCACGGTTTACATTTTGTACCTTTTGAATTTTGTACCATGTACATGTATTATCTATTCAAAAAATAAAGTTTTTAAATTTTCACTTTGTTTACATTTTTTTAAAAAGAAACTCGATGTCAGATTTTTGGTCAGTAAATCTGCTTTGCTTAGGAATTTAAAGTCCTTGAGCCCAAAGTTGTTGATCTCATTTTCTCGGGTCTTGGAGAGGGGCCTCCTCCTCCGGAAGAACAACTCTGGGGAGACAGCAGCGAGGGTGGCCTGCTCCCACTGTGTGGGCGGAGCGGCCGTGTGGGGGACGGGGCTGGGGGGCTGGACGGTGAAGGGGCGGCATCCTGGGACAGACCGTGGCTGCTGCACAGGCACCTCCGTCTCCTGAGGATCACAGCCCAACCCCTGTTCCCCTGGCTTTGGGGCTTTACTAACTGCAGATGGCACCTCTGAGCCACGGTCCAAGGGGGGCCCCGCCTGTCTGGCATGGAAACCTGCCGTGGGCAATCCTTTCCCGTCCCTTTGTTTCACAGATGGTTTTTACTGATTTTGTTCAGCTCTAGGTGGCGACGTGTGCAGCCCCAGGAGGGGAATCATGACAGCTTTTCAAAAACAGTCATGAATTCTATTTGCCAAGAGTTGGTTTACAGATGGGTGTCTAACCCAGTCACGGCCAGTACAGAGACCTTCCCACTGATAATCACCTCGAGATGGCAGAGAAGAGCTTCTGTTCTGGCAGCTCGTTGGGGAAGGGCAAGGGGTTTGCAGCAGGCTTCACTATCTCGAGAGCATTAGAAAGGACCTCCCAGCACCGTGAGCTCAGCGGAGTGAAAGGCTGAAAAGAGCCTGGCTCCCTGAAGGCATGACGCACTTCCAAACCAACCTGGGGACCACTTGCCTCCATATTTCTTGTTCTATGAGAAAAATCCCTGTTCACTCACTCATTCAACCAACAAACATTTGAGGTTCTGCTCTGGGTCAGACCCTGGGAATGGATCCCAGCAGGCAAAGGAACTTGTTTTCCTAGGGCTATACTCCTGTGGGGAAATAGAAACAGGTAACACACACACTGTGTCACATGTGGCTTCAATGTGCTGACTCAGCAAAGACACAGATCAGGGTCGTGACGGCTGCGATTTTATAATGAGTAGTCAGAGAATACAACTTTGCATTCTTGACTGGAAACTGCCTCGGTTCAGTTTATGTTCTGAAGGTTTTACCAGAGGGCCAGGTGATTTGCTGCCTATTGGAAATACTACACCTTTATCCATCCATCATCAGTGATTCTGTGTTCAGAGTCTCCTGTTTTCATCTAGGCTAGCAGTAGACATCACTGTAGCATTCTGCTTTACAAAGTGTCTCCTGTCCCTAATTGCCTTTCTTTCACTTTTTAGACACACTGGTTGTCTCTGAATTGTATAAATTGTATACTTTTACTTGCTTTCATTTTATTTTTGTCACATATAAGGCAGATACTTTTTTATGGTTTAAATGCTACAAGTACTATTTTTTGCATGATTTTAAAATTGCTCTCAAAGTTGATATTTCGGTGTTGTCAGGTTAATTCAGGGTTTCCCTGGTGGCTCAATTGGTAAAGAATCAGCCTGCAGTGCAGGAGACCCAGGTTCGATCCTTGGGTCAAGAAGATCCCCTGGAGAAGGGAATGGCTACCCACTCCAGTATTCTTGACTGCAGCATTGCGTGGACAGAGGAGCCTGGTGAGCTGTGCAGTCAATGGGGTCTCAAAGAGTCAGACACGACCAAGCAACTAACACTTTCACTTTCACTTCAGGTTAATTCAGGTAAGAGAGAAAAAGTATTTCACATTTTTCTAGATTTGTGTGCTTTTCTGTTTTAGAGGTTTGACTCGTGAGTGTCTTCATTATGAAACTCCTATTTAGAAAAAATTACTGTTTCTTAATTGTCTGCCCCTTCTTTAGGATATCTATGTTCTTAGCACTAAATAAATATTAATAAGCAAAACCTCACTACAAGTGCAGGAATGAGTCACATAGGTAGATACCTGTGTGACGAGAGTTCCAGGCATAGACAGGAGCAGGTATCAAGGTGTAGGTAGGAGCACGCACAGCAGGTGAGTCTGAGGAGTGGGAAGGGGACCTATGTGGGGAACCATGGGAGGGTTTTGACAAGATCTCAGCGAAGATGCCTCTGGTGGTATGCTGCCTACAGGCCGCAGGGCAGGCAGGGGTAGTGGCAGGAAGCCCAGTTAAGCAATGACTGATAATCTAGATGAAGCACACCTGGGACAAAAGTTTTCAGAGACAATGCATACCTTTTCCATACTACAGTCTCACTCCCCAGAGCAGACATCCTAGTCATGGCACCCTGGCAGGTGGAATGGGCTTCCTCACCCCTTGACTTCAGGCTGGGCCTGGTCTTGGGTTGTTAGCAGCCTTGACAGGAGCAAAGGTTTGAGAACATGCTGTGTATTGGAGTCACCCTCTTGTAGCCTCTCTGGAGAAGAACTTATCCTGCTGGCCAGAGGAGGTTCAGACACTCATGGAGCAGACGAGGACCAACCTGCAGCTTGAAGCTGAGCCCAGAAGAGCCCAACCTGAACCAGTGAAATCCCAGCGACTCACAGACACCTCAGCAGAGGAGGCTTGTTGCTATACATTTGTCAGATTCTGCAATGATTGTGTGCAGATATTGAGAACATAGCTGACTGAATCAGAACCAACTGATTTCATGGCAACTTGACCTGGAGTTTAAAAGACACTCCTCTGTACCATCCAGCTTCAGTGTGGAGAGAGCAGGTCAGGGGCCAAAGAGAAGGCTCCTAGGATGGTACCCACACATGGAAGAGATGCCCACAGAGGACAACAGTTGTGACAGGATCCAGATTCCCCTCAGACGTGCCTGAAGAAACGTGAAGGCCATGATAAAGGGGAGAAAAATAGCATGCTTTATGCAGGACAAAATTTATTTTAAAAAAAAAAAAAACTGCTAGGTTAGCCACATCCACCCTATAGGCCTGGAACTTTGTGGAACTGGATTTGGACATGAAGACCCTTTAGTGATAACTTAATCAGCAAATAAATCCTGACGAGATTAATTCCAGTTACAGCCTCCTGGCCTTGTCTCCCTCATGTCCTACAGGCAGAGAGATTTGAGGCAGAACAGAGACTAGGCTTAAGGAAGTTCCTGCAATATTTATCATAAATCTGATATTTTGTCAATAGATTTCTATTTCTGATACTCTGTATTAAAAGGAATTACATATGGATACATGGATATGTATGGCTGCGTCCCTTTACCTGACACTAAATCAAAACATTAATAGTTTTTGAACTGTTTTTATTAGGGTATAGCCATATACCTCAATACAAAATAAAAAGTTCAAAAATAAATAAAAGGAATTATAAGTACATCCTTACATAAAGTTAATCATCAACTGATCTGTCTCAATAACCTCAAATATGCAGATGACACCACCCTTATGGCAGAAAGTGAAGAACTAAAGAGCCTCTTGATGAAAGTGAAAGAGAAGGGTGAAAAAGTTGACTTAAAGCTCAACATTCAGAAAACCAAGATCATGGCATCCGGTCCCATCACTTCATGGCAAATAGATGAGGAAACAGTGGAAACAGTAGCTGACTTTATTTTTCTGGGCTCCAAAATCACTGCAGATGGTGACTGCAGCCATGAAATTAAAAGACACTCCTTGGAAGGAAAGTTATGAGCAACCTAGACAGCATATTAAAAAGCAGAGACATTACTTTGTCAACAAAGGTCCATCTAGTCAAGGCTATGGTTTTTCCAGTGGTCATGTATGGATGTGAGAGTTGGACTATAAAGAAAGCTGAATGCAGAAGAATTGATGCTTTTGAACTGTGGTGTTGGAGAAGACTCTTGAGAGTCCCTTGGACTGCAAGAAGATCCAACCAGTCCATCCGAAAGGAGAGCAGTCCTGGGTGTTCATTGGTAGCACTGATGTTGAAGCTGAAACTCCAATACTTTGACCACCTGATGCAAAGAGCTGACTCATTCAAAAAGACCCTGATGCTGGGAAAGATTGAGGGCAGGAGTGGAAGGGGACGACAGAGGATGAGATGGTTGGATGGCATCACCGACTCAGTGGACAAGGGTTTGGGGAGACTCCGGCAGTTGGTGATGAATAGGGAGGCCTGGCGTGCTGCAGTTCATGGGGTCGCAAAGAGTCGGACATGACTGAGCGACTGAACTGAACTGATCTGTCTCAGAAATTGAGCATTTTGTAATTACAGTGAGTAGTCAGGGAAGGCCTAAGTAAAGAAAAAGTTGAAGTCTGAAAGGTCCAACAGAAGTTGCCATCAAATTAGTCAGCAGACAACTTGCTTTTGAGAAGTACTCACTGTAAATGATTCCCTCTGCCTGGGATGCTTCCATAATGATCTTACATTAAGTCAAGGCCCAGGCCAAATGAACACAATGATAAAGTATCTATCCAACAGTGAGAGTAAGCCTGAAAATATCATTGCCCCCTCCTCCAAACCGCCCCTAGGCTCTCCCTCTAGGGCCCCTTGCTGGAATCCAAGCAGAAAAATACAAGTGGAACCACTACACCATGTGTGGGTCTCATGGTACCAAACGCAAACCAACATTGAAATGTGGGGTCCAGTCAGATTTCGGTTGTGTCCCTTCATTTTCCCATGGTAAGATTCAGGCAGACTTGAGTCCAGGTACCCGTTCTGCCACCAAGCAGGTCACTGGGCCCTGTGCTGAGAATATGGTAAGGAGACAAAGGAAGAGCAAATCGGCTTCCACTCTGGTACACTGCGTGCTTAGTCGCTTCAGTCGTGTCCATCTCTTTGAAACCCTATGAACTGTAGCCCGCCAGGCTCTTCTGTCCATGGGATTCTCCAGGCAAGAATGCCAGAGTGGGTTGTCACGCCTCCCTCCAGGGGATCTTCCCGACACAGGGACTGAACCCATGTCTGTTACATCTCCTGCATTGGCCAGCTTCTTTACCACTAGCGCCACATGAATTCTGGCCAATTAGCAATAACTGCCGAATGCACTGTCCAGAAAGGATCCTGAGGCTGAGTTCCAGCTCGGTGGGAAGATGTGCTGAGATCGATTAGCAATGCCTGCATCACTCGGTGACAGGGCAAGGCTGCACGCTTGCCACCCGCCTTCTGTCTTTCTGGAGGGCCTTTGGCTTCGCTGCTCCTGCAGTCCAGGCCCAAGTGCTATGGTTCCCAACTGTCATTGATACTCAGCGGTGGGACGGCTCTGGCCCACATCACAAATGAAGGGGAGAAAGTCCAGTTCCCTCCCCTCTCCAAGCCCTGGCTTTATCTCTGCTTCGTGAAAAGGCTCTTGAAGGCACTGTTGTAGTTCTTGTTAAACGCCGTGTAAATCAGGGGATTGAAGAAGGAGTTGGAGTAGCCTAGCCACAGGAACACGCTTTTCCAGACGGGGGGCAGGCTGCAGGCGCAGAGGGGGCCGATGAGCTCGGCCAGGAAGAAGGGGGTCCAGCACAGCACGAACACGCCGATGAGGATGCCCACCATCACGGCCGCCCGCTTCTCCTTCTGCTCCTGCCACGAGGCTCTGCTCGGCGGAAAGGCCGCCGCGGGGCGGTGGGCTGTGCACACCATCTCAGCCTCCTGAGGGGCCTCCTTTCCCTGGGAACAGAGGAAATGCATAATTCAAAGATAAAATGCATGAGGCTGGGCAATACAGTGACATACAATACATCCAACCTTGGCCAGCCCCTCCCCTCCAGCCCCATACGAGATGCACTGATCCATCATCATCACATGCGTGTGCTCAGTCGTGTAGTACTCCTTGTGACCCTAAGGACTGTAGACCGCCCGGCTCCTCTGTTCATGGCATTTTCCAGGCAAGAATACTGGAGTGGGTTGCCATTTCTTCCCCCAGGGTATCTTCCTGACCCAGGGATCAAACAGGCATCTCCTGTGTCTCCTGCATTGTAGATATATTCTTAACCCCTGAGCCATCAGGGAAGCCCACCTGATGCCATAATCCACCACCAAACATTAACGCTAGGTGAAAAAGTTCTTGAAACCATAGGTTAAAATATGTCCTGAAGGTTCTTCAGGGACTGAGAGTGGTGGTGGTCCCCGCAATGTCAGATATTAGAACAAATAATTCTTTACCATCTGAACCACCAGGGAACCCCAATCAAATAATAATATGATCTACAAAGAGGGGCGGGGGAGGCACTTAAGAACACATGCCTTGGTGTCAGACCCTGGCTTGAGCTCCAGCCCCACTGGCCATGCCATTTTCTTGTATGAAGCCGGGTGACCAAGCCCCCTCCCCGCCACAAGGCAATCGTGAATGAGCACTGGGAATGTGTGTGGGTGCCCAGCACAAGCCCCTGCCACAGACACTCACAACTCAGTACTCATGGACGGGGTGGGGCTGGGACCCGGACCCTGAATGGAACAGACCCAGGCCTGCCCCTCACAAAGTTCACAGCCAGAGAGGCAGGTCGCCTGTAGACATCAATATTGCAAGAAATTATATGATTACTGTGTGAAGTGGATTCACTTTAAATTAGGAGATAATTTTGTATTGCCTAGCTTAAAATAAGCCAAGTGTAAGTGACCTTGTGGTGATAATTAGCTACCATTTAAGGAGCCTCTGGCTGCTCTCCACCCTCTCACCCCCAGCCTTTGGCCACTTCCTATCTGCCTCTTGAGTCTCAGCTTAAAGGCCACCAGCCGCTCAGAGCAGCCCCGTTTCCCCCTTAAACTCAGTCACGTCTCTCTGGGCTCTGGTACCACGTTCCCCTCCTTTGTAGCCGTGTGTGCGATCACGGGTGTCACATGAGGTGCCCCTCTGGCCCAAGCTGAACCACAGCAGGCTGGGCTTTCCTGGTATAGCACCTGCCTGGCGGCACCACCTGGCGCCCAGTCAGAGCCTAGGAAACAGATGCCACGTTGACTGATCGTTTCAACCACATGCTCCTCACCTGCGTGTCTCTTCCTTTCCAGAATGCTACCAGCCACGATGCTAGAGAAGACACAGAGGCAAGAGGCTCCCAGGCAAGGACCGCAGCTCGTTTCTCTCCCAGACGCAGCTGGCAGCAGCCATCAGGAGATCCACCCGGCCTCCAGGCACCAAGGGAGGAGCCCGGGTTCCTCTCACCTGGCGCAGGATGGAGCTTAGAAGGCACCCAGGAGGTCTGATCTCTGCAACCCTGCGGCTCCTCACGCTAAGCTCTACCTTCAAATTCTCCGTCTCTGCTACTTCCTCCCAACACTCTATTTATTTGGAAAATCACTAAGTCATCCTGAAATAATCATGGTGACATGGACAAAGTTGAGTCCTTTCCTTTCTGAGTGTAAACCCAGCCTCCTCCCGCCTGCCACTCAAGAGAGAGAAGGAAAAGGCAGGTGACTCCAGGAGAGACCAACAGCACGTCCCTCCCCCCACCCCTCTGCCCCTTACACAGTCCTGGCTCCGCAAACACGCACCCTGCACAGACCAGCGGGCACCCCCTCTTTAATGAGCCATCCCAAGGTTTCTGGTCCACCCCAGGCAGGTAGGAGCTGAAGCTCATTTCTCCCCTTTAGAAGAGGTGACACTGACCAATTCTCACATGATGGATGACCAGCATCCAATAATGGAAGTCTGAGGAAGAAAACGTGACATCCTAAAATCCCCTATGGATATTAGCAGTGTATTGTTTGCAGGAAACAATATTATCAGGGCAGGAGAGGCGTGGCGGTGGGTGGTTTGTTTGTATTCCTCCCATTCAGCTCATTAAAGGGCACTTTTGAAAAGATTTTTTCTGCTGACCTCAATGACCTCCCAGGCTCTTGAATTCCTTCCTCCCTTAACACAATTCCAAATCCTTGTCATGCTACAAAGTAAACACATGGGGTCAATTCACTTCAGACGGATCCTGGGGGAAGAGAAACAGAAAAGGCAAATCCACTAATTAGGTTTAAAACACATCAGCGTCCACCACTGCAGCATCCAGCAGAGCCCCGCTTTGCTCCGCCAACGTGGAGCCTGTGTTCACAGCCTGTCACCTGAGCCTGCTGCATCCTGTGCAGAGGGACAGGACAGACAATGGAACCTTTCCAGAACAGCCTCCAAGTCAACAAGTCAGTGAGGTCAGACCTTGGTTTGCTATAAGATGGACAAGCATGCCTTTTTTCATCCGAAGAAATAGAAAACCAAAAGACACAAAGAAAAATTCCAGAAAAGCCACTGTAAAACAGACACTTGTAATGACTAACTCTGATCCGTCCTCCTGCCAAACCTTCAGGCGATTATCTCCATTTGACGGTGGAGAAAACACAGAACCTATTTTAGGATCACGTTTATGCTTGGGATGCCTTCAGAATGAATGTCTCTGGCTTCCTGGGAACTGTCTAGGGGCTCCAGCAGTCAGCTCTGGGGCCAGCCCTGGGCTTCTCCATCTTTCCTCTTTGGTTGGGTGTCTCCTCAGCCTCTTTGCCCTGACAATGCTCTCTAGCAGTGGCACTCACTCGGTTCTTTCCAACTCTTTATGATCCTATGAACTGTAGCCCGCCAGGCTCCTCTGTCCATGGAATTCTCCAGGCAAGAGTACTGGAGTGGGTTGCCATTTCCTTCTCCAGGGGATCTTCCTGACCCAAGGACTGAACCCCAGATCTCCCGCATTGCAGGCAGATTCTTTACCGTCTGAATCACCGCAGAAGCCCTGACAATCCTCTCTACGCCTGTTGTAAAACTGACCATTCTGGCTTAAAAGGCCTCAGACTCTTAGAATCCACTCATCTGAAGGTTAAAATACTGACTGTTGAAGGTGCAGAACCAGTAGCACCTGCCACCTTCTGTCCTGCTGTAACAGGACAGGTGCTCTGAGTACACAGATGTTTGGAGATGTCAGATGCTACAAGCAAGGTCACATGAGCAGGGCAAAGCAGAACCAAGGTGCCTGCCCATCTGTCTGGCTCCAGGCCTATTTGGCTTCTCTCTGCCACTGTGAGACATGACCTAAAAGATGAGTTCACCTAAACATCTCCATAGAATCTGAGGCTTTTCCATCTAAAATTAATTAAGGACCAAATCAGCCAGACAATATATGCTGACATTTATTAATCATCTCCTGGGGCTTCCTTGAAGGCTCAGACAGTAAAGAAACTGCTTGCAATGCAGGAGACCCGGATTTAGTCAGGAAGATCTCCTGGAGAACGGAATGGCAACCACTCCAGTATTCTTGCCTGGAAAATCCCATGGACAAAAATGCCTGGCAGGTTACAGTCTCTGGGGTCACAAAGAGTTGGACACGACTAAGCAAATAACACTAGACTGGACTAGTGCATGTAGGGACTATGTACTGGAACTTTTCATGAAGTCCCAATTTCAAATATCCTGTCCCACTATTCTCATAAGCACTCTGATACCAAGGCACAGATTCTGAATCTTCATGCTGATTGTGAATATTGTGTCACGATCAACACTCCAGGAAGGCAGGGACACGAGTGTCCCGTCCACTGAAGCGTCCCCATCACCTAGTGTAATGTATGGTCTATAGTAAAATCTCAACAAACACTAAATAAAAAGTTATTTGGGGGAGACAAGTCTCTTTTAAGTCTCTTGTGTTTCTACACATTTTGCCAGCAAAGGCACTGACAGCTCTTGTTTCAGACCAGCCTGTCAAGGATGTTTGTATAACAAAGAGCCTTGCAAGAGTGAGAGAGTATCTCCCAGTAGAAAAGAAGACAGATTTACTTGCAACCCATTATTAAAGATTCGGGTTTCCGAAAAGCAAAGGGCAGGTTTGTATACTGTTCAGTCCAGGACAGTATCGACTTGAGTTCCCTAATCTGGGAGTTTCCCTACTATTTGTGATGCAAATCCAGCTGGCCCACTCCATGTCAGTCGCAAGGGACTTCGAAGGGAAGAGATGCACACATGAAGTTCCTGCTGCCTGTGAACCACGGGTGATAACATCCTTTGACTCTGACCCCGAAGTCTCCTGTCTTTTGTCAGTGTCCAGTAAACTAGGGGAGGCTGACTTGTGAGCTTGCCAGCAGGGGAAAATCTCAGAGTTCCTGACAGTCATCTGCTACTTGGCCATGTGGTTCCACACACCATCTGACTCAGTTATAACAGCATCCAGTAACTAAGGAGTAAGGAAACCAAGGCTCAGAGCAAATTAGGGCTTAGGCAGGATTCCAATCTGAGCTCCCATTTTTGCATTTCCAGCGATGAAGATCTTTATCTGTCATATATGGTGGGTTTCCTGGAGGATGACAGTGAGACGTGGTACGTAGCAGGAACTCAGAGATGTCAACGTTAAGTCCCTCTAAGTAAAAGGAATGTGCCTTCCCTCCCCTCTAATTAAAAAAAAAATCCAGCTGCCACCGGGAGTACCCACAAACATGTGTAAACCGCCAGTGTTGTCAGATGAACACCCTAAGAAGAACTAGAAAAGGAAAGCAGAAAAAAGAAAGATGGTTCCTAATCACTCCTGAAACCAACTAGCTTGGGTGTTGACACACAGGTCAGGCATCCAGTATAGCGAGGCTCTTCACAAGGCTGGTGGTGGGGACACGCCAATCCCAGGGACTAACCAAGCCCTGAGACCTCTGGGAGAGGACGGAGGACATTGAGAGGCATCCAGTTTTGGTTGAAGGCAATCCGAATTGTAACTGGAATTCCCCATTTCTATCCAGAGCTCAACAGGTCAGGAGATGGAGCACCCAGGTTGCCATTCTCTCTGCCCGTGCTGTACGGAGATAACCAAGCTCCAAGCTGTACTTCTCAAAGGCACCTTGAAGAGAAAACTAACCAAAATATCCCCTCAAAGTAAACAGAAGCTGTCTAATGTCTAACTTGTCTAACAAACTACAACAGGAAATTTTCTCAGCAGCTTCCCTTGTGCAAAAGAAACCAGAAAATAAAGATGTTTTCTTATTAAAATAAAACAGATTAATAAATAAAAGCAGAGCACTGCTGGGCTTGAAAAAAATTACATTTCCCTTGAGTGTAATTACATACACCAAAAAGAACAGTTATGCTAAACTCGGGTATGATCATAACATAAAGGACAATCGCTACTATTATTACATTTGGAAAATATGAATTTGGTGGGGGTGGTGCTCAATTACCCTGGGATGGCTAAGAACTCACTGGAGTTAATACTGAGGAAGGGAAACTGTAATCAAGTGTGTTACTTAAAATTACACAACATTTGTTTCCGTTCTCATATCATCAGATCTAGTCATCCTCTTTTACGAGTGGAGGCCAATGGAAGGTCCTTTGTGTGAGTTCTTACCTTGAGGTCCCCAGACTCCCAGGCCAGAGAGTCTTGGCATAGAAGGAGGGTGTAATGGAGAGAGGGAAAGTCTTGCCTTTTGCGCAGGCATTCTCCAGCCCCAGTGTCTTGACATGGCCGCGTAGGGGGCCATGGCTCCCCTGATAACCACTGCCGGTGCTGTGGAGAGTCCCAGTTCCTACTGCACTGTGGGTTCCATTCTCCTGAAGAGTGGGTGGGAGGCAAGACTGAGGATCACCCTCCAAACAGGCTTCGGGCAGTGCCCTAGGCACACTGGGCAAGCAGGCGCCTACAAGCCTTTCTGAGCAGCCAGCCCAAAGCTTTCTTTAATTTTCAAGGAATTCTGTGACCTATGAAAGGGTTAATAACCATGGAATTTGAATCTCACTCTTCTACTGAGAAACTCAATCTTCTCCGAGAACTACAGGGATTTAAGAAGTAGCTTGTTGCAAGGTCACTGGGGCAGACACCTGATCCCTGCACCATACTTCGTCTCCATCCCCCTTCGTCTCCCCTGCACTTTCCTCAACAATCCAACCAGGGAAAAGAGAAAGGGAAGCAGAAGAGGCAGAATGAATGTAACAATGGAAGAGAACAAGGAAGAGGGGAAAAGCCAGGGGTATTTCTAAAAAGTCTAGAGAAAATGCTCCTTTGTCCACACAAGTAGTTCTGGACACTCTCAGACAATTAGGCATCAGTCTTAAAAGAATCAAATGATAAGTCAGATGTATCATTACCATACAATTTGATGAATAAACTTTACTTTTCTAAAGTTAAAATAACCTTACAATTTGATGAATAAAATTTACTTTTCTTATGTTAAAATAGTCTTGCATGCTGGCATGGGAGTGGTTTGAGTCATATTTCTTTTAATAGATGGGATCAGAATAAGGGTGGTGATTTTCCACCATCCTCTTCCCAGAGCTTAGCTCTGACTGAACTCTGGTCCCACACGTGGCTAGGTCCACAAGACCAACAGTCCCTTAGTCTTTGGGGTGGAACAAATGACAGCTAAACATTGAAGATGTGACAAAAACATCAAGCATTCTGTATAGTTTTTAGGTCACTTAGGGCTTATATACTGTATGCTTACAACACAAATCTAATGTGGAGGATTAGTTTGGAGAGGCAAATATTTTGTAATATGACATTACCTAAAATTCAAATCCAAGTCGTCACAAACCCGATAGTTCAATACTATACATTTATTTTGACCTTTACAGGTTACAAAGTGCTTTCACAAATACTATCAGTCTTTCAAGATCACTGTACTCTGGACGGAACACCTGTAAGACATCATTGCAGACTTCCCTGGTGATCCAGCAGCTAAGAATCTGCCTACCAAAGCAGGGGACACAAGTTCAATCCCTGGTCCAGGAAGATCCTACATTCTGCAGGACAACTAAGCCCGTGCATCACAGTTACTGAGCCCAAACTCCAGAGTCCGCAAGTCACAACTACTGAAGCCTGCGTGCCCAAGAGCCTGTGGTCCACAGCAAGAATAACCACTTCAATAAGACCTCACACCACAACTAGAGGGTAGCTCCTGCTTACCACAACTAGAGAAAGACCTCGAGCAGCAACGAAGACCTAGCGCAGACAAAAAAATAAAATGATTTTTTTAAGACTTTATTACATTTATAATTCTGTAATTGTGGTTAACTAACATGAATCCCTGGAGAAGACAATGGCACCCCACTCCAGTACTCTTGCCTGGAAAATCCCATGGACGGAGGAGCCTGGTAGGTTGCAGTCCATGGGGTCGCTAAGAGTTGGACACGACTGAGCGACTTCACTTTCGCTTTCACTTTCATTTTCATGCATTGCAGAAGGAAACGGCAACCCACTCCAGTGTTCTTGCCTGGAGAATCCCGGGGACAGGGGAGCCTGGTGGGCTGCTGTCTATGGGGTCGCACGGAGTCGGACACGACTGAAGCGACTTAGCGGCAGCAGCAGCAGCGTGAACCCCTGGAGAGCAGAGACCACTCCTACGAAACCTCAGAGGCTCCCATGTTGTCTGATGTGCAGGTCAGTACAAGTCCAATAACCTTGAACACCATCCTCGTGGCCTTTTGGGGTGATTTTAAAATACATTCACAGGTTCTTTCACTCATCTCCCCAAAGCGAAGCCTAATTCGCCTTCCCTTGAGGGAGGAGTGGAGTTAGTGGCTCACTCCTAATGATAGATTTTAGGGGAAGTGATGAAACGTGGCTTCTGAGACAGCTCATAAAAGGCACTGCAGTTTCCCCCTTGCCTCACTCTCAGAATGGGGGAAGCCGGCCACTGTATCGGGGATGACACTCAGGCAGCCCTGTAGAGCCCTCCACTAACAGCCGTGAGCCACAGCTACAGCCACAAAAGACCTTGGACCAGAACACCCAGCTAAGCTGTTCCCAATGCCAGACCCACAGAAACTGAGTTCATACATGCTTGTTGTTTGAAGACACTAAACATAGGGGTGATCGTTAAGAAATAACTAATCCACCTATAATGGTGAGCAACAGCAGTAAGAGGTATAAAATAATAACTTGTTATTTATAACTTATAAAAAAAGTTGCAAAAAATAGTAACAAAAGTAGTACAGTGGCCATCATTTAGGGTTTACTATTTTAGTTACTCCATATACACTGTTATCTCATCTACTCTTCACAAGAATGTTAAGAGGCAGATAGCAATATTTCTATTTTACCTACAGGGAAAGGCAGATGGAGCTGAACTCACTTGGCTAGAGAGTTAATAAGTGGCACAAAAAGAATTGAAATCCAGGTCTCCTTGTTTCCAAATCCCAAGTTCTTAACTAATGTGCACACTGTCTCCCAGCACATGTTTATTGATTGAGTGAATGAAAGAAGGTATCAACCAAGGCTGCATTATAACCTTCTTGAGCCTGAGGCATCCATGCCTCTGTGGGCCCTTCTTCCATTAAAAAATATTAAAAATTATATTTTATGATCATATTATTATAAAGACTAATATAATCAAGGCTGAACTCATTATTACCTATTCATTACTATTATAGTCACTTTCCCTCTAAAAGAAATTAAACAATTTCCATGGGCCCCGAAAAGTATTGCGGCTCTCGGTGGTGTACCCACTATGCCTAATAAATAAGCATGCCCTGGTATCAGGCACAGTTATCAGACAAACAATTAAAATGAACAAAATGTTTGATGTTGCATTTTAAAAACCAACCAAACAATCTCTATTGACTTTGCTTTTTTCCTCTTCTAAGCAGTAAAGAGTATAGCATAGTAGGAAACAATTATACCCCATGGGGGATGCATTGGGGACAGCAGAATATACTATATCATGATGTCCCATCTATGAGGTGGGAAAAAAAGGATGCAGATGGGAATTAACTCCCACTCCTGAGAGAAGCTGGTGGTGCCTCTGTATTCACTTGTTTTTCAACTCTCCTACAAAGGAGTTCACAGTTTTGAGATCCTACTCCCTATGGATGGGCTGCCACCCACCTGCCAATGCAGAAGACACAGGAGACACAGGTTGGATCCTTGTGTCAGGAAGATACCTGGAGAAGGAAATGGCGACCCACTCCACTATTCTTGCCGGGAGAACCCTATGAACAGAGCAGTCTGGTAGGCCACAGCCCATGGGCTTGCAGCAAGATGACACAAGGAGTACCTCAGAGCTATCTGAGAACCTGTCTTCCAGATGAAGTTCTCAGAAAGTCTGCCAACATTCTCAACTTTTAGGTTGTTATTTTTGTTGTTGTTTTTAGTTGACATCCCCATGACCCACCTTGACTGGGATATGACTGTCTCACTCCCATGAAGTTCTAGATACTTGTGACAGTGCTCAGAAATTAAATTTATGCAGAGAGCACAGCATAATGAAAAAGGGATGAAAAGAACAGTGATTTTATTGATAGATCCAGGACAGACTTTAGCTTCTCCACCCAGTAACTGGGAGGTGTCATGGATGAACTCACTTTATGGGAACTGAATTGGATCATCTGAAGAATGGATGCTTTTGAACTGTGGTGCTAGAGAAGACCCTTGAGAGTCACTTGGACTACAAGGAGATCAAACCAGTCAATCCTAAAGGAAATCAACCCTGAATATTCACTGGAAGGACTGATGCTAAAGCTGAAGCTGCAGGACCTAAATTCAACTCTGATGTGAAGAGCCAACTCATTGGAAAAGATCCTGATGCTGGGAAAGATTGAGGGCAGGAGGAGAAGGGGGTGACAGACCATCCTCTGTCATGGTTGGATGGCATCCCCAACTCAATGGACACAACTTAAAGACTGAACAACAACAAAAATGATAGCTGTGTGGCAAAGATGGTTAATGCTCACCAAAGAGCCATAGGTTCCCCTAGTCTTCACAGACAATGTCTGGCCAATGGACTGTGCCCAGAAGGGGCTCTTCTGGGTAAGGCAGGTAGAAGCTGCTCTATCTCCAGGTCTCACTTCCTCTTCCACAACAACCTCAGAAACCACATGTTCAAGACAGCATAACTTAAAGATGACAAGGGGCCTGGATCCACAAGTCACTGCCTGGAGGAGAGCTGAGCAGGGGAGGGGGGCCACCAGACCCACACTGAACTTTGCGTGAAACTGGGTTAAACCGTTAGTCTGGGGGTTCTGTGTTACTCAGCGTATCTTAGCTTATCCTGAAAAACAGACGCTGTATGCCAATGTGTCTGGAGCCTAAGGATTAAATAAGAGGAAGAAGGTAAAGTGTACTGTGCCTGGAAGAGGGAACTCACTCAGTCAGCATTTCTTTCCACGTCTACTTTCAAAACTTCAGGCATGATTGCAGATTCCTGCCTGATTCTATTTTAGTGTTGGGACTTAGTCACAGAACCCTGAAAACAGTGAAGGGTGAGCACAACCTCATGGCCAGAGGCCTTCTGCCTTCCTAAGTGCTCCCATCACCCACAGAAAGCAATAAAGACATTCTGCAGGACCTAAACTCAACTCTACTCATTTTCCCTGGAATGCAGAGAAAAGCAGGTTATACAGAATGAAATAAGTCTGGAAAAGAAAAACAAGTATCACATGTTAATGCACATACATGGAATCTAGAAAATGGTCCTGATGAACCTATTTGCAGGGCAAGACTAGCAATGCAGATGTAGAGGATGGTCTTGTGGACACAGGGGTGGAAGGAGAGGGGAGGATAAACAGAGAGAGTAGCATTGACATATATGCACTAGCACGTGTGAAACAGATAGCTAGTGAGAAGCTGCTGTGTGACACAGGGAGCCCAGACCAGCCCTTGCAATGACCTAGAAGGGTGGGACGGAAGGAGAGGGGTGGAAAGGAGCCTCAGGAGAAAGGGGGTTATATATACTCATGGCTGGTTCACGTTCTTATACAGCAGAAACCAACACAACATCATAAAGCAACTACCCTCCAATTAAATTTTTTTATAAAGCAGGTGGGGGAAGGCACAGAGAGAGTATTTCTGGCACATTAGTTAAAACTTCTGTTTGGGTGTGGTCAACAAGCTTGCAACTGCTGACTCGGCAACATTACCCAAGAGTTTGAGTGATGGCTTGCTGGAGCCTGAAGAAGCAGGATGTTCTTGAACCCATCTCATCTACAACCTCAGCATCATACGATTCAAGACTCTTAGCCATGACTTAGACCAATGCTGTGTCTTAGAGGAGAAAGCTTGCAGCCCAAAATGGGAAAGAAGCTCATTGCTGGCAGGTGGCTAAATCACCAGGCTGCCCTGCCTCCCAGAGAACTTTCTCCCTACCAGTGACCATCCTGATTGTCCTGCTCCCCATCATCGAGGCACATCTGCTTTGTTATCAGCTGCTTGAATAGGGTCTATCAAAAATGAACACTAAACTCAGGCGTGGCAAGCCTTTCTGGGATCCATTTCACCATGATTTCTCTGGGTGCACCCTGGATCGATATAGCTAGTAAAAGTCTGCCTTGCCTTGGCAATCAGATAGAAAAAGGATAATCACCCCAGGCATTTCCAAGGGACCTTTCAAAGGACATCATTAATTCTGAATAAAGCTCTCTCTTAACAACACTTTCCAATTATAGACTTGACATTCCCGTTTTATCCTACAAAACTCTTCTGCCATTTCATGAAGGGTGTGGGGGGGCGGGAGATGCCTGCTTTTAAAAATACACACATTTGAATAACCTAAGCATCTGAGTTAACTTACAGAATTAAAACAAAGTTAACAACAAAAAAACTGACCCCCTTTCTTTCCCACCTCGTGTCCCCTTCCCCTGGTCCATACATTGTATTAGGAAAGAGGCAATAATTCCTATTATTCTCCAGGACTGAGGGCCTGAAGCCCACAAAGTGAGCTCCAGAGTGAGGAGGGAGTTAGGTCTCTTAGGGTCTGACCAAAAGGCAGAGAGGCTTCCCAGGTGGCTCAGGGGTAAAGAATCTACCTGCCAAGCAGGAGGCACAAGTTCGATCCCTGGGTGGGGACGATCCCCTGGAGAAGGAAAAGGCAGTCCACTCCAGTATTCTTGCCTGGAGAATCCCATGGACAGAGGGGCCTGGCGGGTTACTGTCCATGGAGTCTCAAGAGTCTGACAGGAATTACAGACTAAACAATAAGCAAAAAAGGCAGAAAGCCCCCATTCTAAAGACAGTGGAGAGAAGTTCTGCCAAATGCAGGTTCCTCCCTCACATTCCTTCGTTTCCGGCGCCCATTGTAGATTGCCGGGCAACGCCCTGGTCCTGAGGATCCCCTCGCTGCAGGCAGCTCTGCGACCCCTCCACCAACGTTTGCCAGGCACTGTGCCAGGTGTCTGCATTCTTTATCTCACGTAAGCCAAAAGCCCTATTACGTAGGAATTAACCAGTCTAAAGAGCAGGAAACAACAGAGATTAAGTAACTGCCCCACGGTCCTGAGCTTTCTAACTCTTTTCAAAGTCACTAAAGGATAGCACTGAGGTTGAGACAGTGAAAGAAAAGTGATACTTGGATTCATTTTTATCCTCACTTTCCCCTTGGCAGGAAGCTGGCCAATGGAGTGAATAGTCTCGGGACTGCAGGGGTGAATGAGGGTGCGGTGGAGACAAAAATACCGGGCGAATGGTCACAGAAATGTGTTCAACCTCAGAACGAATTTCCAGCCCCCTGTCGTCACGCTTGGTCTAGCCGGGGCTAGGAAACTGGCGGCTGAGGTCTCCCACGGACACAATAGCTCCGGGGGGAAAGCAACGGAGGGCGCCGTGGATCCGCCGCGAGCTCAACGCCACCGAGCAACACTGCCCCCGCCGCCCCTCCCAGCCGCGTGGTGGCCGCGCCAGCTCCAGTCCGAGTGGGCAGGTGCTGGAACTCCTTTCCCCACGGCGCGCCATCCACGCATGAACCCCTCGTGTGCGCGCTAGGCGCGGATGCTGAGGTCCTCCGCGAGCGCTGCAGCAGCGCAGATGGCAAACTCCGCGTGCGCTCCGGCTGGCCAACCTGAAAAGCTTGCGCCAAGTGTGCAGACTTGCACCTCCAGCTCTCCCTTTCGCCAGGCTTCCTCGTCCCTCGGCGACCCCTTTCCCAAACCCCCATTCCCCAACCCGCGCCTCACCTGCGCGGTGGAGGGCAGGGGCAGCACAGCCCTGCAGCGGCGACCGAAGCGAAACTTGGCCGCCTTATATATCTTCCAGTAGACAAACAGCACCACGCCGAGCGGCAGGTAGAAGGCGCCGCAGGTGGAGAAGACGGCGTAGGAGGGTTCCTGGCTCACCTGGCAGCGCTGCAGTCGAGCGTCGTACGCCTCGCCCCAGCCGAAGAGCAGCGGTGCGAGGGCGATGAGAGCCGAGAGCGCCCAGGTGAGCGCGATCATGAGCACCGAGGCGCGGCGGCGGGCGCGCAGCGTGTACTGCAGGTGGCGCGTGATAGTCCAGTAGCGGTCCAGGGCGATGGCCGCCACGTTCCAAATGCTGGCGGTGCAGCACATCACGTCGAAGGAGACCCACACGTGGCACAGACGCCTGCCCAGCAGCCACCGTCGCCCAGCCGACAGCTCGCTCACCAGGCTCAGGGGCATTACCAGCGCGGCCACTAGCATGTCCGACACGGCCGTCGAGGCCACCAAGTTATGCGGCACACGGTGAAAGGCGCGGACGCGCAGGATGGTGACCAGAACCAGCAGGTTCCACAGGAACGTGGCCGCGATCAGCAGCACCAGCAGCGTCACCACCAGCATCGAGAAGACGGAGAAGGGCGGTTCTCGGCCCGGCGGGGCCGCACCGCCTGGGGTCGATCCGACGACCCCGCTTGGGTGTGGGCTGCTGCTGAAGGCTGCGGGTCCCAGGCGAAGGGCGACGCCGGTGGAGGCCACCGAGAGGTTAGCTGCTTCCATAGCGCGCGGCGCGCGGGATCCCGGCTCCCCCGCGGGGACGCAAGCGCGCCCTGGGCTTGGCGTGGACGCGGCGAGTAAGGGCGTGGAAGGGGGCCTTGCGTGATGGGGAGGGCAGAGAGGAGTCCAGTTTGCCCTACTCTGGTCCCTCATGGGGCCGCAGCTCCCCGCCCCTCTGGTGCCTCGCCGTTGAGTCCTCGTGGGTCTCTTTTCCAGTGGAGAAAAGAGTGGGCCCCGCGCCAGTCCCTCCTGCCTTTCCTCGCGGTTCCCAGGGCAGCGGGCTGTCACAGGGCTGGGAGTCCGAGGGCGTGGCGGGTGTCCGCGGGCAGAGTGGGTTTGGAGAGCGGCCCGCGACTCCGAGCCCAGCGGCGCTGAGCAGAGCTGCACCCGGGGTGGGCGAGGGCGGCGTGGTCTAGGGAACCAGCCGACTGCGCAGGGCCTTCAGGCTGTCCCGTGGGTCTCCCTCTCCCCTCTGCGCGGAGAGAACCCTAACGCGGGAGTCTCCGAAGAAGGTTCACAATCGCCTAGGAATTCCGTAGCCGGATCCCCGGGACTCGCCTGAGGTACGGTTTGACATCTGGAAACAGAGGGACCGGCCCTGTCCGGGACCGAGAGGTTCTGCTTTCCTCGATCTCCATCCTAAGTATGTGTGAACTAGGGGACTCAGGTGTTAGGGATGCTCAACAGGAAGCTCCTCGACCCGGCTCCATCCTGCCTGCGGCTTCCCTTACTACCCTTCTGCCCCTCTGAGGATTCGTGCTGCCTTGAGAAGTTCTCTCTCTGGCTCTCAGAGAGAACTCGGCTTCTACGCGTTTTGGCCGAGGCCCTGAGAAGGGCGTGTCCTCCTCCCAGTCTCCAACCCAACCTTACTGGCTTCCATTCCACCCCGCGCTCCCTTTGCAGTTGCCAAAGTTCCTGATCCTGGGGCACGTCTTCCAGTTCTTCACATCCAGGGTGAGGATGGAGTTCTATTTTGTTGACCCCTGGACAAAGGTGGAAACCAATGGGAAGTGAAATTCCCCTAACCCGCCCTGCCTCCCCCGTTTTCAGTCTCTTACATTTTAAAAAATAGTTCAATCATAATGCAAACTTACAGCTGCCTTCCAGCCTGTTTCTGGGAGTAGAGTAGAAACGTAAAGGACACAGAGGCCAAACTGCCCCATCTCTTGCCAGGGCAGCTTGGTTTCTTATTAACACCGAGTCTCAGGCTGAGCAGGGTCCGCAGAAGGGGCTTTCTGTGGAAAAATGCCCTAAGCTGCAGTAGGTGATGGGGGTTCTTCCCTGGTCCTCTGAGCATCCCACCCCTGGCATCTGGAGAAATCTTTGGGGATCAAGGACAAGAGAGAATGTCCTTGCTCTCCCTTTCTTAGCCATTCACAGACTGGGATGCTCTGCATCCTGCATGGGACTGCTCTTGCTGACTCCAGGCAAAGGAGTCAGAGTAAAAATACTTGGACTTTCAGGCATAATGGTCAAGTGGTTGATAAAAGTAAGGGAAATTGATGAACTGTTCAGAGATCACAAAGAGGGGGACGCTGTGGTGGGAGCAGCCCCTAGGCTTACTGAATTGTTAGGCAGGCACTTCAGTGTTGCACAGAGATACGTGGAGGACGGGACCTGGCCAGAGTGTGAGTAGCTGAGGTCAAGCTACCTGGAGGTGGACGAGCAGGTGTAAGTGCCGAGGAGCAGGGTTTGCAGGAAAAGTGGAAAAAGCTGGATTTGGGATGGCGTTGAGAAAATTGACATGACAAAGACTATCCTTTAAGGGAAAAAAATGGGGACTAGTCTTTGAAATAGTTTCACAAGAATTTTCTCCCTCTTTTATTCGGCAAACATTCTAACAAGAGCAAAAATTATCAAAAATGTAAAAGTATTCATCTAGCCTCAGTCAGATGCAGGGCATGCTTTTGTTTTCTGTTCTTTGCATATATCCACATACATGTTGCATGCCTAAAATCAATTTTTTATCTTGCAGATTTCTCTTAATATTTTTCATGTTGCTATATATACTCTTCATAGTTATGTTTTTTTATGTTGTTCCATGTATTAAGTCAGAGACTTGAGTAACTTAAGCTTTCTGAGACTGTTTTCTCATTTTAAAAATGAGGCTAATTATAACTGTCATGAGATTATTATAAAGCTATAGTTTAGTAGTTTACTAAGAGTTCAATAAATGATGACTGCTGCTACTATTTTAAATTTCTATTTCAAAGCTTAAATTCCATCCTCTTGTGACCTTTTGATGAAGCTTGTGTTTTTCCAGTGGTACTCTCTCAAATATTTGTAACCACACAGTACATTCACACCTTTTATTTCACTTGATCTTACCCACTTGCAGATGGAGAAACAGCGAGAGGTTTGTTGCCTGTTAACTGATGGTGGGAGCAGGACTCAGCTCTTCTGATCCCCTCACCCATCTGTCCTTGATACCCAGCAGCCCTCCATACACTGGACTGGGGGTTCAATTTGATGGTTTTTATTGAACTCTTTTTTTACTTAAAAATTATTTAATTGAAGGATAATTACAATATTGTGTTGTTTCTGCCACACATTAACACGATCAACCATAGGTATACATATGTTCCATCCCTCTTGGACCTCTTTCCCACCTCCCACCCTATTGAATTCTTTTATATAAATTGTTCCATGTGATAAGTCTGCTTGTCATGTTAAAAAACTATATTGTCCCCATTACAAAACTATATTATCTCTTGGGCTTTCCTCCTCTCATCTCTGACTACTCTCCCCTGCTCACCACCCTCCAGCCCCCTGGCTCTTATTCTTGAAAGTACAAGCACATCCCATTCCCAGTGCTATGGGGTGTGGGTGTGCTGGTCCCTGGGATGCTCTTCCCTCAGGTAGTCATGTGGCTCATTTGCTTATTTCCTTCTGGCCTCTGGCCCAGTGTTACCATCTCAGACCATCCCTGATCATCGGATCTACAATCTATCACTCTATCGAAAGGCAGCTCTGTCCCACTCTTCTGCTTTATCTGTCTTCACAACAGTTCATGGAAATCAGGTTATTTAATTCCTTTTTGATATCTGCCTCCCTACTATGAAAGCTCTTTTTGAAAGAAAAGTGAAAGCATGTGTTAGTTGCTCAGTGATGTCCAGCTCTTTCCCACCCCATTGACTGTAGCCCACCAGGCTCCTCTGCCCATGGAATTCACCAGGCAAGAATAGTGGAGTGGGTTGCCATTCCCTTCTCCAGGGGGTCTTCCTGACTCAGGGATAGAACCCTGGGCTCCTGCATTGCAGGCGGATTCTTTACTATCTGAGCCACACGGGAAGCCCAAGCTCTTCTTAGGCAGGAAATATATTCACCACTGTATCCTGAACATCTACAGATGACCCTGGAGCTGGGGGTTAGGGGTGCTGCGCTGTGGAAAATCTACCTATAACTTTGCAATCAGTCCTCCTATCTGTAGTTCTACATTCACTGATTCAAACAACTGCTTGGTTGAATGGTACTATAAGAGGTATTTACAGAAAAAAAAAAAATCTGTGCATAAGTGTTCCTGTGCAGTTCACACTCCTGTTGTTCAAGGGTCAACTGTATTTTGGTGCCAGGTACATAGAAGATGATAATAAATTTGAATGGATATGTTGAATGAGTAAATTGAAGCACAGTTGGGAGACGTGATCCAGGACCCCGAGCCCCCTACACATTCATGTAGGGCAGGCCAAGGTTACCAGGAGCTGATTCGTTATTATCCAGGCTATCTCTTAGAGTCGTATGTGCAGCAAGCCACCTTACAGGGTGAAGGAATCCCTCCCCGGGGCCAAGCTCGCTTCCATTACTATGACTTGAGGAGTGCCCGAGCTGAGTGCTCCTCTCTGTAACCCAACCCCCTGCCTATGCAGGGTCCAGCCTGGGACCCTTTCTAGAACCCCACGGACTTGGGAAACGTGGAGAGCCAGTACCCATAAACATGGAGCTCCGGCTGCAGCTTCTGCCCAGAGGAATAAAGTCCTCTGCCTTTGGCCTGGGAGTCTTCTGTCTTGTGACAGCATCTATGAAAAAGTTACATGGTGGCTTGTTAGCCTGCAAACAGGGTAAACTCCTCGGCCCTGCCCAGTTCTTGTCAGGCCTTTGGCTTGCTGATTTTCCAATTACAAGTAGCAGGGCTTCCCCGGTGGCTCAGTGGTAAAAGAATTTGCCTGCCTATGCAGGAGACTTGGGTTCAATCCTTGGTCCGGGAAGATCCCACATGCTGAAGAGCAGCTCAGCCCGTCCACAAGGACTGAGCCGGTGCCCTGGAGCCCGAGCGCTGCAACGCGAGGAGCCGCGGCATTGAGAAGCCTACACCCTGCAGCCTGAGTCCACTCGCCGCAGCCAGAGGAAAGCCTGAGGAGCAGCCAAGACCCAGCGCGGCCAGCAATGGACAAACAAAGCTGTTTTAAAAAATTATAGTTAGCAGAATTCTTTCACCCTTTTGAGATTATTTCCTTGAATTATTTTCCCCCCAAATTTAGTAACTGAGTAGAACTGTAGGGATTGTGTGATTGCTCTTTTTACATATTTTCAAAGTGTACCCTAGACAGATTTAATGGATTCACTGCTGTGTTAGTTCTGGCATTGGAGAAACAAGAGAAAGACCTAGAGTCCTGCCAAAATCAATTTTTTATTAGAAAAAGAAGTGTTTAATTGGGGTATAATGATTTATTTCAATTGTTTTAGTTTGCTTTTCTTCAATGGCTAAAAAAACCCATTTTTCTACATGGTGATTTTTATCATGCACATATTCTTGTGTAGAAACTGTTCATCCCCTTTTAACTACTTTATATCAGAATCTGGATACTGATCTTATGGCTGTTGATCAATTTCAGTGTAATTAAAGAGCAGATTTTCATCCTTCTTGTTGTCATATATTTTTTTCTCTGTCATTCCTTTCTTTGCATTTATAATTTTATTACATTTTGTTGAGTAACTTTTTTTCTTTCATATGATAGGACCTATTGATTTTATCTCCACCGATGTTCTTAATTTACTTTGTAATGATGTTACTTTCCTGCCTTTTATTTCTGTTACTAAAGTTTATGGATAGATTTAGGAATTTAACCTTTTGATTTCTCTGGAGTCGTTGTTGTGTGTGTCCCAGCAGGAAATGGTGATCTGCCTTCTCATCCCTGGGCCATGTGTGATTCTGTGCAGCAAAGCCCAGTCCTGACTGTTGGGGGCAAAACATTGGGAGCTTCAGAGGCAGATGAGATGTTGTTCTGACCCTGAAGACTTTTCATCCAACACAGAACAAAATCTATCTGTGATGGGACTAGAATGCAGCAGAATGTGCCAACAGCTGATTAGAAGTAGAAACAAAGGTATCTGGTTTTACTGCTGGGGAGGAGTCACCTCCAGTGAGAAGGAGCAGAGAGCTTGGCAGCTTTTGACCTGGACACTAAAAGGCAGGAGGACTTTGCCTGAGGGAGGTGGAGGAGGAGGAGGGAGGAGGAAGGAGGAGGGGGGAGGAGGGAGGAGGAGGAGGAGGAGGGAGGAGGGAGGAGGAGGAGGACGGAGGAGGGAGGAGGGAGGAGGGAGGAGGAGGAGGGAGGTGGAGGAGGAGGGAGGAGGGAGGTGGAGGAGGGAGGTGGAGGAGGGAGAGAGAGGGGGAGGAGGGACAAGGGAGGAGGAGGAGGGAGGGGGGAGGAGGAGGGAGGTGGAGGAGGAGGGAGGAGGGAGGTGGAGGAGGGAGGTGGAGGAGGGAGAGAGAGGGGGAGGAGGGACAAGGGAGGAGGAGGAGGGAGGGGGGAGGAGGAGGGAGGTGGAGGTGGAGGGAGGAGGGAGGTGGAGGAGGGAGGTGGAGGAGGGAGGGGGGAGGAGGAGGGAGGTGGAGGAGGAGGGAGGAGGGAGGTGGAGGAGGGAGGTGGAGGAGGGAGAGAGAGGGGGAGGAGGGACGAGGGAGGAGGAGGAGGGAGGGGGGAGGAGGAGGGAGGGGGAGGAGGGACGAGGGAGGTGGAGGAGGGAGGGGGGAGGAGGAGGAGGAGGAGGGAGGGGCACAGCCATCTGAGGAAGAGGGGTGAGCAGAGGCTTGGAGACAAAAGAACAAAAACAAAACAAAGGGACCGGCAGAGAAGGATCTCCAAGTGCCTGCAGTTCATTCCCTTCTGGTCTGTCAGGTTTTGCTTTTAAAGCAAACAGAGGTAGAACATTCCATCATCTTTAACCACATGAGTCTATGCTTTAGTGATTCCAGACATCTGCCGCAATGACCTTCTTCTGCTTTTATTAAAAAAGCTTTTGTTCTTTTATATTATTGCCTTTGTGCTCTCCAGATGGTTTTTAACATTATTTTATCAGGCTCTTTTCCTATCTGTTCATTTCGTCAGTTCATCAACCCTCAGACCTAGTTAAGTGTCACCTCCTTGGAGAAGCTGGCCCTGGTCCCCACCTCTGCCTCACCCCCAGCCTCAACAGTGCCCTTGCTCGGGCTGGACCCGGAGGCAGTCCTGGGACAGGACGTGTTTCTGCCTCTCCCTGGAAGGCAGCAGGGTTCCTGAGGATATGGCTGGGGTCTCCTTGCCCTTGTTCCCATGGCTCAGTGAGCATGTATGCATGCGTGAATGAATGAGCGAGGGAAGAGATGAGAGAGTCAAGAACTAACTCACTGAAGGTGTGTAAGCTGGAAGGGTTAATTTTGAATTTATGCTGGATCTGCTTCTGTGACTTTAACCTCCGTCCTGCCACTTTTGTAAGCATACATCACAGCCTACGTACATACATACATAATAAAGGGAGATAATCTGTGCAGCCCACCTGAGCAGCCCACCGGCAAAGGACTGTAAGGAACACCCGTGGTGGATTCATGTCAATGTATGGCAAAACCAATACAATAATGTGAAGTAATTAGCCTCCAATTAAAATAAATAAATTTTTTTAAAAAAGGAAGTGAAACTAAAACATTCCTCTGCCTGAGGTTTGCCATTCTAGGGAACATTTGCACGGACTGAATAGTTTTTTTAACTTTGTTTTCTTCACCTCTCCCTCCCATGCCTGATCCATGAAAGAACCTGGCAAGCAGGCCTGGAAAAAAATGGTTATTTTGAGGTGCTAGCCTTCCATCTTCTCCATCCATGGGTCAGCTGGTTCCTAGATAAAGCCCTTTCCTGACCCCAACACCTTGCTCAGATTCATTGACTTATCTTTCGGGAGCAGAGTGATCTTACACTTGGTAACAGGTGGAGAGCAGTTGAGGGTATGGAAGGGTATCAAGGAAGATACCTGGGCATACATGGTGAAGAGAAGGGATCAATTAAGAAGCCAAGCAAAAGTGAAGAAATAGCAAAAGAGAGGGAGGAAATATAGAGTTTCAAAAAAACTGGGGGGAAAAAAAAACCAGTTTGTAGTTGGGGAGGAAGTTAGGACTGGGTGAAGAAGCACTCCCCGTTTCACAGCCCAAACACCGCTGCCCTCAGAAGGGTCTCATACATGAGTTCTTGAACTTCAGCCTGCATCAGAGTTACCCACAGATCTTGTTGAACCTGGATGCTAGGGCCCAGTCCCAGAGTGAGGCCTGATCTGGGGGCAAGAGTTTGCAATTTTTAAATTAAAAAATAATTTTTTTCAAATTATTTATTTTGGCTGTTCTGAGTCTTCATTGAAGCACAGGCTTCTCAAGTTGTGTGAGGGCTCAATAGTTGCTCTATATGGGACCTTAGTTCCCAGACCAGGGATCGAACCCCGGCCCCTGGCACTGGGAGCATGGTTATCCCCTGGACTACCAGGAAGTTCCAGGAGTTTGCATTTCTAAAAAGCTCCCAGATGCTCTTGCTGATCCCATCACCACACTTTTGGGGGCCATGGGTCTAAAGCAGGTTTTCAGCTCTTCCCTCTCTGCTTTCCTTACACAACTTATTAACCTTCAGTGTGTGCAAGCGCTTTCTATCGATCAGCACATTTACTTTTCTTGGCAGCCTTCTGTGGTGCTTTCACTATCTCCATTCTACACGTAAAAGAAGCAGCAAGATAAATTAAGCCACCAAAATCACATAGCTAGTGAAGCGCTAAAGCCTATTTGATGATAAAAACAATTTTAAAGGCTATAAAGATTGGGACTCACTGTCAGCAGTGGGACCCTGGACAAGGTACTTGCCTCCATAGGCCTCAGTGTCTTAATAACTGGGTTATTATAGGAGCACATATTTCACGGGGTTATGGGGAGAATTCAAAGAGTTAATTCACAAGAGCTAATAGCATAATTAGGATCTGAAATAAACGATTCTTAGGGGTCTCTTTTCCCAACTAAAAATTCCACAAGGACAAGAAGTTTGTCCTGTTGGCCTCTGGAACCCCAAAACACATGACAAAACCTGACACATGCTAGATCCTCAACAGACACGTTTCATTGTGTTATTTTTTGCCAGACAACCTTTTCTTTTGCATTATTAAAGACTCAGTTTGCATTATATTTGCATATGAACATCCAAGTGCATTCACTACCTCCGTCTAAGCCAGAGTTCCTCAACCGGAACACTGTTGACCTGTTGGGTTAGATCATTCTTTGCTGTTGGGGGTGGGGCCAGTTGTTATAGGATATTTAGCAGCATCTTTGACCTCCACCCACTAGATGCTAGAAGAATCTCCCCAAGTGTGCCAACCACAAATGTCTCCAGACGTTCCCTGGGGACCAAAACCACTGCAGCTGAGAACCACTGACTTGGGTGATTCAGACTTGTCTCTCTGGCCAGCATGCCCCATCTCAAATGTCCTGCTCCACCACAGAAGTGTTAGTCCTACTAGTTTCCCTTCCTATATCTTCCCAGAGAAAGTTCCTCAACATTGGCGTGGTCCCCTGGCTTAGTTCCCCAAGAATCACACAGAAGACAGCACTGAGCATTGGATATGGCTGTTCCAAATCACCCTATTGTAGGTGATAAGGTCCCTCCAAGTGGGGGCCCACGAGGAGTTCGCACCAGTCTGGAGTCCCAGCCTCAACCCCTCAATCTTCCCAGCCCAGCCCATATTTTTGGGTGTCTGGCCCTTAGAATGTCTACTCCCATCAGAAACAAACCATCCTCCTAAGGCCTTTCCTTAGTCTCTGTCCTCACTTAGGCAATCTGAAAATCCAAAGAGATCCCTTCCTTGGAAGCAGAGTTATTCGATCACAGTGATGCTTTGTGTGAAGCTTTATAAAGCAAGTGGGAAATAAAGACATGTCACTGCATCCTGCCTGCACTATCCTAGCTCCTTTTTGCTCCTAATACCGCTGTTAAATTCTTGAACAAGAATGCTTCCGCAAGAGCATGCGCTCACACAGACACACCCCTCAAGAATAAACAAAATGTAAGGACAGTATAGTCTAAATCCATATTTGGAGAATATTTTTTCCCCTAGAGGGAATGACCAGGAGTTCACACACAGTGAACATGCTCTTTTATGGAGCTGTGCAGACCAGTTTCCCTCCTTGTGGTTCCTGAAATTCCTGAAATCCTGAAAGGATTGCGCCCCTGTCCTGGCATAACCAAAATGCTCAGAGGAACTGCCTGCCAGCAAAGGTGAAATTCAGGCCTGCTCCTCCAGAGAAAGCAATAACTGCCTGCGACCTTAAAATACCCATCTCTCCTCTTCACACCCACTGCTGGTCTTTATCAGGGTTTCAGAAGGCATGGGGGCTAGTCTCAACCAGGTACCCCATCATATCTGTAGTTAGAAATGCACCTAGAAACACATCCTCTGTACATTAACATATGCTATAATGCCATCTGGTTTTATAAAACTATTTTAAGGCATATTTATTTTACATTGAAATCTAACAATTAAAAGCATATTCCTCTCCTATGCTATGAATGACTTATCACTGGTTCTCAGCCACCCAGAGATTTGTGTTCTATCTGGAGTTGAAAAGGTTCTTTTCTCACCTCACACACAAGGAGAAGTTAATCTGGGTTTGAGTTGATCCCACTCTCCCCACTGCCAGTGGCTTTGCTTTAGAATAAAAGTGCGTAAAAATAATTTTTCTTATCTGCAACCCACTATCAAAGTAACATTAACGATCAGATGGTGATAGGGAAGAGAAAGCTTGTTCAAGGAAACATCCAAGCATAATTGGTGTTTGTTTTTCCACCATGTGGGTGTTGAAGCTAATTTGTTTGCTAGAACGTGGGAGAGAGAGTGCCTTACGGTAATTGCTCCTCCTCCAACTCTTAAGAGTTTTAATTAGCAGGTGGGCTCCATTTTCCCCCTAGCTACTTTCTTTTCCCTGATAAACAAGGTAATGTTTTTTCCGCATTCAAACCTCAACCCTTGAAAATCCTTCCTTTCTTACTAAGGCAAGGACTTCTAGCAAAGATTCTCGGCCTACAGCTGAAAGCTCTCCAGTGTCAATGATGGTAATAAAGACTACCACCCGGACTCTGCATCAGTAGGTCACATCCCCAGCTGGCCCCACTGAACTGAGAGCTCTGCCCTCTGGCTCATCTTCCCATAGGCTACCGCCCAGCATGGGAAGAAGTTAAAGCAGAATAAAAAGGAAAACAAGGAGGAGCATGGAAGAGAGGGGTTGTCTAGGTGGACTTCTACATTTTAAGCAGAAAGGCAAAATTGAGAAGGAGGGCTGTAATGAGACCTGGAATTACTCACCTTCCCCCCTGCAGGCTGATTTTTATCCTGCACCCTATCTGAGCTTCAAGGACCAGTGGATTTAACTCTGGATCTTCCCAGGTGGCTCAGTGGTAAAGAACCAGCTTGCCAATACAGGAGACGCAGGAGACATGAGTTCGATCCCCTGGAGGAGGAAATAGCAACCTGCTCCAGAATTCTTGCCTGGAAAAATTGCACCGACAGAAGAACCTGGTGGGCTACAGTCCATGGGGTTGCAAAGAGTCGGACACAGCTGAGTGACTGAGCACACACACCTATAACTGAGCCATCGGTCCTGGAATGACCCACGGTTGCCATTTCTAACCCCAGAGGAGCAAAAGAAAGCCGTGCTTAGAAAACAAAATAAATCAAAGGTCTCTGAGTCTCTTCCTTCAGAAAGGTGAGCCAGGAAACACCCCATGGAGAGAAGTACAGGTTAGAGAAATAGATCAAGATCAGATGATATTTGGTAAATTTAATGTATAGCTTTACAGGATGAATACAGAGAGCCATAAAGAAATATCCTACCAATCTCTAGCTTGCTGGTGAATTTTAACTGCAAGGTGTGAGAGAAAAGCATGAAATATTTTGAAAAAGGCATGGATTTAAGTACCGATTCTAGGAAAAATCCCTCACTCACTGTCCTGCCTCACACTCTTGGATAAAAACCCCAATTCTGCCCAAGATCCTTGGGGGAAGAAGGTATTATGATTTCTAGAAGCCTTGGACTTTAATTCCTTCCCAGTGTGGGGGGAAGCAGGAGAGAGGAGTGGTGTTCTGAGATAAATTCAGATTCTTGAGCTGCAGGAATGGCCTCCATGGTCCCTGTTCCCCTGGTGTGATAACTGACCGCTAAATGAGCTTTGGAAGTTGGAAGCTGGAACAATACTTTCAAGTTGCCCAAATCATGCCAGCTGGGCTCACCTCTGCCTCCCACTTCGTCCTCCCTGCCTTGTCCTTTGGATCTTTCTCTTCAAAGGAATTTGATCTTCTGCGGGTGGTCAGAGGGAGTTGTTATCATGCCTCTGCCATGGACTTTCTTTGATGTTTGTTATTTTAGATTTCCAGCATATTCCAGGCCACTCTTCATATCTCCAAAACTTTGAATTCTTTTCTAAGCTTTACAGAAAGTCTGGTCTCTGGATATGCTCATTTTAGGCCACGTTTACCTTTCAAAAATACCTCTATCATGCACAGAATTATTTTCCTTCTGTGAACTTTTTCTTTCAGTCTCTAAGGATTTAGAGAGGATTTAGAGAAAGCAGAGGATTTGCAAAATTTTCTTTCTTGGTTTTGCGCCGACTTTTCCTTCAGCATCTCCAAGTACTTTCCAAATGATGATGTTACTGTTACCGGAGGCTCCGTGTGCCAACCAGGACAGTGAAGGGGGACTCAGGCTGAGCCTGACACTCGTGGGCACAGATCCTGGCTCAGCCAGCGACCAGCAGAGTCCCTTAGACAGGACACTTCACCACCCTGCATGGTGGTCCTCTCGCCTCCTTGCAGTGTGTCGCCCTAATAAGGGAGTGACTACCTTATTACATCTGGCGCCAAACAAGACCCAAGGTGACCCGATGGACCCCTCCCCTTTTTCCTCTTTTCCATCTGTCTCCCCTTTTCTTTCCTGACTTACTTTTAGCCCTCAGAGTTGAAACCCAGTTCCACTTTCAGGATAGAAGGACTTGGTGCCCTGGCTGCTGGGGAAGCTGCTGCCCATAGCCCTCTATACCCCCGAGATCCTCTGGAGTTGCCTTCACTGAAGAAGTTCCCAGCCCAGGATGCAGCCCCTGCCAGGCCCCTTCAGCCAAGATGAACGCGCGGTATAAAGTCTCAGCCCACATTTCCCAACCTGAGACTCAGATGGGTCATCTCAGCTTCAGAACCAAGGGGCTTAACTGTGACTTTTTGGCAACTGCATCTCAGCCCAGCTTCTCCCTCAGCCCCAGAAAGTGATGTTTTCCTCTGAGTCACAACCCAATAAACTCCCTGCACATCAGTTTCCATCCTAGCATCTGTGTCCCAGGGAACCGCACCTGCAATATCTGAGATGAGGTAGGATGGTGAAGACACAATTTGATGGATGAAAAAGGGCACTTTAAATAGGTTGCGAGCAATACAAGATGATGTCTAACAAAGAGTCGTAAGTTACCATTCAAAAAAACACCGGAGATAACTTCAGTGGGTTGAGAGCAGTGAGGAGGGGCTTCCTGGAGGAGGTGTTGTATTAGGATTTTTCAATGGGCAGGATTTGAAAAGAAGAAAGAAAAACACAGGACACTAGGATGGAAACGGCTTTCCACAGCAACTGCACCATTTTACATTCTACCCAGCAAAGTGTGAGAGTTACAATTTCTCCACATCCTCACCAGCACTTGTTGTTTTAAAACTATACACATCCTAGCAGGTGTGAAGTGGTAACTCATTGTGGTTCATATTTCATTCTTAATTGTATAAATATGTGTATATTTCTTCTCCCCTTCTTTGCAACAATTTTAATAAACTAGCTCTCTATTGATTTTTATTGCAAATCTTTTAAAGAAATAGATAAATTTGACTTAAGCTGCCTTAAAGGAGCTCACATTGTGTTATAAAACTCTCCACTCAAATTGCTTTTCACTTCCCCGATGATCTTGTCATGGAGGATTTTCTCTGTTTTTCTTTCTCAAGTCTCTTGTGTTATGCCTATACGGTCCAGTGGAGATTTTTCTGTTCCCTCAGTAATTTGACAGTTGAATTCATCTAGTCAAAAGAGCTGCTAGTCCTTATTGTCTCTTTTGAGTGACATTTATATTCTGTTGGCAAGATATGAAGCTACCAGTATCATAGTGTTCTTTATTGAGGGTGAAATGATACAGGAATGAGGAAGTCACTACAGCCAGACCCACCCCTTTCCCTGCCATGATTAATTCCATGACAAATTCTGGAAATCCTCAGACTGTCTTTGTTTAAAAACTTCCCCAGCCAAATACTAGCCGTTAGTTTCCTTACTGACTTTAAAAAAGGCTGCTGCTGCTAAGTCGCTTCCGTCGTGTCCGACTCTGTGCGACCCCAGAGACGGCACCCACCAGGTTCCCCCGTCCCTGGAATTCTCCAGGCAAGAACACTGGAGTGGGTTGCCATTGCCTTCTCCAATAAGAAAGGCTAATAGCAGTCAATCACAATGAAAAATAAAACTTTCTTTTTTTGGTATGTTTTAAACATGAAATAGAGAATAAATATAGGGTAATCTTTGAGTGTTGTTCCCAAATCTTTAAAAAAATTATGCATGCAGGGGAAAAAAGGCATTTGAGGAATCTATCACCCTTCCAAGATAAAACAATGCATAAACTAGGACTAGAAGAGAACTTTGTTAACATAAAAAAGGATATATATGAGAAACCCATAGCTAACATCACATTCAATGATGAAAGTCTAAAAGCTTTCCCCCTAAGATTAGGGACAAAACAAGGATGCCCACTTTCAATACTTCTGTTCACCATAGTTTAAGCCATAGCAATTAGACAAGAAAATATATAAAGGCATCTAAACCCGAAAGAAAGAACTAAGACATATCACAGATGACATGATGTTATATGAAGAAAACACTCAAGAATTTACAAAAAACTATGAGAACTAATAAGCAAATTCATCAGAGTTGCAGGCAATAAGATCATCATGAAAAAATAAATTATATTTCCATACCCAAGCAACAAGTAATCCAAAAAGGAAATTTTAAATTTCATTTACAGTATCATTAAAAAGAATAAAATATTTAGGAATAAAACCAACCAAAAAGGTTCAAGACTTGTAAATTAAAACTACAAAATATTGCTGAAAAAAAATTTAGAAGACTTGAATAAATAGGGAGACATCTTATGCCCATGCATTGGAAGACAATATTGTTAAGACAGAAATATTTCCCAGTGTGATCTACAAATTGAATATAATCCCTATCAAAATCACAATGACTTTCTCACAGAATAAAAAATGTGATCCTAAAATTTATACAGAATCTTAAGGGACCCCCCCAAATAGCCAAAATAATTTTGTAAAAGAAAAGTAGAGTTGTAGGACTCATACTCCCCAAGTTTAAAAGTTACTATAAAGTAAGAATAATCAAAATAGTGTGGTACTGGCATAAGGAGAGATAAAACAGACCTCTGGAATAGAGAGTCCAAAAATAGCCCCATATATTTATGGCCAGTTGGCTTTTGACACCGATGCCAAGACCATCCAATGGGGGAAAGAACATCCTCTTCAAAAAATGGTGCTGAAACAGCTGGATATCAACATGTGAAAGAATGATGTTAGATCCTTACTTCACACCATATACAAAAATTAACTAAAATAGATCAAAGACCAAAATTTAAGAGCTACAACTTTGCAATTTTTAGAAGATAACATGGAGGAAAATCTTCATGACATCATTAGTTAACAAAGAAATAGAAATCAAAACCACAATGAGACATCACGTAAAGATGGCTACCATCAATAGTTGAACGGTAACCAGTGTCGTCAAGAATGTGAAGAAATCAGAACCTTCATACGATGCTGTTAAAAATGTAAATGGGGCAGACACTTTGGAAAAGAGCCTGGCAGTTCCACAAAATAAATTAATCATGAGTTACTATTTGACTCAGCAATTCTACTCCAAGAGAGATGAAAATTTGTGTCCACATAAGTACTTGTACACAGATGTTCATGACAGCATTCTTTATAAAACCCCAATACAGAAACAAGCCAAATGTCAATCAATGGTCAAATGTGTAAATAAAATTTGGTATAATCACACAGTGGATTATTATTTGGCCTTGAAAGGGAGTGTAGCTCATGTGAGGGTGCTCAGTCACTCTGTCGTGTCCAGCTCTTTGTAAAGGCACAGACTGTGCCTGCCAGGTTGCTCTGTCCTTGGAATTTTCCAGGCAAGAATACTGGAGTGGGTTGCTGTTTCCTCCCCCAGAGGATCTTCCCAACCCAGGGATCAAACCTGGGTCTCTTGCATCTTGTGCACTGGGAGGCAGATTCTTTGCCACGAAGCCACCTGGGAAGCCCTGAAAAGCTCATGTGGCAACCAAGATAAACCTTGAAAACATGCTACGTGAAAGAAGCCAGGCACAAAAGGCCTCATGTTGTATGATTCTATTTACAAGAAAGATATAGGATAGGTACATTTATAAAAACAGAAAGTATATCAGTGATTGTCAGTGACCAGAGGCAGGGGGAATAAGGAAGCTGCTAATGGGTACAGGTTTGCTTTCTGAAGTGGTGACAGTGTTCTAAAATTGATTGTGGTGATAGTTGCACAACTTCTTGAATTCATGAAAAGTACTTTCAGGGGGTGAAATTGTATGGTACTAGAATTATATAGTAATATACCTCTATGCTAAGGTGCTTCAGTTGTGTCTGACTCTTTGTGACCCTATGGACTCTGGCCCACCAGGCTCCTCTGTCCATGGGGATGCTCCAGGCAAGAATACTGGAGTGGGTTGCCAAGCCCTCCTCCAGGGGATCTTCCTGACCCAGGGATCAAATCTGAGTCTCTTACATCTCCTGCATTAGCAGCAAGATTCTTTACCATTAGCACCACCTAGGAAGCCCAATATACCTGTATATTATATCTCAATAGAGCTATCAAAAAGAGTTCAAAGGGACTAGATTCCTCCAGTCCTTCTGACTTTGCCCTTACTCACGACAGAGTGGGAAAACCCCCAGTTTCAGCAGCCGGTCTCAAATTGCCCCCTTGTCGGTAATTTTGGGGCTGCTCCTGTTCTTAGGTTCATTGGCTACTGCACGATTTCCCATCATTTCCTCCTGCATTTCGCCAATAATAAACGGGTCTGTGGCTGCTGGCCGCTGTGTCCCACCCACTTGTGCTGTGGGATTCGACAGGATTCTCTGTAACCTACTTTCTGTTGTAATTATTGCCTGTGGCTTTTTCTTTTTCTTTTTTTTCCCTGTGGATTTTTTTGCCCTCTGGTTGCTCTCTTTTTACATGGGTATACAGAAAGATCCAACAATTATCCTGGCACGATGACCACCACCTTTCCAGGATTCCCATAGGAGAGCTTTGTCAAGTACCGCTTGTGGATATGAATTTCAAAGATTTCCCCTCTCCTCATTTGTTTTTAGCATTGGAGCTTTGTGGATGGGTGACTTGGAGATGAGGAGGTGGGGATTTTGGGGTGACTGACAGTTGCCCACACGGCACTTGATTCGAGCTGGGGGCTACCGCTTTTCTGATCGATCAGAAGGGAACCCATCGAGCCCCTTGTCTTAATAGTCTGCAGCTCGGCTGGACTTCCTCAGGTTGTTATTTCATATTTTCTCCTGTGAGTCTTCAACAGTGCAATCCAGCCCACCTATTGCTCAGAAAATATTGCTATGGTAACCTGTTCTGGCATGTAAAGCAGTTACTTAGAGCTGAAGAAAATGAAGGTGGGCTAAAAAACTGAAGACTTCAACCACTGCGCTACTGTTTACTCCCCACAGGCACGTGAAAGGATTAAGGGAAACCAACGCGTTGGGTATGTTGCTGGACTCTGTCCATCACAGATGAAGAAGGTTCAGTCCAGCTGCAATTCTGAGAGGACACTCCTCTGAAGCAGAGAATGCTGGTGAATTTAATTCCTTGCCACACTGGGGTCTGCAGGAGAGTCTGTAATGAGACTGCCAGATGCCTAATTTGAGGTCAAAATATAGCTTGTTTTAAAGCGTCTTCAATTCCTGTGGAGTTCTATTAAGGGTTAAACTCCAGTTTCCACAGCTGTGAAACCTGCTCCAAGGTTGAACGGAGAAGTCCAGGGTTTTACAGATTCTGTCTTCTAAATGGTTGCCAAGAATCCCGCGAAATGTGCACAAGTGCAAAGAAGTCTTTCCACTGGAAATGGGGGAAAGATGCTGTATTAGTTTCATGTGGCTTCTGTAATGAATGACCATACACTTCATGGTGTAAAATAGCATACATTTATCCTGCAGGAATCAGAAGTCCAAAGTGGGCCTCCCTGGACTAAAATCAAGGTGTCAGCAGAGCATTTTGGAGGCTCCAGGGAGAAGGTTTCCTTGCCTTTTCCAGCTTCCAGCATCTGTCTACACTCCCTGGCTAACAGCCCTTCCTCCATCTTCAGAGTTGGCTGCGCAGTACCTTCAACCCTCTCCCCAACCCCTGATCTCTGCTTCTGTCCTCACCTTCTCTGACCCTCTTGTCTTCCTCTTTTAAGCACCCCTGTGATGACAGTGGGCCCATCCTGGATAATTCAGGATAACATTGCATCTCAAGATCATCACTTAATCACACCCACAAAACTTCTTTTCCCACATAAGGTAATGTTCATGGTTTCTGGGAATTAGGATGTGGGCATTTTTTGGGTGGGGGCATTATTTTGGCTGCCATAGATCACAACATATCTTAGGTACGCCTGTCCTAACCAGAACCTGGTCTTTTCACCTGGATTCCTATGGAGTGGAAAATCCTCCAGGCCCTGGTGCCAGGGGAGCTAAAATGCCACCTTACACCTCAAAGCCAAGTATGCTGTGGGATGCTCTTAGGAAACAAACACTTCTTAACTTTACTTAGAGTGAGGAAGACATCCAACAGCAAAGTGCCCTACTTAAATCAACTACTCACTTGCCAGCCTTCTCTGCCAAACTTCTTTGTCAACTACCCTCACTTTCTCTTTTCTATCTTCAATCTCTCTCTCCTTTGCCCAAGGATATGGTTAAGCCTTCTCTATCCTAAGAAAGTAAGCAGCACTGCCTTCCCAGGACACTACAGCAGCTCTTGACTTAGACAAGGTGGCAGTTCAAGAACCCTTTTGTTTAACAGGAAATCAGGGCTCACTACACAGGATACCACATCAAAACTCTTTACCACCCTCCTCCTGCCCACCGACAAACGCTTCACCCTTTTCTAAATACATGCTATTCCCCACCACACACCTCACTCCTCACCATCTTTTTTTTTTTAATTTTTAAAAATTGTTTATTTTATTTTGTTTTAAAATATTTATTTGGCTGCACAAGGTCTCAGTTGCAGCATGCAGGATCTTCGCTCATCATTGAGGCATGCTGGTTCTTTAGCCGTGTCATGTGGGATCTAGTTCCCTGACCAGGGATCGAACCCAGACTCCTTGCATTGGGAGTGGGGAGTCCTAGCTACTGGACCACCAGGAAGTCCCCAAAACTCTTTGAGAAGGTCTGTGCTAGGACCTGACACGGATCCTGGAGAATGCTTGCAAATAAAGATGAGCGGCAACCACAAAAGGAAGCGCGCTTTCCCCCCACTTTATCCCCTACAGCAGAAAGGACTCACTCCTCACCATCTTTTCATGCAGCTTAGCCAGGAGTCACCACCATTCTCTCGGCAAGAACAATTCCCATTGCCTGGAATGTCCTCCGGTGTCTCTCTTCTTCTTCACCCAGGAGATCTCTCCCGGCCCCTCCTGTCTCTGGCCAACGTTCACGTTATCCATGAATCCCCAGGCAGCGTTAGTGGCCCATCCTCAGGGCTCCCACAAGTTCTCCTCCTATTGGATTTACTTTTGTGTGTCTCTACCTCCCGTGGACCATGAATTCTTTACAAGCAAGGATGGGGATGCTCACCTCTGATGCCACAGCATCTAGCACAGCGCCTCATTCAAAGCAGTTACTCAACACCATTCTCCTGGGTGGTGGAATGGCTCCAAGTGTCCTGCTCCAAATTCTCTTTTGACTTCTGCTCCTCCATGCCTCTTCCCCTGGGATCCTGCTGAATTCTCAACATTGACTTGCTCCAAATGAAGTCCCTCTTCTTGCCTGTAAATCATAAATCTCCTAATTTCTTTTCTATTTGATCCCTATTTATTAAGCCCACATTGTGTGCTAGATCCAAGGGGTACAAAGATAAATAGGATCCAGTCATTCCCTCAAGGAGGGTCTAGATCAGGGCTTCCTATTCTTGATGCTCCTGACATTTGGGGCTGGATAATTCTCTGTCTGGGGGCTTGCCCTGGGCAGTCTGGGATGTTGAGTGCCATCTCTGGCTCCTACCCACCAAGTTCTGGCAGCATCCTCCTCCCAATCATGATGACCAAAACTGTCTGCAGACTTTGTCAAATGCCCCCTGTGAGACAAACTCATCTTCGTTGAAAACCACTGGTCTAGATGCAGAGACATCAAGAAACAGAAAGAAAAAATTTCCATATGAGGTAGGTGTAAGCACAAAGTACAAAAATGATCAGTAAGAAAATTGGAGACTTGGAAAATATTTGTATGTATGCTGATGAACTGGCCCAGAAGATAAAAAGTTGCCACATGAAATAATCACAGGGCAACACAAGACAGCGTTTTCATAACGGGAGAGGAGAGGGTTGAAACATGTTCAGTCCTTGCTGTGTCGGAAGCTGCTTTGCATTTGTTGATTTATTTCACTCTTACAACAGTCCTGCAAGGCAGGGGTGGTTTTTCACTAGGCAGAGGAGGAGAGTGAGCCAATGAGGCAGGTCCCAGGCACGAGGAGACATAGGTGCCTCTGTACTTGCTAATGGCTCCACTTTCTCTCTGCCACCCTGTCTTTGTGGTCAGCACACGGTCTTTTTCGAGCCACTCCGGTTTCACCCCCGCCTCCATTGGTGTCTGTCTGGAGGACTGCAGACGACAGTGTCTCATGTCTGTGCTTCTTCCCTAATTCCCACCTTTCCCCACCTCCAGTCTCACCCTGGTCCTCCCCATCCTAAGCCACCCTGGGGGCTCCATGATATGAATCTGTCTGTAGTGCAGGAGACGTGGGTTTGATCCCTGCGTCAGGAAGACCCCCTGCCGGAGGAAATGGCAACCTGCTCCAGTATTCTTGTCTGGAGAAGCCCGTGGACAGAGGAGCCTGGGTACAGTCCAGGGGTCAGACATGACTCAGCAACTAAGCCACAAGGAAACAATGTCTCCACCCTAAACACACGAATCCTAATACACAGTTTGGTGTAGCACCTGCTTGCTCTCCATGGCAAACCAAATCCAAATCCAAACTTCACGGCTTGGTTTCCAGCCTCCTTTCTCTGACTTCTGCCCAGGTTCCCCGCCTGGACTTTCACTGCCTCCTAAAGTACGTGTCCTGTTCGGCTAATGGCAGTGAACATTTCTGAAAGGCTTATCATATTGGTTCATTGAATCCTTGTGTGTGTGCACGCTAAGTTGCTTTAATGTCTGACTCTTCGTGAATCTATGGATCCCAGCCCACCAGGCTCCTCTGTTCATGGAATTCTCCAGGCAAGGATACTGGAGTGGCTTGCCATGCCCTCCTCAGGGGATCTTCCCGACCCAGGGATCTAACCTTCCTGTCTTCTGTCTCCTGCATTGGCAGTGGTTGTTTACCACTAGCGCCACCTGGGAAGGACAGATGCCCAATAAAGGGGATGGTGTGTTCTTGTTTTACAAATACCCTAAGCTGCTTCCTCTTTGCCTTTGCTTATGCATTCACGTTACCTGGACATCTGGATTCCCCCTTCCTTCACCCCTTTCGCTCTAGGTAAATCCTCATTCAAGACTCAACTCTGATGTCACACCTTCCCAAAGCTGCTCTGGATCACTTAACCCTTGGAGATGGTTATTTTCTCTGTATAGTACATTGTCCTGGTATTTATCTCATATCCCTCTCACAGTAAGCTTCTAGAAGGACATCAGCATCACCCCTATACTCCTGGAGTTCTACCCTTAAAAAAGTGAAGTGAAAGTGAAGTTGCTCAGTCATGTCTGACTCTTTGCGACCTCATGGACCAGAGTCTGCATGCAGACTCTTTACAGTCTGAGCCACCAGGCAAGTCATAAAGTGAAAGTCACTCCGTCATGTCTGACTCTTTGCAACCCCGTGGACTGTAGTCCATGGAATTCTCCAGGCCACAATACTGGAGTGGGTAGCCTTCCCTTCTCCAGGATCTTCCCTACCCAGGGATTGAACCCACATTGCATGTGGATTCTTTACCAGCTGAGCCACCGGGGAAGCCCAGGAACACTGGAGTGGGTAGCCTATCCCTTCTCTAGACGATCTTCCCAGTCCGGGAATGGAACCAGGGTCTCCTGCATTGTAGGCAGATTCTTTACCAGCTGAGCTACCTGGTCTAGTTATTACCTGGTTTACCCTTATTAGATGCTCAAATACAGGTTATCTGAACAAAGTTGAGACCACTGCTCGTGTGGTTTCTGATCTTTAAAAATTTTCCTCTATCACCCTGCGTGCTCAATCGCTAAAGTCGCGTTTGACTCTTTCTGACTCCACGGACTGCGGCCAGCCAGGCTCCTCTGTCCATGGGGATTTTCTAGGCAAGACGGCCCTGGTTAGGAGCAGGGCTGCGAGCCACGCCTCCTGTGCCATCCGCCAGCAGCGCCCGCTCTGTCGGGGATCAAGGGCGCAGGCTCGCTGCTGTGTCCCATCTGCATCTAGGGACACTCGCGCCTACCCTGAGCAGGATGGAGCCTGGCGAGTGGCCGTCCCCACTCTCTCCCGGGGTAGCGGCAGGGACCTCCCTATCGCCTTCTTCTGCCAACAAATTGAGGACGATCGATCCCGGGATCCGGCGCAGAGGGGTCGGCCGGCTGAAGGCGCTCCCTGCTGGCGAGATGCGGACTCGCAGGAATTGTAGGACACCTTAGCTTCACTGGCCCAAAGCATCCGAAAACATGACGTTTTCATCCTAGGGACAGGGTGTAGGAAAGCAGGAAAGTCCGAGAAGACATTGTTTTGTTTCCGACCTATCCGATCCCTTTTCTGTTGTTCTCAGTTCAGGGATTGAACCCACGCTGTTTCCTGCATTGGCAGGTGGGTTCTTGACCACTAGCCGCACTTGGGAAGCCTTCCGGTTCATGCATAAATCATAGCCCTTCTCACTATAGGCGAGGCTTTTCTGCTTTCCAATGGGAAGTGATCCTGACAACCCACAGGACATGCATGCTCTCTGTATACAGGCAGGAGATCAGACGACAGCCGGCCCCTCAAACAAATGAAGATGCTGGGTCCCGGAGGGGAGAATGGCCGTCTCCATGTGACATCTCCTGTGTGAACACCGACCGACTGGGTCCCAGCTGAATGGAGCGCCGTCGGGGGACCTTGAGACTGCCTGGCTGGGGGAGGCACGCGGCCAAGGCTGCTCTGCTACCGCCCGCTGTGCTTTCCCACGAGGCATTCGAACAGAGGCACCACGGCTTCTTACCAGGAAGGCTTAGGTGTCTCCTCCGCCACCCTGCTTTGTGGATGGCTAAACACTGACACCATTTCCTTTCTTGGGCTTTTTTATTTTGCAAGATGATAGCATTACAAGGTTCAGCAAGATCGTGTATGTGTTTGTATTCTAGACTGGATGTTCCCACACCCAGTGTGCTGAGAATCACCGACTCCTCTGCTCTGCTAAATCTCCTGGGCACAGGGCAAGAAAAATCTTCAAATCCTCAAGGTTTTTTGTGTGGTACATTTCTTGTGTGGCATTTGGGAACTCATGTCCCAGAACAAAAGTCTGTCGTCCATAGGTGGAGAATGTTCCAACACCTCTTTTTCAGCTGAAGTCCACCAGAACCCAAGGATGCAGAATTTCCAGGCTTAGAAATAGCTGGGGTATCTCTATGGATCTGCATCTGTCACATGACTTGGAAAACAATGTTACAGTATGACAACTTCTCTAGACCTCCAAGGCTCCTAAGATCTCAGCCACATGCATCTGTGTCCTCCACAGGTTCTGGTACCTAGCAGGCTCTTAATTCATAAAGATTTATGGTTTATGAAGTCATTGTTCTACCAGAACACCCATCTGAAGAGTAGCCTTGAAAACTGCATGAATCTACCTGATGGTTGTCTTAAGAAGGTATGACAGGACTGGAGCACGTCCCCAAACCTAGGTCTGATCAGAATTCCAGGGGACCTGGACTGTCAAAATCCTCGGTCTATTCTCCAAAAGGCCCAAGCTGGTTCAGGCTTTTCCGAGTCCTTGTACCTACTGCCGTTGGGCAGCAGGCCTTTCGTGTAGGATTTATGTACTGATAGACAGCCAACAGGTACTGAGTGCTTTATACCGGACACCATCCTAGTACCTTACATGTTACTGCATTCAATTTGTACCACCTTACAAAGTAGGTTTTGGTACTTTGTTCTACTCATTTAATAGGCCCAGGAATGAGACAGAACGGGAATTGGAATCCAGGCATTCTGGTTCCAGACTTGTTTTTAACCACTATGCATTTCTGAATAAACAAGATCCTTTTTTAGTTTATTTGAATTCAGCTTGCACCTGGGCAGTTAAGACCAAAAGAAATCTAGAAATTCCAAAGACAACATTACCCACAGCCTGGAGGACCCAGTTTCCTACTTGGAAGCAGTGATCTGCTTGGCTCCCGGCCTGTGCTGCCGGGCTTCGCTGGCTAAAGAGGCCACTCAATCCTATTTGTCAAATTAATGGCCCCACACATGCCACCTGCAGCTTTGCCCTTAGCACAGGGGCTTAAGGGGTCTTCTCTGTGTGCAAATGGGCCTTGAGATTCTGGTGACCGGCTCCCTCCCATGTGAATCCTGGCCAGGCAGGTGAGGTCTGGTTGTCTGGATGTCCCTAGGCTGGACTGGCCTTGTTAGCATCGTCTCATGTAGGACTCCCACCAAGTCCTGAGGTTAGCCATTATAGGAGGACGAATAGTTCTGTTTATATGCTTTTCTCACAAATGGCAAGACCAGTGGACACCAGACACAATGTAACAAGGAGAGCCAGTCTGGGTTCTGGCTGTAACAAGGATCCTGTATCAAGGATGCCACTCCTGGCATCCAGGACTCAAGTCCAAGCGGACCAAGCAAGGTGAAAGCAGTAATAAATGATACAAAGTTGATGTAATTGTTTAATGACACAGGAAAATAACATTATGAAACAAGACGGTTACAAATACTGGGTAGAGGATTATTTACTTCACTTTTGATAAAAAAAATTTAAAAGTATGTATACAAAACACTGGAAGATTAAGTATCAAAATATTAACAGTATTTACTTCTGTTCCAGTGATTAAATATTCTTCTCTGCTTTTGTGTACTTTTTAAAACATGATTATTTCTGAAACAAAGAAAAGTCACTGTAAAGAGAAACAGTTATTAGATGCCAGGAGTCCAGCAATTAAGGTCAGGAGTCCAGCAATCAAGGTCTGCAGCCCAGCACATGTCCAGCAAGGGGGACAGTGGTCAAGCCCAGATGTGGGACAGCATCCTTCTTTTCCTACTGGAATGCTGTTTACCAGACTCTTTCTTCAACATTTAATATTCTTAGCACATTTAATAGGAATCCATGAATATTAACTGGTACAACAGCAAAATGATGCTAGCAACTTTGGTTTTAAATTACTACAAAATGTAATAACCATTTTGTAGTTATAAAACACACTAGAAATAAAACATCAAACACACCAGAAATCAAAAATTATTACAACAAAAAACCCCATGTGACTAAACCACTGACTTTGGTATTCTGTTGTGTGCTCATTTTCAGTTTTCACCATAAATCAATTTTCGTTTCATGGATCTGGAAGAGGCAGTTTTTCTCAAAAAGATGCTTTTGCCTTCAAAATATTGTTGGAAGTATTTTGAGTTGGAAGGACTCGCCAATATTGAAACCACTTCAAAGAAACAAGTTTGACTGAGGGGTGTCACCGTTCTTTGTGCCTTAGTCTGCTAAGTTACCAAATGGAGAAGAGCAGAGACAAAATCTGGGATTTCCCCCAACCTACCCTCAATGTCAGGACTGCTAGGGGTGCTTTATTCAAGTAACAATGACAAGGCATATTTCTTACTCCTGAAAAAGTAAAATAGAAAAAGGCTCCTTGTTTTAAAGTCTGGCATATAAAAGCCCAGTGTTCTCTTAACTGAAGGTGCTTCTTAGGGATTTCCCAAAGCTCTCTGCCCTTTGACACAGCAACATTTTCAGCAGGGCTCAAAACACTGTTAAGGTCCAAGAAAAAACTGAAACCAAAAACAATTGAGACAATTTTCTGCACCACCACCACCTGTCCAGTGTCCGGTCACCTGCCCTTTCTGGCAGGCTGACACAGCAATCCAAGTCACAAAAGGCTTCAGACACTAGGAAGGCAAGGTACCAAAAGAATTATGTTAAAACAGTAACAAGTTTGGGGGAAAAAAAAAATTTACACTTAGAAATATCCTATCATCACAAAAACTAGAAAGATGCCTTGCTGTGCTCTTGGGCAATCAAGACATCACGACCTGTTTCATATCTCCAAAAAGGAGACTCACTGGAAACCTCAGTGCTGGCGACCCAAGTTAATTCACACTAGTTAGATGAGTCCAAATCCTAAATTAACACAAATTCCTTTCTTACAGCGAGAAAAAGAAAATCCATTTCAGGACAAAGGTGTATCTTCAGTGAGAGAACTGCCTGCCGTCAGACGGCTTCCTGCTTATGTGTTTGAAGATCTTGGACTTCTCGACTTTCTTGGCTTTCTGGTAGCCAAATCCACCGCCACCACCTCGCTTTCTAACTTTGCCGTCATTGCTGTTCACATCTAAAGGGGACATTAAGGAAATCCAGCAACACAAAGACAGCCAGCTCCAGACCACCACCCAGGGAGAAGCGGCCAGCGGTGTACCAGGGCCCACCCCCCCCCCCCCCCCCGCCACCGCCCTCCCCCACTCGAACCAGGAGTGGCCACGTGACTGGGGGCTGAAACCAGCAGGCAGGATTTTTAGATCCAGTTCATACTTAACCTATGACCACTTCCCTGGCTCTCTCTGCCACTCAAATTCCACTGTCCTTTTTCAACGCCATAAACTGTCTCGTCTCTGTGTCTCCACCCTGACTATCCCACGCGAGCGCTGACGCGAGGTCAGTGACTGATCTGACCACCTGGGCCCCAGGCCTCAGCCAGAGCACAAGCCAACCTGAGTGCCAAGCCCCAAAGCCCCCGGTCAGGCTGCTGGCCCACAGTTCCTGGACAGATTCATAACCACAGAGAAAAGGATACTCAAATCAACAAAAGGAGGCACCTTGAAGCCAAATGACAGAGCAACCTGAGGCAAATTTAAGTTATTAACATTGAAGATCTGTTTCAGGGAGTGGGAATCATAGGCTCGAATGTACGACTTATATGCTTCCTGGGCTGACTTATGGAGGAAGTAGTTCTTTTCAATCAGTTTTTCAAGCTGAAACAGAAAGAAATACTGACTTTAATGCAAGCAAGCACAATTCATCTATAACGTCTGTTCCAAAACACTTGCTCCAAGCTTTGTAATATCTGCAAAATCAGGGTGCAGTGAGAATAATGACAAAATTCACGTTAAGGTACAGACTGAAACCAGGTAGACTATACGCGAATGTGATGACCATTCAAGTCCAGACTTCCCACTTTATAGTAAGGGCGGCTTGGAGGAGAGTGAGTGGCGATGAGACACTACAGAGACAGGGCTGGGATGCCCCCCACCCTCCATCCCCCACATACCTGAGACTGAATGTCAGAAATTTTGGACCAGGAAAACTCGAATTCACTTAATGGAACCTAGAAAACAAAAGCATGCAGGTTAGTAAACCAGGCTGGTCTGATGCAGCTCATCAGTCACTGATGAGATGGAAGGGAAAAGGCTTGTGGAATTCAATTTCACGGGCCAGAGGCCTGTTTCCCTGTCTCCCAATGCCAAGGGGCGAGGTGCACCTTGCCTGTCCCAACGCACACTGACGGGACCCTCCTCAAAGGAAAGGTGTGAAGCTGAGAGGGGCGGCGATGCACGGAAGCCTCTTCTCTGCAGACGCAACGTGGTGAAGCAGCCTTCAGCTTCTCGCTTACAGAGCCACCAGCTCTTCTCTCAGGGTTGGGAAGGCTGCCCCGGCATCATGCTGCCCTGTGACTGGGGTTTGTGACCACCAGCTCCCACGGCAGGGATTTCTTACCAGTCGTCTCTTATGAGACAACTGGAAAAGTGCCCATGCAGGCGCTGGGGAAAAAGAACAGCCACCCGAGTCCCGGGCCCTGCGGCCCTGGAGGGAGACACGTGAGTGGGCTGACAACCTGATAAGCACCTGGGGTGGGGGCACATGAAGGAGGGATGAGATCAGCGACGCCCTCCCAGAGGAACCAGGAACCAGGCAGCTAGAGAAAAACTGCAAAGGCCGGATGGCAATTTCTAGGAACTGCTTCTACCTGGGGTGAGGGAAAATACACCAGCAACATGTGCCAATGAGGCAAACGTCGGGAAAGACAAGGCCGGACAAGCGTTCACTTGTAACAGACAAGAGTTGGTAACAGACAGGCCGGAGTCAGGTGAGGTGGACCGAGACCAGAATCAGAGGAGCTGAAACAGAACCCACTTTCCAAAACTGCAGACCGAGGAAGGTGATGTGCAGCAGCCACGCTGGAGCTTGTGACAAGAGTGGATTCAGGGCTGAAGTTACCTTTCTGGTCAGAGGTTACAGACGGTAAAGAGCGAGGCAGGCCCCAGGCAAGGACTGGGGCCCGGAACAGGAGGGGGTAGGAGGGGATGGGCTCCCTGCAGCTGTGGGTGAGGGGAAGACAGGAGGGGCGCAGGAGCAGAGGAGGATTCACAGGGCCGTGGGCAGACTGGGGACAGGGACGCCCCGAGGGACACAGGCTCAAGCACAGCGCTTTGTGGGTAGCTTTTGGCTCCTCTTTCCTGGATGAGACCCACAGAAACCTCATTTGCTAACCCCCTGCACCAATTATCCTAACAGAATGGCGACAAGTTGGAACCCCTTGGACACACCTAGAAACGGTCCTTGAGGCCGTGTGCACCGGCAAACAATTCCTCTGGAGAGGAATCTGTCCCCAGTGTAAGGTTTTCCAAGTGAAGATCCTTACCTTGGATTGCTTCAGGTAGCGAAGGAAACCCAATTCTTCAGGGCGCAAAATGAGCAAGGCGTGCCCTCTTCCATTCAGGCCTCTGGCTGTTCTGCCCACGCGGTGAATGTATTCCTTTGGTGGAGAGAGAAAACCTGAGGCAATACACTGGTTTGCATGGCAACCTTGGTGGCTGCCACACAGCCTATCACCATGCTCCCCGAAGATAGTGGGCCCCCATCCCTTCTGCAGGCTCCATCCCCACAGAGACGTACCGAGGCCAAGGAGAGCCGGACAGGACGTTCACCTTAATTCTATCATCCATGAAATGACCAGCAAGTGGGCTTCAACTTCATAAGGGTTTTTGGAAACATTCAAATGGCTGACAACTTATATAATCTACCTTTTGTTGAAAATACCTAAAAAAACTTATTTTACTACATATACTAAAGAATGGCATCTATCTCCATAAGCACATTTTCTTCTTCTGACATCTACTGATCTTAATAGACTGCCCCAAGCAGGCAACATTCCTAAGTTAAGTCCCACTGATGCCTCTCAAATCTCCTTGCACACACCCTCTCTGGGTCCTGTGAAAGCCTTAAACACTGTGAGCATCACCGAGATACTGCAGAGTTGCTGTGTGGCTGTATGCCAAAGTGGGACTGGGAACAACTTGAGGAACAGTCTGTGGGATGGGGTACTTCTCAGGGAACCTGGGGCGATAACCCAAGGATGCCAGTTACCTTGGGGTCATCTGGAGGGTCATACTGAACAATCCAGTCCACTTCAGGAATATCCAGCCCTCTAGCTGCCACGTCTGTACACAACAAGATCCCTGAATCTGCATTGCAGAACTGGAAGAACGTGGTCGTACGCTTATTTTGTTTCTGCCTTCCCTAGAACCAAAACAAACATCCATTGGAAGAGGAAATTTGAGAGCATTTGTGGGATGTCTTGATGTAGAACCCCTAAACTGTGGACCTGCTACCTGCTTTATTTCAAGCTCACTACCTGGCTTATTTCCCTAAGCGATGGCATCTGTTCCTCCTTTCAGGTTCCCACTTCCCGCCCACCCCCCCTCCCCCCAGCAAAGTTCCCTCCACACAGGACCCATCAACTGTTATTGTCCAAACTACTCAGAACTATGTCTGAAGGTGAGAGCAATACCTCAATCTCCACAACCTACTTAACTTGGTAAGTGTAAGCTGTTTTTAATAAACTTATCATAACCACTTACATGAATGGCCAGGACAGGCAAATCGATGTAGTTCAGCAACTCATAGTGGTATTTCACGGACTTACAGGATGAAAAGAAGACCATTAGTTTCTTCTTCCGGTTCTTCTTAAGGAATGTAAAGAGCAGGAGGAATCTCTTTTCAGAAGGACAGACAACATATCCCTAGAAGAGGTTCAAGTGAACAGACATAAAATAACCAAATGGATACTTTCAGCTTCATGAACCAATGTAATTTGATGGAGAGAACAGACCAACATGGCATATACACTGTTAAGCCTCACCTATAGCAAAATTACTATCTTCATTATAATAATGCAGTCCTAAAATAAGACTGATTTTAAATCTTTTGATTCCTTTTATTGGCTACAATCACTGGATACTAAATATTTTCCATATTTCTGAGACTACTGGTTATCAAGTTCTTGTAATCATAGTATACCAATACTTCTATTAATTGGAACCTTCTAAGCATATCAGTGATTCATTTTTAGAAGGTCCTTAACAGCAACATCTCAAATAACCACAGCTGAAGTGCACTATCCTAAACAACATCACAAAGCTAGGTGAATATATTTTTAAAAACTAAATGACCAATGAAAGGTTTTTAAGCTAAATTGTTACAGGAAAGAAATATTTTACTCATCAAAAGACTCAATCTTAAAGTTCTATTTTTAATCAACCTGTTTTGGATCTTTGTCACCTCAGTTACATGCTTGAAACCAGCCTCTCCACCTTCTAACTCACCTCACATTTTAGCCCAAGATATTACTGAACAACAAAACCCCTTTTTCCTCATATAAAATTGGTGGTATTATTATTAAGTTCATTAACCCATTTGCTTTTCAGAGGATCCTCCAAAAACTTGCAGGGAAACACCAAAGGAGATCCTTAAAATGGAAGGTATTGACAAAAAGTACCTGCTCAAGACCGTCTACAGTTGCATTGGCTTTATCATCATCAACACCAACATACAAAGGCTCCTTTTTCAGAGAAATCCTTGCCAGGTCTTCAACTTTTCGAGTTTGTGTGGCAGAGAAGAGCATGGTCTGTCTGCGTGCTGAAACATATCCATATAAAAGTAACCCAGATCTTTCAGGGAATTTTTAGAATTGCTTCATAACTAAAAGCACTCTAAGTAGAACTTTCAGAAAAGAGAAACACGGTATCAGTGCAGACACTAAGAGGGGCAGCCAGGACAACTCTATGTTCACAGCTTTGACAGCTAAGTGGAAGTGGACAATTTCTGCTAAAGCTCACTTAAGACAGCTTACTTTCCAACTCATCTTTTACAGAATTTTAGCAAAGTGAATTCAGAAATATAAGCATCTATCAGAAGTTAACATTTATTTCTGCTTTAAGAAACAGCAGACTAGGAACGAAAGGGGTCCCCCTATACAGGGCATCTAGACGTGTGGCATCTACACCACACTTAGTGCTGGGAGACCAAATGCTTTCCCACCTAAGGCCACGAGTGAGATAGAGATGTGTTCTTTAGCCAGTTCTACTCAGGAGTACACTGGAGGGTCTGGTCAGTGCAATCAGACATGAAAACAATTAAGTGAAAAATTTTACAAGATATGAAAAAACCTGTACAGTGAAAACTCTGAAACACTTCTGAGAGAGATCAGGGAGCTGATAAACGGAGATCCACCTCATTCATGTGCTGAAGGACCCAACTTTATCTTCCACCAATGACTGATATTCAGTACAATCCCAAGATCACAGAGACTGACAAATATTCTCACATTCATACAGAAATGCAAAGGATGAGAACAGACAAAACAAATTAACAAAGCTGGAGGATTAACACTACCTAATTTCAGGACTTAACAGGAGGGACTGGGACCTCCATACTCTGCTGATGGGGATGTAAAATGATACAAATAATCCTATAGATTCTTAGATAATCACACAACAGAAAAGGTGATATACGCCCATAAAAAGAGTTGTAGGTGGATGTTCATAGCAACCTTATATGTAACAGACCAAACCTGTTAACAACACAGTCGCCCATCAACAGTTAAATGGACAACAAGTTGGGGCATATTTATTCAACAGAATGCCAGGGAGGAAAAGCGAGGAACCACTGAGAATGGAACGGCACAGACAAGTCACAGAATTCGCTGAGCACAAGAACAGAAAAGAGACAGGGATACCGTATGACTCCATTCATACGAACCCGAGAAATGCAAACTGATCTACACTGGCGGAAAGCAGGCCAACGCCGCCTGTGAGAGAGGAGACCTGCGCGCAGCTGTTGTAAGCAGGGGAGGGTTGTTGCTACTGAGGGAGAGAGGGAGCGATCACAAAGGTGCATAAAGTAACCTTTGAGAGTTACGAGAATATTCACTGTATTGACTGTGGTGATGGCTTCAAGGTGTAAACAGGACAAAATGCATCAAATCATATACTTAAAACATAATAGTCTTTACATGTTTTTACATGTAAAGATTATTATGTTAATTATATCTCGATGAAGCAGTGAGAAACAAATCCTGTAAGGCACTGAACCATAGTGTTATTATAGATATGAGCAGTTTATAAATGTTTCAAGTACTATAACCAAGGTACATATAACTTAAACATAACACACAAGGCAACAAGTTGATGACTAGTGGAAGATGACAGATGGGGTGGCAGGGATGAACAGGAATGAGACATATGTTAAAACTGTTTAACGTGCACTTAAATAAGCTTCAAATGGCAAAACCACTGTATTAAGTTACCAGTAAGATCGATGTATATATTGCAAACTACCTCTAAGGCTGACCGGCACAACTACTTCACTTGGTTAAATTACAATGCTGACATTAATAGTTTTCGTACAGGAAAAATTCTCAGCTACTTCCAACAGCTACTCTGCAAACCACATGAAGATGCAACCCACTTACTTGGCAGAAGTTTAATGATTTGCTTTAATTCCTCTTCAAACCCAACATCCAAGATACGATCAGCCTCATCAATAACCAGACACTGGAGGTTTTTATACATGAACCCGGGGGTATTCTGACAAGACAAAGGACAGAAAGGGACTGTCAGCTGCCGAGTGAGTCTCTCAGACAGAGGACGGGGCGGCAAACAGCGTCCTCTCACCTGCATGTGGTCCAGGAGACGGCCTGGCGTGGCCACGATGATGTTGACCCCATTGGCAAGCTTCTGCGCTTCAGCAGACCTGTTACTGCCACCCATTATCACCCCGTACGTGTGAACATGGTGGGTCATCAGCTCCTTAAGAACGCCGAAAGTCTGCATGGCCAGTTCCCTAGTCGGTGAGAGAATAAGGACTCCTGTTCCTAAAAAGCGAAACAGGGTATATGGTCAAAGTCAAGCTGTAGTTACCACCAGGAGTCCAGCCACAGGCATGACAGACTTCTAGTGAGATTCTGACAGAGACAGTGGGCTCACAGGCTTACCATTCCTGGGCATGAACTTTAACTTAACAATGAGTTCAACTGCAGGGATGAGAAATGCCAGGGTTTTGCCACTGCCTGTTTTTGCAGCTGCTAGGAGATCCCTAAACAATAAAAAGGAGAAACATATTTGCTCTACTCATTCAACAAATATTTACGAAATACCTACCACGGACTATCATACGTGTTTCAGGCACTGAGGCTAGATCATAACAAGAAAACAGTCCCCACTTTCTCTATCACCAAAATCAATCAGGTGGGTTAAACACTTAGAAATAACAATTGTGCTAAAAACAGAAGTGAACAGTTTTCTCCAAACATCAATAAATAACCTAAAGCCTTTAATGAAGGTTAGATATATTATCCAACACAATGTGAGATCGATAGACCATACTAGTATTTTTTTTCCCCAAACTACTGGCACCAAAAACAGAGACATTGAGTGTGTGTATGTGTGTGGGCTCGGTCATGTCCACCTCTTTGCGACCCCACAGACTGGAGCCCACCAGGCTCCTTTATCCATGGGATTTCCCAGGCAAGAATACTAGCCTTAGGTTGCCATTTCCCTCTCCAAGGGATCTTCCCAACTCAGGGATCAAACCCGCATCTCTTCCATCTCCTGCATTGATAGGTGAATTCCTTACCACTAGCGCCACTTGGGAAGCCCAGTACTAATGCCCAAACCTCAGCGTTAACCATACCTGCCTTCCAGAAGTGGTCTGACACTTTTATGTTGAATTTCAGTCATGTTTGTAAAGCCCATTTCTTTTATTGCCTTCAGAGTGTTCTCATTGACAAGATTAGTCAGAGAATCAAATGAAGTATCCTCAAAAGCTCCTAAGCAGAAGATAGTTTATCATTAGCAAATTTACTTTCTCTGAATAGTTAATATTGCTAGTTTCCTAAATTAGTTTTGCTGATTGAAAACATTACTGGGTTGGTGTCAAGCTTAGAAGAGCTTCTTCCAATAAGAAAAGACTAAACACCAAACATTCCTATGTAACAAGAAAAAGGCCTTATACTTGTTGCAAGTTTCTCCACTGCTAATGGCTGTGTAATCTAAAGCCTATACTGTAACAAAATAACATAGAGTTGGAGAGGTGGTACAATCAAGGGACTTATGTAAAATAAAAAGTGCCAAGGTGGGGGTGCACTGGGGGAGAGGTGGTGGTGTGAGGTTGGCAGGGGCAAATTCAGAGAGAAATGAAATGTTTAAGAAATCTGAAATAAAGGCAGAAAACACTCAGTATAAAAACAGTATGAAGTCATCAAAATAGTAACTCTCACTCCAAAAGGACAACTGAGAAGAGCCGGACACGCCCGGGATGGTGAGAATGTGCCCATGCGTCAGGTGTGCGGCGGTTCTCCCGCAGGGGAAGGCGTCAGGCCACCCGGGAGCTCCCGGCTCAACATACGCCCCAGCTATAACCCAGGGGCTGGCAACCCGGGCACCACTGCCGTCCTGGGATGGGTAACTCTCTGCTGTGAGAGGCTGTCCTATGCATTACAGGAGGCCCTGCAGCATCTCTGACCTCTACCCGCTGGACACTTGTCACCTGGTCCCTGGTTTACTGGGACAGAGGAGGCTTAAGGGGTGCAGGACTTTGAATGGGAAAACTGGGACGGGTCCCCCTACCTAGGAGGTAAAATTACCCTGCTTGAGAACCACTGCCGTAATAACCTTTGCAATTCGGATTATACAGGTTGGGTTGTGGGCTTCACTATTTTAATAAACAAAAACCCCAAACCAAACAACTTAATTAACTGCTAGATGTTTCTAGTTAGGAGCAATTGATTCTAAACTCTTGACTTTACAGATAAAGAAACAGAGGTCAGAGGTGACTGTGGCACAAGCCCCTCAATAATGTTAACTCCATCCTCCTGTTAGTAATGGAGCCAGCATTAAACCTCTGGGCTGCAGACTTCCATGCCGACGATTTTCCTACTGTAACATGGAAAGTGTCAAACCAAAGAGAGACAGCGAACCCAAGAGCTGTTTGCGTGCATGGCAAATATTTAATGTTAGGGATACAGAGAAAGGAAAAACAGACAAAGAGCTAAGAACTGAAGCACACAACGTGGAAGATAAAAAGCAGCATTTAGATACAAAACCATTTCTTGTCAGTACTTATTAATATATTTTTTTCCAGCTAAATTAAACGCTACAACTGAACCTTCAAATCCTATAATCCAGGGAGGTGTGACATTTTAGAAATCTATCTGGAAAAACACTGATAATTACCTGTCAGTCCCAGGGGCAGGGTGGGCACTTCGCTGTCCTCATCCTCGTCTGGCTTCTCCACACTGTTTTCTGTTTCTTCAGGAGCCTGGGCACCATCTTCAGCGGTGTACTCAGCTTTTGCTTTTTTGGAATCTTTGGTTTAAAGGACAAATACCCCCCAATTTTTTAAAAACAAGAATACCAAATGAGATCATAAAATAAAAGATGTGTGATGCAAAAAAAAAAAATCAAAACAAAACATATTTTCAAAAGCTTAACACATTTTCAGTTTTAATTTCTGGGTGACAGAAACTGGCTGGCTGGTTCCTTGAATGTAAGTGGTAGGAGGAGAGAGGGAAGGTTTCCTAGCTCTTCATTCTCAGCATGTATTCACAACTTTCAAAAGAGTCCCTTAAACTACCTTCCCAGTCCTACCTCCCATCATGCTCTTAAATGTTCTACTTTGGGCCAAATAGGTTAATTCCATGCTGGGCTTTTAAAAATTCATGGCAGTTAGTGATGCTAGTTAGAATAGAATTGACCTAAACCAGAACTCAGGACTCTGTAACCCAGGACTGGTCTCTTTTTGGATCTTATGCCCACCTCTGTGGGAAATGGTCAACTCTGCAGGACCCACACATTCAAAGGCCATGAATACTATCAAGGCTTACGACTTCTCTTTTTGTTAAAACAATTCTTAAAGGTTATCAATAGGATTTAAATTTCCAGTCCTGTGATGCAGTGCTTGAGAGTAGAACTATCACTTCCTCCAGCATACTCAGAACAAGAATCCTAAAGGCACTTACAATTTTAGAACAGGATTACAATTGCTTTAAATCAAAATTGTAATGTCTAATCCTCATGCTTTAGTCTCTGTCTTGTTTCACTTTTTGTTTAAGCAGTTTCTCATAACTTACAAATGCATTAGAGTCTGCAGGCAATAAAAAGAGAGCCACGCATGTTTGGAAAATCCAATGCATTTTTCTAGATGAAAACTTTATTTCAGACAAAAGGTGAATAGGACATGCTAACGCAGGTGTCAGCAAATGTTATCTATAAAGAACCAGATTTGTAAACACTTCAGGTTTTGCAGGCTGCATGGTCTCTGTCATCACAAAGGTCAAGTAAACACATGGGCATCACAGCACTCCAGTTAAGCTTTACTGCAGAAATGGGCAGAAGGCTGAACAGTCCAACCCTCCCCTGAAATCTCTGCCTGCTCACAGTTCAACTAAAATGCCTCTTCTTTCACTAAACTTATTCAGTCCAATGATCTTCTAAATGAAAATACCCCTCTTCCCCCATCCTGGACATTCTCCTCACGAGGGAATTAATGTTCCATTTATTCAGAGAAGAAAGGGAGAATGATAACTTGAAAAACTTAATAGCTTAAGTTAAAAAAAAAAAAAAGTACATACCAGGCCCCACATCATCCACTATTTTTCTCTTTTTCTTCTTCTTCTTCTTTTTTGATTCTGAATTGGGACACTGCATTGCTGCTTCTCCACTGGTCAACATGGTAGATTTCTTGGAGGCTTTCTTAACTTTGACATTTTCCCCTGTTTCTTTAGATACATCTCCATTTGGGGTTTCTGACATGCCTGTATTTACAGACTCTTTCACAGATTTTTTAACTTTGACATTTTCCATGGCTTCCTTAGATAGGTCTCCATTGTTGGCTTCTGACAAGTTTGCATTCATAGACTGTTTTCGGGACTTTTTTACTTTTCCACCTACTCTTGCTTCTTCAGATATGTCTCCATTTTGGGCTTCTGACAACCCAGCACTCATAGGTTGTTTCAGGGATTTTTTAACTTTTCTGCTTCCTACTGTTTGTTTAGCTATATCTCCATTTTGGGCTTCTGACAAGCCCACATTCACAGACTGCTTTATGGACTTTTTAACTTTTCCATCTCCCACTGTTTCTTCAGACACATCTCCATTTTGAATTTCCGACAGGCTCACAGCTGAGGCACCTGTTTAAAAACAGAAAACATTGTGACAAAGGAGAGGCTTGCTTAGAAACCCTGGAATCCCTAACAAAATGCCGTGGCTTCCAGTACTGAAATGGTCTAGCTTTTACTTCCCTGTTATGAACATTAAAATGAGTTCCAATTTTACAGTGTTTCACTGCAGGACAAGTAAATTAAAAACAGGGAGAGAATGCAGCATTGATTTTTTAACTTCAAAAAACCACCTCTCTGTTCATAAGGAGTTAAAAGTCTTAAACAAGAAACCTATGGGGCCAAACAATGGTACTTACAAAACATACAATATTAGGTATTTGATAAGTCTACTTTCTTAGATGTCAGTGAATTGAAAATTCTGTTGATGAAACTACTTATTTGCCTTGATATTTATTGTATATAAATGCCTAACAATGTTTTACAAGTTTCTGTTTATACATTGACAAAGTACCATCTTTTGTTACCTTAAACTACCAAGAAGTCAGTAATGCTTTGTTATTCCATAGGAAATGTAAACACTAGGGAACTTCAAAAACATTCCTAAAATTCACACACTTGTTCCCTCCTCCAGGATTTCTTTCAATCAACTAATCTCTGTAGAAAACCAACTAGTGTAAGGCAGTATGCCTCCAACATTGCCCTAGGGGGTCTTAAGTCTATCAGGGCAGAGGTCCCCAACCTCTGGGATCTAATGCCTGATGATGTGAGGTGGGAGCTGATATAACAATAACAGAAATAAAGTGCACAATAAATTTAATTCGGACTTGAATCATCCGCACCGCCCGCCTCTCCAACCCCCCCCCCCCCCCGCCCCCACTCCTCACCGTGAAAAATTGTCTCTCATGAAACCAGTCCCTGGTGCCAAAAAGGTTAGGGACGGCTGTTCTATAGGACCTAAAAAGGCTAACATAACTAACTTCAGGATGTCTGCTCCACCGTAAGAAAGTTAGGACTGCAACCGAGGTAGTTAAAGAAAAGTGACATTCAGGTAAAATGCTTTTCAATAGTCTTTGTTCTGGACACAAATACGCAGAAGCTCCTAAGAAATGTATAACTTAAAGTTAGGGAAGACGGGAAGACAGGGCACGAGCAAATGCATCACGCCTATGACCGTGCATGAGACACCTTAGGAGATGAACTTCTGCAGGAGTCGAGACAGAGTGCAGGTAGGTAGGCGAAAACAAGGGTATCAAGTATGTCCATGAAATGAGTGACACCCAGCTTGTTTTGAAACGATACACACACGAGATAGATGATGTAAAAGGAAGATGCGCGGGGATGAGAAAGTTCCACGTGTCTACTGGGAGATGGGGGTTGGGGATGAGGTGGACCCTAGAGGTCGAGGAGTCGGAATAGGGAGGGTGGAAGTGGGGAAGCCTTGTTCAGCTGGAAGCACAGCTGGAAAGAAAATCAACCGGGGGCCTATCCGCGTTCTGAAAGGAGAAACTGCAGTTGAAAGGTCAGGGGCAGATCTGGGGCAACGCGGCGTCGGCACCTGCGCTGGGCCCGCACGGAGGCTGCCCCGGGCTGCCTGTCCCCGCTCCCCAAGCAGCGTGCTCTGGGGGAAGCTGCCAGCGCCACACCGGGGCCCTAGTCACCAGCGCCGCTCGCTTCCGTGCCGCGCCTCGGCCCACGTGCCGGCTCCCTCCGCAACCCGGGCCGCCGAGAGGTTCAGCGCATCTCACCCTGGAGCTTCAGGTTTCGTTGTCGCAATTTGAGGTTCCGCTTCTCGATCTTCCTGCGTAAAAGTTTCATCGGTAAATGAGACATGTTGTCGGTAAAGTGCCTTCAACAGGGCGCCACAGCCCAGCTTTTCGGCTCTCCCAACTGACGTTAGTTCCTCTCTAGTCACACGTGCGCAGTGCGGCCAGCCGGAAATGCGTCATGGGAGCACCCCTGGTGCGCAGACGAAATGGGTCCCGGGTGGAAATGCTTCCCGGCGCGCGCGCCGTCCTACACTTGTGGAAAAAGGATTCTGTGTGGCGCCCTCTCGGGGAAAGGAGGCGCGGCCCGGCACGGGATTCCCATTGTATTCGAGCCAGTAGCGCGCACCCCGGCTACTTGGCTTTGTTTTCGCTTCCCTGGGCGAAGAGTGAAGAATCAAGGCCACAGGGAGTCTACATTCTCCATTCTGTTCCTATTCTTTTCGGATTCTGGACGATTTAAGTCGAGTAATACCTAAGTCTCACACATATGTTTCCAAACTTGTTGACCACTCTCCTTAGTAGGAAGTACATTCACTTTCTATGTCACTTGCTACCCAGCAATGTACACATAACATTTCTCAAAGCAATCTAACTCGTTTCACTTTCATGCTTTTCCTTTGATACCATTCATCCCATCCTAAATTCTGAGTCCATTAAATATTCGGATTAGTGTGCATTAAAATTGATTCTACTGCTCTACTAATTGATTAGCTGCAGTTTGAAAAGTTCAGGTTTAAAAACCCCCAAAGCTTACAGCACAGACCCTTTAGAAGTGCTGAACAGAAATTACAATCCGATTGGCTAGTAGACCTGTGTGTGTGTGTGTGTGTGTGTGTGTGTGTGTGTAGGAGGGTACATTTAAAAACAAAAGGTTACTAACATTAAACATTTGGGCTAATTCATGGAGAAATTCATATTTTTTCTTTAAAAATTGATCTTAATGGGCTCAAATTCCTCTTGGCAATTATCAGTTTGAGCTGAACAATAATTGGAAGAGTTAATGAAAGCCAACAAAGGTCCGTCTGGTCAAGGCTATGGTTTTTCCAGTGGTCGTGTATAGATGTGAGAGTTGGATTGTGAAGAAAGCTGAGCGCAGAAAAATTGATGCTTTTGAACTGTGGTTTTGGAGAAGACTCTTGAGAGTCCCTTGGACTGCAAGGAGATCCAACCAGCCCATCCTAAAGGAGATCAGTCCTGGGTGTTCATTGGAAGGACTGATGCTGAAGCTGAAACTCCAATACTCTGGCCACCTCATGTGAAGAGTTGACTCATTGGAAAAGACCCTGATGCTGGGAGGGATTGGGGGCAGGAGGAGAAGGGGACGACAGAGGATGAGATGGTTGGATGGCATCACCGACTCCATGGGTATGAGTTTGAGTAAACTCCGGGAATTGGTGATGGACAGGGAGGCCTGGCGTGCTGCGATTCATGGCGTCGCAAAGAGTCAGACATGACTGAGCGACTGAACTGAACTGAATGAAAACTAGAATCATTTGTTTGGTGGAGTGGCAGGACCTGACCTAGTAGGGTTTAGACATAGTTATAGGGAAGAAGGGAGAGGAAGAAAACTTGGGAGGGAGTTCAAACAGAATGTAAATAAATTGAGAAATCAGATTGAATTGGACTAGAAAACAGAGGCAACCCATGATGTGTTTAAGTTGTTACTAATTAAGCAGGTTAAGGAATGAGTCAGAAATTTAAACTGGCACACACACACACAGATATATACACACATATCTCTCAGTTTATATATATATATATATATATATATATATATATATATATATAGTGAAGGAAAGTTACACAGCTCAAAATAACCCCCTCCCGGTCCTCCCCACCATTCTGTGCAAAACAACGAACTCTCTCACCTGAAGAAAAAAATGGACATTAAGGTTGATTACGCCCAGCTCCAAGCTGGTCCAGCCTCTGGCGGATCTCCAGAATTCCTTGCCCCAGCCATTTGAGAGAGAACTAATCCAAACAACCTTGGAGAAGAACGGGCCCCCTTAAGACAGTGGATTTCCACATATATGCCTATATATACTTTCTTCTTGGGTTAGTGCATCAGCTCACTAATGCTGCCCCTTCTGGCCTCGTTAAAGGTGATCTGGTCCTGTAAAGTGCTGGGCTTTTTCTTTCTCCGAACCTCGCCTTCTCTGACTCCCTTACCCTACATATGGAAGTTTATACAGATGTATATTAGTTTAAATATATTCATATATATATATATAATACTGTTTATATTTAATTTTTGTATATTATAAAGTTTTGACATATTAAAAAAACCTTTTCTGACTGGAAAGATTGCTCCTTTGGGGACTAGCCAATTTTTAGAGATATAGCAAAGGACTTAGCCAAGAGCATGCCTATAACATGCAAACTAACTAGTGCAGAGCTCTACTTCTTCTATCTGGCTTGTGTACCCCCTGGAGGCAATATTTCTCTACCTTAACCATCCAGAGCCAGGCTCCAAGCAACTAGAGGCCACTCCCATTGATAGTGTGCATGCTCAGCCAGTCAGTTGTGTCGACTCTTTGCAACCCCATGGCCTATAGCCCACCAGGCTCTTCTGTCCATGGATTTCTCCAGGCAAGAATACTGGGGTGGGTTGCCATTTTCTTCTCCAGGAATCTTCCCGACCTTGGGATTGAACTCGTGTCTCCTGCATTGCAGGCAGATTCTTTGCTGTTGGGCCAGCTGGGAAGCCCCTGCTACAGTTTACATCCAATTAAATTATCCAAACCAGTCAACTGCAAACTGTTTATTTTGCCTTGCCAGGCTTTTCCTGAAGAACAGCCAGTAAAGACTGTGGCCAACACCCTCCCTTTGTTTCTTCTGCTGCTTCTGCCTGTGTGGGGCGCTGGTGCTTTCCTGTGTGGCCCTGCATGGGATGGCGTGCCTCCTGATTCTAGTACCAATGAGTACAATAACGTTTGTTTTCTTGACCCTCTCCTGTGTCTCCTCTTGTGGTTGAATCTGACCATGACATAAAAGAGCACAGAATCTATATACATACGTATCTGTTTCTGTCTATACACACACACACACACACATATACTCAGGTGATTACACACCTGAGTATTGGGTCTGTGACTCTAAAAATCACTTGAGGGATTTTCAAATCCCTCCCTTGTTAGTTGATGCAACAACTAATATAGCTTTCATCTTCCCTTCAAGTGCATGGAAATGCTCAATTTTAGGGATTGACAACCTTTCAGGAGTCACATGTAAGGCTATTGATGCCATTTTTTCTAGATTATTATGAAAGCATGAGAGATGATAACCTTGCATCAACCTTCAAAATTAGAGGTGGATGTTTTAATAGAGTGAATTTCCAAGACCAGATCTTGTAAACAAATGAGCATCACTGAATTGGACTTCAGAAAATAATCTGTGAGATATGGGGAGGTGGCAATTAAAAACATGTCTCTCTGAAAATTCTTTGGTCACTCACTGCTAGAGCCTATCTTAGTATCTATTTAGTATATATTTTTAAGTCATTAAAACTTTTTGCCTGTGTTCCTCATCTCAAGTATCTTTCTCCCCAGAATATATTCATTTCTCAGTTAACTTATTTTGCAATTATTTTCTGAGCATATTTGTGCCAGGAATATGTGATTGATGAGTGCTAAGTTCTGGGAGTAGAATTGTGGATAAGATTGATGTGGCTTGCCTTTGTGGAGCTTACATATCTTACATGCAAAACAACTGTGATAAACTGCACAGTGAGAAGGGAAGCACGTGACGGGTCTGGGAGTGGGGTTGGGAATAGACTTAATTTCTTCATTTAATGCCCACTGTGCATGTGCATTGGGCTAGAGGCAGGAAGAACAGGGATGAGAGATGCTGCCTTTTATTTGCCTTCTAAAAATATTTAAATGTAATGTGGATCGTGCCTTCCCCCTACCGTTCTTTGAATTTCATTTGAGATCCTTAAGCCTTAGACAAATGTTTGTAAAATAAAAAGCAGATTTGTGTGTACAAAATTTCTTCTGATTCAAATAAAAACAACCTCACTTTACTGAGAAAAGAAATTAGTCTATTTCACAAACCCCTTAGAATTTAGCCCAAAATAAGTGACTCACTCTCTAATCACTGCATTTGGATGCTTGAAATAAATTTCTAGGAAATTTTAGATGCTACTCTCTGTAAGGTTAACCACCTATAATATATAGGAAAGTGTTATATTACTATAAATAAGCAGGGTGTTGCATCCTCCAATTGGCTTGACCCTGGTTCTCCTTATTTCCATAGTGTCCTAAACAGATGGCAGATGCTTGAGAAATGTCTTCTTCAGTGAACTGACAGACGGGAAAATGAGAGGGCATTTTAGGGAGCATTGTACAATTCCAAGTCATTACTGATTATTGACATGTATGATTAATATAGCTAATTCTAGGGACTGGAGTGGGTATAAAGCATATAACAAAACTTTCCCTCAGTAAGTGTATTCATTTGCTCCTGAAAAAAAAAAATAGGGCTTTGCTGGTGGTCCAGTGGTTTAGAATTCCCCTGCCAGTGCAGGGGACACGACTTTCATCCCTGGTCTGGGAGGATCCCACATGCTTTGGGCAACTAAGGCAGTGCACCACACCTACTGATCCCACACTCTAGAGCCTGTGGGCCCCAAGTACTGAAGCCTGTGAGCCTGAGAGCCCTTGCTCGGCAACAAGAGAAGACCCTGCAATGAGAAACCTGGGCACCGCAGCTAGGCAGTCGCCCCCTTCCCTGCAACTGGAGAAAGTCCACGTGTAGCAACAAAGACCCAGCACAGCCAAAGATTAATAATTAAAAAAAAACTACTCTGTGCCAGGTGCTGCGCTGGGCCCTGAGAATTGCAGTGAATAAGACAGGCAATGTCTTTGTTTCCAGGGAGCTTACTGCCCAGAGAGGGGAGACAGATATTAATCAGGCAATTAGGTGAATGAACACAGTCATTTTACAGGCAGCTAAATGCTGGAGAGACGTTAACACAAGATGATGTAATATAATAGTGAGAGATGGGTGGGGGGCCAGGGCAGTTTGCTGCTCAGGGTGGGAGATGTTTTTGTGGAGCCAAAGTCAGTCATGTAGAGATCCAAGGTCAGGGAAAAGGCTGGCAAAGACAGCCTTAATATTTCATTAAATAACTGTACAGGATAGGAAGAGCAGAGGAGTAGAGATGAGTCCAGCCCTGGGGCCAGGCTTAGGGAGCGAGGCTTGAGTAGGGGTCAGGGGTGTGGGCGGGAAGGAAGTGAGGACTTCAAAAAGACTTTCCTTTGACTACCTGCCTCTGAGCCTTCCAGTCTGACCACTGATCCCGTCTGTTGATTGAATCGTAGACACGTGCTTGCTTATCCAGTACCTAGTGGAAATAAGAGATCAGAATTGGGATTTACTTTAAAGACATTTGTCAAAATTAAGACATTAACATTGGTAAATTACTATTAACTAAATTATAGGTTTATTCAGATTTTACCAGTTTTTTCCATTAATGTCTGTTTTCTGTCCCAGGATTTTTGCCATTTTCTAAGTAATCCATGTGAATAAATGAGTGTAGTGGCTACCAGCCAGCAGTGGTAAGTTCTACATCTTATTTCCCAACATGTCATTTTTACTGGTTTTTTATTTTATGGGAGTGCAATCCAAGATCCCCCCTTTCATCATGCTCATTTACCCCATCTTTCTGAGGGCTGTGTTGCGATTCATGTGATAGTATTTTTTTTTTCATAATAATTTCAACAGCCACCAGGTCCACGTATTTTCCTAAAATATTTGGGAAATGGACCACTTTCAGAGAATTTTAGAGAAGCAACTGCTCCCTCCAGCCATCTGTTTTACTACAGTGAAAACTGTGAGAAGTCTGACTCTTCACTGCCTGGTTTTAAGCAAGTTATGAGATATCTACCTGTGTTGCACCTATTGTTTGGGTCTTTACTTCACAGCTAATTTTTCTTCTTGAAGACAGGAATGTTATTTCATTCATCTTTAGAGACTATGAATGCTTAGAACTTTTCATGTATTCACTAATTCTTTCCAACAAGTATCTATTGATCAATGAATAAGTGACAGGTAATTGGCTAGGTGTTGGTAGTAATATAAAGTTAAATTGGCCAAAGCTTCCACACTTCTGGTGAAAGTCAGAGATGTCTTCCTTCCTATTTGGATTTCCCATGCCAGCACAGTACCTGGAGTTATGGAGGCCCACAATAAATGTTTGACTCCCTGCTTCAAGAATACCTCTCTGACACAGTGAAGAGGATAGAGGCAAGAGATCAATGGTGGCTGTTGCAATGGTTCAGTAGGGATGCTGTGAAGGTCACGGACTGGAACAAGGGGAGTTTGAATATATTTTCTGAGAAAGAATGAACATAACTGGGTGAACAGTTGGATGAGGCAGTTAAGAGCGAGGGAAGAGCAGAGAGGATGCTTCTGAAATCTCCAGCTTGAGCTGTGCAGTATAGAACACAGGAAGAGAAAGAAAGCTTGGAGGGCAGTGGTGGAGAGGAGAAAGGGGAAAGGGAAAATAGGTTTAATAGGAACATTCAGTTTAAGAAGAAGCATATGTAATATAGGTGCTTCCCAGGTGGCTCAGTGGTAAAAAAAAAAATCCACCTGCCAATGCAGGAGACAAGGTTTTGATCCCTGATCCAGAAAGATCCCTTAGAGGAGGAAATGGCAACCCACTCCAGAATTCTTGCCTGGGAAATCCCATGGACAGAGGAGCCTTGTGGGCTACAGTCCATGCAGTAGCAAAAGAGTCGGACATGACTGAGAGTCTAAACAAGACAACGCATAATAGATGGCCCACAGGTACCTTTTAAATGAGTGAAGGTAGGGATGGATTGATGCTTGAGTACCTATGGGCAGATGGAGAAGATAGACTCAATGAGGCAAATGATTTTGCTGTGTAAAATTCTTAGCCTGTGATGTCAATTGCCCAGTGGTTTTGGCAGCTGGGGCAGGTAAAAGAGGGGCAGTAACACTTGGCCTAAGTGTCTATAGGTTTGGTTGTGGAATAATGTAACAGATGTGTGGGGTGTGCTTAAACTTAACCCCCTATCAGCAAGGCAGTAGGCAGAGTCATTAGAAATTTTTGAGGGCAGTTGAGTGAGTTATAGGGAAGATAAAAAATGTGGGTATAGACCATTAAGGTCCTTAAGTAAGAGGCTTAAGGCATAATTTATTACAATATAGGCTCTTGGGAAGGACAGGGTTGCGGGGGAGGGTGACCAAAGTTATGCTTTTGGAGGATTTTTTTTTTTTTTTCTGGTCAGCAATGTTCAGGAGGAATTGGATAAGGGAGAGAACTTTTTAAGAATATTTATTTATCTACTTTTGGCTACTTTCTCCAGTTGCGGTGTGCAGGCTTTTCACTGCAGCGGCTTCTCTTGTGGAGCAAAGGGTGCAGGCTCAGTACTTGTGGTGTATGGGCTTAGTTGCCCCTCAGCACGTGGGACCTCCCCAGACCAGGGATCGAACCCGTGTCCCCTGCATGGCAGTCAGATTATTAGCTCGTGGCTGTTTTGCTATTCAGGACTGAAGTGATGGGGTTTCACGGTGCTGGTTTCAGGCCCCCACGGGGTCTCTGTTGCATGGCATGCCCTCCCCTCCTTCCCTGCCCCTGCTTCACTTTGCCCACACATCAGCTTCCTTCTCCTCATCCTTCAAGACTCAGCTCCAGTGCGGCCCCCTCTGCGGAGCTCCCCCAAACCTCAGGGGCCGGGCTGCTGACTCCCTCCTCGAGACTGCGCGCGTGTTGTGTCTCTGCTGGTGCTTCTTCCACACTGGGTGGATTTTGTTCTCTTCACTCTCTTTCTTTCTAAACCCTGTGAGCCACTTAGAGACGGAAATACTGTCCTGGGGTTCCGGAACCCTTGCCTCGTTCATAGTAGGCACTCGGTAAATTGATTTAAATTATTTAGATAAAGTAATGACAGGGAAAATGGAAAGAAAAGTACGAATCAAGGGTAAATTTGGAGGATAAAACTGTTGAGATTTACTCATTATATAATCAAAAGGAGAGCCGTTCCCTATAGAGGGTATACCTATAGAGGGTGTTCCTATAGAGGGTATACCTATAGAGAGTGTTCCTATAGAGGGTATACCTATAGAGGGTGTTCCTATAGAGGGTATACCTATAGAGAGTGTTCCTATAGAGGGTATACCTATAGAGGGTGTTCCTATAGAGGGTATACCTATAGAGGGTGTTCCTATAGAGGGTATACCTATAGAGGGTGTTCCTATAGAGGGTGTTACCTATAGAGCGTGTTCCTATAGAGGGTGTTCCTATAGAGGGTGTTACCTATAGAGGGTGTTACCTATAGAGGGTGTTCCTATAGAGCGTGTTCCTATAGAGGGTGTTCCTACAGAGGGTGTTCACTGAGGGTACAGTGGGGTGGTAAGCTATTACGGGAGTACTACATCAGTCTCTAACAGCATCATGTGTGTATAAATATGTAACAATTTATAATGTATAAATATGTAAATGACATGTAATATAACACATGTGTTTGTGTGTGTGCTCACTCATGTCTAACTCTTTGGAGCCCCATGGATTGTAGCCCGCCTGGTTCCTCTGTCCGTGGAATTTTCCAGGCAAGAACACCGGAGTGGGTTGCCTTTTCCTCCTCCAGGGGACCTTCCCGACCCAGGGATCACACCCGCGTCTCCTGCATCTTCTGCTTGGCAGGTGGAGTCTTTACCACTGCGCCACCAGGGAAGCCCTATCTAGTTTCTATAAAATGCTTCCAATCCATCCTGGGGTAACACTTACAATACCCCTAGAAACTGCAGGACATCATCAGCTATTATTCATGAACATGGAGCAGAATTAAAAGGGAGTTCAGTAGGAATAGGGACAACCAGTCAAGACCAAAAACTGTTAAGACCTAGAGCTGAGGACTGGCATCTCTACTAAGGTGAGAACATGAGAGGCAAGGGAAATGAATCCCTCACATATTCACGTCATCGTTTTTGAGTAAGTCTAATTAAACTGAACCCATCAAAACATCTGGTGGAAGAATTTCTGTATTTCATACCGGAAAAGTGAGTTGAAATTCTAACTACATTCATGTGGCTGATTGGAAGGAATATCTGTATCTGGGTCACCTTTTTTCATCAAAAGAAAGAGGAGGCATTTGCCCTGGGTGGAGGGTTATGATTATGGAAATGATATTCTCTTGAAGCCCCACATTGAAAACTGATGCTGCTTATCCATTTTTAGAGTACAGGGAAAATTATGGTTATTGAAAACCTGAAAGGAGTGTATCTTCATACACCTTAATTGAACATTATACTAAAAATATGAAATTTATGAATAGCTGGCTTGATTCTCCAGCCTATTACAGAGAACAGTCTGCTGCAAACTTCCAAAGGTTTCCTCACTTGGGTTAATGTGAAATTGTGCACAGGTTCACTCATCCTTTTTGCCAGAGCATCTGACTTCTTTTCCAGACAGGGGTCTGGGGGCCCAATCTGGGCTGGGGGAGGCAGAGATATTGTGTCTGGAAAGATTCATGGAATGCCAGAGCTGGAAGCAATGTTGAGATACCAGCTTCCTATATAGAGGCTCAGGGGGAACTGTGACGACTTTTCTCTTGGAAGAAGGTGCAGCTGGGTCCCCTCTGACATAAACACTAGGCTTGCTGATTGATGAGAAATTTGACTGTGTATTCTTTTTTTTTTTTTTAAATTATTTACTTATTTGGCTGTGTAGGGTCTTAGTCACAGCACATGGAATCTTTGATGCCTCGTATGGGGTCTTCCATTTCAACACTTGGACTCTGTGGTCACTCTGACATGGGAATCACATACTCTGGTTTCAGACAAGGAAAACAATTCTGCCAAACACAGGGGCCACGTGGCCCCAGCATCAAGAAGGGAGAATGAGGCCCAACATTGGTGGGATCCCCACACTGTCCTGGGAGGCCTGACCTTAGCCTGCATGTTGTTTAGTCGCTAAGTCATGTCTGACTCTTTAGCGACCACTGTAGCTCCTCCAGGCTCCTCTGTCCACGGGGTTTCCCAGGCAAGAGTACTGAAGTGACTTGCCACTTCCTTCTCCTGGAATCTTCCCGACTCAGGGATCAAGCCACGGCTTCTCCTGCATCTCCTGCATTGTAGGCGGACTCTACCCCCGAGCCCCCAGGAAAACCCGACTTTAGCCTGTACTTCAGGATAAAATATTTTTTTGAGGCAAAAAAGAAACAAGAAGGTACATTTCCTTGGGATGATTTATCAGTCTATTCACCGTTTAAAAGTTATTTCTTAACCACTCTGTGAAACATATGAGCTGAGAAATACCAAATACTGATGATGGCTCAGTGGACAGTCTGGCTAGGGATTCAGGCACAAATCCAAAGGAAAATCAGTTATTTCTTTAGAATTTTTGATATTTAGTGCTAATCTCATCTGTCTTGTAGGCATTAATTGTTTATCTCTGTCCAGTACACATGATATATTTTATACTCGATATTTATTAATTTTTAAAATAAACTTCGTGTTTCATATCAAGTATTCATTGATGGTGTTAGGTCATTTATAATTAGCCATTGAATTAGCCTCAAACTTGAATTATTCAGTGTAGGATAATACAAAAATGTCTCATATTTTGGACTTTGTAGTTTAAGATATATCTTGAAATTATTTTCACATTAATTGAATGTTTTTTTCAGCCTATTACTGGTTCAATGGGCCTCCCAGGTGATTCAGTGGTAAAGAATCTGCCTGTCAATACAGGAGACACAGAAGACATGGGTTTGATCCCTGGATCAGGAAGATCCCTGGAAGAAGGAAAGGCAACCCGCTCCAGTCTTCTTGCCTGGAAAATTCCATGGGCAGAGGAGCCTGGCAGGCTACAGTCAGTGGGGTCACAGAGTCAGACACGACTGAGTGAGCATGAGCAGAAACTGGTTTGACTGAGGATCTCAGGCTTGCTGAGCCGCAAACATTTTAGACCTTGACTTTACCGGTCAGATCCTTGTATCTGCTGTATTGTGAAGCTCCTTAGACATATTTCAGCTTGATTCTCTAACTTTTCATCTTTACTTATTAAAAAAGAAATCTCCCTATTGAGCATGTCAGCCTCTTATTCAGTTCACATCTCCCTTTTCCCTCTAGGGCAGTCTAGGTGTTCCTCTCCAAAGATCGGAAGGGGAGAGGTGAGGTAGCTGCCTGCAACTTTTCGTCTTCGCTCTTCTTTCTTGCGCTTGTTCCATGTGTGTTACAGTGAGAAGGGGGAGGAAAAAATGCAGGGTCGTTTGCCTTCTAGATTTTTCATGGTGCATTGGTTCTTCTCCTTTAAAAAAACTAGTTTGATTTATTTATTTAGTTTTGGGTCTTTGCATGTGCGGGCTCGTCCCTAGTTGCGGTGAGTGGGAGCTAGTGTCTGGTTTTGGTGCCCGGGATTCTCATTATGGTGGTTTCTCTTGTGGCACATGGGCTCAGGTGCTCCAAGGCACGCGGGGTCTTCCTGAATCCAGGATGGAACCCATGTCTCCTGCAGTGACAGGCGGCTTCTTTCCCACGGAGCTACCAGAGAAGCCTGGTTCTTTTTCTGCTTGTCTTTGGTTGAAAGTACTTTCTTTTTAGGCAAAGAATCACATATTGGCAATGGGGAGGTTACTCTGCCTATTTTTCCAGTCACCGTCCCTTACTGAGCTCACTGCTATATGGCTTGAACAGGGGGAGGCAAACAGCCCCAGAAGTTTCCATGGACAAAGAACTTTCTAGGACTTTCCTGTAGGCGTTGCTAGTCCTTCTGTGATGCACCTGTGTGTTCAAGTTGACTCCTAAGGGGCAGCTGCGTGTATCTTCCTGCCACGTGCATGCCCCATTGTCCCATGCAGTAGACGTCTCCAGGTGCAGTGGAGCTAAAGGTGCTAGAACAGTATACACAGTTAGTCATTTTCTCTTGCTTTTCCCCACCTCCCCTCCCCTCTGCCCCTCTTTCTTTAAATCTTCTCTGCTCAACTTGAGATGCACACGTCTTACACTTAGGGCTACACTCTCATGGGCTCATTTTTGCAAGTAGTTGGCTGTGAATTCACAAGCATGTGACTTCCTGAGGCAACAGGACAGGTGTGGACAAAGGAAGGCTCACATGAGTACATTGTGTTAGCTCAGTGCCCATCTAGGCAGCTGTACTGGTGCTGACCCTCCCCTCTACTTGGGGAAATTCACTGCAGCTGTGAAATAAGAATGTCTCTTGATTCTCCTCCACCCTTCTACTTGGCTTGCCTTATGTCTGTGTGAGAAAGCTAATCAACTGGTATCCCTGATACTTTCAAAGTCGTAGGGTCAGGCTATATAAACCTGGGTCAGATACTTGCAATTTTGTGTTTTGTTTTCTTATCTGTAAAATGAAGATGATGCTAATAACTACCTAGCATGGCTGTTGAGAGAATGAAATGAATAATTTCACATCAAGTGCTTGGAACAGTCCTATCAATAAATGTGGTCCTATTAATAAATGTCAATAATATATAGTGAGTTGGTCCATAAAGAAGGCTGACCACTGAGAAGACTCTTGAGAGTTCCTTGGACTGCAGGGAGATCAAACCAGTCGATCCTAAAGGAAATCAACCTTGAATATTCATTAGAAGGACTGATGATAAAGCTGAAGCTCCAATGCTTTGGACACATGATGTGAAGAGCTGACTCATTGGAAAAGACCCTGATGCTGGGAAAGATTGAGGGCAGGAGGAGAAGAGGGTGACAGAGGATGAAATGGTTACATGGTATCACCAACTCAGTGGACATGAGTTTGAGCAAGCTCCAGGATATCGTGAGGGACTGGGAAGCCTGGTATGCTGCCTTCCATGGGGTCTCAAAGAGTCAGACAACTTATCGACTGAACAACAATAACAACAATGACAATAACGTGTTCCTCTGGCTTGCTATTTAGTGTCTGTAAAGGAAGCCTTATGCAGGCTGGAAGTAGCCAGAGAGCTCATCAAAAAGATGGTAACTATAACCCTATATGCAAAACAGAAAAAGAGACTCAGATGTATAGAACAGACTTGTGGACTCTGTGGGAGAAGGTGAGGGTGGGATGTTTCAAGAGAACAGCATCAAAACATGTATATTATCTAGGGTGAAACAGATCATCAGCCCAAGTTGGATGCATGAGACAAGTGCTCGGGCCTGGTGCACTGGGAAGACCCAGAGGGATTGGGTAGAGAGGGTGGTGGGAGGGGGGACCGGGATGGGGAATACATGTAAATCCATGGCTAATTCATTTCAATGTATGACAAAAACCACTGCAATGTTGTAAAGTAATTAGCCTCCAACTAATAAAAATAAATGGAAAAAAAATATGCTTATTGTTCTCTGAGTTATGGGTGCCAAGGGCACATCCTGTATTTGTCTTCCAGCACACAGTGTGGTGCCTGGCACGTAATCAGGACTCAGTAGGAAAGACTTGAATGAATGAATGTGCTCTCAGCCCTACTTTAGTCCTTGGCATGGCCTCTTCCAGTGCAGCTCAAATGCCTTGGGCAGGGGAAGAATGAAGCCTCTGAAAGGCACAGGATTGGAATGATAATGCACAAAGTCCTGCTTACTAGATCACCTCTCCACAGACCCCACATTTACTTAGAAACCTTCAAAGAATTTTGTTGTTAAGAACCTACTTCCATTGTTCCTATTCGAAGCATCATTAGCACTGTAGATCTTTATACTTGCTGTGAAGGCTACAACAGGGTCAACTAAATAGTGAGCTGATTAATCACAGCTTCAGATGTTGCTTCTAACTCATGACTTACAGACTGACAGGCTCATCATTCTGAAATCATAATTTTCCCTAGGGAACAGGGTTTTTCTATAACAAACTTCTTTTTCCTTTCAACATGAAGGTTCTCGATAAAAGAAACACAATCTCTCTTTTTTCAAGAGTGCACTGCAGTTCTTTATACCTATTCAACTATATATATATATATATATATTTTTTTTTTTAAGAAGTCACAATGAGAGATTGATTCATGCACACATACCCGCAAAGAGAAATATGGGCTAAACCTGTAGACTTCATTCACTGCTTTCAGTTCACATGGCCACATGTCACCCAGAAATGTGCAGTTTAGCCTTAAGTCATAATGGTTGTGAGTTTGAAGTTTTCAGTTCACAGTCTGCTCCTAAAGCAATGTCTGAGAAAATATAGCAATAATTGCTCAAGTTCTGCACTTGTACTCAAGGTCTTGAGACTTTGGATTTTTGTGACTGAAACAGTATACTAAATCATACTACTTTTGACGAGATTCAGAATGAGATAAATATTTCCTTTAAAAGCTCCTGTGGCTCATTCTCTTTGATTACTGACCTTCTCAGAAGCTTAAGTACCAAAAAGTTATTAAGAAAATAGTAGTACATAATAAAAAGAAAAAAAATATTTTGACATTTGCAATGAAAAATAAGTCCCCTACTTCAATCTTAATCCCAGTGGCAACTTCTTTAAACATGCTAAGCTCTCTTTTCTAGTAAACAGCATCCTGTTTCTAAGAAACTTACATATTGCTATATGTTAGTCTAAAAATTTTAGGCTTTCCTGGCTTTTTATGAAGATAGGAGTTTTCTCTTGTATTAAGATCTCCTCTTAATCCTTTCTGACATAGTCATGCCATTGTTCTTAATTATTAGGTAATGCTTACTTCACTGTTCACAAACAAATATGACTTGACAGAGATGTTATTTTACCTTTCTCAGACATTTTACTTGTCTTGTTTTTCATGTAAATAATTTACTATCTTTTTTTCTATTTGTTTTAATTTTAAAAAGTTGTAATTATCATGAATATTTTGTTACCATGGGATTATATTTTTTCCCCCAGAACCATTCTTTCTGGAAGTCTTTATCCTATTGCTTCCGTCTTGTCTGTTGCTCTTTGGACTTGTTACACAAGGTCAATTTTCTGTATAACATAGGAAGCTCAAATCCAGTGCTCTGTGAAAACCTAGAGGTGTGAGATAGGGTGCGAGGTGGGGAGGAGGTTTAAAAGGAAGGGGACATGTGTATACCTAAGGCTGATTCATGCTGATGTATGGCAGAGACCAGTGCAATATCATAAAGTAATTATCCTCCAATTAAAAAGAAATACATCAATAAAAAATAAAAATGTAAATAAACTGGGACAGATTTATGTGATCTGATGATATCTCCTTCTAAATAATAGGAAATATGTTGACAGGAGAGACTCAGATATATGTCACTTATAATGAGGAAACTCTTAAGATCTGATATCAAAAATATTTACCTTTTTTCTGTTCTGTGTCTTATGCCTGATCAAACCCTCTTTTAGCCCATGGTGAATGGGTTTGGCTAGTTCTCAGTGGGTTTTGTACTTTGGAGTAACTCTTTCTGTCCTTGATATGCACATGTGAAATAAAGCAATTGTGATAACTTGAATAACTGAATAATTTCCAGGTGCTTAATTACCCTGATCCCTCATATTAATAGTGAATAACCTGAAGACAGTAAACAGAACCAGAAGCTCTCTGTTTCTACCTCTTCCAGATTAGCTTTTATGACAACCTTGTATTCTGGTCCTTTCACCTATATTTGAGGGCTTATGACAAACCATGTGGTTTGGCTCTGACTTTGGTATTACTGTAAATGAGAGCACAAGCTTAACTTGGTAATTATTAAGGAAAAAGGAATCCAATTTAACAAGTGTTATGGACCAAATATTTGCATCCCACCTCCTAATTCTTTTTTTAAACTTTCTATTTTATATTGGAGTACAGTTGATTAACAATGTTGTGATAGTTTCAGGTGGGCAACAAAGTGATTCAGTTATACATGTGCATGTATCTATTCTTTTTCAGATTCTTTCCCCATTTAGGTTGTTAGGTAATATTGAGCAGAATTCCCTGTGCTTAGGTTCTGTAGATCTTTGCTGGATAGCTATTTTATTTTATTTTTTAAAAAACTTTTTGTTTTATATTGAGGTGTAGCTGATTAACAAACAATGCTGGGATAGTTTTAGGTGAACAGCTAAGGGACTCAGTGATATGTATACATGTATCTGTTCTCCCCCAGACTCCCTTCCCATCCAGGCTGCTGTGTAACATTGAGCAGAGTTCCCTGTGCTATTCAGTAGGTCCTTGTTGGCTGTTTATTTTAACTGTGTCAATCCCCAACTCCCTAACTATCCCTTCCTCCCATCCTCTGTGTCACTCTCCAATTCTTATGTGGAAACTCTACAGCCCTCAGTGCATTAGGAGGTGGAGCCTTTGCGAGGTGGCTGAGATTAGATGAGGTCATGAGGGTGGGGTCCTCATGAATGGGATTAGTTCTCTTGTAACTATCTACCCTTGTAACTATGTAGAAGAAGTGGAGTAGCTCTCCTAGTCAACAAAAGAGTCCAAAATGCAGTACTTGGGTGCAATCTCAAAAATGACAGAGTGATCTCTGTTTATTTCCAAGGTAAACCATTCAATATCACAGTAACCCAAGGTTATGCCCCAACCATTAATGCTGAAAAAGCTGAAGTTGAATGGTTCTACGAAGACCTACAAGACCTTCTAGAACTAACACCCCCAAAAGATGTCCTTTTCATCATAGGGGACTGGAATGAAAAAGTAGAAAGTCAAGAAACACCTGGAGTAACAGGCAAATTTGACCTTGGAGTACAGAATGAAGCAGGGCAAAGGGTAATAGAGTTTTGCCAAGAGAACTCACTGGGCATAGCAAACATCCTCTTCCAACAACACAAGAGAAGACTCTACACATGGACATCACCAGATGGTCAATACTGAAATTAGATTGATTATTGCAGCCAAAGATGGAGAAGCTCTATACAGTCAGCAAAAACAAGACTGAGAGCTGACTGTGGCTCACATCATGAACTTCTTAATGCAAAATTCAGATTTAAATTGAAGAAAGTATGGAAGTATGGAAAACCACTAGACCATTCTTGTATGACCTAAATCAATCCCTTACAATTATACAGTAAAAGTGACAAATAGATTCAAGGGATTAGATCTGATAGGTAGAGTGTCTGAAGAACTATGGAAAGAGGTTCGTGACACTATACAGGAGGCAGTGATCAAGACCATTTCCATGAATAAGAAATGCAAAAAGGCAAAATGACTGTCTGAGATGACCTTGCAAAAAGCTGAGAAAAGAAGAGAAGTGAAAGGCAAAGGAGAAAAGGAAGGATATACCCATTTGAATGCTGAGTCCCAAAGAATAGCAAGGAGAGATAAGAAAGCCTTCCTCAGCAATCAATGCAAAGAAATGGAGGAAAACAAAAGAATGGGAAAGACTAGAGGTTTCTTCAAGAAAATTAGAGATACTAAGGGAATATTTCATGCAAAGATGGGCACAATAAAGGTCTGAAATGGACCTAAGAGAAGCAGAAGATATTAGGAGAGGTGGCAAGAATACACAGAAGAACTATACAAAAAAGATCTTCATGACCCAGATAACCACAATGGTGTGATCACTCACCTAGAGCCAGACATCCTCGAATGCAAAGTCAAGGGGGTCTTAGGAAGCATCAATATGAACAAAGCTAGTGGAGGTGATGGAATTCCAGTTGAGTTATTACAAATGCTAAAAGATGATGGTGTTAAAAGTGTGGCACTCAATATGCCAGCAAATTTGGAGTATTCAGCAGTGGCCACAGGATTGGAAAAGGTCAGTTTTCATTCCAATCCCAAAGAAGGGCAAAGCCAAAAAATGTTCAGACTAGTGCACAATTGCACTCATCTCACATGCTACAAAGTAATGCTCAAAATTCTCCAAGCCAGGTCTCAACTGTATGTGAACCGTGAACTTCTAGATGTTCAAGGTGGTTTTAGAAAAGGCAGAGGAACCAGAGATCAAATTGTCAACATCTATTGGATCATTGAAAAAGCAAGAGAGTTCCAGAAAAATATCTGCTTTATTGACTATGCCAAAGTCTTTGACTGTGTGGATCACAACAAACTGGAAAATTCTTAAAAAAACAAAAACAAACAAAAAAAAAACCTGGAAAATTCTTAGAGATGGGAATACCAGACCACTTGACCTGCCTCCTGAGAAATCTGTATGCAGGTCAAGAAGCAGCAGTTAGAACCCTACATGGAACAACAGACTGGTTCCAAATTGGGAAAGGAATACATCAAGGCTATATGTTGTCAACCTGCTTGTTTAACTTATATGTGGAATACATCATGAAAAATGCTGGGATGGATGAAGCACAAGCTGTAATCAAGATTTCTGGGAGAAATATCAATAACCTCAGATATGCAGATAATACCACCTTTATGGCAGAAAGCAAAGAAGAACTAGAGAGCCTCTTGATAAAAGTGAAAGAGGAGAGTGAAAAAGTTGGTTTAAAACTCAACATTCTAAAAACTATCATGGTATGTGGTCCCATCCCTTCATGGCAAATACATGGGAAAACAATAAAACAGTGAGAGGCTATTTTGGGGGCTCCAAAATCATGACAGATGGTGTTTGCAGCCCTGAAATTAAAAGATGCTTACTCCTTGGAAGAAAAGCTATGATCAACCTAGACAGTATATTAAAAAGCAGAGACATTAATTTGCCAACAAAGGTTCATCTAGTCAAAGCTATGGTTTTCCAGTAGTCATGTATGAATGTGAGAGTTGGACTATAAGGAAAGCTGAGAGCCAAAGAATTGATGGTTTTGAACTGTGATGTTGGAGAAGACTCTTGAGAGTCCCTTGGACTGCAAGGAGATCAAACCAGTCAATTCTAAATGAAATCAGTCCTGAATATTCATTGCATGCACTGATGTTGAAACTGAAACTCCAGTAATTTGACCACCTGATGCGAAGAACTGACTCATTGGAAAAGATCCTGATGTTGGGAAGCAGGAGAAGTGGACAACAGAGGATGAGATGGTTGGATGGCATCACTGACTCGATAGATATGAGTTTGAGCAAGCTCAGGGAGTTGATGATGCACAGGGAAGCCTGGCGTGCCGCAGTCCTTGGGGTCGCAAAGAGTCTGACATGACTGAGTGACTGAAGCGAACTGTCTGAGCTCATTTCCCCCTTTTGTCTCCACATAAGGATACAATGAGACACCAATTCTGCAGCAACAGGAGGGTCCTCACCATCCTGGCAACCTGAACTTGGACTTTCATCCCCTAGAACTGTGAAAAATAAACTTCCATTGTTTAAATGCCACCTGGTCTATGGGATTTTGTTATAGCAACCTGATCTAAGACAACAGGAAACATACATTTGAACTCTATTAATCAAGGTGACAGTCCTGTTAACTGTTCTGGGCTCCCGTTGGTGCATTTTCTGGCCAGAGTGCACATCTATGCACGGAGCTGTCTGCTCTTTCAGCACTCAGCATCAGAGAAATCATGTTCAGTCACTCATTCAGCAGAACCGACTGGGCTCCCAGGCTGTGCGGGCACCACGCAAAGAACTAGGAACACAATGGTGACAAAATACAGACACAGTCACTGTTCTCTTGGCGCCCTGAGTATGAAGGTGCCAAACAATAACTGAATATTTACACAGGGCTGTGTCATGACAAAGGAAAAACAGGGTTCTCTCAGGGCACAGCGCATGTGTTAAGTACTAAAGTCAAAGGCTGCTGTTATTCACCTCTCATGGAGGCAGTACCGTCACCAAGGAGGATCTTTGGAAATCCGGGCGAGCATTTTTGCTTACATCCCAAAATGACTGGAAGCATTTAGCAGGAGAGGAACAGTGTTATCCTACAGCTCACAGGACAGTCTTCTATACAAGATATTGTCTCATTTCACACAAGACTTTTGTACATATTTATGTGTTTAATCATCTGAGCTTGGAACTGAACTCCATTTTACATAGAAACACAAAGTATTTTTGCATGACTTTTAGCACACACAGTGGAGAAGGAAGTGGCAACCCACTCCAATATTCTTGCCTAGAGAATCCAGTGGACAGAGGAGCCTGGTGGGCTGCGGTCCATGGGGTCGCACAGAGTCGGACGCGACTGAAGCAATTTAACAGCATCAGCAGCTGCAGCATGCACAGAATTTTCCAACAATGTAACTTCAATATAAACTGTGGTGAGATTACACTTTTGTCAGGTGAGTTTATTTCTCTGCTTCAGTTCTTGTTTTAATAAAAATATGGAATCACAGGTTAAAGGATTTAAGACAACAGACAAGTAACTGTTCCCATTCAGCTCAAGCAGACAGATCTTTTATTAGACAGACACTCCCAAGACATGGAAGCAGCCCAATCCCAAAGCTGTCATCATCCTTACCTCTCTTGGCTTCCACCTTTTTATACTTCCTGTCTCCTACTTTTGTTTGTGCCCTGTAAAATAGGGCTTGAACCCACCACCAATCAATGAAGGGGGACGCAAATGGGCATCACTCAAAGCCAATTGACAATTACAAGTTGTATAACAGCGGGCTCTTTGTGTATGTCTTCCCATAATTCAGCCTGTTATAATCATGTATATATTTATGAGCCCTTAGTGGGCTCCTAGATACCTAAGGTTACTTGAGTAAGTCTCTGTGGTTAGTTTGTATCCACTGTGTGCCTAGGGCACATATTCAGGAGTTGGAAAAGTCTCTGTAGTTACTTTGTAGCATATCTGCCAGCTCCCCTGGGTGTGTCTGGTTTGGGGTTTAGAGATCAGCTTGCATCCTTTTCAGCTAGGTCACCCCTCCTTGCTCATCCCTATCTTCTTACCTAACACCTTATTTTGTTGGCAACTTGAAAGAGACAAGTGACCCTTTGTAGTTTGGACTCAGCCACAAGCAGACATGCCTGCAGCCTGACTGACTGCCTGGCTTGGAGCCTGTGGGTATAGTGCAGGGTTTCTCAGCCCTGACTGTCCTTAAGAATGATCTGGAGAGCTTCTATAAAGTACTGAAATTCAGGCCTCACTTCAAAGCAATTAAACCAGAATCTCTGGGAGTAGGCTGACTTCCTCATTACAAAACACTTCTCAGTTGATTATAATATTTGGCCGAGTGTTGAACATGTTGTTCAGTTTCTTTGATGAATTCATGTGTGCGTGCTGAGTTTCTTTAGTCGTGTCAAACTCTTTGTGACCCTATGGACTGTAGTCTGCCAGGCTCTTCTGTCCATGGGATTCTCCAGGCGAGACTACTGGAGTGGGTTGCCATGCCCTCCTCCAGGGGATCCTCCCAACCCAGGGATCGAAGCTGCATCTCTCATGTCTCCTTCACTGGAAGGTGGGTTCTTTACTCACCTGGAAGGCCATATGGGAAGCCCTTTGGTAAATTCAGGCTCTGCTTAGGCCATCCACCTCTCTGTCAGATCTAGAAGAGTGGTTTATTGGATCAATCTCACCTGGCTAGGTAGACCATTCCAGATTTAAGAGGTCATTGATTAGCTTCCTTTTTTGGGGGTTGCAGGTCCTGGTGAACATCATTATATACTCCTTTCTATCCTGTTAAATCCACTACTTCTGACAACATATTGACCCTTAAAAGATTTAAGCCAACAGTAATTTGATTGCCAGGGCTGAGAATAAGTAAATAAGTAGACTCCATGCAGATTTATGATTGTATTGTACAACACTAAGCACTGTATTGTACAATATGCTTTTGGTTAAAATTATCTAAAGAGGGAGAGGGAGAGAGTTATTTGTGTCAAGGCACTAAACATTTTTTTTTTTTTTTAAGTTGTATCAAGTTGAGAGGCATGAAAAAACACTTTTACTGTGGGAGGCTACATGTTGGGAGATTGAATCAACTCTGGCTGAGATAGACAAACTATACACACAAAAATGTTAAGCATCCTGTAGAGGAGATATTTGTTTGTAGAACCTGGTCTTGGGCCCTGGCTGTTTTGATTTATTTGATTCATACTCGTTTTCATCTGACTTCCAAGGTCTGTAAATCACCACCAGGGGGCCCTGAATGCGTTTTTATCTGATTTCAAGGACCATAGTCTCTTTCAATGAGCAGAGCTGATAAAATGTCCTCGGTGCAAATTGGAGGGGTGCCTTGGTCCCTGTTTAACATTTGGCTTTCTCCCGTGGATACTTTTGCCTAAAATCTAGCAGCAGCTGCTGAAATGGCTTTGATGTACTATGGGGTTTTACAATTTTTTACTGTAATGTTGAATAATCTTTTATGCCTTTGCTTCTATTTGATGAGCTAAGGTTTTGTGTAAATTTGATATTTGTTGTGGTAAGAAAAAAGGTTCTCTTCTTCTTAAATTAAAAGCAAAAAGAAAAAAACTTTTTCCCCTCTACTGTTCTACTGAGACAAAATAACTGGGAATTTGCAAAGTCTGTTCTGAGTGTGTGGTGAGTTTTCTTAACATCCCATTCTTTGCATCAGATCTATCCTGAATTTCCCTTAGTTATATGTCAAGAACCTTGAATTATTTTCAAATGAATAATTAATTGTGGTACCTGCAAGGCAACTGTTAATTGCTCAAAGGGGATAAAATTTGTAGCCTTAACTTTCAAGAAAGTTAATCTGAGCAATTTGTTTAAATTTTTAGAGAAATATTTTCTCACACTCAGATAACTATAAATAGTTTATGCATCATTTAAAAAGGCTAGTATTTTTTATTTAAGTGATCTCTTTTGGGGAGAAGGAATTCATACTGTTTAAAATTAGATAGAGGAAGTAAGGCTCTATTTACTGGGAAGATATGAAAGATTATTTGTTTATACTGCTTATATTTTGAGTTAATTTTTGTAGGTTTAGCATCACTTACCTGAGGTATAAGTAGTCTCAAGTATTTTGAAGAATTTTATAGTTTTACTGAAACCTGCATCGAATTCAAAATTAAAATATGCTAAATACAAATATTTAATAATACATGAAAAGATTCTAGTAAGGCTTGAATAAATAAGAACTAATCCAGAAAGTTCTCTGGCCCTATATTCAATGATAAACAGATAACCACTTGGCAAGAACTGGAAGGAGAGCTTCAAGTAACACAGATTTGGTGAGTAGGGAAGTCTTCTGAGACACTGTCCACATTTTAGATTTTATACGTATGTGAAATCACATACTACATTCTGTGCCATTAAAACGTGATTTCCCAAACTCTGAGCTTCCTTGGTGATTCAGACAGTAAAGAATCTGCCTGCAATGTGAGAGACCCAGGGTTGATCCCTGGTGGGGAAGATCCCCTGGAGAAGGGAATGGCTCCAGCATTCTTGCCTGGAGAATCCCATGGACAGAGAAGCCTGGGTGGGCTGCAGTCCATGGGGTCGTGAAGGGTCAGACACAACTGAGCAACTAACACTTTCACTTCATCTTCTAAGATACGTTTAGAAAAACAGATGCGTAACTCAAAATAGATCACTCAAGGTCCAGAATCTAAAGCCCATGTCATTTATTCAAGAAGGAGCCTCTCTGGAATCTTGATCCACCCACACTCCTAAGAAGACTGCTGTGATTCCTCTGATTTCTCATCTGCAGAAACCACGGTGCTGAGGGTGGGTGGGCAGAGAGAGCAGATGCAGGGAGTCATGCTGATAAGCAGCCATTGCCAGCATTGAGAAGGACACTGTAAAACGCATTCAGACTTAAAACAGGAGAGCAATTCTGGATGGTAATTTAGGGTCATTGAGCACAGGAGTAGCCTTCTATCTTCCACCAGCCTTTGAAAGTGTTACTGTGTGGTACCGGAGGTTTCTTGAAATAGGAAATGGCAGCCCACTCCAGTATTCTTGTTTGGGAAGTCCCATGGAGAGAGGAGCCTGGTGGGCTGCAGTCCATAGGGTCACAAAGAGTTGGGTACGACTGAGTATACCCGAGATTTCGATTGATGATTCCTAAAGTGTTGGTTTTCTGTGTTGTTCCTGGAATACCAAGTGGGGCGGAGGAAGCTGCCACACTCCTGTTTCTCATATCAGCTTTTCTTTTTATCTATTTCATATATATATGAATTATACATATAATTGTATAGTGAGGCTTCTCAGCTAAAATGTATAGCCAACATTTTAGAGTACAGTTTGGTTCCATAATGAGGCTGAGTCATTAAGAAAAGATTAAATTATACTCAGTCTTCTTTGTGTAAAAGGCAGAGAAAGATACAAAATATTTCAGAAATATTTGTGTTAAAATGGTGAAAATACAAGTTTTGGCACAGTGTGCTCTAAGGATATGTTTGTTGAATGGATAAATTACTGAATGCAAAGAAAGAAACTCAATGTATCAGAAAAGTTACCTTCCCTCACATCACTGAATAAATAAGGCAGTATTGAATGTGGCTCTTTTGTTGAATTTTTGTGTGTTTATAGATTCCTGGGTTCAGTCTTCTATTGTTCAGATGTTCAACTGTCTCCAAATCCCTGCAAGAATACTGGAGTGGCTTACAATCTCCTCCAGGGGGTCTTCCTGACCCAGGGATTGAGCCCAAGTCTCCTGCATTGGCAGGCAGATTCTTTGCCACTAGTGCCACCTGGGAAGCCCTAAGAACAACTCAAGTAGACAAGTGACATTTGGCAAGGCAGGTCTCAAAAGTGCCTTCAAGTATCATCCTGAAGTCTTAAAATGTCTTTACGAAATACATTATCAAAGTATTTGGAGTGAAAGCTGATGATCCATTCTCTTGCAAATGTGGAAATTGAGACTGACATCAGCTTTAGAGGAAATACAATTTATTTTGTTTATATAATTAATATGTTAATTAAAGAGAAACATACTTTTTAAAAGGTAACTGATTCATTTATTTTGTACATTGAATATCTAGTGCCAAGAAGCAGAGTTAAACATGGAATATATGTATATATATATATGTATACATATATATATACATACACATATACATGTATATACATGAATATATGTGTATTTTACAGTTCTTAACTATATAACTAGAATTATAAAACATAGCATGTATGTATATAAACATCACATATACATAAATATGTGTATATACCCTTGGTTTTATCTCTTGACTGCACAACCTAAAAATTTTAGTATTGACCCTTTACAAGAAAAGTTTGCCAACTCCTGTTCTACAGTCTCACCAACAAACACTTGGATGTTGACAGTCTCTTTAATTTCAGCTATTCTGATAGATCTGTAAATACATCACACTGTAATTTCAACCTTTATTTCTCTAATTTCCAAATACACTGTGTACCTGGCCATTTGGATGTCCTCCTCTAAGGAGTGTCTGTTGAGGTCTCTTGCCCATTTTTCCTTTGGGCTGTCTTTTTCTTACTGATAGATAATTCTTTACAAGCTCTGGCTATGAGACTTTGTCAATTTAAAGTTGCAAATTTCTTCTTCCATGCATAGTTTGCCTTTTAACTTTACAGTATCTTTTGATGAACAGAGGAGCTACACTTTTATTTACCTATATTTTCCTTTATAGTTATATTTTGTTTGGGAAGCCTTTAAAATTTTTTTTTTACCTTGATCATGCAAGCATTCCCCTAAATTAGCATCCGAAACGGTGGCTCGCAAACTTTCCCGTGCACTGGTGTCAGGTGGAGGGCTCATGTGAGCCCGGCTGTCTGGGCACACAGCTGCTCTCTGCTCCGGTGGTGCCGACCCTGCTGCTCTGGGGCCTACGCTCTAAGAACCACGGATCTAGAAGCTTTGTTGTTTTGGCTTTCGTGTTTATATCTATAATCCACCAGAAGTTATGAAGCAGCAGTTTTCATTTCTCTCATATGGAAATCCAAGTGCCATTTGCTGACCAGATAGTCCTTTCTCCACTCTTCTGTAAACCAAGTGTCCAAAAGTACATGAGTCTGTTTCTGGGACCTTCAGTCTCTACTGGGCTCTTCGCCCGCCCTGGGCCAGTCCCAGCTGCCTGTTCCTGCAACTTTGGTCAGTCTCGGTATAGAGGACGCTGCTCATCCTTCCTTTCCCTTCAATGCACGCATACGACCATCTTGTCAGTTTACACACACACACACACATATACACACTCTGTTGGAGTTTTCATTGAAAGTGAATTAAATCTATAAATTGGTTTAGAAGACGATATATTTATATTATTGAACCTCCTAGTTTGGTGCTTCTCAACCTTTTCCCCTAATATTTCCCTAAAGAATCTTCCTTAGACTTTTCCTCCTTAGTTACCCCCTACCTTCATGAAATGATAATGCCACAGATATATTATATATTTGTGCCTTACACACAGATAAGGACAGGGAGATTTCTCATCCCTCCTGAACCAGTTTTATTCTCTTGGGGGGAGATTTTACTCCTGTTGTGACTACATATCCCAATCCATAGTAAGGGTATCCATTTATTTAGCTACACCTTGATTTCTCTTAATAAAGTTTCTAATTTCCTGTCTAGCAGTCAAACACACTTATTTTTAGATTCACTTCATTTCAGTTCAGTCACCCAGTCGTGTCCAACTCTTTGTGACCCCGGGAATCACAGCACGCCAGGCCTCCCTGTCCATCACCAACTCCCAGAGTCCACCCAAACTCATGTCCATTGAGTCAGTGATGCCATCTAACCATCTCATCCTCTGTCATCCCCTTCCCCTCCTGCTCTCAATCTTTCCCAGCATCAGGGTCTTTTCCAATGAGTCAGCTCTTCACATCAGGTGGTCAAAGTATTGGAGTTTCATCTTCAACATCAGTCCTTCCAATGAACACCCAGGACTGATCTCCTTTAGGATGGACTGGTTGGATCTTCTTTCAGTCCAAGGGACTCTCAAGAGTCTTCTCCAACATGAAAGTTCAAAAGCATCAATTCTTCAGTGCTCAGCTTTCTTTATAGTCCAACTCTCACATCCATACATGACCACTGGAAAAACCATAGCCTTGACTAGAAAGACCTTTGTTGGCAAAGTAATGTCTCTGCTTTTTAATATGCTGTTTAGGTTGGTCATAACTTTCCTTCCAAGGAGTAAGTGTCTTTTAATTTCATGGCTGCAATCACCATCTGCAGTGATTTTGGAGCCCCCCAAAATAAAGTCAGCCACTGTTTCCACTGTTTCCCCATCTATTTCCCATGAAGTGATGGGACTGGATGCCATGATCTTGGTTTTCTGAATGTTGAGCTTTAAGCCAACTTTTTCACTCTCCTCTTGCACTTTCATCAAGAGGCTCTTTAGTTCTTCTTCACTTTCTGCCATAAGGATGGTGTCATCTGCATATCTGACGTTGATATTTCTCCTGGCAATCTTGATTCCAGCTTGTGCTTCTTCCAGCCCAGAGTTTCTCATGATGTACTCTGCATATAAGTTAAATAAGCAGGGTGACAGTATACAGCCTTGATGATGTACTCCTTTTCCTATTTGGAACCAGCCTGTTGTTCCATGTCCAGTTCTAACTGTTGCTTCCTGACCTGCATACATGTTTCTCAAGAGGCAGGGCAAGTGGTCTGGTATTCCCATCTCTTTCAGAATTTTCCACAGTTTATTGTGATCCCCTCAGTCAAAGGCTTCGGCATAGTCAATAAAGCAGAGATAGATGTTTTTCTGGAACTCTCTTGCTTTTTTTCGATGATCCAACAGATGTTGGCAATTTGATCTCTGGTTCCTCTGCCTTTTCTAAAACCAGCTTGAACATCTGGAAGTTCACAGTTCACATATTGCTGAAGCCTGGCTTGTAGAATTTTGAGCATTACTTTGCTAGCATGTGAGATGAGTGCAAATGTGTAGTAGTTTGAGCATTCTTTGACATTGACTTTCTTTGGGATTGGAATGAAAACTGACCTTTTCCAGTCTTGTAGCTATTGCTGAGTTTTCCAAATTTGCTGGCATAGTGAGTGCAGCACTTTCACAGCATCATCTTCTAGGATTTGAAATAGCTCAATTGGAATTCCATCACCTCCACTAGCTTTGTTCATAGTGACGCTTCCTAAGGCCAACTTGACTTCGCATTCCAGGATGTCTGGCTCTAGATGAGTGTGAGTGATTACACCATCGTGACTATCTGGGCCATGAAGATATTTTTTGTACAGTTCTTCCGTGTATTCTTGCCACCTCTTCTTAATATCTTCTGCTTCTGTTAGGTCCATACCATTTCTGTCCTTTATTGAGCCCATCTTTGCATGAAACATTCCCTTGGTATGTCTAATTTTCTTGACAAGATCTCTAGTCTTTCCCATTCTATTATTTGCGTCTATTTCTTTGCATTGATTGCTGAGGAAGGCTTTCTTATCTCTCCTTGCTATTCTTTGGAACTCTGCATTCAAATGGATATATCTTTCCTTTTCTCTTTTGCCTTTCGCATCTCTTCTTTTCACAGCTATTTGTAAGGCCTCCTCAGACAGCCATTTTTAGATTGACTCCTAGGGATTTGATATTTGGGTTCATGCCCTCCAGGGTTGGCTGTGTAGCTCCCAGGCAGTTTCAGGCGAACAAGTGTGGTCACTTTTGTGCAGGGCACCTTGGCTCCACATCTGGAGCTGGCCATCTAGCTTCCCCACTTCATCAAATCTTAATTTATAGGTTTCACTTTTCAAGACCTGCTGGTGAAAGTCCTACTGTAATTCCAAACCATTTTGTCACTTTCTCTATAAAAGAAAATGATATATATGGTTTTAAGAGCAGAACAGACATTTGGAAAGTGTTCATAACTAAGGTGTAAAAACAACAGTAATTATTTTTTTTCACGGTTTATATGAACAGTGTGAAAATGTGTCAGTAGATGGCACTGTTTCTTAATAGATAAAGAAAGCCCTAAACTGGTGGAGTAGGTTTGAGAAAAATATTTTTTTGTTAAACTGGAATTAAGAATAAGATAAATAAAACTAAAGAAAGTTCTGCAGAGTCCCCTGTGATCTACTTCTCTGGTGAGCTTAATTAAAGTCAATGAAGAAACTTAAGCTCTTCCACCCCCTCACTTGTGGGCTGTTGCTCTAATTGTGTCTTTTCCCAGGCCAGGCTGAAGTAAGTGACTGCGTATGGTGCACTTGGCGTGGCTAGAATAAAATCACCCAGACAGAAGCCCTGGGTGCCTCCTGCTTCTGCACAGAAGGCGATGCTGGTTGTTACCAGAACCATCTGTGTGGAAGATTGCATGAGACAGGAAAGGAAGAAAACCCAGAGCTTCTCCTCACTGTGATTTCTGTGCTGCAGACTGGAAGATCTGGTTGCAAATCCCGCCTCTGTCACGTTCTAGTATTTGCTCTTAGCAAACCGTTTAACCTCTCTGACCTGTTTCCTTAACTGGGAAACGGAGGTAATATCCACATGAGACAGAATGCTGTGAGACTAAAGGAGGAAACGTCGGCAGAACACTGAACCTGGCTCCAAGGAGTGAGCATGTGAGGTTGGGTTTTTCAGTCCCTGCCCTTCTGAGCTTTGAAAGCGGCATAGAGGGACTTCGTGATGGTCCAGTGGCTAACACTCTGCGCTTCCAGTGCTCAGAGCCCAGATTCGATCCCTGGTCAGGGAGCTAGATCCCACATGCCGCAACTATAGATCCCACATACTGCAACTAAGATCCCGAATGCCACAACTGAAAGAAATCCCATGTGCCGCAACTGAGACTTGAGGAAGCCAAACAAATACATAAATATTATAAAAGAGTAGCATAGAAAGCAGACCTTGTGGGATGTCAGTGGTAACGGTCGTGTGCTCAGGTGAGAAATGTCATTGAACCTGGTGACTTGCATTGCTCTCAGGTTTGAACTCTGCAACCCAGGAGTGTGACACTAGGCAGTAGAACCCAGACCTCTTTGCTTCCTGGCTCCCCCGAGGAGTTTAGAAAAAGCAGCAGTGACCCAGCCCCAGAGATTCCGATTTAATTGGCCCCAGGGGAGGAGGGAGTCAGGTCTGAGCTGATTAATGGGGAGCTGTGTTGAGATGCCCATTTACAGGGCACGATCTTTACCTGGTGTCACCTGCAGAGGTGAGACTGGGTCTCAGGCTTTGCATGTGGTTGCAGGTTAGTGTGTATCTGTGAGGTGTCAGAGCTGTTGCTTTCCTCCCGGACACTATGCAATCCGCTCAGGTGGTTGGCTCACAGGCATCTTTGGCAGCTGCTTCTGACTGGGCAGAGGAGCAGTTAAGATATAAGGGGCATGTTTTCCCCTCAGATGTACTCTTGAAATAGAGAAATAAGGCTCTGTGAGCAAGTCATAGTGAAAAGCTTGAGCTGCTGTATTTATTCTCATCTTTCCCCTCTCCTTGTGCTTCTGCCTCTGTGTATATATGTCTGTGTGCATGCCTATCTGCTGCTTTTCTGTTTTGTGTGTTTGTTCTGTTCCTTTCTATTGCTTCTGCTGTGTGTCTCTGCTCTCTACCTGTTTACATCTGTTTCTGTCTTTCTGTCTCTGCCCATCTCTTTGTCTCTCATTTGATTCCTCTTTTGGAACAGGGGCTGATTTATCTACCTCAAGGTTACTAAGAATGTTATGGCTCTGCAGAGAAACAGAACACATAGGGAGATCATGTTTGATTATGTAATATACATACAGTTATATAATCCTATAGGTTGGCACACATGATCATGAACACTTACAAGTCCTAAGATCTGCAGTCAGCAAGTTGGAAACCCAGGAGAGTAGGTGGAGTAAGTTTCACTTTCAGTCTAAGTCCGAAGGGAGGAGAAGACTGACACAGCAGTTTGAAGATAGGCAGAGAGAAATTCTTGGTTATTCAAACTTTCTGTTCTATTCAAGTCTTCAACAGATTAGATGGGATCCACCCACACTGAGAAGGCAATTTGCTTTACTCAGTCTACTGATTCAAATCTACTCCAGCAACAGATACACCCAGAATAATGTTGGACCAAATATCTGGACACCCATGGCCCAATCAAGTTGACACAAAATTCACTCTCACACTATAGAAGTCTGTATGTCTACCATCCTAGAACTTCTGGGTCACAGAAGTCTTAAAACAGGCTGACTGAGGGTCAAATCTAGCTCTCAGACATGTCCTGTTGGTCTCCTACCCTTATGCTCATGTTACATCCAGTGATGCTACATCCGAGGAGCTTCACTCTGTGCATTACCTGCCCTAGTCATGTTTTCTAGGTCATGACCAGGTATGAGGTCACTGAATATACGACCCCTTTCCTATCTCTTCTAATAGAGTCTAACAGAACTCTGATGGTTTATTTACATCACTGAGAATATCTAAAAACACTTCCAACTTGTTCTGGCAATATTACACAGCTGAAAGAATTCAGCAATTTGACTATGCAGCTACCTGATTTCTTCCCTGTCCTGCCTTGAGAACTCATCCCCTGATTGGCATCTGTGGAAAGAAGAGGATTTTGGTCATTTGTACTGTTTGCCAGGGTGAACCCCAGGGCATTTCAGTTGTTGCTGTTGTCTATCAGGAAAGAGAGTTTCCCCCAAACTTACTGTCTCTCATCCTGACTCCTTCTTTTAGGTCATCTCATGCTCCTTGCTCACTGGAATTTTGCCTGACATCCTCAGACATCTAAATCCTTTATCAGCCAGGGCATAGACTCCTGGGCTGCTCCAGATATACTGTCTTCTGGAAACACCTTGGAGTTTGAAAATACAAGTCTGTCAGTATATACATCCTAGGGTGAACCAGTTTGCAGGGCAGGAACAGAGGCACAGATGTAGAGAATGGACTCGTGTGGACACAGAGGGGGATGGAGGGGGAGGAGCTGAGAGAGTAGCATTGACAGATACACACTATCATGTGCAAAATAGAGAGCTCGTGGGCAGCTGTTACAAAGAACAGCGAACTCAGCTCAGTGCTCTGTGATGCCATAGAGGGATGGGACGGGAGTGGGTGGGAAGGAAGCTCGAGATGGAGGGCATCATGTACACATATAGCTGACTCACAATGTTGTCCAGCAGAAATTAACACAACATTGTAAAGCAATCACATTCCAGTAGAAAAGCAGAACTTAGGAAACTTAGAACAAACTGTTTTATCCAATGGGAATAAAAGAAAAGGCAGGTCTGTATCTAAATATATGAAAGTGAAAGTTGCCTAGTCCTGTCTGACTGTTTGCGACCCCATGGATTATACAGTCCATGGAATTTTCCAGGCCATAATACTCGAGTGGGTAGCCATTCCTTTCTCCAGGGGATCTTCCCAACCCAGGGATCGAATCCAGGTTTCCTGCATGGCAGGTGGATTCTTTACCATCTGACCCACCAGGGAAGCCCAAGAATACTGGGATAGGGTAGCCTATCCCTTCTCCAGCAGATCTTCCTGACCCAGGAATGGAATCAGGGTCTCCTGCATTGCAGGTGGATACTTTACCAGCTGACCTATCAGGGAAGTCCAACTAAAAATATAATAGAAATATAACACCCTGAGCTAAAGACTATGTAATTATGCTAGTGTTTTACATTCTTTTTCGAAAATCTTTGGGACAAATTATTACAATTTTCTTGTTTTATATGGCACATCGAAATATTTTCAACAGTGCTGTGTTTTGGAAAGTGTAGGGCAAAAAGCAGTCTCAAATATTAAAAAAATATATAATAATTTCTGTGCTATTTTTGCTTGTCAGGTTGGAGGCAGACAGGAGGCCTCTGGCACAGAGGAGACTGGAAGAGACAGAAGTGTACAGAACGGTGGTGGAGGAAGCAGAGGGCATGAGCCGTGGGCGATAGGAACCCCCCGAGGCTTCTTCACTCAGGATCCTCTTGGCAACACTGGCCAGTGATTAACCAGTCCCAGGAAATGTTCCTGTGCCTCCAGTCTCTAGGAGCAATTTCAGAATCAATTCGGGCCATTTCCCATCAATCTGGCAGTATACCCAGGTTTGCTATGGGAACTGGGGTAAACCAGAGACATTAATTCCGCTGGAGTTCTTAAAGCCAGTCAATTTAGGAGCAGGCTGCTTCTGGCCCTTCCAAGGAATCCAGATTTTAAAACAGGAATGGAATCAAGAGGCAAGGATGGCCCCATAGCATCCTGTGCGTCGGGCCTGGCCGAACACAAATTGTGAATTTGGTTCGTGGCCCCAAGGAAACAGATGAGAAGAAAAACAAAGACTGTGTCAGGAAGAAATGACTGATTTGCTCTGAGGAAACCTGTGTGGGAGGCCTCTGGGGATAACTTGGTTTTCTGAAGCTACCGAGTGTCAAAAAGAAGTGGGACCTGATCCGTGGGCAAGATCACTCTCAAGAGACTCCAGTCTCCTGACCATGACGTCTCCAGCTTGGCTTCAAAAAGGGCACCTATAGCACCTCCTGTGCTTTTCTCTGCCAAATTTCAGAACCAGAGTGCTTTCTGAGAACTGGAGGAAGTCTAGTGATTCGCACGGAATAGCATCCACAGATTTATCTTGCCACATTGCAATTTGCTCACTGGCGTCTTTCTTGTCATTAAACTCTAAGCTCCTTGTAAGCAAGGTAGCAAAGACTCTCTCCTTGACCCAACTTTAGTCAGGCTGCTCTGAGCCCTCTTCTGGTCTGGACTTTGATTTGGACCCTGTCCTTAGGCCACTTAGTCCAGTTTAAACGATAACCCTATGTGCAAAACAGAAAAAGAGACTCAGATGTATAGAACAGACTTGTGGACTCTGGGAGAAGGCGAGGGTGGGATGTTTCAAGAGAACAGCATTGAAACATGTATATTATCTAGGGTGAAACAGATCACCAGCCCAGGTTGGGGTGCATGAGACAAGTGCTCGGGCCTGGTGCACTGGGAAGACCCAGAGGGATGGGGTGGAGAGGGAGGTGGGAGGGGGGACTGGGATGGGGAATACATGTAAATCCATGGCTAATTCATTTCAATGTATAACAAAAACTACTGTAATGATGTAAAGTAATTAGCCTCCAACTAATAAAAATAAATGGAAAAAAAACAACAAAAAAAAAACCAAACAAACAAACAAAAAAAAACAAAACTCCTGCTGGGTCAGTCTATCAAAAAATCCCCTACCCTTCATATCTAATTAAATTCCCCACACTCAACATCTTATCACACTGCTCTGTCTTTGGCAAGACTACTGTTGAGTCGGTCTAGCAAGGATTCATGTCCCTATTGCTTCCTCTTAGTAATTTTTTATCCTACTCTTCTGCTGCAGACCCCTATGTCCTTGATATATTCAGGGTTGATCCTGATCTTCTCTCCTATTGCAACCGACCCCTCGCACCCCACGACATTACAGTGGTTCCTTGAATAAAGTCTTCCTTACTGTCTTAACAAGTGTCAGAATAATTTTTTCTTTCAAAAGGGGCAGCTTGACTTTGCACCCCTAGGGTCAAACATAGAAACTGGATGATATGGTCACTCAATTAATAATTTTTGAATGGACGAAGGAATGAAAGAAATAGGTGGCTTGGTTTAGCATTGCAAATGGGAGCTTCAAAGCCCACAGACCTGTGTTCAAATTCTTCTGATATTCACCAGCTATGAGCTGATGGGTAAGCTATTGTGCTCAGCTTCCTTAGTTGCAAAGAATGAGGAAAATATAATCCATTTTATAGAGTAGTTTCAAGGAGCAAACATGATAAAGTGAAATATCAGGTACTTGGTTTTTGGTCAGTGATGGTTATTATTGTCATTGCCATTTGTAAGAATAATGGGCAAAAGACCATTATTGGGTCTTTTGGGGCACCCATTTTGGGGCATGTAGGAAAGGTATAATACTGTCTAGATCTTCTCCACTTTCCCCAAGGATTCCCAATTTCCCATTCTGTTATGGACTGCATTGTGCCCTCTCAAAATTTGTATGCTGAAGCTTTAACACACAGTGTGACTGTATTTAGAGATAGGGCTTTTAAGGAGGTAATTAAGGTTAAATGAGGTATAAGTACTAGAGGCTAATCTGATAGGAATGATATCCTTCTCAGAAGAGAAAGAGACACCAGATCTCTCTCTCTCTCTCCAACACGTGCAGAGGAAAGACCATAGTAAGAAGGCAGCTGTCTTCAAGTCCAGAGGAGAGGTCTCGCCAGAAGCCAATCTTGGCACCTTGATCTTGGATTACCTGCTTATTGAACTTCAAGGAAACATTTCTGTTGTTTAGGACACTCAAGTCTGTAGCATTTTGTTACAGCAGCTGTAGCTGACTGGTGAATACACTAAGGCCTACTGTTTATACTTAGCTCCTCATTATGTAGACAACCCCCTCTGAATCTTACATGGTAATTTGTCTATCCATCATTGCATTCTTTACGTATTCAATCTGATTTTTTTATATCAACTCCATCTAATCCTTTATACTTTCCCCCCAGAATTTGGCTCTTCAAAGACTACAATTATCTTCTCATCAAACTATCTTTCAAAGGAAAATCAATATCTAGTATTTTGAGCATGTAATTTTTTGTGACTAAAGGGATAATTAATTTTGTAAATAAGACTTGAGATGACTGGAAAAAAATTGAAAAAAATTAATGTACATTGTGAAGGCTTCATGGAGAAGCTATATTGTGTATCAAGAAAAAATAATTTCATTATTTCAGCCAAAGAGAAGGTGGAAGCCTGCATTTAAAAGAATTAATTAATTTATTTTAATTGGAGGCTAATTACTTTACAATATTGTGGTGGTTTTTGCCATACACTGACATGAATCAGCCATGGGTATACACTGTCCCTCATCCCAAACCCCCCTCCCACCTCCCTCCCAGTCCTATCCCTCTGGGTTGTCCCAATGCACTGACTCTGAGTACCCTATTTCAACCATTAAACTTGGACTGGTCATCTATTTCATATATGGCAATATACATGTTTCAAAGCTATTCTCTCAAATCATCCCACCCTTGCCTTTTCCCACAGAGTCCTAAAGTCCGTTCCTTATATCTGTGTCCTTTTTTTGCTGTGTCGCATATAGAGTCATCATTACCATCTTTCTAAATTCCATATATATGCGTTAATATACTGTATAGGTGTTTTTCTTTCTGACTTACGTCACTGTGTATAATAGGCTCCAGTTTCATCCACCTCATTAGAACTGATTCAAATGAGTTCTTTTTAATAGCTGAGTAATATTCCATTGTGTATATGTACCACAGCTTTCTTATCCATTCATCTGCCAATGGGCATCTAGGTTGCCTCCATGTCCTGGCTATTGTAAACAGTGCTGCGATGAACATTGGGGTACATACGTCTCTTTCAATTCTGGTTTCCTTGGTGTGTTTGTGCAGCAGTGGGATTGCTGGGTCATATGGCAGTTCTATTTCCGGTTTTTAAAGGAATCTCCACACTGTTCTCCATAGTGGCTGTACTAGTTTGCATTCCCACCAACAGTGTAAGAGGGTTCCCTTTTCTCCACACCCTCTCCAGCATTTATTGTTTGTAGACTTTTTGATAGCAGCCATTCTGACCGGCATGAGATGGTACCCCATTGTGGTTTTGATTTGTATTTCTCTGATAATGAGTGATTTTGAGCATCTTTTCATGTGTTTGTTAGCCATCTGCATGTATTCTTTGGAGAAATGTCTATTTAGTTCTTTGGCCCATTTTTTGATTGGGTTTATATTTTGGGTATTGAGCTACAAGAGCTGCTTGTATATTTTTGAGATTAATTCTTTGTCAGTTGCTTCATTTGCTATTATTTTCTCCCATTCTGAAAGTTGTCTTTTCACCTTGCTTGTAGTTTCCTTCATTGTGCAAAAGCTTTTAAATTTAATTAGGTCCCATTTGTTTATTTTTGCTTTTATTTCCATTACTCTGGGAGGTGGGTAATAGAGGATCTTGCTGTGACTTAAGTCAGAGAGTGTTTTGTCTATGTTTTCCTCCAGGAGTTTTATAGTTTCTGATCTTACATTTAGATCTTTAATCCATTTTGAGTTTATTTTTGTGTATGGTATTAGAAAGTGTTCTAATTTCATTCCTTTACAGTTGGTTGACCAGTTTTCCCAGCACCACTTGTTAAAGAGATTGTCTTTTCTCCATTGTATGTTCTTGCCTCCTTTATCAAAGATAAGGTGTCCATAGATGCATGGATTTATCTCTGGGCTTTCTGTTTTGTTCCATTGATCTGTATTTCTGTCTTTGTGCCAGTACCATACTGTCTTGATAGCTGTAGCTTTGTAGTATAGTCTGAAGTCAGGCAGTTTCATTCCTCCAGTTCCATTCTTTTTTCTCAAGATTGCTTTGGCTATTCAAGGTTTTTTGTATTTCCATACAAATTGTGAAATTATTTATTCTAGTTCTGTGAAAAATACCGTTGGCAGCTTGATAGGGATTGCATTGAATCTAGATTCCTTTGGGTCATATACTCATTTTCACTATATTGATTCTTCCAATCCATAAACATGGTATATTTCTCCATCTCTTTGTGTCATCTTTGGTTTCTTTCATTAGTGTTTTATAGTTTTCTATATACAAGTCTTTTGTTTCTTTAGGTAAATTTATTCCTAAGTATTTTATTCTTTTTGTCACAATGGTGAATGGGATTGTTTCCTTAATTTCTCTTTCTGTTTTCTCATTGTTAATATGTAGGAATGCAAGGGATTTCTGTGTATTAATTTTATATCTGCAACTTTACTATATTCGTTGATTAGCTCTAGTAAGTTTCTGGTGGGGTCTTTAGGGTTTTCTATGTAGAGGATCACGTCATCTGCAAACAGTGAGAATTTTACTTCTTCTTTTCCAATTATTATTTCCTTTTATTTCTTTTTCTTCTCTGATTGTTGTGGCTAAAACTTCCAAAAGTATGTTGAACAATAGTGGTGAGAGTGGGCACTCCTGGCTTATTTCTGACTTTAGGGGAAATGCTTTCAGTTTTTCACCTTCGAAGATAATGTTTGGTGTGGATTTATCATAGATGGCTTTTATTATGTTGAAGTATGTTCCTTCTATGCCTGCTTTCTGGAGAGTTTTTTTTTTTTTTTTAATCATAAATGGGTGTTGAATTTTGTCAAAGGCTGCCTCTGCATCTATTGAGATATGTTTTTTATCTTTCAATTTGTTAATGCAGTGTATCACATCGACTGATTTGCAAATATTGAAGAATCCTTACATCCCTGGGATAAAGCCCACTTGGCTATGATGTATGATCTTTTTAATATGTTGTTGGATTCTGTTTGCTAGAATTTTGTTGAGGATTTTTGCATCTGTGTTCATCAGTGATACTGGCCTGTAGTTTTCTTTTTAGGTGGCCTCTTTGTCTGGTTTTGGTATTAGGGTGATGGTGGCCTCATAGAATGAGTTTGAGAGTTTACCTTCCTCTGCAATTTTCTGGAAGAGTTTGAGTAGGATAGGTGTTAGCTTTTCTCTAAATTTTTGGTAGAATTCACCTGTGAAGGCATCTGGTCCTGGGCTTTTGTTTGTTGGAAGATTTTTGATTACAGTTTCTATTTCCATGCTTGTAATGGGTCTGTTAAGATTTTCTATTCCTTCCTGGTTCAGTTTTGGAAGGTTATACTTTTCTAAGAGTTCGTCCATTTCTTCCAAGTTGTCCATCTTATTGGCATATAATTGCTGATAGTAATCTCTTATGATCCTTTGTATTTCTGTGCAGTCTGCTGTGATTTCTCCGTTTTCATGTCTAATTTTGTTGATTTGAGTCTTCTCCATTTTTTTCTTGATAAGTCTGGCTAATGGTTTATCTATTTTATTTATCTTCTCAAAGAAGCAGCTTTTAGTTTTTTAAATTTTTGCTATATACTCCTTTGTTTCTTTTTCATTTAGTTCTGCTCTAATTTTTATGATTTCTTTCCTACTAACCCTGGGGTTCTTCATTTCTTCTTTTTCTAGTTGCTTTAGGTGTAAAGTTAGGTTATTTATTTGTTTTTTCTCTTGTTTCTTGAGGTAAGCTTGTATTGCTACGAACCTTCCCTTTAACACTGCTTTTATTGACTCCAATAGGTTTTGGGTTGCTGTGTTTTCATTTTCATTTGTTTCTATGCATATTTTATTCCCTTTTTGATTTCTTCCATGATTTGTTGGTTATTCAGAAGCATGTTGTTTAGCCTCCATATGTTTGTACTTTTAATAGTTGCTTTTCCTGTAGTTGACATTAATCTTACTGCATTGTGATCAGAAAAGCTGCTTGAAATGATTTCTTTTTTATTTTTTTTTAATTTACCAAACCTAGATTTATGGCCCAGGATGTGATCTATCCTAGAGAATGTTCCTTGTGCACTTGAGAAAAAGGTGAAATTCATTGTTTCGGGGTGAAAAGTCCTATTGATCTAACTGGTCCATTGTATAATTTAAAGTTTGTGTTTCCTTGCTAATTTTCTGTTTGGTTGATTTATCCATAGGTGTGAGTGGGGTACTAAAGTCTTCTACTATTATTGTGTTACTGTTAATTTCCCCTTTCATACTTGTTAACATTTGCCTTACACATTGGGGTGCTTCTATGTTGGATGCATATATATTTATAATTGTTTTATCTTCTTCTTAGATTGATCATTATGTAGAGTCCTTCTTGTCTTTTTTCAGTCTTTATTTTAAAGTCTATTTTATCTGATATGAGTATTGCTACTCCTGCTTTCTTTTGCTCTCCATTTGCATGAAGTATCTTTTTCCAGCCCTTCACTTTCAGTTTGTATGTGTCCCTTGGTTTGAGGTGGGTCTCTTGAAGACAACATATATAGGGGTCTTGTTGTTGTATCCATTCAGCCAGTCTCTGTCTTTTGGTTGGGGCATTCAACCCATTTACATTTAAGGTAATCATTGATAAGTATGATCCCATTGCTATTTACTTTGTTGTTTTGGATTCAAGTTTATAAACCTTTTCTGTGTTTCCTGTCTAGAGAAGATCCTTTGGTATTTATTGATGAGCTGGTTTGGTGGTATTGAATTCTCTAAGCTTTTTCTTGGCTGTAAAGCTTTTGATTTCTCCATATTTGAATGAGATCCTTGCTGGGTATAGTAATCTGGGCTGTGGGTTTTTCTCTTTCATCACTTTAAGTATGTCCTCCCATTCCCTTTTGGCCTGAAGAGTTTCCATTGAAAGATCAGCTCTTATCCTTATGGGGATCCCCTTGTGTGTAATTTGGTGCTTTTCCCTTGCTGCTTTTAATATTTGCTCTTTGTATTTGATCTTTATTAGTTTGACTAATATGTGTCCTGGATTGTTTCACTTTGGGTTTATCCTGTTTGTGACTCTCTGGGTTTATTGGACTTGGGTGGCTATTTCCTTCCCCATTTAAGGGAAGTTTTAAACTATTATCTCCTCAAGTATTTTCTCATGCCCTTTCTTTTTGTCTTCTCCTGGGACTCTTATGATTTGAATGTTGGGGCATTTAACATTTTCCCAGAGGTATCTGAGGTTGTCCTCCTTTCTTTTAATTCTTTTTTCTTTTTTCCTCTCTGCTTCATTTATTTCCACTATTCTATCTTCCACCTCACTTATCCTATCTTCTGCCTCAGTTATTCTACTGTTGGTTCCCTCCAGAGTACTTTTGATCTCTTTATTGCATTATGCATTATTGATTGGCTCTTCTTTATTTCTTCTATGTCCTTGTTAAATATTTCTTGAATCTTCTCAATCCTTGTCTCTACTCTATTTATCTTTAACTCCATTTTGTTTTCAAGATTTTGGATTATCTGTATTATTATTATTATTATTATTATTATTATTATTTGAATTCTTTTCCAGGTAGACTCCCTATCGCCTCCTCTTTTGTTTGGTTTGGTGGGCATTTATCATGTTCCTTTACCTGCTGAGTATTTCTCTACCTTTTCATTTTGCTTAGATTGCTGTGTTTGGGGTGCCCTTTCTGCAGACTGGAAGTTCGTGGTTCCTCTTTATTGTGGAGCCTGCTCCCTGTGGGTGGGGTTGGACGAGTGGCTTGTCAAGGTTTCCTGGTTAGGGGAGCTGGCATCTATGTTCTGGTGGGTGGAGCTGGATCTCTTCTCTCTGCAGTGCAATGAAGTGTCCAGTAGTGAGTTTTGGGGTGTCTACGGGTTTGGCATGGCTTTGGGCAGCCTGTCTTTTAATGCTCAGGGCTGTGTTCCTGCTTTGCTGGAGAATTAGCGTGGTCTGTCTTGCTCTGGGACTTGTTGGCTCTTGGGTGGAGCTTGGTTTCAGTGCAGGTATGGAGGCTTTTGGGTGAACTCTTTTCTGTTAATGTTCCCTGGAATCAGGCATTCTCTGATGTTCTCAGTTTCTGGAGTTAAGCCTCCTGCCTCTGGCTTTCAGTCTTATTCTTACAGTAGCCTCAAGACTTCTCCATCCATACAGCACAGATGATAAAAAATCTAAGTTAATGGTAAAACAATTCTCCACAGTGAGGGACACCCAGAGAGGTTCACAGAGTTACACGGAGAAGAGAAGAGGGAGGAGGGAGATAGAGGTGACCAGGAGGAGAAGAGGGTGAGTCAAAAGAGGAGAGAGCAATCTAGCCAGTAGTCAATTCTGTAAGTGCTCTCCACAGTCTGGAACACGCAGAGAGATTCAGAGTTACATAGAGAAGAGAAGGGGGAGGGAGGAGATAGAGGTGACCTGGGGGAGAAAGGAACAGTCAAAAGGCAAGAGAGCAGTCAAGCCAGTAATCACACCGCTAAGTGAAAATGGATACTGAAGATTAGATTCTTAAAGGTGCAAAACTGATAACAAATACAAAAAAGCAAAGATTAAAAATCTAGAATAGAGGTTAGACTCTCAAAAGAACAATATTAAAAATACAAAACAAAATCAATCACAAAAATTATCAAAAAATATATATGAAATTTGCTTTAAAAATAGGGTCATTTTTTGCAAGGTAATAGTAGGTTATAAAAGTGAAAATTAAAAGAGTAATAAAAAACTTAAAAATATTTGAAAAGTGATCATAGTAAAATATATCTAGGAATTTCTCCGGAGCTGTGAGCAGTGTGGGGTCAGTTGTTTCAGACAGTTGCTTGTTCCAGCTTGTAGCTGTCCTCGGGGTCTACAGGCCCCTCCAATGCTTAGTCAATGTCAACTGCAGGGTTTTAGTCTGTTGCACGTGTCACTTCCAGAGCAGTTCCCTCCTCTTGTTTATCGTGGCTTCCTGTTTTGCAAGTCTCTCCAGTGTCTAATTTCCATCCTGACACGAGGGGGCGAAGGTGGTCATTTATTTAGGCGCACTTGTTCAGTTGTGCTGTGGGGAGGGAGGGACAGTGCAAGCAAATATCACTGGCGTGTGTGGGGAGCGCGCGCAGTGTCTGGGCCACACTGGCTCTGCCCCAGCTCATGGCGGCGCGTGCTTCCCGGGTCTACACTGCTCAGGCTCCAGGGTGTTCTCCAGGGGGCACTGTCCAAAGTGGGCTCTGCGTTTCGTGCACTTCCCAGGTCTAAGCTGCTCAGGTTCTCGGGTACTCCGCAAGGGCACAGACTTGGTTGGCTGTGCATTTTGTGCCCTTCCCAGGTCTGAGCAGCTAAAAGGCGACCAGGCGAGAGTCCCAGGTGGACTGTGCGTCTTAATCACCTCCTTGGGCCCGGCTGCTGGGTTTCCTGAGTATGCCGTGAGAGCACCGTCTCAAGTGTGTGCTGTGTCTCCTCTGGGGAGCTGATCTCAGGCTGTGACCCTCCTGGCAGATGTCAACCGTCCAGGATCCCAGGAAGACATGGTTAGCAACCCGGAGCCTGCTCACAGTTTGGTGGAGGATGCTGGTCTCTGGGGCCGAGATTGCAGCAGCATCTTGCCTTCCAACTCTGGCTGTCGCTCACAGGCCTTTCTGCCTCTGGAGGCGGGGAGGGGCCCGTACGCAACTGGCTAGCTCTCCTTTGGTATTCGCTCAATCCTTTGTTCTGTGAGTAGGCCAGGCTGCGCATTAGAGCCTTTCACGGGAAAGTTCTCTCTTCTTTTTCCTCTCTGGTGATCCCACAGTTTGGGTTGCTATCTCACGTTAGCTCCCTCAGATCGTCCTCAGGGCATTCAGGCCTGGTCCTTACTCTGACCACTGATGACAGCAGCCCACGCCTCCCTGTCCAGCCCCTGCTTGCTGGTGGTGGATGTGAGCGTCTGGGCTACTTCTCCCCCGGCAGTTGTGGCTAGGTGCATATTCTGTGGGTTTTTTTCCCCTCCCGGTTATGTTGCCCTCTGAGATTCCAAAACTCCCCACAGACCCACCTGTGAGAGGGTTTCCTACTGTTTGGAAACTTCTCCTTCACGACTCCCTCCCCAGGACGGGTCTCTGTCCCTAACTCTTTTGTCTCTTTTTTTTTGTCTTTTATATTTTGTCCTGCCTCCTTACAAAGATAATAGGCTGCCTTTCTGGGTGCCTGGTGTCCTCTGCCAGCGTTCAGAAGTTGTTTTGTGAAAGTTGCTCAGCGTTCAAATGATCTTTTCATGAATTTATGGGAGAGAAAGTGGTCTCTCCGCCCTATTCCTCCACCATCTTGGGACCACCATAAAGCCTGCATTTTTAAAAAGCATTAAGCCCATTAATGCTTGTCATTCAACTTTTAAAAAAGCAAATCCCTTCCCTTGATACCATTTGGGTGAGCAGATGTTCTGGTTATTTCTTGCCTAACAAACCAATGCATAATTTAATGGCTTAAAATAATGATGTTTGTTTATTTTGCCCCTGAATCTGAAGTCTGGCCAGGGGTCGGCAGGGACAGTGTGTTTCTGTGATGAGATCTTGGACAAGTCTACTGTGAACTGCCTACTGTGAGCCACTTCCAAGGTGGCTCATTCATAGAGCTGGAAGTCTGGTGGCTCAACTAGACTCTGGGTCAGAGCCTCCTTTTCTCTCCAAATGAACCCCCATCCCTGCAGGCTGCTTGGGCTTCCTCCGAGTATGGTAGCTAGATCCGAGAATGAAGTCTTAAGAGACAAGAAGGAAGTAGAAGCTGCCAGTTGGTAAGGACTGATCTTGGAAACTGGCATGGTGTCACCTTTTCTTTAATGTATTGGTCAAGTTGTTATGGAAATCAGATTCTAGATGAGGGGCCCTAGACCTCTCCTCTTTATGAGAGGCCTGTCCGAGAATTTTGGGTTCATGTTTTAAATATGGCACAGCAGATGGTATATATATTGTGTGTATGTATGCTCAGTATGTCTGACTCTTTGTGACTCCATGGACCATAGCCCACTAGGTTCCTCTGTCCATGGAATCTTTCAAGGCAAGAATACTGGAGTGGGTCAGCATTTCCTACTCCGGGGGATCTTCGTTCTCTTGTGATTCCTGCACTGGCAGGTGGATTCCTTACCACTAGCACCACATGGAAGCCCATGGTATATAGGGGTTCTCATTCTGGCTATATTTTAGAAATATTTGAAGTTAGAAATAAAATACTGATACTTGAGACTGATGAAGGAGGTAGATGGGCTCTACCCAGGGTAAAGAGATAGGAGATTCATTTTCTGTGGACCAAATCTCTAAGACAAGGATAACAGGACAATTAAGAGACGGGGCTGGGCCCTGCCCAAGCCATATATTTCTCATTATCGAAGTCAGGAGACCATCCCAACCACAAATGTGCGGAAGGGCTCCTTGAAAGTTAAAAGGGGAGTTATGTTAAGAGTTGCTCTTCAGTTCAGTCACTCAGTCATGTCCAACTTTTTGCGACCCCGTGGACTGCCACATGCCAAGCTTCCTTGTCCATCACCAACTCCCAGAGCCCGCTCAAACTCATGTCCATCACATCAGTGATGCCATCCAACCATCTCATCCTCTGTCGTCCACTTCTCCTCCTGCCTTCAATCTTTCCCAGCATCAGGGTCTCTTCCAAGGAGTTGGTTCTTCACATTAGGTGGCCAAAGTATTGGAGTTTCAGCTTCAACATCAGTCCTGCCAATGAATATTCAGGACTGATCTCCTTCAGGGTGGACTGGTTGGATCTCCTTGCAGTCCAAGGGACTCTCAAGAGTCTTCTCCAACACCCCAGTTCAAAGCCATTAATTCTTTGGTGCTCAGTTTTCTTTATAGTCCAACTCTCACATCCATACATGACTACTGGAAAAACCATGGCGTTGACTAGATGGACCTTTGTTTGTAAAGGTTGTTGTCTCTTCTTTTTAATATGCTGTCTGCTGCTGCTGCTAAGTCACTTCAGTCGTGTCCGACTCTGTTCAACCCCATAGATGGCAGCCCACCAGGCTCCCCTGTCCCTGGGATTCTCCAGGCAAGAACACTGGAGTGGGCTGCCATTTCCTTCTCCAATGCATGAAAGTGAAAAGTGAAAGTGAAGTCGCTCTGTCGTGTCTGACTCTTAGCGACCCCAGGGACTGCAGGCCCCCAGGCTCCTCCGTCTTTGGGATTTTCCAGGCAGGAGTACTGGAGTGGGTTGCCATTGCCTTCTCCAAATATGCTGTCTAGGTTAGTCATAACTTTTCTTCCAAGGAGCAAGTGTCTTTTGATTTCATGGCTGCAATCACCATCTGCAGTGATTTTGGAGCCCCCCAAAATAAAGTCAGCCACTGTTTCCACTGTTTCCCCATCTATTTGCCATGAAGTGATGGGACCAGATGCCATGATCTTAGTTTTCTGAATGTCAAATTTTAAACCAACTTTTTCACTCTCCTGTTTCATTTTCATCAAGAGGCTCTTTAGTTCCTCTTCACTCTCTGACATAAAAGTGGTGTCATCTGCATATTTGAGGTTATTGATATTCCTCCCAGCAATCTTAATTCCAGCTTGTGCTTCATCCAGCCCAGAGTTTCTGATGATGTACTCTGCATACTAGTTAAATAAGCAGACTGACAATATACAGCCTTGATGTACTCCTTTTTCTATTTGGAACCAGTCTGTTTTTCCATGTCCACTTCTAGCTGTTGCTTCCTGACCTGCATACAGGTTTCTCAGGAGGCAGATCAGGTGGTCTGGTATTCCCATCTCTTTAAGTATTTTCTACAGTTTGTTGTGATCCACACAGTCAAAGGCTTTGGTGTAGTCAATAAAGCAAAAGTAGATGTTTTTCTGGAACTCTCTTGCTTTATTGATGATCCAGTGGATGTTGGCAATTCGATCTCTGGTTCCTCTGCCATTTCTAAATCCAGCTTGAACATCTGGAAGTTCACGGTTCACATACTATTAAATCCTGGCTTGGAGAATTTTGAGCACTACTTTGCTAGTGTGTGAGTGAGTGCAATTGTGTGGTAGTTTGAACATTCTTTGGCATTGCCTTTCTTTGGGATTGGGATGAAAACTGACCTTTTCCAGTCCTGTGGCCACTGCTGAATTTTCCAAATTTGCTGGCATATTGAGTGAAGCACTTTCACAGCATCATCTTTTACAATTGGAAACAGCTCAACTGGAGTTCCATAACCTCCACTAGCTTAGTTGGTAGTGATGCTTCCTAAGGCCCACTCGACTTCACATTCCAGGATGTCTGGCTCTAGGTGAGTGATCATACGCATAGCCCTCTTTGGTAGGATCCACCTTGGCTAAGAGATGTGCATGCATACATGGGAAGATCCTGAAATATTCCAAGTATGGACTGTGAACTAGGCAAATCAGAATGACTGGGCAAAGGAAAACCAGAAGAAATGTCCCATAAAAGTAACTTAAATTTCCATGAGGGTGCGACTCAGGGAGTCTCTCTGAGTTCTCCCGCGTGTCTATCCACACATACTGTAGTTTTTTTCCCTCCTAATAAACACTACTTGTTTTGCTATGTTCTTTCTGAAAATCCCTTTCTGCAAAGTCAAAGGGCCAGGGCCTTGTCACTGATCATTGGTCTAGTGGCTAGGATTTGGTGCTTTCCCAACCTCTGGTTGGGAACCCAAGCCCCGCTTCAAGTCACTGCAGGCCAAAGCCGGAGGCTCAGTTCAGTTCAGTTCAGTTCAGTCGCTCAATCGTGTCAACTCTTTGCGACTCCATGGACTGCAGCACACCAGGCTTTCCTGTTCATCACCAACTCCTGGAGCTTGCTTAAACTTATGTCCACTGATTCGGTGATGCCATCCAACCATCACATCCTCTGTCTCCCTCTTCTCCTCCTGCCTTCAATCTTTCCTAGCATCAGGGTCTGGGAAGGAGATGTTTCTCTCTTCATTTAGATGATTTTCCAATGAGTCAGTTCTTTGCATCAGGTGGCCAAAGCATTGGAGCTTCAGCTTCATCATCAGTCCTTCCAATGAATATTCGGGGTTGATTTCCTTTTGGATTTATTGCTTTGATCTCCTTGCAGTCCAAGGAACTCTCAAGAATCTTGTCCAACACCACAGTTCAAAAGCATGAATTATTTGGTGCTCAGCTTTCTTTCTAACACTGAGGCTACCCAAGATCATATCTGCCTCAAGAGATTCTGGTTTAATTGGGTGAGGAGAGGCTCAAGAATCTATATTTAACAAAATTTAAAGTGATCTTGAAAGGCAACTTTGGTCTGTGGGTCAAAGTTCCTGTGTGCAAGGATTGACAAAAAGGGTAAAGATGAGGCTCCTCCAGCCACCCAGAGCCTGATGCAAGAAGACAGCTAAAGAAGCTGGCCTGACTTATTCCAACACCACTGCCTATAAGATAAATTGCTTCCAAAGGTGTAGAGGGGAAAATCTTTCAAGTATATTGACCTGCCATCATCATACATGCTTTTTCTCATTTTACATTTTACCTGAAATTTGTAAATATTACAAAAAAAATCAATAATATGCCATATTGCCATAATCTAATTTGTCTTTTCTGATTGTGTGAAGCATGGGTAGGCGTCTGGCATCACATTTCCAGGCCTCGGAGAGCAATGTTAAACATTTATAGTGCACTTAATCATCTGTCAGAAATGTACAAAGGCATTATGTCTCATTAATAATTATTAAATCATTGAGTTGCACAGAAGATGTTTCCCTCTCCACTTACATAATGACCAGTAACCACTAAAATGGGGGCCATTTGTGATGCACAACCAGCACATCTGATAGTGGCAATCTGCTCGAGGAAATTAATAAAAAATCTTATTAAGAGATAGGCATTTAGAAAGGAAGAAAACATGCATATAGATGCTGTAATATTTAGTCAGGCCAAAGAGATGCTCCCTCCCTGTTCAGAGTCATGTTAAAATTCAGTCAGGTAATTGCTAAGAGTGAAGAGATGTGAAAGAAAATGATCTTATTTGCTTTTGGAGGTTAGATAACTCATTTCAAAATGCCCAGCTTTGTGCTTTTATTCATAAGTATATGTATCATTTTATGAGCAAAAGAGGTACATATTTTGATTTGGAATAAGGCTGGGATGGAACGTGCAATTTTTCAAGACTTGCATTTTATTTCCGATGCTGTTCATGAGGATTTTTTTAAAATTTTGTAAGAATTTTTAATATCAAGCAATGTCATTTTAGCAGCATATAATACAAGAATTGAATTACATCTGTGGTAGATGCCATCTCCTGCCTCCCAATATTCAGTCCAGAGAATGTAGAGATTTAGCCTTTAAAAATTTTGCAAGCTATATTTGTTTTTACAGTAGCTGATATGATCAGCGATTTCTATTTTTCATTTTCAATCTTAAACTTTCTTCATTCTGAGTAAAAGTGAAACTTCCTAATCTATACATGTGACAATTACATGATCTAGTCAACTAAGGTGGTGGATTAAGTTTGTGTGGAATTGTTATGGATGTCACACACTATCTGGTTTGCTCTGACATGACATTCTATGCCATCAACTTTCCTTTAGTCAAACTTTTGGAATCTTTCACATGTTGCTCATTACCATGCTAAGGCTGGGCTTTGGTAAAAAGTTGTATGTTTAATAAAACACACAATATTTGCCTTCATTCTCCCAGCTCTATGCCAATACCCAGTTACCACTTTGCTTCCCGCCATTAGTTATTCCTCTGCACAGTTGCTAAACACAGCCTTCCCATAGACCTTTGAACCACTGTGGGCTGAAGCACTGGTTAGTTGGCACTTATGAGGAAATCATCAGATTATCTTGTGTGTATTACCATATCTCCCAGAGGTTTTGGGAAGGAGGACCACATTTAAAATACTTCTTAAAATTTGGTAAGATTGACTTTCCTGTTAGTTTGTCTGAACAGATTAATACATTTCTCTCCATTACCCACAAAGTCTTCCCTGGTAGCTCAGTTGGTAAAGAATCTGCCTGCAGTGCAGAAGACCAGGGTTCAGTCCCTGGGTTGGGAAGATAACCTGGAGGAGGAAATGGCAACCCAATCCAGTATTCTTGCCTGGAAAATCTCATGGACAGAGGAGCCTGGCGGGCTACAGTCTCTGAACCTCAGGGGTTTGCAAGGGTTTGACCTTACTTGGGAGCTGCATTATCCATAAATGATTCAAATCACTTAAAAGAGTATGTTTAATTTTTCAAAACACCATAAATAGGATTAAGTGAGATTTGTGTATATTGAAGAATCCTTTTATTCTAGGGATAAATTCCTCTTGATCATGGTGTATGATCCTTTTAATGTGCTGTTGGATTCTGTTTGCTAGTATTTTGTTGAGGATTTTTGTGTCTATGTTCATTAGTGATGTTGGCCTGTAATTTTGTTTTTTGTGTGTGACATCTTTATCTGGTTTTGGTATCAGGGTGATAGTGACCTTGTAGAACAAATTTGGGAGTGATGGCCCTAGAATCTGTCATACAGAGTGAAGTAAGTCAGAAAGAGAAAAGCAAATGTTATATATTAATGCATATATGTGGGGTCTAGAACAATGGTTCAGATGAATCTATTTTCAGGGCAGAAACAGAGACACAGACATAGAAAACAGACATGAGGATGCTGTGGGGGAAGGGGAGAGTGGGACTAAATGGGAGAATAGGATTGACATATATACACTACTGTGTGTGAAATAGATAGCTAGTGGGAACCTGCTCTGAAGGACAGGAAGCTCAGCTTAGTGCTCTGTGATGACCTGGATGGGTGGGATAGGGACGGGGAGGGAGGTCCACGAGCAAAAGTGAAAGTGAAAGTTGCCCAGTCATGTCCAACTCTTTGCGACCCCATGGCCTAAACAGTCAATGGAATTCTCCAGGCCAGAATACTGGAGTGGGTAGACTATCCCTTCTCTAGGGGATCTTCCCAACCCAGGAATCGAACCAGGGTCTGTTGCATTGCAAGTGGGTTCTTTACCAACTGAGCTATCAGGGAAGCCCCACAAGCAAGGGGGTATATATATTTTTAGCTGATTCACTTCACTGTATAACATAACATTGTAAAGCAATTACACTCCAATAAAACATATATGTATATTCACACACACACACACACACACACACACACACACACACACACACACAAGAATTAGGTTAGAAACAAGGAGAAAAGTTATTGGTGGAGGTATGAAAAGAAGCCAGGAATGAAGGCAAAACAAAAATGCAGGGCATGCAATCTGTTACTCTTGAAACAGATGGGCCTCAGATTGTTCTGTAAGTATTCTAGTAACTAAATGAGAAGGAACATTTGATTGGCTATACTATTTAGAGTATATGAGAATAAAAAATCCATCCCTAAGGAGAGGCACAATTCATTTTGATGTTACGGCAAGAATAACATTCTTTCTGGGATTCACACTAATGAGCACACCATATAATGCAACAGTGTCCTAAGCATCCTCCATGTAGTGACCTGGGATTCCACCGGGGTGTCTCTTGTGTTTCTCAGTGTAGATTGATAGCATCACACCAAAGCCCAAGTCAGAAAGCCTTTGGAAGTATGCAAAGGAAAGGGGGCAAAAACAGCCTTTGTTCACAAATTCCTGCTTATCTAGCTTAATTTAAGAGTGGACTTTAGAATATCGGATGGAAGGATAAAAATGATAGATTTTACACATTCTCCAAAAACACTTATTTTTCTTTAAATTCAGCTTTTGATAAATACCAGAAGCCAGCAGCATGTTTAATGTTCTGGGCAAAGGCTTAAGCTATGTACTTTTTGTGTCAACATTGAAGGATGAATCCAGAGGCCCTAACAGCTAGATAAGGGGGGTAAGGTTGACATACCCTATGGAAACTGAGCCGCTGAGGGAGGGCTTACCTGAATCAATGTTAGTCCCACTCAGGTAAGAGGTGAGCTGAAAGAGTCTCTGTGCAAGGGCAGAAGGCTTAACTGTGATTTACTCTTCCTAAGTATTTTTGCAATTTCTATTGCAGGAACATGAGAATCAAAGAAGTGGGGCCAACAAATGATAATAGTCAAGGTGAGCCATTGCCAAAGGCAGGAGGAGCGAGGAAGTCAGATTTCTGATTTGTGCAGGTTCTAGGACATCTAAACAGTTTTCTGGCAAAGCATTTGACTTACTTGTTGCTTTATTCATGCAATAAGCAAAAATGCGTGCTTTAGTCCTCTATGCTTTTTTCATTCTCATCTTCCACAGATAAATCAATCTTTCTATGCCTTCTCCTGGGGGTTTTGGAGCTCACTATTTGTCTTCTGACTTCTCAGCACAAATGACTCTAAGAGCAGGTGACCAAGCCTATTCACATGGTCATATAAGAACTTCAATACTATGTTCTGTTACTGACAGAAATCCTGGTCTCATGGTTTCCATCTCCTTGTTTTTAAATTGAGTAATAAGATAATGGCTAGAAATTACTGTTAGCAACGCAGATAGGAGAGGGTCATTCTAACTTCCTCACTAGAATAATTGTTGGGAAGCCATAATTTTATGCTGAATAATTTTGAGACCTCATTACTGAATCTGCAAGGCTGTTTTTTAAATGTCAGTAATGGTAGAAAAAGATCCTCTATTCCTGAAGACCAGCAGGGCACTAGCAGTACAGAATGTTCTCATTAAAACTTCCCTTCTCTTTTTAAAATAGACGATCAAGGACACCCCAGTGTTTCCATCATTTCAGGAGATGAATACATACATGAGGAATGGTACATAGGAAGACTCAAATCTTTACAATGACACATGGAAGTTCACATAATAAGAGAAAATTGTATCTGGAAGGGAATGGCTAGCCAAGCCTCCTCACTTTGCAGGTGAGTAAACTGTGATCTTCAAGGGAGGCAGTACTTACAAATGTCACAAAGTTCACAGCAGAGCAAGTCTTGAGTTCAGGGCTCCTCTTTATGAATCTGGTGGTTGTCCCATTCCTCCTTTCTTCCTACAGCATCTGCCTGATGTTGCCACAACGTGCTCAGACTTGGTGAGATGGATGGTGACTATCATGGTAATGTCAACTGACATCTAAAAGTTGAGAGTTATGTTTTATTTGGCGGACTTTCTGAGGACGTCAAGCCCAGGATGCAGCATCTCAGATAACACTGGGAAAACTGTTCTAAAAAGACAACAGGGGTGGGGGGCAGAATATCCAGGAGATTTTGCAACAAAGACCAGATAGTAGGAACAGGATCTTCCCAACACAAGAACTGAACCGGGATTTCCTGCATTGCAGGTGGATTCTTTACCAACTGAGCTGTTAGGGAAGCCCCAAAAGATTACTGCAAAAAATAAGTAAAGAAAGAAAGAAAGAAAGAAAGAAAGAAAGAAAGAAAGAAAATGAAGAAAAGCAGATATCCCAGGTTAAGGAATTCAGCACTGTTCTGTGTATGGGAAGATGCAGGATTCTGGGCTCGCTGAAATCACTCCTTTGATAGGCACCTCAGCTGCCTGGGGCCAGCGGACTGTGCTTTCTCATCCTGGGCCTCCTCTGGAAGTACAGTTGGGCGGCTGCAGCAGCTCCCTGCTAGATGGGCTCATCTCCATCCCGAGTTCCCTCGGGGGTCACCATCTCAGCAGCTGAAGTGTGATGACTTGATGGCTGCAACCTCCTTTGTTTACTGATATGGCAGGTAATATTTTAGTTCTCAGTGATTGCGTTCCCCTTTGCTTGTGGGTATAATGTAGAATGAGTCGTGTGAGAGGCGGTTTGCTGGTGCCCTTTGGAAAAGCTCTGCCTCTCTGACAAGACGAGGCCCTTGAGATTCAGGTCCCTTTGCTAGCACTCCCTTGCTTTCTTTTTTGGATCCTCTCATGGGAGGATGCAAAGTGGATGCAAAGTTAGAGCTATGACAGGTCCTCTTGTGACCATAAAAGCAGATTGCTGCCTTTGTACTGATGCCTGCAGATTAGAAGGAGAAAATTAGTCTCATCCTTGTGGACACAGTTGATCTTCTGAGCACCTGTGACTGAGTACTTGCCGGCTAAGTTGCTTCAGTCATGTCTGACTTTTTGTGACCCCATGGACTGTAGCCCACCAAGCTCCTCTGTCCATGGAATTCTCCAGGCAAGAATACTGGAGTGGGTTGCCATGTCCTCCTCCAGGGGATCTTCCTGACCAGAATTGAACCCCTGTCTCCTGCATTGCACACGGATTCTTTACTGCTGAGCCACTGGGGAAACCCCTGTGACTGAGTACACCTTTTAATTCGGTTAGCAGAACACTCCTTTGATTTAGGCCAGGCAGGAGGGTGCTTGATATATTTGAGAATAGACAAGGGACCCATGTGTTTGGAGAGCAGTGAATGAGAGGGAGTAGAGAAGGAGATGAGGTTAGGAGGTAAGGGGAGACCAAATCTGGCAGGGTTTTGTAGGTTGGTAAGTACTTTTAGCTTAGTGAGTGGGAAATCCTTGGAGAGGTGTAAGCAGAAGCATGTTGTGCTCTCACTTACGTGTAACTAAATTGCTCAGGCTGAGAGACTGAAAATCGATTGTTGAGGTCAAAGATAGAGTCAGGAAAACCTATTGGGAACCTAGTGACATAATCCAGGGGAAAGATGGAGATAGCTTAGACAGTAGGGGTAAAACTGTCTAGAAATCATCAAAATCTTGATAAACTCTAATGGTAAAGATAAGACTGAAGCTTAACATAATAATGAGAGAGATAAAGAAAGATAAAGATAGATAGAGATAGAGAAGGGGGAGAGAGAGAGATATCTAAGCTGATTAAAGGTTTTGGGCTTTAATCTCAGTAAGGACAAAGCTGCCAGGAACTTGACCTAGTTGGAGAGGACAGCAAGAGGAGTGAAAGTTGGGGGAGTGATCAGGAGTTCCATTCCTGACGTGTTAAATTTGAGGTGCCTGTTGCACTTAATGGTAGTGATGTTAGCTTGGCTGTCAGATCATTAAGTCCGAAGTGCAAGGGAGAAATCCATGCTGGAGATGTAAATTTGAGAATTTTTACTATATTGATTGTATTTATAGACACAGAGCTAGATGTGATCTGTAAAGGGATAAGTTTGGAAGGCAAAGAGAAAAGATGCAGACATTGATCTCTGGAGTGCCTCAACATTTAGAAGTGAGGAGAAACTGGAGTCTGAAAATGAATATCCAGGAAGATAAGAGGAAAATCAGGAGAGAGGGTGATCCTGGCGGCCAAACCAAGAACTTGTTCAAGGAGGAAAGATTAATCAACCAGGGCAGCAAAGTCAAGTTGGCCATAATCCCCCGCCAGGGTATAAGGGGATACTCTTATATTTCCTCTTCCAATATTTTCTAGTAGTCTTGGTGGGAGTGGAGAGAAGGAGAAGGAATACTTGCACTTCTTCAAGTTGCCTCTTACACCAGTCTGCTTGTTTAGAGTTCTCAATCTCTACTTGCACTCTGACGCCTATGTGCACTGTCCCACTTTGTTACCACATCACTATACTGGAGACCTCCTTGGCCATCCCCTCCCCCTAGTCCACCAGCTCCAGGCTGCGTGTGTAGCAGACTGAATGAAAGATTTAAGGAAACTAGGGAGTGACATCACAGCATAAAATGGAATGAATCATCAAGGATAGGCTGGGTTGTGCTCTGGTAACAAACAACCCCAAATATCACTGAGTGAAATCAAGAAATAAAACTCATCAGCTGGACATGTAAGATTTGTACATTTCACTTTACATATATTTTGCCAAAATAGAACTGCAAACAAACATTAGGCTCTCAAACAAATATTAGTGACGTGCATGCTGAAGTATTTAGGGATGAAGTGTATTGATGTCTCCATTTTTTTTTTTTTTTTTGCTATGCCCTGTGTTTTGGGGGATCTTATTTCCCTGAACAGAGATTGAACCTGGGCTCCCTGCAGCGGGAAGACTGGAGTCCTAACCGCTGGGCAACTAGGGAATTCTCTTTGCAACTTACTTTGAAGTGCATTCAAAAAACTAAAACATGTTGAAGAGTGGGTGGAGGGATGAAAAGATGGGTAGATATGTCACCTTTTAATATGTAACCTCAAATCTTATGCCACACGGTTTTCATATATTCTGTTTAAGGAAACCATCACAAAGACTTGTTCAGAGTCAGGGGAAGGGGAAATAGATTCCAACTCTCCATGGGGGAAGTGGCAAAATACTGAAAGCGTATGTGAAGCTAGAGATATGCCATGGTCATTTTTAGAATATGTGGCCCACCACACAGCATCAAATATTTTTCTTAATGGGAATGTGTACACAAGCAGTGCTGAGGAAGCCTCCAACAGCTGAAGTGATGCTTGGCCATGGTATAAGGAAGAATAGATGCTGATAGTCTGGATTATGTAGGCAAGAAACATTTAATATGCCTACTTTGCATATGGGGAAACTGAGGAACAGGAGTTGATATATACACCTAAGGTCATGAGCTTTCATAAAGGGAACATTAGAAATGGTTTCTAGTCTCCAGAACCTCAGCTCAGCTCTTGAGACAGCCAAGAGATTCTCACCAAGACATATGAGGCATTGCTTCAACCCATTGCAAGAGGCACAGAAGAATTTCCAAGAGGGTGACCTGAGAGCTTTCATTTATCAAATGGAAAGGTACTTTTTAGAAAAAGTGAAAATGTTGTGTTAGATCTTACTGCTGTAATTAATTGTAGGCCCTTTTGTTGAGGTCTTTGATTCAAAAGTCTATTCAATTAACTGAGAATCCTTAATATGAACTTCTAGGAGATTCTAGGAAGTATACTTGAATTTAATGAAGGAAAGAAAAACCTTCATTTCTTAGAGTTAATTCCTTAAGGAATTACCAGGTGAATTGATGAAATGAGTTACTGACTTACTGCTTTCCCCTGTGTCTGATTTCTGTAAACCTTTAGTGATTATTGAATGAGAAGAGTACTCTTTCCTTAGAGATCTTCAGGTCAGTAAGTGTTTATTGAAAACTGTCTGTGTGCTAGAAACTATGTTATATTGGAGGAATGCAATGCACACACCACAGTGTCTCCTCTGAAAAAGCTTACATACAGTTCATTTGAACATCAAACAAGAAGTGCTTTGATGTTTAGATATGTATGCACTGTTTTCTGGTATTGAAATTGGCTTGGGAGGGAAGGAGCAGTCCTGCAGTAGGGGATGCTAGACAGAGTCAGGAAGGAATTGTAGGAATTTCTCAGACATAGCTGGTGGGAAACAACCAGAATGCAATCTAATGTCTTTTGGAGTTTCATGCAATTCAAGATTAACTGGAATGGTAAGGGTGGTAAATGGGTTTCCCTGATGGCTCAAGTGGTAAGGAATCCACCTGCAATGCAGGAGACACAGGAGATGTGAATTTGATCCCTGTGTCAGGAAGATCCCTTGGAGAAGGAAATGGCAACTCACTCCAGTATTCTTGCCTGGAGAATCCCATGGACAGAGGAGCCTGGTGGATTACAGTCCATGGGGTCACAAAGAGACAGACAAGACTGAGCACTCAAGCATGCACATAAGGGTGGAGAATAAAATTAATTTCATTTTCTTCTGGTGTAGTAGATTCCATTTGTCCACCTCAGTAGATTTTCTTGGCCAATATCACCTTTTGTGGATTGGATATGAAATTCATCCATTTTCTCATTTGATTAAAACAAAGAAAAATGTTATAAATACTTATAATGAATTCAGTTCAGTTCAGTCACTTAGTCGTGTCCAACTCCTTATGACCCCCTGGACTGCAGCACGCCAGGCTTCCCTGTCCATTACCAACTCCTGGAGCTTACTCAAACTCATGTCCATTGAGTCAGTGATGCCATTCAGCCGTCTCATCCTATGTTGTCCCCTTCTCCTCCTGCCTTCAATCTTTCCCAGCATCAGGGTCTTTTCCGGTGAGTCAGTTCTTCATATCAGGTGGCCAAAGTATTGGAGTTTCAGCTTCGGCATCAGTCCTACAAATGAATATTCACTGATTATTTTCCAAAACCTCTTTGCTTGGTCCATAGAGCTGAAATTTCCATACTTGATCAATATTAACCTTTCAAGTTGGTTTGGATTTTGGGTGCATGGTCACTCAGTCTTAAGGACTAATTGCTCTGGTTATTCCAGGGAGGGCTTTGATTCCACTTTTAAGTGTGTTTCACTTTGTAGTCTCCTCTCTAAATAGGAAGATGGGTTGTGTCTTGCTTTAACTGTAACTTCTCAGTTTCTAACAAACTGGGTCTGTGGCCACTGAGGAAAGTAGGATGAGAATCTTCAGACAGAAATTCCGAGTCTCAGCATCAGTCACAGGCATTGCATCCCCCTCTCCTGGGACACTTTCTGGGCTAATCCTCAGAGGTCTGTCCTATCTCCGGTCCTTAAATATGCCTGGGTAACCACCACATGTCATGGCAAGACATACATAGAAAAGCCAGTCATGACTTAAATCCCCAACAACAGGGGGATGTCTTCTTAAGATATGGCACAGTCATGCTATCGAACACATTGCTTTGTTTAAAATGAATGAGGTAGCTATGTTCTATCAGAGAAAGGTCTCAGAGATGTGTGTGGTCTGTTAAGTTGCTCAGTCATGTCTGACTCTCTGTAACCCCATTAACAGTAGCCTACCAGGCTCCTCTGTCCATGGAATTCTCCAGGCATGAATACTGGAGTGGGTAGCCATTTCTTTCTCCAGGGGATCTTCCAGACCCAGTGATCAAAACCATGTCTCCTGCATCGACAGGCAGATTCTTTACCATTTGGGTCACCAAGGTAACCTAAAGATGTACTGGCAAGTAAAAAAATTGAGCTGCAGGGCAATGTATGACACTGTCTATATGAAGTTACTTTCATATACTAGTACTCTGTTTCATGGGTCCACATATGTAGGCGTAAATGGAAGGAGAAGCTCTGGAAGCAGAGACGCCAAGAGATGGAAGTGGTTGTCTTCAGAAGACAGGATTGAGGATGATGGCCCAGTTGGAGTTGGAGCTTATCTGTAATAGTTGAGAGTTTTTGTTACTGGTCTTTTTGTTGTTATTAGGGAAGAGACCATACTCATATATTACCCATGTGACTTTTAAAGCTAAATAGAAGTCAATTAGAAGTGGCCATTTTAGGATGCTTGCCATGGTGGGGTTAATTAATTAAACAAGAAGGCCATTGGACAGATGTGGTTCTACTGCTGTAGTACTGTGTGTGGGGTGAGGGATGGGGAGACATTTTCCTCTACCTTTCTAGGTCTTCTATCTGGTCCAAGAATTAAATTGACACAAGACAGATTAACAGGGGAAGATCAAACAAAAGTTTAATAACACATTGTGAACTACAAATCGGCGCTTGCCAGCTGCCTCAGCGAGGATTAAATCCTGCGTTGCTGCTGCTGCAGAAGTGCAACATCCCCCTGAAAGTAGCTCAGGGTGGAGAGCTCAGGGTGCTGGGGGCAGGGGAGCATCTGGCAGAACAGGTCTTCAGATAGTCAGATATTTTCAGGAGCTGATTTTATGAGCCCGATTCTGGTATCGTTCCCATATCTAGAAAAAGCACTAAAATCCTTCTTGGTGATGACTGTTCCTTGTGACTAGCAAAAGCTTCAAGAGACTAGTAGAAACCTGAAAAAAAAAATGTGCCTGATTGCATGTACTCCTCCTTCACCAAGATCACATAGATACTGACCATCCCCCCTGCCTCTTGGAGCAGTTTTCAGAGCTACATGAGCTGCTGTCTCCCAGAGTGCAGCCCTCATTTTGCCCCAAATAAAACTTAACTCAAAACTTTCACATTGTGTGTGTGTGTGTGTTTACGTTGACAATGTGTATCTGTTACAATGCATCAGTTGCCAAAATGGGTTACCTTAAATACCGTTTTCAGCTTAAGACTAAAGGGGATGTTGGGGGTAGAGGTTGGGACTTCAAAGGGGAGGAAGGCAATTCACGTGGGGTTGGAAAGGCAATGTTTGGTAAAAAAATGAAAAGGTTTGCTGAGCCCTACAGAGACAATGGGACACAGAGTGGACTCTGATCTCTAGGCCCAGTTTCCCGACCACATGTGTGAGCTCCGTCGGGTCTACTCTCTGTGACCCCATGGACTGTAGCCAGCCAGGCTCCTCTGTTCATGGGATTCTCCAGGCACAAATACTGAAGTGGGGAGTCGTTTCCTCTCCAGGAGATCTTCCTGACTGAGGGATTGAACCTCTGCCTCCTGCATTGGCAGGTAGATTCTTTACTACTGAGCCACTTGCGCCTCACCCATATTCCTTGCCAATCTTTGTGGTGATTGACCTATTTGGGGAACAGGCTCTCTATCAAGATTCTTTCAGGTGGTTAGGAGGAAGGTCAAAGTTTCTTCCTTAGTCTATTGGTCCTTAATTGTTTTTAGCTCAAAATAATCCGCATGCCGGAAACATCTTGGTATGGTAAATTTTGCTGCCCTTCAAAGGCGACTCAAAGTCTGAGGTTGTAAATGCCTTAAGGTTATGAAATCAAAATGCTAACGGCAACCAATCACAAATGGCCAGCTAGGCTTTAAGCTTTAGCCAATCAAATAATTTCCTTTGTTTATTTCTATACTTTTTCTGTATAAATCTTTGCCCTGGCTCCTGTTGGAGGAGTTCTTTTAACCACTTCTGGTTTGGCACCATCCAATTCGAACCCATTTTTCTTAAAAACTCTTAAAAGTTTTAGTAAGTCTTATCTTTTATTAGCGGAAAGGCTGAGAACCCCTCAAGTCTGGTTCTACTGCTCATAGCTGTATTAATTTAGCAAGTCACTTATCTGCTGAGCCCAGTAACAACAACTTTGCAGGGTTGTTATGAGAATTATGTCTGATAATTTATGCAAAGCACCAAGCTCTTTTGCTTCCTACTCATGAATTTGGATCCTGGCTCCATGCCCTTAGCTTCATTATTGGCTTTGGACTTGTCAGGGTCAGATACCCACTTGGAACCTCCAAAGTTCTATTGTTTTCAGTCCTTCAAGCCTGTGCCTCTGGTCGAAGGTCCCCTGAAATTTCTGTCAAGAGAATCCCTCTCCGCAGTCTGTCTCCAGTCACACGGAATTCTACCTTTAGGGTCATAACCTCCCTGGGGTGAAGGAGGTAGCCTAACACACTTATCATTTATATTCCTCCATTTACACAATGAAGGATGTTTTCAGTTCTTGCATATGCTGAGGCATAATTCTCCCCTCCCAGTTGTTCTTGTATGGGAAGTGGGCATTTGTAAATCAATGGCAGTTTTGCCTGAGACCAAATGACAGACCCAACAGTGCCTGCAGATTTGTTGGAGCAGGTACAACAAAGGCAGGCTTTTTTGGGGCAAGTTGGCCACAGTGACTTCCAGTAAGAGTGAGGCTGCTGCCTCTTCCTGAGAGAGGGTGTAACTGGGAAGGGTTAATTTTAATTCCATATTGGATCTGCTTCTGTGACTTTAACTCTTATGTCGCCACTTTTGTTTTTATAGGCATATATAATGGCCTGCCTCGGGGACCCCTGCCCACCCCCCTCCCCCTGACCCTTGGGCTAGGGTGCGTTTGTGGGCTTGCGGGGAGATAGCCTGACCCTGCCCGCCTGTGAAGGACTGTGACATTCTTGAGTTCTTTGTGTGGGAAATGGTACCCCTTCTCTGCTGCTTACCTGGGTGGCTCAGAAATTCACATGTGGGGGGCTGCGATTGCAGAAAATTGTGGCATATTTGTTTATTGGTATGACAGGAGATATTCCATTTCACACCACCTTTGAAATGACTGTAAGGAAGTGAAACTAACACATCCTCCTGCCTGAGGCTTGCCATTCTAGGAGATACTTGTCAGAATTAAATGGTCTTTTAACTTTGCTTCCTCACCTTCCTACATCTCTGATTCATGAAAGAACCTGGCATCAAGGCCCTGACAAGGTGGTTATTTTGAGACGTTCGTCTGCCATCTTCGCCGTCAGCAGGCTCTCTGAATAAAATCATACTCTTTATCATGACACATCATCTCCTGGATTTATTAGCCTATTGTGCCTCCAGCAGAGGAAGCTTGGACTCAGTAACAAGAGGAGATATTCCCAAGTTAGAACATTCACAGGTCAGTGGAGAGCCAGCATGGTCCCCTCCTTTATATATGAAAGTGAAAGTTGCTTAGTTGCGTCTGACTCTTTGCGATCTCATGGACTATACAGTCCATGGAATTCTCTAGGCCAGAATACTGGAGTGGGTAGCCTATCCCTTATCCAGCAGATCTTTCCAACACAAGAATTGAACTGGGGTCTCCTGCATTGCAGGTGGATTCTTTACCAACTGAGCTATGAGGGAAGTCTTAGTTTATACATATTTTGTTGTTTTACAAAATCATTTTCCTTTGGAACTTTCCAGGAAATGCAGTTTTTAAATTCCTTTTGTTTTCTCTTACCCTGCTGCTCTCTGCTCAAGCTCCTCTTTTCAACATTGCCAACAGAGCAATTTTGCTGCCTGCTTGTTGATTTATGGAATATGTTTGAGACCCAGGTTTCTTAGCTTTATTCCTTGCTGATAATATGAAGAACGTGAATTTCCTGTTGATGGAGATGAAGGCTTTTCTTGGATGTCTTTGGAAAAATGAACACTCAGTCAAGGAGGTGTCTACCCTGACTTCTGAAAGGGCTGGCTTCACCCACAAATGGTCTAACTGCTGTAGAACAGTGGGGGTTTAGAAAATCTGACGTCTTTGTCCAGGAATCATTACTTCTTCCTCATTCTTTTGCCCTGAAATTTCCACTGTTAAGAGTCATACCCAGGGGTGATTCCAGTAAAATGCAGGGTGTGTTTCTGAACCAAACTTGGGTCTACTTGCCCAAGCAGAGCAAAACCATTCTACTGACATCAAGTTGTCAAAGGGTCTTAGAAGATGATGCTGTCACCCATCTGCTAGGGCTTTGTGCTGCCTGCTCCCAAGTTGTGCGGGCAGGGTGGAGGGCAGTCAGGACAGACCATGACCCGGGGAACAGGGTCCCAGAGCAGGCCTGCTGAGCTGGGGAGGCAGCTGGAGTTGTGGCTTCCCAGGGTCAACGTCTAGAGGAAACAGGGTTGTACCTGGCAAAACAAGCATGGCATCAAGTTTGAAGAATAAGATGAGAGTGGAGAAAAACAAGTCAGGGCACCTGGGAATAAAAGCAGAGAGGGCTGGGAAGTGGTGTATAAGTGATGATGGTACATGGCACTCCACCTGTAAAATGGTCCTCATGAGCTGCGTTGAGTGTGGCCAATGCACTGGCTCACAGGAGGGATGCTAGAGCAGGCTATGGCATTGATCTGATAATCCTTTCAGTGAGATGGCTTGTCACCATGGGGCATCCCCTGAAGATTTTCTGTATAGGTCTCAGTTCGTTGACAGCACACATATATATGTATATATTGTCTGCTCTCCTTGCCTGTTTTCCTGGATTCCTTTTGCCAGCTCTGCAGAAGCTGGTGTGATTAAATGTACCTTGGCTTCATCATGCACCCCTTCCAGGCATTTGAATGGTCTTTCTTTTTTTTCCTTTTAATTATCCCAGGCCACAGAGTGTAGCTCCTTAGCCCTCTGCCAAAGATCACTCAGTGAGTGAAGCCAAATGTGGTTCTTTTAGAGCTGTGTTGACTCAGTGTAGGAACTACTGTCTGAGCACAATGTATGGAGTGTTTTTCTTGTCACTGGGCCATGAAGGCAGCTTAAATCGAAAGCTGGCATTTGAGGGTTGATGACTGGCTTTTGGCCTCTTTTTCCTCATAAGTAAGGACTAGGATAATTTTAAAGATTAAGATAAGAGGCTCTCCATTATTTTTCATATTCATACAGGAGGCCTGTGGTTTGCCTTCCACATAAATGTATCTCAGAGAAGACTGCCTGGTGTATAATTCATATTTGGAAACAGATACTGTCACGCCATACAGAATGCATGCATTCTCTAAGCAAGGAGAACATTCAGCATCCTTGTCCTTTTCCACTGGGCTTTATTTTGCATCCTGCTTTTTTGCTATTTTCTTTCAGAGCCTCCATGTACAGTTGTAAGCTAGACTTCTAAGTTGGGCAGGCTGTGCCCTGCAAAAATTCTCCTTGTCTAAGGAGACTCCATAATGTTGTACACACTGTGACTTTGTGTACATATGATAAAAAAAGTCTCAAAGATGACAATAAGTGTCCTGTTCTAACAAATAGGGAAAATGTTCTGACAGATGGCAAGGATGTGTTTTGAGGAAGGGATACACTTTCCTTATTTGTTCGAAGGTCCTAGACGAGCAAACTTTAGGACACTTGAAATGCAGAGAGGTTTTATCCCTTGCTTCAGTATGTGAAGGTGCCGGGTGTCTGTGTGACCCTACCTGTGTATTAGCTGGGAGGTGGAAGCTCATCTAGGTGATGGGCAGAAGGGCTCTCAATGGGAATTGAGGAGGCAGCCCTGGCTTCGCTCTCTTATTTCCTAGGAATGCACAGGGCTCTCCTCTGTGCAGGGAGAGATGAATGGATGACAGTCTTTGTGAGAAGTGGGGGCTCAGGGCCTGCTTGTCCGCAATGCTCTGGATGGAGTGGTGGGTACCACAGAGCCAAGGATGGTAGGGATGTGCTTGGAAGTTTTGGCAAAGGACCTCTGAGGCCCAGTTTGGAACAGGGCAGGGATGTTTCACCTTCTAAACAGGTCTTGGCGACCTGAGTACTGAGCATCTCAGTAGTGTTAAGAAAGCAAAATTCAGCTGAGTACATTTTAAGATCTAATTGGCTGTATTCAACAATTCACAGACTTTCCTTCTGGCACAGTGGATAAGAATCCATCTGCCAATGCAGGGGGACATGGTTTCGATCCCTGGTCTGGGAAGATTCCAGATACCACATGGCAACTAGGCCTGTGCGCCACAACTTCTGAGCCTGAACTCTAGGACCCACAAGCCACAACGAAGGAGCCTCTATGCCGCAACTACAGAAACCTATGTGCCTGAAGCCCGTGTTCCACAACAAGAGAAGCCACAGCGATGAGAAACCTGTGAAGCTCAATGAAGCATAGCCCCTTACCACAACTGGAGAAAGCCATGTGTAGCGACAAAGACCCAGGGCAACAAAAAATAATACATACATACATTAAAAAAACAACAATTCACAAACCAGGCGGCATTCCATCCAGCAAATAGAAAGGGGGCCTTGAGAGGCTGTACGCAATGGATGGCTTTTATAGAGCCTGGAGGAAGAAGGAGGTTATTTGCTAGAGAAAGAAAAGGGTTGTTTCTGAAGCTTTTTTTTCCCCATTTATTTTATTAGTTGGAGTTTCTGAAGCTTTTACCTCACGAGGGCCGACCAGGAACTACGAGTAAGTCTCCGCCTGCAGTCCTGGGGGCAAGGGGCCCCACCTCAGGCCTGCTGTTTTTTCTCTGCCTCCTTCTCCCGCTCCTCCTGTCCTTCACTCAGCCTCACACCTCTTCCTCCTTCTTCCTCCCCTCCTCCTTTTCCCTCTGCTTCATCTTCTTCATCTTCTTCTCCTCCTCCGCCTTCTTTCTCCAGCAGCAGCCAGTAGGGATATAAGAACTTGGATCTCTTCCTCATATTTTCTACTCTGCATAAGCCATTAGCCCTTTCAAAGGACTTCAGTATGAATTTCCGTGATGTTAGGCATCTTTCCAGATTAAGTCTAAACAAAAAGTAAAGCCATGTGATGTCACTTGTACCCAAGTCCAGGGGAGCATTTTTATGTGCTCAAACCTGAAAACAGACCGTGCATTTAGCTCAGAATGACCATCTTTCCAAAGAAGACATCCAGCGCCAGTCTCTGAAAGCAAGCGACACTGGTAAAATCTGTCCTTAGTGCTTCGCCTCTTTCTTTTGAAAAGCCAGCCTCTCTCATTAAGGTTCATTCACTTCTCCCTCCCAGGACCCCAGCAAGCAGCTGGAGCGTGTTTGCTGCCCCAGTCCCTCTTTTGCAGGCGGAGCCCATGCTCTCCTTCTTGCCTCAGTCCTGACCCTGATAAGCATACGTGTCCTGCGACACATCCCTTCCAAACTTACTCTCCGGAAACAAATCAGGGGAGAGGCGTTAATGACTTGTGGTGAATTAATAGGTTACCCTGCTGTCAAAGACAAAAACAAACCAGAAACCCAATTAGCAAAGGCCATTTATTCATAAGCTGACAGCTGCCAGGGAACCATCCACTGTCACTTTCTTTTCAGCAGGGATCTTAAAGGGCTGCCTTCCCTGGTGATTCAAGTGGTAAAGAATCCGCCTGCAATGCAGGAGACTCGGGTTTGATCCCTGAGTCAGAAAGATCCCCTGGTGGGAGGGACTAGAAACCCACACCAGTATTCTTTTTTTTCACATGTGTTCAGTTTGTTTTCTTTAATACATATTTGAAGAAATAAATATGCTAAAGATTGCTTATCCAGTATCCATTTTCCCCCTTCCCTTTAAAAAAATTATTTATTTATTTGAATTGGAGGCTAATTACTCCACAATATTGTGTTTTTGGCCATTCATTGACATGAATCAGCCACGGGTGTGCACGTGTCCCCCATCCTGACTCCCATTCCGCCTCCCTCCCCGTCCCGTCCCTCTGGGTTGTCCCAGTGCACTGACGTTGAGTGCCCTGTTTCATGCATCAAACTTGAAATGGTGATCTATTTCACATATGGTAATATACAAGTTTCAATGTTATTCTCTCAAATCCTCCCACCCTCGCCTTCCCCCACAGAGTCCAAAAGTCTGTTCCTTATATCTGTGTCTTTTTTGCTGTCTCACATATAGGGTCATCATTACCATTTTTCTAAATTCTATATATATGCATTAATATACTGTGTTAGTGTTTTTCTTTCTGACTTACTTTCCTCTGTATAATAGGCTCCAGTTTTATCCACCTCATTAGAACTGATTCAAATGCATTCCTTTAAACAGCTGAGTAATATTCCACTGTGTATATGTACCACAGCTTTCTTATCCATTTGTCTGCTGATGGGCATCTAGGTTGCTTCCATGTCCTGGCTATTATAAACAGTGCTGCGATGAACATTGGGGTACATGTGTCTCTTTCAATTCTGGTTTCCTTGGTGTGTATGCCCAGCAGAGGGATTGCTGGGTCATGTGACAATTCTATTTCCAGTTTTTTAAGGAATCTCCACACTGTTCTCCATAGTGGCTGTACTAGTTTGCATTCCCACCAATAGTGTAAGAGGGTTCCCTTTTCTCCACACCCTCTCCAGCATTTATTGCTTGTAGACTTTTGGATAGCAGCCATTTTGACTGGTGTGTAATGGTACCTCATTGTGGTTTTGATTTGCATTTCTCTGATAATGCCACTCCAGTATTCTTGCCTTGAGAATTCCATGGACAGAGGAGTTTGGTGGGCTACAGTCCATGGGGTCACGAAGAGTCAAATGCGACTGGCTGAGACAACTAACACTTTTTGCTTTGACAAAGCTTTTATAAACTAAAAGGAGGAAGTCTTGAGACAGTCTCAGACTGGTGAGGATTCAATTGGGGTGGCTTTCTAATTGGCCTTTAAGTGTATTTGATAGTCTTTAAATAGTTTAATATCAACTTTTACATAACTGGGGAATTTTCAAGTTGGGCAGAAATGGAAAGGGCTTTTCTGCCTTCCTAGGGCTATTTAAAGATGTTTCTTAACTCTGCAGGGCAGAATGGGACTGGGTGTTGGCTAGCAGGAGTGTGGAATAATATTCTCCAAACTAAGAAAAAACTTTGAGGCTGAAAAACAAAGCAGGCAACTCCATAATGTATAATTATGACTTTCATTATGGGTAGCTTCCAGAAAGGCAGGATTGAGTGGACAGTATTTCAGAGGCATTCACAGCTGCAATCCACCCTGCCCAGGGGGTGCAGAGGGACTTAAAAGGGCCAAAGTTAAAAGTAGACCCTTACTACCAAGGGAGAAACACATCTGTGCTAATAGGAACTGGGTTTTTTTCCTCTCCCTCTGTGGCTCTCATGACCATTATTCCTCAAGGACCATTAACCATCTGCATTTGTAAAAGACATTCTTCCAATTCTCTAGTCACAGGAAGGCAGAGGTAAAAGTTCCTTGGGAACTTCTCCGGCTTGAGTGCATGCCTCAAGAGCAGCCTAAAGCCTAGTTGTGCAGGACATGGGTCTGGAGTAGGACTGCAGGCCTGAGGTGGAGCTGACAAGACAGAATCGATATGGTTCAGCCACACACTGGACCTCGCAGAGACCAGCCAGGGCTTCTTTCTTTTGTGTGAGACTGTGTTTTTCTTACTTCTAGGATTGAGATTCTTGAGAAATAACCTCTCACTACTGGGATTCCCTCCCTTCCTTCTATTGTATTCTAACAGCAACAACAATCATGAAAGAAAAGACAAATCTATTGTGTACTGAGCACTTGTACAGATGTGTGCACATGTGCTAATTTGCTTCTGTCATGTCCGACTCTTTGCCACCCATGGACTGTAGCCTGCCAGGTCCTACAGAATCTCTATAGTCATGGGATGCTCCAGGCTAGAATACTGGAGTGGGTTGCAAAGTCTTCCTCTGGGGGATCTTCCTGACACTGGGATCCAACCCACATCTCCTGTGTCTTCTGCACTGGCAGGCAGGTTCCTTACCACTAGCGCCACCTGGGAAGGCCATTAAGTACAGATCCTACAAGGTGATTCTCATTTTAATGAAAGAGAAACTGGATCTCAGAGAGGTTGAGTGAACTGGCCATGGCTCTTCAGCTATTCAGCCAGTAAGAGTCAGAACTGGGACTGAGACCTATTTGGTTCTGAACATCAGGATCTTTCAACGATACCATCTCCTCATTGGGAAAAGTCAAGGAAGGGAATGACAGCAGCAACTGGGGGGAAATGTTGTGGGTAAAGAGCTCCACTAACATCTTCTAGAAAAAACCTTCTGTTTGGGCCAAAAGTGTAAAAAACTGCATATATTTCTAGCTTTGCATGTATAAAGTGTCTGTTCTGAAGTTTGGCATTCTTTAATTTTAGCTGTGGCTGCATTAGTGAAAGTGGCCAAAGGTTGTTTAGAAAGAGGTGGGGATAGTTAGAGGACTCTAGGGTCTGGAAGAGACAAGTAGACTGTGACAACCCAATTGATACTAACTGTATTTGCTACTGGGATCCTAACCCTAACCCTAACCAAAATCTTACATCTTGAGACAGAGGGTTAAAAGAAAAGAAATTGCTCTTAAACTTTCAAAAGGGAAAAAAATAGCAGTAAAGAAGAATACCGAGCTCCTAACACTTTCACTGTTGCTACACAGTTGAGTGTATTTCTTATCAAATTTTCAGCTCAGCCACACAATTCCACACAGTCCTTTTGTGGACCTATTGCTGCAGTAATTTGACATTAGGTGAGATGATGGGGCACTGTGCGGAAACAGCCTTTCTGGAGGGGAGAGAAGTGATAGCAACCATCCAAAAGAAGATAATGTTCTTTTTAAGTGGGTACCTGGCTGGACTTGATTGTGCCATACTTCGTGGCATGTTGTAAAACTTCCTCCTTCTGTCACTCTTGCATCCTTAGGCACCTGATACCCTTGGATCCCAGGTGTGAAACTTTACCTAAAGCTCCCTCTTCACACCCTTCAGTGTGCATACTAGGGGGCAGGCATTGGAGGATGTTTTCAGGAACTCTTTGGCTTTTCATCCACCACCAGGATGATTCCATCTACAAATAGGGTACACCATTAGTACTTAAAAATCACCAAAGGAAACTGGCTTTAGTTACAGCTTGCTGAGGGGCCCTTCTGGGTGCAATGTGGAAAGTGGAATCAGATGTTCAGCTAGAGGAGGGGTAGAAGAGTTAGAATCTTCTGTCACCCCCATCCAGATGCCTAATGGATGCTGATGGGAGACAGGAGACCAATAAACAGATGTCTCTGTTGTTTGTGAATTTTATTGTGGAGGAGAAAAAAGGTTATAATGTAAATCAGAGCAGAAAACCAACACAAATTACTCGTTACTTTTTAACTGCTACCAGTCAATTAATGTTCTTTTCCTGTACTTAGAAGCTTGTACTTCCCTTCCCCAGAGCTTTTGAGTCATAATGGGAAGGTGCAAAATATATTCATTCTCAAAGTATGATGACTCCCAAACTCTTGGGCATGGGCCATCATCTTAAAGATGCTCAATATGCACAGAGCTAGGAGCTCCCACATTTCTTAGCTCACTTGTGCAAAGCAGAAAGGAAGGCTCATGGTTACACTGGCAACAATCTGTAATTCCTAACATAAGCCAAGCTCTCCTTACTCCTACAAATTACTCAGCGCAGTTTTGTATTAACTAGAGGTCTCCTGACCACTGAGATTCAAATGAAGTTGGCTCTGATCTCGTTCAATATTCAGTAGGAAGTCGGAGTCATTCCCAGTCTCTCGAGGGATTCTGGGGGAAGGTGGCTTATATTTCTGCTGATTGCCTCTGACTTCAAGCCTCTGTTTCACAGAGTAATTCCCCTCACAGAGCATGTTGCCATCCCTCTCACGCTGTCATGCTCCAAAATGCATCATCTGAGCTGCAGAACCTGGACCCTTCCCTAGCCTGACAACCTTTTCCCTACGCCTGGAACTCCAAGGCCTTGATGTGGTAATTGACTTTAGTGACGATTTGGGAAAATAGAACTGCTACTATGAAAATCCAAGCAATCAAAAATTGGACAATATTCTTTATAACCCCTTCACCATTTTCACCAATCCAAGCTCCAGCTTCCCAATGTGCTGCTTGGCTCTCCTCACTTGTTTTTCTGCTCCCTTTTTTATCCTGTTTATTTCCCTTCCCTCCTCTACTCCCATCCTCTTTCCACTAAGAGACAACAACAGGAAATACTCCAAAGCGTTTAGCTCAGCCTCAGGTCTTTTTGCATATTCAAGGACTCACAAAAGTGTTTTGCAGCTCAATGGATCATAAACAATGGCCTCAGCCTTTCTCCTCCCCGCCGCCCCCCCCCCCCATCCCCCTCCCCAAAGGCAGAAGCCTTAGTAGTCCATTTGGTTTTGGTCATTTCCTCCTTTTGATTTGATGCATTTCTTTACTGCATCACAAGTCTTCCCTAGTGGAGTTAAACAGATTTCTCTCTCTTAAAAAAGAATTATTTATTTGGCTGTGCCATGTTTTAGTTGTGGCATGTGAGATCTAGCTCTCTGGACCAGGGATTGAACCCAAGCACCTGGCATTGGGAGCATGGAATCTTAGCCACTGGACCACCAGGGAAGTCCTAAGCAGACTTCTTGTATGCTAGGATGTGTCTATTATGGGAGGTCTCCAAGGATCATTCCTGGACCAACAGTACCATCCAAAAACTTGACAGAGAGGCAAAGTCTCAGGTCCCATCCTAGGCTACTGAATCAGAGATTCTAGGGGTTGGCTCAGCAGTCTGTGGGTTCACACACTCCAGGGGATTCTGATTTACACTCAAATTTGAAAACCACTGAGCTGACAGATGGGTTTAAAAGGCATCTGGGCAGAGAATACAGGCCACAAATGCCAACAAATTAGTAACTAATTAAAGTACATACAAAACACTATATTCTTCCTATAGGGTTGATAACCGTAGGGAGGCTGAGGACCTAATGGGTTGTCCAAGTGAGGACAAGGAGGAGTGATAATGGAAATTAACATTTACTGGAAACTTACTGTGTGCTGGGAACTGCTCTAAGTTCTTACATAATAACCCATTTATCTCTCATAATAATCCTGTAATGTAGGTATATTATTATTTCCATCTAACAAATGAGGAAAGTGAAGCACAGAGGAGTTAAGTAACTTGCTCAAAAACACACAGCCAATAAAGGACAGAGCCCACACAGGGAACAGAGCCTCTCACCAGTCTGCTGTACCCCTTCTTTTCTACTAGCCTTTCTTAAAAAGGTACTTTGAATGTCCTGCTTAGCTTTGCCCATTGTTGTTTTTCAGTCTCTAAATCATGTCCAACTCTTTGTGACTTCACGGACTTCAATGTGCCAAGCTTGTCTGTCCTTCACTATCTCCCAGAGTTTGCTCAAATTCATGTCCATTGAGTCGGCTGATGCTATCTAACCATCTCATCCTCTGCCACCCCCTTCTTCTTTTGCCTTCAATCTTTCCTAGCATCAAGGTTTTTCCCAGTGAGTCAGTTCTTCCCATCAAGTGGCCAAAGTATTGGAACGTCAGCTTTAGCATCAGTCTTTCTAATGAATATTCAAGGTTGATTTCCTTTAGGATTGACTGATTTGATCTCCTTACAGTTCAAGGGGCTCTCAAGAGTCTTCTCTAGCACCACAATTCTAAAGCATCAATTCTTCAGTGCTCAGCCTTCTTTATGGTCCAGCTCTCAGATCCGTACATGATTACTGGAAAAACTACAGCTTTGACTATAGGGACTTTTGTGGCCAAAGTGTTGTCTCTGCTTTCTAATATGCTATCTAGGTTTGTCATAGCTTTCCTTTAAAGGAGTAAGCATCTTTCAATTTCATGGCTACAATCACCATCAACAGTGATTTTGGAGTGCAAGAAAATAAAAGAAATGGGTTCAAAAGACAATTATCTTGGAAATAAAGAAAGCCAAGAAACTAGACTCATTTATATAGCTCTATTCTTATTTGTAAATAGGAAAAAAATTGGAAGTCAATATACTGAAGGGAAATCTGAACTTTGAAATCAGATGGGCCTGCGCTGAAAGCACTGCTCATTGTAGTCTGAGTCTCTGGAAGTTTCTGTTTCATCTCTAAATGGGTATAATAATATGCATCTCAGTGTAGTTGTGAGAATTGAAGAGCCTACATATGTGAAGCCCCAGAATGAATAATCCAAGAATGTGTATCCTTAGCATGCACCTTCCTTTCTTCTGCATAGAATGATTTCCATAGAAAAGTAGAAGTTAGGAATAGGCCATAATTTTCGGGGAGATTTATGGATACAAATAATGAAAACAGAATTACTGATTTTATAATTTTTTTTTTTTAATATTTTCATTCTTCTTTTGCAAGGGAATTTCAGAGCTTATGACTACTGGTATACCTACAAGGGTGCTGAGTCGATACCCTTTGACTAGGTGAGCAGTGGTAGAAACCACAGGTCTTGAACATCGTTACCAGGAAGCAGAGGGGGCCACTTACCTGCGCCCTGGGCCTGTGAGCCAGTGCTTCTCTCTAATATACAGATCGGTATATTGGATTGATTTTGGTAGCAGCTGGATCCTAGTGCTCCTCTGAGGCCTCCTCACTGACCTACTTAGAATCTGTGCCTTCTAAACATCTCAAGACCTCTCAGCAGCAAAGCGCAAGAACAAGTATTCTTAAGATGAAATGTGTGAGGGAGATAAATTCACCACATAAGGCTTTTTTCTTCAATAATCTCACTTTCAAATCCCTCCTGACCTTAAAATGATTAAGGTAATAAAAAAGCTTTGTCATTTCATTGACCCACCATTGGCCCTCATAAAAAAGTCATCATGAACTTCAAATGTTAGTGTGTGGTTACTAATATCATCTTAACTTTTCATATTCCTTACTTTCTCTCATAATACTGTTCCATCAAATATTTTTTTTTCTTAATGACTATCCAGAGTACATTATAGGCAATTCCCAAAGTTTTAAAGAAACATTCTACAGGCCTGAAAGATTATTATACTGTTACAGGGAAAGTCTGTGACTTTTGTGCCTGGTGTAGATGCCTCTTTTCTTTGGTGGCAAGTGGGCCCCGATCCTCCATTCTTAGCCCATATGCTTCAAAGAAATGAGTCTACTTCAGGCTTCATGGAGGACCACATGATATGAGCCAGTCAATCAGTGCATTCTTTCTCTTTTTTTTTTTAAGTTCACCATCTTTTATGGGCATAGTTCATGGTACCCCAGAACAACTACAACAGTAACATCAAAGATCACTAATTATAGGGCTTCCCTGGTGGCCCAGTGGTAAAGAATCTGACTTGCAACGCAAGGCACGCTGGTCCAATCTCTGATCCAAGAAGTTCCCTCATACTGCAGAGCAATTAAGCCCACAAACCATAACTGTTGAACTTGTGCCCTGGAGCCCGCAAACCACAAATGCTGAAGCCTGCATCTCAAGAGCCTGTGTGACCCAACAAGACAAGTCATTGGGATGAGAAGCCCTGGCACCACAAGTAGAGAGTAGATCCCCCTCTCTGCAAGTAGAGAAAGCTCACGTGCAGCCATGAAGACCCAGCACTGTCAAAAATAAGTAAATAAATATATATTTTTCAAGATCACTGATCACAGAATACCATAACAAATATAATAAAGGTTGAAATGTTCTGAGAACTACCAAAATGTGACACAGAGACAAAAAGTGAGCAAACATTGTTGGAAAAATGACACAGGGTTGCCACAAACCTTCAACTTGTAAAAAAATGCAGTATCTGTGAAGCCCAACAAAGTGAAGTGGATAAAACAAGGTAGGACAGTAAGTAATGTCACATCAATGCAAGCAGAGCATTCGTCCTTTCTGATTTGGATATCCTTTATTTCTTTATCTTGCCTAATCACTCTGACTAGGACTTCCAGTACTATGTTGAATAGAGGTGGTAAGAGTGGGCACCACGGTTACGCTCCTGATCTGACAATTGGTGCATTCTTTCTGTGACTCTCTCAGGAACAGGCTTAAGACCCAAGGCTCAAGATTGGAGTCAAAAAGGCTCTGCTCAGGGATTGTGGGTACAGTATTATAGGAAACAGAGTTTCTCTCTCTTTCTCTCGACTTCAAATTATACCAATGGGAATAGAAGATGTGGGCTCAGTCCTGAGGATCTTGAGGATGAAGTCATCACAGAGAAGGAAGAGTTGAGAACTGGTTCCTGATGACAGTTTTGTGTCTTGGTCTTCTCAGGATGCTACAAAAATTACTATGTGTTGGGTGGCTTCAACAACTCTGGGGCTCGAGAGTCCAAGATCAAGGTGCTGGCAGATGTATGCTGAGAACCTGTTTCATGGCTTGTAGGTAGTCTTCTTGTTGTGTCCTCACATGATGTAGAGCAGAGAGGAAGCAAACTCTCTTGTGACCCTAAGGACACTAATCCTGTTTATGAGGGCTTCACTGTCATGACCTTACCTAATCCTAATTATTTCTCAAAGATCCCACATCCTAATACTATCACACTGGGAGCAGAAAGGATCCCAAAGACCTGGAAGAAGAATATAGTCTAGACCAAAAATTATTCCTTTAGCCACATTGTTAGATAGTTGACATTTATTTCTGAGTGCCTACTGTGTCCCAGAATAATTACTAGTTTCTTGGTAAGAATGAAATGGAGATGAATATCAGAACCCGTTCCTCTTTGTGGTCCTTAGATATTTGTGTGCATAGTAAATTATATTTGTTTTCACTGTACAATGTTGGACCAGCTGTTCAAGAAATTCTTTTGTAGTATTTGTAATATTATTTATCAATGAAAATCTTTAGGCATTACAAACACGGTTATATACAGGTCTTCACTTGATTTTTCATAGTCATGATTTTGGTGTCTAGAGTGCAGATAAGCAAGCTTCCTGTGGGATTCTATCTTAACAAGGCTTATTTCTGCCTGGGCTGGATATATATTACACTAGCAATGAACAAACCACTGTCTTGACGTGGATTTTCATGGTTTTCTATGGAGGAACTCCTGTTGACAATCTTTACTGCTAAAGAGTTATGTCTTGTGTTTGTGGCAGGCTAGAAAACAATTCTTCCAGCTCCAGTCCCTCATCCCTAAATAACATAATCCAGCTCTTTACTTTTCAAAAAAGCGTTCCTTTTTCTCATGCGGTTTTGAGAAAGTGAGATCCATTTCTGCTATGAATTTGGCCCTTGGAGTACATTAGTCCAGACTATGAATTGCTCCAGAAGGCTGACCCTAAGTAGAGAACAGTTTTTATATCCTTCACTCCCTTCTAGGCTGTTATTGCCCCCCATGTTGGAGGCAGACACTCCAGGTCTTCCAGTATCTCTGATCACCTCTGTGACACCACACCCAATATTACTTTCTTTGGAAAAACATTTTTTGTTTTTCTTTGGAAAAAACACTTTTTGGGGGACCAACATTAATTGAGGGCCCTGTTGTTTAGTCACTAAGTCGTGACCTCCACCTACTCTATGCTAAACATTGTGGAGTTTCTATATTTGATATTCAAAACAAGCCCAAAAGGTAGGTATCTTTATATACATCTTAAAAAAGAGAAAATTGAAACTCAGAAATATTATTGCTTTTTTATTAATTAAAAAAATTAAAAATGTATTTATTTTTAATTGAAGGATAATTGCTTTATGGTATTGTGTTGATTTCTGCCATACAGCAACATGATATTAATTTTTAAAAATTTATTTTTATTTGCTTTTTGACTGAACAACACAGCATGCAGGATCTTAGTTTCAACCAGGGCTTGAACCCATGCTACATTGGAAGCATAGATTCTTAACCACTGGACCACTAGGGAAGTCTCTGAAGCTCAGAAATTTTAAAGTGACTTATTCAGGACAGTCTGATTCCTAAGTCTTTATTTCTTCTAATATACCCAAGATCTTTGTACTTTACACTTTCCTCTTTAAACACAATAAAATTTGCCTAGGTCACTGTCCAATTATCTTGGACTTTATTTTCAATCTTCTGAGCCCATATTGCTGAGATATCAGTGATAAGTTTTTCTTGCTAAGGTATTAATGACTGGTTTGGCTTTTCTTAGGTGTATTTGCTTTTTAAGAGTTCATTTACCTAATTAAAAATATTTACTAAGTTAATATTTAAAGATTTATAGAGGGGCAACATAGCCTAGCTTTTTGGTGTGGGCTCTGTGGTGACGAACTGGGTTCAAGTCTTTACTAGCTTTGTAACTTGGTTAAGTTGCTTAGCTGCTCTGCTTTATTTCAACATCATCATTATTGTTAATGAGAACTGAACAATTTAAATCACATCATGTTCTTCGAGCAGTGCCTGACACATAGGGAATGCTCCGAATGTTCTTTGATAGACCGTGATCCAGCAGACAAGTATTCTGTGCCAGGCACAGGGGAGGCCTGGAGTCACATGAGTTCAACTCAGCTCTCTAATGATATGACTTGGGCTATTTCAGAAACGATTTTGGGGGCAATAACAAAACTGTAATGAAAGAGCTAAAATGTACTGAGTACTCATTATATGCCAGACTCTAAGCTAAGAGCTTTACTTGGATTAGAGCATGTAATCCTCAATAACTCTGTGAGGAGCCATTATCCCCCTTTTATAAGGAGAGGGCCTGAGAGGCAGGGCTGAGATTTGACCCCATCAATCTGGCTATAGAGCCTGCCTGTATGGAACTTCCACTTCTTCCTGGGGTGTTAGAACGTGATGCCAGCCCTTGGTCTCTCTCCCTCTGTCAGCAGCTCTCAGCCTCCCCGACGTGTTCTGGCCTTATTTCTCGTTAGTTCACAGTGATGTATTGCCAACTAGGAACAGACTTTTTAAAAACCAGTGGGCCTGTATTTTAAAAGCTTTGTTTGCAAAAGCAATGGGGCAGCCGGCTGGTGCTGCTGTTTGCTGAAGAGACACAGAGGGAGGAAGTAACAGGAATTTGGCTGAATGAGAGTATTTATATTTTTCCAGATAATTAACTATGGCAGCTTGTAAGTGAAATATTTGCCAGTGCTCATGAACATTACCCAGGGTAATGTTATCTTTTGATTAAACAACATATGTTCCCTAATAATGTGTATGTATGAGGGATAAAGAGGAAGGTGCCAAGATGCTCAGAATTTCTTAAAATTGGTGGGCGTCAGCCAGATTCTCACGTAGTTCAAGACTTTCAAGGGATAAAGGGAGACTAAGGATTCTGTTGACTATGCATGTTCTTTTTCTAATCCACCTACAAACAATATTGTGCATGTTAATAATGTGAGTAACAATACATGGAAGGAGCACTGGATTAAGTTTGGCAAGTGAGGAAACAAGCACTTTTATGAATTAAGATTGGGTTAATTTCTCCACGAGGCTCATTTTCTAGGTCAGTGGGTCTCAAATGTTAGCTGCATTAGCATTGCCTAGTGGCCTTCTTCCTCAGATTGCTGGATTCCATCCAGAGTCTCTGATTCAGTGGGTCTGGGATGTTGTTGTTCATTCACTAAGTTGTGTCTGACTCTTTGTGACCTCATGTACCGCAGTATGCCAGGGTCCCCCATCCTTCACTATTTCCTTGAGTTTGCTCAAACTCATGTCTATTGAGTCGGTGATGCCATCCAACCATCTCATTTTCTGCCATCCCCTTTTCCTCCTGCCCTCAATCTTTCCCAGCATCAGGGTCTTTTCCAATGAGTCAGTTCTTTGCATCAGGTGGCCAAAGTATTGCATCTTCAGCTTCAGCATTAGTGGGTCAGGGGTAGGGCCTGAGAATTTTCATTCCTAACAAGCTCCCAGATGCTGCTGGTGCTGCTGGACTGGGGGCCACATTTTGAGACCCCAGGTTGAGGTTAGATTGAAAGCACAGGAACATATTGATTGACTGAGGGTTCCACTGTGATATTCAAGAAATGTCTATTCCCGAATGCTCCAAGAGATTCACATACATTTTTGTTTATAAAAGGTACTGGTGGTCTGATGCAATGGTGTTTGGCATAAAATCTGCTTGGGTTAGCCAAAATTGTAACCTGGACCCTAATTATAAATCTGCAAGCTATTTTTCTTGCTGTAGCCATCAGCAGATATTCAAGAATATACACAAAAACAGCACCAATGAAAAGATGCCTGTCTGCAGGCATCATAGTGCTCAAGTGGGTGCTGGAATGCTCAGCCACTGGTTGGTTCATTGGTGATGTTACCGGGTCTTCTCAGGGCTTTTCTCAGCAGCTCCTCTCTTTCTTGTAGGCTTAAATTCTCAGGATGTACATTTCAGGAAGATGGGACCATTGTGTGGCTTTTTGGATTATTAATACCCTAGCACAGTTACAAATACTAGAAACTATCTAACTCAAACCAAATCAAATATGAGAATACAACAACCAGATTGTCTGTACCATGGCTCATTGCATGATGTCCCATTATCAACAGATACTATTTCTGGAATAAGTAGTGTGTGTGTTAGTCGGTCAGTTATATCTGACTCTTTGTGACGCCATGGACTGTAGCCTGCCAAGTTCCTCTGTCCATGGAATTCTCTAGACAAGACTACTGGAGTGGGTAGCCATTCCGGGTCAGGGGATCTTCCTGATCCAGGGATCAAAACTAGGTCTCCTACATTCCAGGCAGATTCTTTACTGGCTGAGCCACCAGGGAAACCCAAAAGTAGAGTTGGGCTCAATTTTAATTGGGTGTTAAAACCACAGTATGTCAGATCCAGCTTGGCTTGAGAAAGAATTCACCTAGAATTCATGGACTTCTTTTATTTCAATCTAAGGTGATTAACTCAGAGTCATCTTCCTGGTCTCTTAGATTCCACTGGAACTCTAATTCCCTTTTCTGGTCTAGAGCACTGTGAAGAATATGTCAACTTGAATCAGCAGGTGAATCGTCCAGAGTGTTGGATTCTGAAGTGATGGCTTTGAATAGCTGTGGAGCAACATGAAGACACTGAAGTATCTAATTAATATATTTGTCAGTGGCTCTCAACCAGGGCCAATTTTGACCCTCTAGTTGGGGTATTTGCTGTTTCCCTGGTGACTCAGCATCGTTAAGAATCTGTCTGCAATGTAGGACATACAGGAGACACAGGAGATGTGGGTTTGATCCCTGGGTCAGGAAGATCCCGTGGAGGAGGGCATGGCAACCCACTCCAGTATTCTTGCTTAGAAAATTCTGTGGATGGAGGAGCCTGGCAGGCTACGGTCCATAGGATCACAAAGAATTGGACACAGTGAAGTGACTGAGCATGCACACACATGTGGGGATATTTGGCAATGTCTGGAAACATTTTTGGGTAGTACAGCTGGGGAATTGCTATTGGTATCTAGTGCATAGAGGCCATGGTTGCTGATAAATATTGTACAGTGTGCAGGACAGCCCCTCACAAGAAAGAATCATCCAGCTGCAAATGACAATTGTGCTGAGGTTGAGCAAACCTGGTTTGGGAAGCTGAAATGCCCTCAGTTCATGGGGTGCATTAAGAGGGTAAGTCACTGCAGCCTGTGATGCCTCAGTTTCTTATTAAAGGATCCAAGAATCCTGGACTGTGACTCAGGAACACCTGGTCCTGTCAAGCCGGCCAGGAGGAAGATAGAGGGGAACGTTTTTTCTCGGCCTTTGGGGAGGCAAGGCTGCGGCTCTCATCCAGCAGTGTGGAACCCAGCTCTTGCAAGAATGTGGCATTAACTCCAAGGCTGAGAAACAAACAGGTCCTTTCCTGTTATCCTCCTGTGGAGCTGCACAGTCATTACATGGCATTCTGAATGAAGAATGTTTGATGAATTCACTCTGGCTGGATGTGGAGTGAACCAGCGCTGGACACTATATGGAAATCCATGCCTGTACTTCATTATCTCTAATGACAGTTTCAAAGGCACTCACAGATTTAGTATCCTATTTGGTCTGACTTGTATAACACCTGTCAGTAAGCTGCTTTCTTGCTATGTTATTAATATTTAAATAATGTGATCTAAAGGTCAAACTACCCCTATGGCAATATGAAATATATCATTCAGGTCTAGATGGTAATGCAAAGAACTGAGAGACTCAACTTGCAGGAGACAGTGAAAACCTAATGACCCTATCTTGGAGGGAGAAGCAGACACACATTTATTTTTATTGCATTAATATGATTAGTAAATTGAGAAGGTCGCTCCTTTTTTTTTTCTTCACTGGTCAGAAATCGATATCCTTGGATTGAATTGGTGCAAAGATGAACTTTAGGGGATGAATTCTATCTAGACTAGCTGGGAGTGAGCAGGAGAGGTTGGGAGACTTGCCTTCCCTTTACTGTCTTCCTTCTAAGCTTTACAGCCTGCTTACTTCCGTGGTCCACTCTGGTCTTTCCTGGGAAATGCTTTGGCTGGATGTCTCTACCACCTCTTCCTGCCCTGCACCTCATTTCCAGCAGAGGGAGTCTCCACCACTGTTGCTTTAGAAGGAAACATTAACAAATTTATTAATGATATTGATAAGGAAGAGGTAGTAAACATTTGCCAGTTTTGGCCATTCAGCATCCTCCTGTTGCCTTCTCATTCTATCACATCTCTTGCTGCTGTTGGTTCAGATCCTAATCGTGTCTGACTCTGAGACATTGAGGACTGCAGCATGCCAGGCTTCCCTGTTCTTCACTGTCTCCTGGAGTTTGCTCAAACTCATGTCCATTGATTTGGTGATGCCATCCAATCATCTTGTTCTCTGTCATCCTCTTCTCCACCTGCTCCCAGTCTTTCCCAGCATCAGGGTCTTTTCTGATGAGCTTGCCCTTTGCATCAGGTGGCCAAAGTACCGGAGCTTCAGCTTTAGCATCAGTCCTTCCAGTGAGTATTCAGGGTTGATTTCCTTTTGGATTGACTGGTTTGATCTCCTTGTGGTCCAAGGGACTCTCAAGAGTCTTCTCCAGCACACACTTTTGAAAGCATCATCTCTTCGGTTGTCAGCCTTCTTTATGGTCCAACTCTCACATCTGAACACGACTGTAAATCCAGGTCCTGGTTCCCACTGTGGGTGATGGAAGATGTGAATTGTTCCCCTCCAATTGAGGAGACTTTGTATGTAAGATAAATTCCTTCAGTGTCCTCATGTTGAGCAGAATATTCCTATCTTTGGAGCAATGCAGCTTTCTTGGTTCTCTCTGTAACCAACTCAAGTTTTACTGTGGTTCATGACTCTCTGAGCTTTCTGGTGCTGCCTTTCCATAGACAGAGAATCAGCACGATGAATGACCTTTTAACCGAAACCTTGCCTATTTAGGAATGAGACTTCCTAAAGATGAGGGACAGATTGGTCTTGAAATGCCTCCTAAATCATGGTCAAATTGATGACCAAGAGGAGGTGTTGTGGAAAGAGAAACTTGTCTGCCATTTCAGCAAACGAGTGATGCCCACCATCAAGCCCTCAGCCACTGCAGCCACATTAATGATGCACCCTGAGGGGAACTTAAGATGGAGAAAATCAGGATACTGGCCTTAGATAGCTATGGTGCATATCCAAGGAATAATTTCAATAAGCCTAGAGTCTTGCAGAGTGCGCCCTCCCGACCCCATACTGCCTACAGGTTTGTGGGTCTGCCCTGTGTGTCTGCCCTACCAACAGGGAAGCCCAAACAGGCATGAAGGATGCTCCTTCTTGATGGTAGCAAATTGGATTGCACTGTTTATGCCTGAAGATGACACTTCATCAATACTGCAAAAAGCAGAAAAGCTATTGGATCTGATCTGCTTAAGTTGTTGCCAGGGGTGAGGACAGAAGCCCTAAACAAGGGTCTTTGTAGGCAGCAGTGAGAGAAAGTCAGCTTTTTGTTGATTATCAAACTGATTATTAAACTGGTGTCCCTTCAGCTACCCTTAGTGAATTGCCAGAATCAATTTCCCATCCTTGAAACCAAAGCTCTGTACACAACTTAAGTGTGGCATGCCTCTCAGAGGTATTTGTGTTTCAGTGCAGGATAACTTTTTAAATTCAAGGTTAGATTTTTCTGGCATCCTTCACGGGTGGGAGTGAGGGAGGAGAATGGTATACTCCCTCACAAAATGAAATAGAGTGAGTTTCCCTGTGTTTGGGCTGCATCCTTGCTGGATACTGTCAGACAGAGGGCTTGGAGGGAAGGTCCACCTTCACAGCCAGCTGTGGACCTGTCTTTGTGGCTTGAATCATGAACTCAATTCCAGGTCACTAAAGGACTCCAGGACCAGTTTCCTTATTTACAATGTGAGAATAATAACGACTTGTAGAATTGTGAGAATTCAGTGAGGCAACACATGTGAAATAGTTTTTTAAACTATAAAAGAGTGTACAAATGGGAAAGATTTTTCTTAATTTAATTTTTGAATAGATAAGGTATTTTTAGGATATGTGGCTTAAAATATTTCAAAAGACATTAGAAGAAAGTTCCCTCTGACTCCTGTCCCTCTAGCACCCAGCTGTTCTCTGTCTCTTCCAGATCTCTGCTGTTTGCAGTTTCCTTATGCATATTCAAGCAAAACCCAACATACATTCTTATTTTTCTCCTGCATTTTACTCAAAGGTACAATTATTCCTCTGCAACTTGCTTTTTGCCCAATTTATTTAAAAATATATTTTGAATTTCTTTCTATATCAATATATGGTTCATTTTTTTTTTTGTAATAGCTGATTTAGTGAGTCCTCTGTTGATATACATCTAGGCTGTTTCCAGTACTTTTCTATTTAGATAAGTCTGCAAAGAAGCCTTGTGTGTATGTGTGCACTTGTGGTTATATACATGTGTGTTTACATATTGAAATTTCTTTGTCAAAGAGTGAAGAATTTTTCTTTGTTTGTTGGTGCAGGAAATCTTGAAACAGTTTTCTCTGTCTGTAACTGTCACCAAGCTCTGATTTTTTTCCCCTGGACAAGACTGGATACTGCCAGAGGCCAGTTTTTTGTAGCTTTTAAATTTGAAGAAAGAGTAGTACAGCCACTATGGAGAACAGTGTGGAGATTTCTTAAAAAGCTGGAAATAGAACTGCCATATGACCCAGCAATCCCACTTCTGGGCATACACACCGAGGAAACCAGATCTGAAAGAGACACGTGCACCCCAATGTTCATCGCAGCACTGTTTATAATAGCCAGGACATGGAAGCAACCTAGATGCCCATCAGCAGACGAATGGATGAGGAAGCTGTGGTACATATACACCATGGAATATTACTCAGCCATTAAAAAGAATTCATTTGAATCAGTTCTAATGAGATGGATGAAACTGGAGCCCATTATACAGAGCGAAGTAAGCCAGAAAGATAAAGACCATTACAGTATACTAACACATATATATGGAATTTAGAAAGATGGTAACGATAACCCTATATGCAAAACAGAAAAAGAGACTCAGATGTATAGAACAGACTTGTGGACTCTGTGGGAGAAGGCGAGGGTGGGATGTTTCAAGAGAACAGCATCGAAACATGTATATTATCTAGGGTGAAACTGATCACCAGCCCAGGTTGGATGCATGAGACAAGTGCTCGGGCCTGGTGCACTGGGAAGACCCAGAGGGATGGGGTGGAGAGGGAGGTGGGAGGGGGGACCGGGATGGGGAATACATGTAAATCCATGGCTGATTCATGTCAATGTATGACAAAAACCACTGCAATGTTGTAAAGTAATTAGCATCCAACTAATAAAAATAAATGGAAAAAAAAATAAATAAATTTGAAGAAAGAGAAGGGAAGCAGGAAAGGCTTGGTCTAGAGTTGGATTTCTCTCCTCCAGACATGACGAGCTACTCCTAGAGAAAAGGGACTAACATTGCTTCCTTTCTGTATTTTAGGACACTTTTCTCATCCAAGGAATAAGATTGGTCTCTGAGTCACAGTTTCACAGCTGGCTGTGGTGGTGGACCTTCCCACCAGGCCCTCTATCTGACAGTATCCGGCAAGGATGCAGCTCAAACACAGCGAAACTCACTGTGTTTCATTTTGTGAGGAGTATACCATTCTCCTGGAGAAGGAAATGGCAACCCACTCCAGTGTTCTTGCCTGGAGAATCCCATGGACAGAGGAACCTGGCAGGCTACAGTCCATGGGGTTGCAATGAGTCGACCACGGCCGAGCACATCAGCGCATACCTTTCTGCTCTTCCCTCACCCCCACCTGTGAAGGATGCCCCCCAAAGGACCGCATTCCCAGCACAGGCCCGCTCCGTGGTGTTAGACGCACAGCTGGCCTGTCAGCAGGGTGTCTGATGGTCTCTCGGCTCCGTTCAATTCACCGTTACAAAGTGAAACAGGACAGGTGCCGGAGGAGCAGGAGCGGAGCAGAACCGGGCGTGTGAGGCCATGGTTCACAGTCGTGGTCTCAGGGGCCCCGTCCTCCGCTTCTTACCTGTCTCAGTGAGTTTCACGTAAACACGCTTGATGCTGGACGGCTCGCGTGCCCCCTGCAGCTGAGCACAGCCTGGTCAGACAGCGACCACTCCGCTGCTTGTCCAAAGGCAGCTGCTGGGAAACAGCAGAGTGTGTTCGGGGCCATGTACAAGCATCGTTTCCTGCTCAAGTGACTGCTCCAGAGACAGGCAGAGGTCGCTGCTGAGAGATGTGGATGCACCAGGCAGGGGCTGGATGGTGACAAGTCTTGATGGCTTAGTTCAAGCTTTTAAACTATTCCAAAAGCTGTGGTTTCTGTTGGGGATTTTAAGTAAGAGTGTAGCTCCAAATGCACCAGTATTTGCAGGTAGAAAGAGCATTCTGGCACCAGTGTGGAGGTGGATGGAAGGGGAAGACCCTGGGCTGGCTGGCCCAGAGAGCAGTGAGGGTGCCCCGGGAAGGCAGGAGGTGGAATGTGGGTTGTGACCCTCTGGGGAGTGCAGAGCCTGGGAACTGTGAGGGATAGGAGGTGGTAGAGGACTGAGTCCTGATGACCGCCCAGGTTCCATCTCTGCCGGCCAGGTGGACGGTGGCGCCATTTATTGAGCTGTAGGCACAGGAGAAGAAGCCGGTGTTTGTTTATGGAGTGCTGCCATATGGCGGCGAGCTTGAGTTCCCGGAGAGACATCTAAATGAAGACGTCCAGTCGGCAGTTTGACATGTGAGTCTAGCTTGGGAGAGAGATAAGGACTGACAGTTGTGCGGAGCAGTCTCCTCTATGTTTTTGCCACATTAATTTTTCTGGGAATGGTCTTTCCTTTCTTTCCCGTCTGCATCTTCTCCCATCCCCTCCTGCCTTTCTCTTACAGCAGAGACTATGCCACTCAGGATGTAACCCTCCTGGGATGCTGCCTCTCAGCTAGCGGATCTTTGGTGACTACCTCCTGCTTGCTGAAACGGAGCCTGTCCTGCACATTTGAAAGGAGTGCTAGCAATTCTAGCCTCTGATAGATACCAAGTCCACTAGTTACAATCCTAAGTAATTAAATGACAGATTAAATGTATCTTTCTTTTTTAGACTGCAGGAAGAATTACCAATTATGCAAGTTTTTGTTTGATCAGTCTATCAGTTAGGAGACTCTAAACTCTCAGACTGCAACCTTTCAAAGCATCAGTGGCAGATTGCAGCTCCTTCTCACTCACGAGCACCCACCGTTTCTTGTCTAAAGGAATTAATTAACCATTGTTCCTTCCTTTGTATATGGATGTCTACAAACCTCCAGGAAGATGCCCTGGTAAGAAACTCACTTCCAGAGAAGAAAGTGAAAGGCCCTTCCATGTGTCTTCTGGAACATTGTAGAACAAGCATTGCAGCATAAATCACCCCAAATTCATCAGCTCTGGCGTATCATCAAAGGAGAAGAAAGACTTCTAATGGGGTGAGCAAAGCTTTGTAAATTCAACAGCTCCTTTGAAAAAACCCTGACATTTCCTGCTGCCATAGAAACCATCTTTTTCAAGTGTATTGTAAATAAAAACAGGGCCCTCTGGCTTCCCATTTATAGTATATGTATATTTTCTTTTAAATATGGAACAGTATGCCTATTTCTCTCAGAGGTGTCTGGTCTGTTGGTCTCATTCTCATTGTATCTGACTATAGTCATTGGGAAAGCTCAAGTTAGTCTTTCTGGGTTAAGAGATAAGAAATTGATGCAACCGAAAGATGCCAATATTCATTTTAATGCAGTCAGAGGTTTTGGGTTCCTGAGAGCAGATGAATCATGGAAAATAATAAAAAAAAAATCTCTCTCTCACCATGGCTAAAATAATGTCATATATGTGTGTGGAATTGCTCACAGAACTCCTGTGACATGAGGGCTGTGGCTGTTTTCAGACATTTCATCTGTTTTTCACAATTCACTTTGGGAGGAGATTCTAGTATTTCATTAGGGCAGATGTTTGCCCTGTGCATATCCTTCTCGGGGTTTGACTGGCAGTCCCATGGAAGAGCGCATCTGCGAATCTGCACAGAGGATGAAAGCAAGGTGGCCGGAAGTCGTTCTGCCATCAGCGACACCTGCCAAATACCAACTGGGCAGGGAGGCATGCTGGTGGGTGGGTGTAGGGCTTGATAGCTTTCTTTGCTAACCTTGAGTTAAAGGACAACCGATTTTGCACATTTAAAATGGAGGTCTCCTTCAAAAAGCTACCTGTTTACCCTTGATTTAGCTAAATGCTCTTCTGCATTCCTGTAGCTTCCACCTTGTCACTCAGAGAATACTGAAATCATCTGTTCCTGTTTTACCCACCAAACTCTCCACTTTTCAAGTGTAGATACTGCTCCAGATTCATTCTTTTGCCACAGTGTCCAGTCCAGTGCCCCACACCTATAGGTCATCACTAAATACCTTTCAAATAGAGCTGAAATGAGTTGAAAAGCCACAGCCTGTAATTTGATGTGAGCTTCTCCAGGGTGGGTACCTTGTCTCATTTATTTTCACAACAGTGAAGATAATAGCTCACATTGATTGGTATTTGCATGCATTATCGTTTCTAATTGCCTCATCAGTTCTATAAGATACCTTCTATTATTGTCTCCATTTTTCACATAATGAAGCTGAGTCAGAAAGGTAATTTATCTGGACTTGTATGGCTAGTAGTGACGGATCTGGGGTTTGACACATACCCTCTAATTCCAGAGCATGAGGCCAGTGCCATGATGGCCTTCTGCCTTCAGGCCTAAGCATGGTCCCTTCTTTAGAGAAGATATTAAGAGATGTTTGTTGAATGAGTAAATCTCATAGGAACTCTGGTAGCTCAGAGTCGTCATGTGCCTGGCTTGCTCTTTAATGTTTATTTATTTGGCTGTGCCGAATCTTGGTTGCAGCAGACAGTCTTCAATCTTCGATGGGGCATGTGAGATCTTTAGCTGCGGCATGTGAAATCTAGTTCCCTGACCAGGGATTGAACCCAGACCCCTTGCATTGGAAGCATGGAGTCTTAGCCACTGGACCACCAGGGAAGTACCTGGCTTGCTCTTTTGCTCTTTAGAAGCAGTCAAAACCTTGTTTTCCATGGTGCTGTTGGTTGATACTTAGGGGACTGATCTCATGACCAATCATGAGAGTTGTTCACAAATATTTTGCTTCTTATCCTTCCAGGCCACAGTAGAATTCACTTCCCTATTACTTCCTGTTAGTCAGGGACAAGTGACTTGCTTTAGCCCACCAAGAAGGAGATAAACGATATGTGTCACTTTACAGGAAGAAGCTTTGAGGGCCAGGGTGTGTTTCACAATGTACTCTTTCCCCTGCAGTGGTGACTGTGGACACAAAGGCCGAGATGGTACAGTTCTCATCCCAGGTCCACGCGTGACCTCAACAGAGCTTCTTGACAATTCATGTTGGTCACATGTAGTCCGAGGGAGGAACACACCTTTTTGTTGTTGCTGCTGTCAGTCACTGACATCGGGGCTTGCTTGTAATTATAGTGTAACCTTACCCATCCTGGCTGGTCCAAATATCAAATGATTGTTTCTCTCTTATTTCAAACATATTGGCATCACCGGCAATGATGGTCAAAGTACAAGAGGTTTTCAGAAGATCCCTGGTAATTCAACAAATATTAACTTATTTCTCCTACCATCTTTTAGATTTCAAAATTTGGAAATTCTTGATGGTGCCTACCTAATATAGTTCCTTTTGAGAGCTTTGTTAGTGCGATTGCTTTTCTGGATTTGGCTAGGTCTTAGGTCAGGTTCCCCAGGAACAGACACAGAAATAAGAATTCCTGTATTGTTGTTTTTCAGTTGCTCAGTTGTGTCTGACTTTTAATGACCGCATGGACTGCAGCATACCAGGCTTCCCTGTCCTTCATTATCTCCTGGCATTTGCTCAAACTCATGTCCACTGAGTTGGTGATGCCATCCAACCATCTCATCCTCTGTCGCCCCCTTCCCCTCATGCTCTCAATCTTCCCCAGCATCAGGGTCTTGTCCAGTGAGTTAGCTTTTCTCATCAGGTGGCCAAAGTATTTGAATTTCAGCTTTAGCATAAGTCCTTCCCAGTATTCAGGGTTGATTTCCTTTAGGATTGACTGGTTTGATCTCCTTGTTATAAGTGCTTAACTCAAGGAGGGGTCCCCAGGGGGACCAGGGAGGGGTAGGGAGCAGGACAGGGAGTGGGAGGAGACCAAGGCAGCACATAGCCTAAGGTTGAGTCTTCAGCGAGATTCCAAGGGAAAAGAAAGTAATATCTTAGTGTTGTCTTGCCCAGCGCAAGGAGTTAGTTAGGCTTCCCTGCTCCTTAGCTGAACACCTTTGATTAATGGTCACCCTGTAGCAGGTGGCACGCAAACCCCAGGAAGTGGCCTCCTCATCGGCCAAGGACATTCCCAAAGAAGATGGGCAGATGCTGGCTGTTGAAAGCATAGTGAAGGAGGGAGGAGAGAGGAAGGGTAGACACAGAAAGTTAATTTGGGGACATTGTTTAGTTTTGACCTATTTTAAACACATTGCTTGACATCTGTCAGTGAGAAATCAAAAGCTGGCCTCCCTCATTTCTGTATGACAATTACCGACAGGGGCCATGGGGGTGTAAGATGACCTTCCCATCATCAGGGAGGCAGTTGCGATGACAGATGCTGTTGCCACTTGTGACTTCTGAGTCTGGTTCCAGAGAATCGTGCACCAGCTCTGGGGCACTTTCAGCATGAGAACTGATTGTATCAAACTCTAAGTGGGCTCTACTTTAACACAATCTGATGTGCAGACGTGGCCCACAAGGCAAATTAGGGTATGTCTATCTACATTACAAAATCATTTACTGAAGCTGAAAGGTTAAATGCCAGCATTCCTGGTAATAGTTTCCATGGTTCAAAAAGTGAGTTTGGAAGTTTGAGATCAACGTTGTTTAAACATGTTTAAAACAGATAACCAACGAGGACCTACTGTATGGTACAGGGAACTTTGCTCAATATTCGGTAATCATCTGAATGGGAAAAGAATTTGAAAGGGAATGGATGTGTATACGTGTATAACTGAGTCATTTGCCATTTGCTGTACACCTGAAACTAACACAACATTAGTCAACTATACTCCAATACAAAATAAAAATTAAAAAAAGTGCAATAATTAGGAATGAGGTTGGACAAGAAAAGAACAAAGGAATAAGAGTATAAAACTCTGAGAAAAAAATAATCGTGCTGTGTAAATTGTTTATAAGTGGTTCACTAGAAGAGGTTGGAGGCTTTCTTTCTTTTGAGGATTTTAATAAGGTCTTATGTAGGGACATAGGAGGATGGTGCTTCCCAGATGGCGCTAGTAGTAAAGACCTTGCCTGCCAGTGCAGGAGACATGAGGCACTTGGGTCCGATCTCTGGGTCGGAAAGATTCCCCAGAGGAAGCCATGGCAACCCATTCCAGTATGCTCGCCTGGAGACTCCCCTGTACAGAGGACCTGGCATGCTACAGTCCAAAGAGTCGCACAGAATCAAACCCGACTGACCGACTTAGCACACAGGCAGAAGAATGGGGAGGGAATGAGTTTTCAAGGTCACTCATGTTGTGATAATACTGCAAGAAAATTGGGATTCCAAGTAACTGTGATCAGAACTATTTATGTAAGACACCAGGCGCTACATGAACATATGGCAGGGACACAGACTCTGGAATATATGTATAGATTGCATCATTATGTTTGTGTGACTTCTGTTTTATACATCTGTCACAAGGAAAGAATGAGGCCTGTGATTATCTTTCTCTTAGACTGGCAAATGAAATTGTAAAAGAAACTCATAAACTACAAGAATCTGTAAGTAAATGTGTGAGAATCAATTTCTTCATGCTTGGGAACGTTATCAACATTTCAGCTGTAACTGCAAATAATGTGAGATTTAAAAACAAATACCAAATATGTTCCTGTTTGGAAATGTTTTAAACTTTGGTCTTTATCAATAAATCTAAATCTCTTCATTCCACTCACAGCTCTGACATTTTATTTTCAAAATGTTGTGTTTTTCTTCTGGCATACAACTCTTTTGTTTCCTTACCCCTTCCATAACAAACAATCACACAAACAAACAAAAATCACCTTGGACCTTTAAAGTTCATTGTGTTATGCTGGCTCCAACTCAAAAGTTGTCTGAAATTCTTAGCAGAATTATTTCAACATGTTTGGTTTTACTATAGCTTTTTACTATATAAAGTGTTTACTATATAAAGTACTTGCTATATAAGTTTTTACTATAACACTTATAATTTTCTTTTTTTCGAAAAAGAGGAGGGGCAGAAATGAAATACACCTTTCATTATAATTTATTTTAAGCAGTAAGAGAACATGGCTGTGAATTGACTTTTTTTCCCTTCTTGCATCTCTTGGATTTCCTGTCTCTTTGTGGAGTCTTTGCTGGTGACTCTAGGTCACCTGCTGCAGTGGAGTTGTGCCTCTTGCCTCTCAGTGTGGGAGGTGCATTTATAGCAGGATCCATGGCAGGAAGGATTAGCAAGAAGTAAAATATTAAAGCTCATGGTATAGGTAGATGTGGGTACGGTGCTTTAAAAGTGTAAAAATCTTTAATAACTATGTCCACAAATTCTTTCAAATTCTACTGGTACCCAATTTTCCTCTCTCTTCTAAATCAGATTTTACTCTCATCATAATTCTGAACCTTAACTTTTCCCTGTCCCCCCCCCCCCCGCCTATTTTTTTTTTTTGCATTTTCTTAGCCTTTTGTCTATGCTTTTATAGGCACCCAAGAGTTTCTTATTCCCTATTTCATCTTGCCTGCTTTGAACATCCCTAACCACACCCAGCTCCCCAAGGTCTGTATTCTGTTTCCAGTATTATTACAGGTGAAGACTCTTGAGAGTCCATCAGACTGCAAGGAGATCAAATCAGTTAATCCTAAAGGAAGTCAACCCTGAATATTCATTGGAAGAACTGTTGCTGAAGCTGAATCTCCTATACTTTGGTCACCAGAAGTGAGGAGCCAGCTCATTGGAAAAGACCCTGATGCTGGGAAAGATTGAAGGCAAAAGGAGAAGGGAGAGTCAGAGGATGAGATGGCTAGATAGCATCACCGACTCAACAGACATGAATTTGAGCAAAGCCTGAGAGACAGTGAAGGACAGAGGAGCCTGGCGTGCTGCAGTTCATGGGGTCACAAACAGTCAGATACAACTTGGGGACGAAACAACAACAGCAGAGTATTATGGTGGAAAACTGGGATATGACTGTCTAAGTACTTATACCCGCCTTTCTTAGCTGGGGCTTTGATTCAGCAGGAGGCTCCTTTAAGAGGTTCTATTCTGTGTGTTCTAGGTTATATCCCCCTTTATCCTACTCTGTGGTCATCTGTTACTCAGTTTTTACTCTCAGCTTTATAATCTTACCTTCTACTTTGCTGAGAAGGCAAGCATTTCAAGGTGAGCCCTCTCAAATAATTAACTTCCTTCCTCTCATGTTTGTTAGGAAACATCCTCTAAAATGGAAATGACTCAAACAGTGTAATATCTGTTTTCTCTTATAGTTAGGGAGTGGGAGATCAGGGCCCTGCGTTCATCAGCCACAGGAATCCAGATACATCCTAGCTTAGTGCTCTCTTGTACCTTAGGTTGGTTTCCATCCCCACGGTCCACAGTGGCTGCTTGAGATCCAATGATCATGTTCACAGTCCAGGAAAGAGAATGAGGGAAAGGAAGAAAACAGGCATAGCCTTCTCTTCAGGAACACACCTGGAAGTCTCACGCAATGCATTACCTTACGGTTCACTTAAGAGCTAGTCCCTTGGTTTTACTGAGTCTGAAGAATGCAATCTTATCTAGGTTGTTCAGTTAAAATGTCAGGGCGTCTTTTTCTAAGGAAGGCAGGAAAAACAATGCCACTTCATCCTGTCTTTATTCTTCCATCAAAGGAAATTGAGTCCTCCATCCTTTCTAAGGCAACAGCTTCTATATGTGCTTGTAATCCTACCCGTTTCACAACTGTTTGAAAGTGTGTACTTGTTTTCAGAATTATGTTAATTGTGCTTATGTCTCTTTATATTTCTGACAGTGGACGTTTTTCCTGCCTCTACCCTTTATTACATTTGATTTTTTTTGAAACTGAAGTTTTCTCACAAAAGTTTTTCTTTATTGTGTTAACAAATGGCATAAAATTACTTTTCTGCCTGCCTGCTACCCTTTTGGATCTTTTGAACTTGCTTTAAGCAATGAAAAATGTGACTGTGACTATACATATGTGTGTGTATGTGTGTGTGCACACATGTGTGCATGTGTATGTGTGTATGAACATGATATATATGTACGTATGTATATATATATGTGGGCTTCCCCTGTGGCTCAGTGGTAAAGAATCTGCCTGCAATGCAGGAGACACGGGTTCGATCCCTGGGTCAGGAAGATCTCCAGGAAGAGTGCATGGCACCCCGCTCCAGTATTCTTGCCTGGAGAATCAGATGGATAGAGGAGCCTGGCGGGCTACAGCCCACAGTGTCCAAAAGAGGCAGACACGACTGAATCAACTGAGCACGCCCGTATATAGACGTATGTATAATGTGAGCATGCTGCTCATTTCCATTCCATTTTTAGATGTCTTATTAATGCTTCATTTAAAAAATCAGTGTACTGGTTATGAATACATTGTTGATCTCAGAAAATAGCTAGCCTGCCCTGTCATTTTGGTTGGACTATGCAGATCAAAGACACTTCTGTAATCTTGTACCAGAGAGGCTATCTGGAAGTAAATTTCTATTTCAAGATTAAATGTTACCTGGTCCCAGGATCTGTGCTCGTCTTAATTGATAAAGGTGACTGAGTGGAGCCCCGGAAAAGCCAATGCTGCTGGGAGAAGAATTTTCATTATTCATGTTTCCTGAGAAAAGGTGGCACATGCGCCACGGGGGCCCGCATAGGGCAGCCCCAGGTTTGGTCCGGAGGCAGGAGCAGGAGCCAGGGGAAGGCCTAGCCCTGGGGAAAGGAAAGGCAGGGTGGGGGAGGATTTTAGGATTGGCAAGAATCATTCCGGCTGGCCTTGGGGCGTAGGGGCTGTCCCCAGCTGCCTGTACGCAGCCCTGGGGGATCAGCCCTAGGGTGCACCGAGCAGGTAGAAGGGGTGGTTGAGAGCGTGGGCTCTGGACTGGGTAGATCGCACATGAAAGACATGTTCCTGTCAGAAACCTTAGTTATCTCTAGGAATTGGCTCGTCCTGATGGGGGCAATCTCTTCCTGTCCAGCAATGTATTCCATTTAAGATGCTAAAGTATCACAAGAAACAGAAAAAAAAAAAAAAAAAAAAGATTAACCCAGTCCACATCATTTTTCTAGCTCTCATCTTTTCTTAAATTTAGTTCTATTTTTAAAATTTATTTAATAAATTATTAAAGATGTATTTTTTTAACTGGAAGAAAATCGCTTTACAATGTTGTATTGTTTTCTGTTGTCCAACAACGTGAATCAGCCATAATTATACATATATCCCCGCCCTCCTCTCCTCCCATCGCCCTCCTCTAGGTCATCACAGAGCATCAGGCTGGGGTCCCTGTGTTACATAGCAACTTCCCACCAGCTATCTGTCTATTCCACATGTGATAGTGAGTTCTCATTTTATCTCACCACCCCATCTCTGTCTCCCCTTGCTGTCAGATTATGTTCCCCCCTAAAATTTAGACCTAAACCCTCCAGTTCTCCTTCTTTTCAATCTGTTGTGCCCACACGCCCTTTTGGGGCCTTCATCAGTACCTCTGTCTATCAAGGATGGAGTAAGCTCTAGTTAGTGTTTCTGTTTGGGCCTCTCCTTCTTTGTCTTAAAACAGAAGGCAGTAAGGGATCATACGGAGAAGGCAATGCGCCCCACTCCAGTACTCTTGCCTGGAAAAATCCCATGGATGTTGGAGCCTGGTGGGCTGCAGTCCGTGAGGTCGCTAAGAGTTGGACACGACTGAGCAACTTTACTTTCACTTTTCACTTTCCTGTATTGGAGAAGGAAATGGCAGCCCACTCCAGTGTTCTTGCCTGGAGGATCCCAGGGACGGGGGAGCCTGGTGGGCTGCCGTCCACGGGGTCGCACAGAGTCGGACACGGCTGAGGCGACTTCGCAGCAGCAGCAGCAGGGGTCATAAGTGGCTGTGCTTCGTCGTGTCAAACCCTTTGCGACCCCATGGACTGTAGCCCAACAGTCTCTTCTGTCCACGGGCTTTTCCAGGCAAGGATACTGGAGCAGGTTGCCATTTCCTTCTCCAGTGGATATTCCCAGCCCAGGGATTGAACAAACATGCCTGCCTCTCCTGCATCGGTAGGCAAATTCTTTACCACAGAATCACCTGGGGTAGAAGGCTTCATTTCCCCCCCATCTGTACCTTTTGCCTTAAAGGTCATAGCCAGCACCTGAAAGGGCGCCTCTTTCTGAGATAAGGCCTGGAGGATATTCTCCATCACCAAAGTTCTTGTTTACCTGGGAGAACAGAGGAGGGGAGATGGAATATCTCTGGGTCAGACAGAAAAAGAAGTAGTAGAAGCAGATTTCACAACTCTCTGCCATCCAGTTGAATATACAGCACTCTAATTCTGCTTGTGGTTATTAATTTTAGGCCCCATAATATGAATGCCTGATATTTCCTAACACAAGCCATTGTCTGCATCCTGATAGGTCTTTGCTTTTTCTTTTCTTTCTTTTTTTTTTAAACTTTTTATTCTGTATTGGGGTATAGCCAGTTAATAATGTTGGGAGAATTTCAAGTGAACAGCGAAGGGACTCAACTATACATATACATTATCTATTCTCCCCCAAACTCACTTCTTATCCAGGCTGCCAGATAACATTTAAGAGTTCTGTGGGCTATACAGTAGGTCCTGTTTGTTTTCCATTTAAAATATAGCAGTGTGAACATGAGACACGTCTTTGTCAACTGTCTTTGTTATTTCCACCAATGTGTCTTGCTTCATCCTGGCTTGTTCCTCTGTTTTGCATGCCCTTTCCCTTTTTTTTCATGTTTAATCTTCAAGGAATAGGGTTTTTACTCCTGATTTTCTTCTCTGGTTTTTCTGACCTGCCTTGAGCTCTACTACTATAGCAGTTAGGGTCTGTATCATACAAGGATCCCTTAACTAATTCTAATTGTTACAAACGTGTTAGCTTTTTAAATTGGACCCTGAGCTTTAGGTGGTCAGAGGCCACTTCTGAATGCCCTGCCAATGTTGGAGGTCTTTAGTCACAGTTTACATAGTATGTTTTCTCCTTGGATCTCCCAGCTGCAAGCTGCTCTTCCTCCTGCACCAGCTGAATGCCCTGCTGCTTCAGAATTCAGCGCTTTTACCCATACAGCCCCCTTTGCACACCCTCTCCATCCTCACTACAGTTTTATTGGCCTCAGTATGCCTACTTTAAACTCAGCTTTGATTACTTATGGAATCTCCTTAGGCTGTGAGCACCTTGAGGCCATGACTTGTAATGCTTGGCACACAGTAGGTGCTTAAGAATTGCTCTCAGTATAATTAAGGAACAAGCCCAGCTGGCTTTTTCACATCTTGTATTATTCTCCAGCCAGGACTTATCACATTTATTTCATCTTGAAGGCTGCTGGTTTCCTGGAACAGAGAGGGACAGAATCTGCCATGAATTCTGACTTCTATTTGACCCTGGTAAAGACAATCTGAATATTTTTTTCCCTTTGGGTGCTTGAGGAAAGCAAATTAGCTCCATGCTTGTCAGATTCCCTCCTCCCTTTGTGCTGCAGATGAAAGTACAAGGAGTGAAAACTGGAACTCTCTTAACCTTTTCAGGTCTTCAAATAATGATTTTCTAGACAGATAAGACTGAATTGGTATTGGATCTCTGCTCAGGAGCAGGAAGGATGGCTGTTTACAGGCTGCATGTGTCTTGCTCATAGCTTCATCGCCTCCTCTGCTCCCCAGTCGAGGAAATTAAAACTCCGATGGTCAGATTAGGTGGTTCTTAGCCTCTGCCCTTTTCCTGCTGCTGCACATGTGAGAATTAGGCTTATCTACCGGTTCAGATGAAGTGGTCGATAGTTTGAACACTTGAAGAAATAACTGAGGTAATAAGATCCTAAACTAAAGGGCTCATGGGTTGTTAAAAGAAATCCACAACCCAAAGCAAACAAACAGTCCTCACCCTCAGCTTCCCAGTGAAGAGCAGAGGGTCAGCTACTCAGAGAAAAGCAGAAGGCACGGTCCAGATCGTCTGCTTCCTAGGACTGCCTTCTGATTTGAACTGCCGCTATTAGTCATTCCTTTGAGTTAAAGCACCCATCTAAAATGGAGCTGCCTGTTAACCAGGAAATATCTGCTGCTGACCAGTATTAACATGACTTCCATCCAAGTGTTTAGCTGGGCTTGTGGGGAGCTGAACCATGTACCAGGTAAGTCTTCAAGAGGAAAAGGGGTTGGCAATAATCTAAAGCCAGGGGTTGTTTCCAAAGGCCCATTTTCATCACATCCCACAGGGGAAATTGGCTACTTTCCCGAAAAGATACCAGGGGTTGGAAGGAGAGGTTCTCAAAGACCCTTTTGGCTTACATCTTGGCGTGGCTAAGACTGGCTTCCCGGGTGGCGCTAGTGGTGAAGAACACATCTGTCAATGTGGGAGACATAGCAGATGCCGGTTCAATCTCTAGGTTGGGAAGATCCCTCGAAGAAGGGCACTGCAACCCACTCCAGTATTCTAACTTGGAGAATCCCAAGGACAGAGGAGCCTGGCAGACTACCCTCCATGGAGTCATACAAAGTCGGACGTGACTGAAGCAACTGAATATGCATGCACATGGCTAAGACCAGCAATGATGTTTTCGAAGCATCCTTATCAAGGGCTGTGAGTCAGTCTGCATTTATTGGGTGTCTTGACTCTTGGAGGAATGTTGGAAGGCCAGAGAGAAAAGCTGAGTCATCAGACTTCTTTCAGTTTAGTGGCACATCATTATAAGATGTACTTTTTCTGTACCTACTCTTCTGTGTTACTGATCCTCAGTGCGTGGCTTTGAATCTCAATCATATAACTCTGCACTGTCTGGGATAAAGCATTAGGAGAAACAGGTCTGGATAGTTATTCCTCTAAGGTTTAGCAGAAATCAAGCTTTATTTATTTGTTTTTCAAGCTCCGTAGTTAAAGGATACAGAGGATTATTGCATCCGATTCTCACAGCAGTGCAATTTTTCTTCTGAAACCAGTGGAACAGGATTGGTTTTGTGCAGTCACACAAGTAAAGAATCTGAGGGTCACAGTGAACCACTCAATAAAGCCTAAATAAGGCTATACAAAAAATATTAACAAGAAAAAAAATATTAACAAGAGACTGTTATTTTTCTGTTTTTTAGTCTCTTGCTCTCTTTTTCTTTCTCCTTCTGTTTATAGAAGGATGGGGCTCTCTAGACAGTACCTGGTCATTTTCTCCTGTGACCCTTTAATTTTACTAAAACATCTCTGTTTATTGGGAAAAATTGGGTTCAAAAGAGCTTTTACTATCGTTCTTTGGTTTACTTAATGGAAGATGAAATAGTTATTTGTGTGCAGTTTATGTGACTTTTTATAGTTCCTAAGCTAAACATTATAAAACGGCATGACCCTTTTATCTGAAAGCTGACAGTTCTGGCCTGTAAAGTGTCCAGAGCATAGATGACCAAAGCCCCCTTCTCTCTGTCTTGATCAGACTCACACCAGGTTCATTCTAAGCCATTGACAAAGCCTAGGATAATATCATACTGAGAAAACATATCTCATGAGCCAAAAGAGCCTGGTACTCTATACCCTGACTAAAGTGAGACTGCATTTGTTGTCTTGACGTACCAGAAATGATGCCATATTGCAAAGGGGCAGCCTTGGTCCAGAATTTGGTCTGATGTCCAGGAGTTCAGAGCAGGCAGATCTGAGCTCATTATAAGGAGGAACTGTTCCATTAGAATTGATAATATACTGAGACTTCTTTCACTTAAAATATTCCAACAAAGACTTGATGATCACTTGTGAGAATATTGTAGATGAGATTAGGCTGGGTTATCCTATGTGCCTGCATCTCAGATGAGGTTTTCCCCAGTATAATCCTCAAAGAAGCAAAAATTATTTTATATTTGAAGACAAATAAGCTTGGAGATAATTTAAATACTTTAGTTGATGCTACTTTGAATAGCATCAAAGATTTATGATTTAAATAATAGAATTGGTAAAAGAGGAAGGAAAGGAATTTCTGAAAAATTTAGTAATGGTTTCTGGGTATTTGACCTTGCAATTCAAAGCACTGAGGTTGTTATAAAAAATAATTTTAAAATAATGTAGTGCTCGCTTCGGCAGCACATATACTAAAATTGGAACGATACAGGGAAGATTAGCATGGCTCCTGTGCAAGGATGACACGCAAATTCGTGAAGTGTTCCATATTTTTAAAACAGAAAAACAGACACAGATGTACAGAACAGACTTTTCAACTCTGTGGGAGAAGGCGAGGGTGGGATGTTTCGTGAGAATAGCATCGAAACATGTATATTATCTATAGTGAAACAGATCACCAGCCCAGGCTGGATGCATGAGACAAGTGCTCGGGCCTGGTGCACTGGGAAGACCCAGAGTGATTGGGTAGAGAGGGAGGTGGGAGGGGGGATTGGGATGGGGAATACATGTAAATCCATGGCTGATTCATGTCAATGTATGACAAAACCCACTGCAATATTGTAAAGTAATTAGCCTCCAACTAATAAAAATTAATGAAAAAAAATAATGTAATACAACACTACAGTAAGAGGTTACTCTGGCAGTGGTTCTTATCTGGGGGTGATTTTGCCTCCCAGGAAATATTTGGAAATTTTTGGAGACTCTTTTTTTAAAAAAACTTTTTATTTTGTATTGGGCTATAGACAATTAACGATGCTGTGACCAGTTTCAGGTGAGCAGTGAAAGGATTCAGCCATACATATACAGTGTCCATTCTCACCCAAACTCCCCTCCCATCCAGGCTGCCATGTAATTTTGAGCAGACTTCTGGAGCCACTTTTGATTGTCATGACTGATAGGAGCTGTGTGTGCTATTGCCCCCTAGGGATAGGGGCCAAGGATGCTGCTAAACATCCTGCCGTGAGCAGGACAAGACCCCACAATTAAGAATTATCCAGCCCAAATGTCAGTCATGCTATAGCTGAGAAGCCTTGCTTTAAGGAAGTCAGGAATTTAACTACAAAGCTAACAAAAATCAAATCAGTGACAACATCATGTTTATTTACAAAATGCTATATTTTAAACAATATTATGGGAGTAAAGATGATGTGTTTTGACGAACCATGTTTAGTGTTATGTGGCTCAAAAAATGGCTTTGTTGATAGCAGACATTCTGTTGTCAGCAATGTATGTGAAGGGTTCCAAGAAAGCTGTTTCATAAAATGTGTAAGTGAAGAAAGCAATATCTCTAAATCAATGTTATTGTATATAATATGTGATTTTAAATATTTGCTTGTAACTAATTTAATAAACTAAATGTTGTAATCATTTGGCAATGTAATTTGCTCTAATAGTTGACTTATTGAAGTAAGCCTGAAACAATTTTTTGATCTCCTCATTGGGAAAAAATGCCTGCATGCCTTATATCCAAGTGAGCCTCATATTTGGAAATGGACAGAAAATCTAATTCCAGGGTTTTAAGTTCTGTGTATGTGTGTAACATACATTTTTGGGGTCATAATATGAAATTCCTTCTGTCTTATGAATCTGGAAATAATGTCTAAATGTAATCAAATTTTTCCTTTTATTTGCTTAAAAAAATCACACACTGTAAAATTCAGCACATTCTATGAGTTTTGACAGATGCACACAGTTGTGTAACTACTGCCACAATCAAGATGCAGCCAGTCTATCATCTTTCAAATTTTCTCATGCTTGCCCTTTGTTTTCAGCCCCTTTCTTCCATGTTCTATCTTTTAAAATAGATAGATAGATACATAGATAGATAAATAGATAGATACACCTTACCAGTAGAATGCTAATTTTCACAATAGGCTCCTCTGTGGAGACCCAACATCTAAATCAGACCCACTCACATCTTCTCTGGGCAAAGTGGGGCATAGAGTCCTGAGTTCACCTGCTCTGACTCCTCTGATCCCTGCCAGGGCCCTGGGGATTTTTTTTTTTTTTCAAAACTGGTGCTGTGTAGAACAGCCAACACCACTGATAAAATTCTTTCCTTGATCAAATGTTAGATTTGGCCCTTACAGTGAGCCAGACTGGGAACTGGGATGGAGAGAAGGAAGAACCAGATAGACATGGTTCCAGCCTTTAACAAGCTTAGAGCCTAGTAGACAGACATCAGTCAAACACACATTCAAACAAAACTGAAGATTTGTTAAATGTTAAGAAGGAAATCTCACGGTGCTTTGGGAGAAAGTGTCAGTGAAGCTGAGGCAAAAGTGATGTCCTCTCTGATGGAACCAGTCCTGCTCATCATTCACATGCTGAGCAGAGTAAGCTCCATGGGAACCCTGAAGCGAAGGTGCAACTATGAGAAAGATGATGTGGCCAGACAGGCAGAGAGTCCCTGGAGAAGTTGTCAGGGGTTAGGCTGAGCAGGGCACTGTGTGCCAGAAAGAAAGGAAGGAAGGAAGAAAGAAAGAATACTGAAAAACCTGAACTTCATTCTCAAGATTTAGAATGAAGGGTGGTAATTAGGACAGTGACATGATCAGATCTCTCTCATTTACAATGGTTTCAGTTAGTAGATGAGATTGGAGTGTGGGATGGGTAAATATGAGTGTAGATGGAGTAATGAAAAAACTGTTTCAGCAGCGACAGACAGGAGATGATGGTTGACACACAGAGGGGTGATGGTGAAAATAAAGATGAGGTAATTCATTAAATCTCAGAGGCAATTTAAAGCTGGCCTGTTGCTGAGATAAGGAGAGAGTGATGATGGTCAGGTTGACCAGATATTTAGCTCAGGGTGTGTATGTGTGTGTGTGTGTGTGTGTGTGTGTGTTGGGGAGGGGCGGGGATACAGAGTCTACTTCTGAACATGTTAGACTCTGGGGCATGGGAGACAGCTAGAAGGAAATCCAGACGAGGTAGACAGATATCAAGGTCTGGAGCTCCACTGCAACAATTATTTATTTATTCTTTGGAAAGACCCACCATTCCCTGGTCCCTGAGCTAAGAGTTGGGATGAAAATACAGCTATGATGTGAGCCCTGCCCCGGAGAGGGAAACAGCACACATTTGGATCAATGTTGTAAAAGAAATGTGTTCATGCGGCCGTGGGGTCTCAGCAGAGGACACGATTTCTTTTGCCTAAGGGAGTCAGAAAAGTTGTTTCCAGCTTTGCTAGATGGAGGGTTTTCCTAGACAAAAAGAGGAAAGAACATCATTCTTGGGACAGAGAGCAGTTAAGTGCAAAGTTTACAAGGTATGAGAATTGATGGTCTACACGGGGACCTTCAGGGAGTTGGGTTACAGGCAGGCTGTAGAGACTGCAAGCTAGGGGAAGTGGCTGGAAATGGGTCCAAATGTTGAACATGCAAAATGCCTTGCAGGGGAGGAGCCAGGCAGGGCTGCAAGGAGGGAGGAGACATGGTCGGGAAGATCCATGGCTGCGAACTGCAGTGTGGGCTGGGGACGGAGGGGCTGGGGCCGGGGGGACAGGCTCGCGGGAGTCTCAGGGCTCCAGCAGGGAGGTGGAGTTTCTCAAGGCCATGGGAATAGGAATGGACAGAAAGGGGTGACTAGGGGACATAGGAAGCAGAGTCTTGTGGTCTTGGTGAGAGACGAGATGAAAGGACAGATGATATTATTTCCGTTTTGAAGAAGCCTGTGATGGTGATGCTGTTAACTGCAACTGCAGACTAGGGAGAAGCAGCAGTGTTGAGGTCAAATAGTAAATTCCATTTTTTTACATGTTGTGTGTGGGCTCCTGAAGCACCTCTGTGGACCCCAGTGGGAAGTCAGGATGATGTAATCCCATCACGTTGGCTGTGATTCCCTGGCAGGTTGTGACAGACCCAGCTGTTTCATTCCAGTGATTTATTACGAGTCTCTGTTTAGATTATGTGTATTCCCAGGGTAGAAGCTGGGCTGTATTTTCCCTTTCTCTCCAGGCACACGTTGTAGGGTGGTGTCTTTCAAAATTCAATTTTTTTTTTCCACTTGAAACACAGTAAGAAATACATTTTACTTATTGCACAAACATCCATCTAAAATATACCTAAAATTGTCTTAGAAAACACTTACCCATAGCACCTGCAGTGTACTTTTCTTTCTAGTTTCCTCGCCTCTCATCTCTCCTCTGGTCTCTTCTTATTTCTCCATATCTCTTCATTTCCTATTCTAATTTTATTTTTAAAAGTTACTCCTTGCTATATTCACTCCTTCCTATACTCACTTTGGGATGAGCTGTCTGCCGCCAAACATGTGTTAACCACTGACATGGAGCACAGAGTGTAGTGAAGATTCTGGAATCTGCAGTCAGGCAGGCTCAGGTCTGAACTCTGTCACCGAATAGCTTTATGCCCCTAGGCAAGTCATTTAACTCCTTTGAATCTCAATTTCTCACTTGTAAAATGGAGACAAATGCTTCGGCTGTAGTAAAGAGAAAAGCATGTAAAAGGGAACCTAGCTGTATAGCTTGTCTTGCTGCTGTAGCAAATTACCACAAAACAGATACATCTTTAAACAAGACAGATCTTTAAATCTTACGTTTATGGGGGACTGATGTTCAAAATGGGTCTTACTGGGCTAAAATCCAGGTACAGGAGGTCTGTGTTCCTTCTGAGGCTGTGTGAGATGTGCTCCCTTGCCGGCCTGCACTCCTGGGCTTGTGGCCCCTTCCTGCATCTTCATTGACGGCAGCGCAGCATTTCCAAACCCCTCCCAGACTCTAGCCTTTGCCTCCTTCTTTCACATTTAAAGGACCCTGTGGACTGTACAGAAGGCTCACCCAGATCATCCAGAGAAATCTCTTCATTTTAAGGCTAGCTGAATGGCAACCTTAATTCTCTCCTGCCATTGGACATAATATATTCATAAGCTCTGGGGATTAGGATGTGGGCATCTTTAGGGGCCACTATATTCTGCCTTGGAGAAGGAAATGGCAATCCACTCCAGCACTCTTGCCTGGAAAATCCCATGGATGGAAGAGCCTGATAGGTTATACTCCATGGGGTCTCAAAGAGTCGGACACAACTGAGCAACTTCATTTTCACATTCACTTTCATATTCTGCCTACTGCAATAAGTACAGTTGACACCATGCAGGCCCTGTTGGGCTTCGGGACCCAAGACCTTTCCATGTCCCTCATTTCTTTGATTATAGTAGACAGCCTTTGTTCAGCCCTCCATGACCTTCCCTAAATTCTTACGGGCAGATTCAATCTGATGTTAGTTAAGGAAGGGAAGGAATGGGAGACCAAGGAGACACAAACAGTCAAGAGCCACCTTGGGACAAGGTCCTGTATCCCCATCAGTGGATACATGCAACAATATCTTTGAGCTATTTTGCAGATACTGAAATCCCCTCCAGGTGGGAGAAATTAATCAAGATTAGGAATGGTATGCTGCCCACAAGCATGTAGACCGCAGACCAATTGGACCTGAAAGTTGATGTTGACTCTTATATACCTCACCACCAACCCAACAGAAGAATGTCCGTGGATTGATCACTCTCTCTTTGAAAAATTGCTATAAAACTTCTATCTTCTCCAAGTTGGGACACACGGTTTTGAGGTCACTAACCTGCTGTGTCCTCCTTTGACTGGTTAAGCATTGCACGTGTGCTAAGTCACTTCAGTCATGTCTGACTCTTTGCTACCCTATGGACTGTAGCCCACCAGGCTCCTCTGTCCTTGGGGTTCTCCAGGTAAGAATACTGGAGTGCCATGCCTTTTTCCAGGGGATCTTCCCAATCCAGGGATCGAACTTGCACCTTTTATGTCTCCTGCATTGGTAGGAGGGTTCTTTAGCACTAGCACCACTTGGGAAGCCCAGCTAAGCATTAAACCTGCCCTTTTCTATTTCATTCAAAACTCTCTGAGATTCCATTCAGCACCTGCATACAGAGAGGCTGAACTTGTGGCATCACAGTGAGCAGAATTTCATGTGTGTCCAATGAAGAGCTGGTATATTGAAGCTCCCGTTTAACTCTGTCTGTGAAATTAAAGAAAAACATATAAATCAATGCAACACAAAACAAAAAATTCCAATCTTTAAATATAGATTCAGCTTTCAACCAGATACTCATTTAAACATTGGGAAACTGATGCTTGATGCTAAGTACAGGACGTGGCATTTGACTATTTTATAGTTTTGAAATCAGGCATTAGCATCAGAGTCTTCTTAAAATGTTTTGCTTCAATTGAGTATTTGGTGAGCATGCTTTGTTGTCAGTGTTCAAATCAACGATGAAAATGTCGAGCAGGCTAGGTCTTATGGAGTTCTCATAGAGGTTTTTCTCAACTCGGAAACTGATAGTCATCTGTGCTTCCCCCATTTGAACTGAGAGAGAGAAGGAGAAGGTGAAGAGACAGAGAACAGAAATTAAAAGCAAGCTGAACTTCTGAGAATGTGACACAAAGTTGATTTTTTTTTCCCCTGGGGATTGGTGTCTTGGATAAAAAAGTGGAGTTATAATAAGGTCACCTTCCAAAAAATGTTTGCTATTATTATTATTCTACCTATTTTCAGCATTTCTCATAAATTACACCTGGACCTATGCACAAGACTCTCACTGTTGCCTTCCCTGCAGATGAGATTAAAGAGCTATAAATCCCTGGATACTTAGCCAGCTTCATGCATGCTAAGTCAATTCACTCATGTCTGACTCTTTGTGATCTCATGGACTGTAGCCCACCAGGCTCCTTTGTCCATGGGATTCTCCAGGCAAGAATACTGGAGTGGGTTGCCATGTTCTCAACCAGGATCAAACCTGCATTTCTTATGTCCTTTGCATTGGCAGGTGGGTTCTTTACCACTAGCACCACCTGGGAAAGACAGCACCTAACTCTCTGGACCTTGACTCCACAAGATTTGAAAGTAGGGTCAACACCAGTGCAAAGGATTCTGGGAGCTCAGGACACACATTTAGCAGCACCAAGAAGAGTGACATAAGGTTCAGAATTAGGGATCCTAAGTTTGAGTTTATGGCAGCTTTGCCTTCTCTGAGCCATGGGGGAAGTATGCTGTGATAAAAGGAAATAAAACACCACAGCAGTCAACTAAGAGGAGAAGAAGGATATCATCATGGTTTTTTTGTTTTTTTTTTAATGATGTGGACCATTTTTGAAGTTGCTATTTGAATTTGTTGCAACATTGCTTCTGTTTCATGTTTTGGTTTTTTGGCCATGAGGCATGTGGGATCTTAGTTCACCAACTAGGGACTGAACATGCACTCCCTGCATTGGAAGGTGAAATTCCAACCACTGGACCACCAGGGAAGTCCCTATTACCACTCGTTCTAGTGTTTGGCCTACATGGCATCAAACATGTGGACTTTGAGGACAGTCCAATGATGAACTGACTTTTTCATACTCTATTGTCTTTCCACGCTCATGAAGAGTCCCAGTTTTCTGTTTTCTAGATATTTTGCCTCTAGACACATGATTGAATCACCTGGTTGCCCGCTGAACTCTGATATCATATTGATTCAGGCTAAAGCTATTACGGGATATAAGGTTAATGTTTTTCTCAAACCATTAGCAAGGTCCTGGGTGAGGACATTTCTGTAGCCCAGTGCCTAATCCAGAGCAGACCTTCATTAAACTTTTGCTGAACTTGAAAGAATAGATTCAAATTGCTTCTCAGTATTTGTACCCATTTTCTTGACTACTGGTTATTGTGAAAATAATTTTGTGGTAATGAACCCTGCCCTTTTTGTGTGTATGTGTGGTAATAAGATTTCATAGTTAACAAGAAGAGAATAAGCTTGGAACTAGGCCCATGATCAAATCTCTATTTGGGCATTTACTTATAATTTTTGAGATTTTGAGATAATGATTTAAATTAGTTTACTTATCTGTCTTAGTTTACTTATCTGTAAAGTGAGGATAATAGTATTTCATGTCCTATAGAATTAAGGTGAAAGAGGAGAGTGAAGAAGCTGGCTTCAAACTCAACATTCAAAAAACTAAGATTATGACATCTGTTCCCAACACTTCATGGCAAATAGATGGGGAAACAGTGGAAACAGTGACAGACTTTATTTTCTTGGGCTCCAAAATCACTGCAGATAGTGACTGCAGCCACAAAATTAAAAGACACTTGCTCCTTGGAAGAAAAGCTATGACAAACCTAGATGATGTATTAAAAAGCAGAGACATTACTTTGCCAACAAAGGTCCATCTAGTCAAAACTATGGTTTTTCCAGTAGTCATGTATGGACGTGAGAGCTGGACTGCAAAGAAGGCTAAGAACCAAAGAATTGATGTTTTTGAGTTGTCATGTTGGAGAAGACTCTTGAGAGTCCCTGAAACTGCAAGGAGATCAAATCAGTCATTCCTAAAGGAAATAAATGCTGAATATTCATTAGAAGGATTGATGCTGAAACTGAAGCTCCAATACTTTGGCCACCTGATGCAAAGAGTCTACTCATTAGAAAAGACCCTGATGCTGGGAAAGATCGAAGACAGGAGGAGAAGGGGACAACAGAGGATGAGATGGTTGGAAGGCATCACTGACTCAATGTACATGAGTTTGAGCAAACTCCGGGAGGTGCTGAAGGACAGGGAAGCCTGGCATGCTGCAGTCCATGGGTTCACAAAGACTCAGACATTGCTGAGCGATTGAACAAGAACAACCCTACAGAATTATTGTGAGAAGTACTTAAGACTTTTTCTGGCCCCTTCTGAGTCAGGATGCTTTTGGCAGCAGGTAATAGGTACTCAGTTTCAAAAGCAGAAACTTCAGTTTCAGAACTGACATTCTAGGAATCAGCAAACTAAAATGGACTGGAATAGGTGAATTTAACTCAGATGACCATTATGTCTACTACTGTGGGCAGGAATCCCTTAGAAGAAACGGAGTAGCCATCATAGTCAACAAAAGAGTCTGAAATGCAGTACTTGGATGCAATCTCAAAAACGACAGAATGATCTCCATTCATTTCCAAGGCAAACCATTCAATATCACAATAATCCAAGTCTGTGCTCTGACCAGTAATGCTGAAGAAGCTGAAGTTGAACAGTTCTATGAAGACCTACAAGACCTTCTAGAACCAACACCTGAAAAAGATGTCCTTTTCATTATAGGGGACAAGTAGGAAGTCAAGAAACACCTGGAGTAACAGGCAAATTTGACCTTGGAGTACAGAATGAAGCAGGGCAAAGGCTAATAGAGTTCTGCCAAGAGAACACACAGGTCATAGCAAACACCGTCTTCCAACAACACAAGAGAAGACTCTACACATGGACTTCATCAGATGGCCAACACCGAAATCAGATTGATTATATTCTTTGCAGCCAACCATGCAGAAGCACTATACAATCAGCAAAAACAAGACCGGGAGCTGACTGTGGCTCAGATCACAAACTCCTTATTGCCAAATTCAGACTTAAATTGAAGAAAGTGGGGAAAACCACTAGACCTTTCAGGTATGACCTAAATCAAATCCCTTGTGATTATACAGTGGAAGTGAGAAATAGACTTAGGGACTAGATCTGATAGACAGAGTGCCTGATGAACTATGGACAGAGGTTCGTGACATTGTACAGGAGACAGGGATCAAGACCATCCCCAAGAAAGAGAAATGCAAAAAATCAAAGTGGCTGTCTGAGGAGGCCTTACAAATATCTGTGAAAGAAGAGAAGCAAAAAGCAGGGGAGAGAAGGAAATATATACTTGTTTGAATGCAGAGTTCCAAAGGATAGCAAGGCCTTCCTCAGCGATCAATGCAAAGAAATAGAGGAAAACAATAGAATGGGAAAGACTAGAGATCTCTTCAAGAAAATTAGAGATACAAAGGGAAGATTTCATGGAAAGATGGTCTCATTAAAGGACAGAAATGGTATGGACCTAACAGAAGCAGAAGATATTAAGAAGAGGTGGCAAGAATACACAGAAGAACTGTACAAAAAAGATCTTCACAACCCAGGTAATCATGATGGTGTGATCACTCACCTAGAGCCAGACATCCTGGGATATGAAGTCAAGTGGGCCTTAGGAAGTATCACTACATCGCTATGAACAAAGCTAGTGGAGGTGATGGAATTCCAGTTGAGTTATTTCAAATCCTAGAAGATGATGCTGTGAATATGCTACACTCAATATGTCAGCAAATTTGGAAAACTCAGCAGGGGTCACAGGACTGGGAAAGGTCAGTTTTCCTTCCAATCCCAAAGAAAGGCAGTGCCAAAGAATGCTCAAACTACTGCACAATTGCACTCATCTCACATGCTAGTAAAGTAATGCTCAAAATTCTCCAAGCCAGGCTTTAGCAATACGTGAACCATGAACTTCCAGATGTGCAAGCTGATTTTAGAAAAGGCAGAGGAACCAGATGTTAAATTGCCAACATCTGTTGGATCATTGAAAAAGCAAGAGAGTTCTGTAAAAACATTTATCTCTGCTTTATTGACTATGCCAAAGTCTTTGACTGTGTGGATCACAATAAACTGCGGAAAATTCTGAAAGAGATGGGAATACCAGACCACCTGACCCATCTCTTGAGAAACCTGTATGAAGGTCAGGAAGCAACAGTTAGAACTGGGAATAGAACAACAGAGTGGTTCCAAATGGGAAAAGGAGTACGCAAAGGCTGTATATTGTCACCCTGCTTATTTAACTTATACGCAGGGTACATCATGAGAAACACTGGTCTGGAAGAAGCACAAGCTGGAATCAAGATTGCTGGGAGAAATATCAATAACCTCAGATATGCAGGTAACACCACCATTTGGCAGAAAGTGAAGAAGAACTAAAGAGCCTCTTGATGAAAGTGCAAGAGGAGAGTGAAAAATATGGCTTAAAGCTCAACATTCAGAAAACTAAGATCATGGCATCCGGTCCCATCACTTCATGACAAACAGATGGGGAAACAGTGGAAACTGTGGCTGACTTTATTTTGGGGGGCTCCAAAATCACTGCAGATGGTGATTGCAGCCATGAAACTAAAAGATGCTTACTCCTTGGAAGGAAAGTTATGACCAACCTAGACAGCATATTAAAAAGCGGAGACATTACTTTGCCAACAAAGGTCCATCTAGTCAAGGCTATGGTTTTTCCAGTAGTCATGTATAGATGTGAGAGTTGGACTATAAAGAAAGCTGAGCACTGAAGAATTGATGCTTTTGAACTGTGGTGTTGGAGAAGACTCTTGAGAGTCCCTTGGACTGCAAGGAGAGCCAGCCAGTCCATCCTAAAGGAGATCAGTCCTGGGTGTTCATCGGAAGGACTGATGTTGAAGCTGAAACTCCAATACTTTGACCACCTGATATGAAGAGCAACTCATTTGAAAAGACCCTGATGCTGGGAAAAATTGAGGGCAGGAGGAGAAGGGGATGACAGAGTATGAGATGGTTGGATGTCATCACTGACTGAATGGACATGAATTTGGGTGAACTCTGGCAGTTGGTCATGGAGAGGGAGGCTTGGAATGCTGTGGTTCATGGGGTCGCAAAGAGTTGGACACGACTGAGTGACTGAACTGAACTGAACTGAACAGACACTCAAGATTGGTCTGATTTATGAAGATGTTCACTATTAACTTAAAAAGAAACTATTGGTTGGCAGTTCCAAGGTCTTCAATTACAACAGTTTCAGCCGGGACCCAGACTCTATAGCTTCATGATGTGCCACGTTGCATTGATTCTTTTTCAATTTATACTGATGGCTACAAAATGGGTGCTCCAACTCCAGGGTACCATGTGATAGCATTGCCCCCAAGAAGAATGTTACCAAAAGCTTTTTTCTTAGGGATCTTTTTATCCTACAAATGAAAGCCTCCTGTGATGGACTTCACCTTATGAATCTTTGGCCAAAACTGTGCCCACCTCAAGACCATACTTGAGGAGGAGGAAGGACCATGCTTCTTTTCTGTGATCAAGGCATCTCTGCTTCCAAGCAGGAGGATGGAGAGGACTGTCTGCTGGGTTAACTTGAAGTGACATCTGCCATACCTCCTACACATGCTTCCCTCCCTGCCTTCCTTCTCCTCACATGCCTTATCTGTAGCCAGTGCCTCTGAACTTGTTTTCTTCTAGAGGTCATGATCCCCAATACACTGGAAGTTCTAAAGGGTTAAGTAGGAATCCCATCCAACATTTTTTTTTGGTTTTATTTGCATATTCTGTCTCCCCCAATACAGCATAAAGCCTTGAAGAATAAAGATTGTCTCATGCTCATTTTTGTTTCTAGTACCCAGCACAGATCCTGCTTGAAGGTTTCCGTTTAAAGTAGGTTTGTTAAATGAAATAAGTGTGTCTGAGACCTGAAATTTAATGAGAAATTCATGCAGATTAGAGTAGGAATGAGGCTCTAGTTCAACAAAGGACCTATGAGTATAAGGTAGAAGAGTGATTAACCAAAATGCCTGATAGGTAGAAACTCAGATATTAGCACCTACCTTGCTGTTGATTTGCAAAGTAATCTCCTTTGCACCTAAAGGCAGCTTCTGTCTGGGAAGGGAGGAGGAGCTAGGAATAGTGTGAACCAGCTGGGTCTAGCATAAATGGTGCTATGTGGATGTGTGTGAGTGTGTACTGAGCCACGTGGGACCCTTCATGGTCAGTAACGGTCCCCTCAGGTCTAATGGGTATGGCTTCCACATGCATTCTCTTCCCTAGACCTGGTGTTGTGTGGCTAAGCCACAAAACTGAAGTTCCCTGGGATTTGGGATCATCTGATGAGTAGCAGCTCTCACAGGACATTTGGATTTCCCGTAGGCTTCCCCTGAGAGCAGAATAGTTTTGCTAAGCTACTTACATTTGGGAGTTAATTTGTTATTGTAGCCTAATCTGTTTATGTGAAGGAGAAGCTGGAAAGTCAAGAGAGAGGACTTCTTTGAGGAAGTTGTCAAAATGTTGTAGCATGTTCTTTTCCTTGCCCTGATGGGGAAGGGGAGGTGGGTACCACCCTTTCACTTCTGCCTCGTTAGAGGGGCCTCAGAGGGGCCATGCAGAGAGCTGGACATCTTCATCTGGGGACCGCAAGGGGGCCCAGAGACTGCTGGATTGAGAGCAGGAAGTCTGAAGGTGAGATACTATGGCCAGCAGCAGAGCTGGCTGCTTTGAGCGTAGGCTATGCTTCTGGAGTTTGCAGGACAAGGATGGATGAGATAAAGTCAGCGCCAAAAGTTGACCTAGAGGGACTTTGTGCAAGTTAGCTACTTTTAGGGGTGTTGGGACCTGACAGAGCCAGGCTGTGTCTGGGGTGCGGCAGGGGCGGGGCTGGAGTGAATTCAGAGCAGCCGGTTGGAGGAGGGGACGCCGACCACTGGGCTCCACTGTACCCGTGCAAAAGAACCCCCAAGAGAAAGAATCAGCCTTCACCCTCTGCCACAAATGGAGGCCATCCTTTCCTGCTCTTGAATTCTCCTTCCTGCCCCCCGTGGAGGAAGCAGAGGTGACTTTTCAACTGAGGAAAGGGCCAGATGCTTTAGGTGGGGAAATGGAGAATGTGGCCTCGACCCCCCTCCTGAATGAGGAAGCAACTTTGCTATTAAGTATAGTCGACAGTTTTGACTCTTGATTGAGACTGAATAGTTATATTATGAACAAAAACTGGGAGTCTAAAAGTAGAGAATTTTTCAAACATATACAAGAATGACAGAAAAAATAGAGAAAAATAGTATGAAGAAGAACGCCCCACAGACCAGATCTGAAAGAGTGGAGAAAAATACGTGTGCGTTGTCTTATTTTCGCTTTGTCCCACTTTCTCTTTCAAAGCTATGGTTTCACAAACATCATGTATGATACTGATTGTAATAACAGCAAATTACTGAGACAGAACGTATGTTTGTGCTCACTGGTGTCTCTTTGTGACCCCACAGACTGTAACCCTCCAGGCTTCTCTGTTCATGGGATTTTCCCAGCAAGAATACTGGAGTGGGTTGCCATTTCCTTCTCCAGGGGACCTTCCTGACCTGGGAATCAAACCCATGTTTTAGGTGTCTCCTGCACTGGCAAGTGGGTTCTTTACTGCTGAGCCTCTGGAGAAGCCAAGCCACAAAACAGAACAGTAACCTGAAATATATAATAGGAGAGAGATCTTCTCTTGAGCAATCTCACAGAGTATGACAGTGAATAATGTATCACTCTTCTAATTATAGAACGTAATCTCCTAGTATGGAACAGGATACCAAAAGCCAAAGTTTCATGAGCCTCCTGTACATGTCTTAAAACACTTCAGTGTCTTTAAAAAAAAATCAATTATTTGTAATGCAAAATTGCTTGACAAAACCCAGAGGAAAATTTAACAATAATTTTCCTAAATGCCTTTTATTTTTGGCAACAATAAAAACAGCAAAACTAGAGATTATACTCTACAAACATGTTCCACAAAGAAACAGGTAATTACATTTTTATCAACTGCACTTCTTGCCTTTTTAAAAGTGTGCGTTTTATTCTCCTCTAAAATGTTTTCCCTTATCTCCTGTTGCCCTGCAAGAGCAGCAAATAGTGTGGCGATAAGCTCGGTAATTATGGACACTGTAGGTTCTGGGAGATTTTCGTGGCTGGAGCCAATGGGCAGCATTATTATCTGAGGCCATCACACTGGGTTAAGTGTCCTTCAGGATGAATCCTCAGAGGATCTCACTTATGTCTTCTGAGTCATCAGTAGAGTCTAGTGGGGGGTAGGTCTGGATAATGGGTAAATGAAGGGCTTTGAAGATGGCTTTGGAGATGACAACCCCCAATCAGTCCCCCCTCTTCTCTACCTGACAACTGTGCAATTTTGGGCAAGTCATTTAATTCATTTAAGTCTCGAGTTTCTTCCTTACAATAATGTGGTTATGACCTACTGAGGTTTACTTTGAAGGTTGAATGTGCTAATACACCTAAAGCACTAATACAGTGCCAGATAAATAGCATGCTAAAGACTAATGAAGGGAATTATTTCAGGCTGATGATACAATGACATTCACTAGAATGATAGAAGAATGGATGATGCTAAAAGGATAAAACAGTAATAATGAAATGAGAATTGGATAACTGTAAAAGGAATCAGTGATAAAACAATGTAAAATTAATAACAAAATATGTGCATGTCACAGGCCAAAGATATACAGTTTTCTACTTTCAAATTATTTTATAACTGTGAGAGATCTGACATTCTCTTTTAAAATTTAGGAAAGAATTAATTATTTGACCTATTTAGGACTATGCCTTCTAAACTGATGTACGGCAAGCATCTTAGAAGAATCAATGCAGTTTGCTTCTGTCTCGTTTCACAGTAGTAGTCTGCTTGACTCACTCTCATTAGAGGATTCTCAAAGGCTTTGCCAATAGTCCCTTCCAAATGTGTTATTGGTGCTCGAGCCATATTTGAATTACCTTAAAAAGGTGGGCTGTGCTTCCCTGAATGTGAACTGATTGCTCTGTAGAAACCTCTGGTTCTAGAAATACGGGTGTACTTTAAAATCTCTCTTGCTTGCATACAAAAGTGTCAGGGGATTTCTTCTTGCTGAGGGGCTGGGTTTTTTAACCTAGTGGTAAAAGTGAAAGTGAAAGTTGTGTCCGGCTCTTTGCTACCACATGGACTCTCCATGGAATTCTCCAGGTTAGTATACTTGAGTGGGGTAGCCTTTCCCTTCTCCAGGGGATCTTCCCAACCCAGGGATCACACCCAAGTCTCCTGCATTGTGGGTTGATTCTTTACTAGCTGAGCCACAAGGGAAGCCCAAGAATACTGGAGTGGGTAGCCTATCCCTTCTCCAGCAGATCTTCCTGACCCGGGAATTGGCCGGATCTCCTGCATTGCAGATGGATTCTTTACCATCTGAGCTATGAGGGAAGCCCTAACCTAGTGGAAAGACTGTGAATTCCTGGGAATAATCACCCTGCTGTGTTTCCTTCCTGAACCTAAAGATCTTGGGTTTGCATCTTTGGCAGAATTGGACACTGTCTGCAGCTTTTTTTGAAAAAATATTTTTATTTTTTTGATGTAGACCATTGTTAAAGTCTTCATTGACTTTGTTACAATACTGCTTCTGCTTTATGTTTTGTTTTCTTGGCCAGAAAGCATATGGGATTTTAACTTCCCAGGCAGGGCTTGAACCTGCAGCACCTGCATTGGAAGGTGAAATCTCAACCACTGGACCACCAGGGAAGTTCTTGTCTGCAGCTTTGAACTTGCGGCCATTCAGTCCCAGGCTCAGAGCGAGTCCAGAGCATCCCCAGAGGCAGTGGTATGTATGGAAGGGACTGGGCGGATTGGTTTTTCTATGAAGACTGCCCAGACATTGCAGAGATGGCTTGAGGAGATTGAAGGTGGAAGGAATGAGTGGAGACACAAGCACCAAGTCACACCGCGTGCTCAGCTCCATCTGTGCCCGGGCACTGCCTCCCCAGGTGTGCTCTGGCTCACAGAGTATTCTGGCCCGTCCTGTTCTCTGCCTTCCTTGGCTGGGGTGCCATCTGGCCCTCCCCATGGGTATTATTTCTCAGGCACTGACAGTGACAGATGAAGAACACAAACCATCCATTTTCTCCTGCCAGCAGCTCTCTAATACCCAGAAAGGCGTATGTGTGGATGTACGCACATGGTGGCGGCCCCCTTCCTCTCATTTATCTGCTTCAGCTCTTATCCTAATGCCCCACATTTACCTTCATCATTAGTAACATCCAAGAGGTCACAAATAGGGCTCATCTCTTTTTCTTCTGTTTTCTTCCCATTATAAAAGGAGCATGTCAATTTTTCACTATTAAAATAATTTGAAAATAAATAAAATAAAACAGGATTCTGAAACCCCACCACTGAGAGATACTAGGTATTTATGTTGTTTTTCTATCTTGGTTTGACCTTGTGTATGTATACAGTTGAAATCATACCACATATTGCATGTTATGTCTTATTTCATATAGCATTAGATTATGAGCATTTTCTTATACCAATAAACATATTTCTCATAACTTTAATGGCTAAGACTATTCCATTGTACAGGTATTTCTGATTTATTTAACCTTTCCCTTGTTGCTGTATCTGATTTTTCACTGTCATAGACAGTGCCGCAGCAGGGATCTTTCTCCTTAAATCTTTGCTGGCCTCTCAAAGGTTGGGAAACACAGTGCTAAATGCTTTCCAGAGAACATGTATCCATTTGTAGTCCTTTCAAGTCTTGTTCCATTTGTAGCCCCTTCAGTCTTGTCTCTGAGTTCCACTTCCACCAAACTCCCTCCATTGCCATAAAGTATCGTATTTTACTGCCTATTTTTAAAAAAGAAATGACATTCTACTGTTATTTCAACATTAATGTCTCTGATAATTAATGTCATCTGTATAGCCTTACTTTTTGGGGCTCTACTTGCCCCCAAAGGATGTCTTCTGCATTTATAGTCAATATGAGCAGGAAGTCCAATAATGCCCTCTTGAGGCCTCCTAGCAACACCTGCATCCCTGCCTCATCTGAGAAGCCCCAGGGTGGAATCTGTCTGACATCCAAGTGTCTAGGAATAAGGTAACTGGAGAATCTAATTGGTACCTTCTGCCAGAGGCTGCTGAGGGGGTGCTGGCTGAAGGCTTGTCCTGTGAAGTTCAGGTCCTCATCTATGTGTCCCTCACATGTTCACTCACTGTGTTTAAGCTCAGCCACGGTGTCATGTTGGCTGTATTGGGGGTGAGGGTCATGCTTGTTGACACTGTTCCTTGCTACCCTGAATCTAGCCTGTGAGTTTCAAGGACGCTATAGTGCCTGAGCTGTTAGATACCTCCAGTCTTTTTTTGGGGGGAGGTCCTTTTGGTGACCTGAGCATCCTTTCTCTCAGCAGACTTTAAGGAAACACCTGGTCCAGCCAAGGTGCTAGTTTAGAATCTGGGAGCTGGGGGGCAAGACTGTGATCTCAGAGGGTTTTAGGCTGTTAATGAAGTGGATTTATTCCTTCTGAGGGATTTGCCTACCAAGGGCAGGGAGCTTTTCCTAAAGCCTGGGTGTGACAGTATCCTCTGGGGGTCTGACTGCCTGACTTTGAATCCCGGCCTTACCATTTCTGAGCTGCATAATCTTGTGCAGTTTGCTTAATCTCTTTAAGACTCAATTTCCTCATCTGTGAAAGAGGGCTTATTTAAGTACCTTCCTCTAAGGATCCCTGTGAGGATTAAATGAGATAATCCATGTGAAGTGTATAATATAGTCCCTGGCACAAAGATATGCAACATAAGTTAGCCACAAAATTACTATGCTAAGTCACTTTAGTTGTGTCTGATTCTTTGTGACCCCATGGACTGTAGCCCGCCAGGCTCCTCTGTCCATGGGATTCTCCAGGCTCATGAATACTGAAGTGGGCTGCCGTGCCCTTCTCCAAGGGATCTTCCTGACCCAGGGATCAAACCCACGTCTCTTGTGTCTCCTGCATTGGCAGGCAGGTTCTTTCCACTAGTACCACGTGAGAAGCCCCAAAACGTCCTATTATATCTGAATGAAAGTTTTGCTACCAGGGGACTTCTCCTTCATTATGTGGAGAAACTGCCTGAAACTTACTTCTCGTTTGAAAAATTGTGTTTTAAAGTCGTTGATTAGTAAAGTTAAACACTCCTACTCCCACCTCTGGCTCTGCGATATTTATTTGCTCTTTGCAAATTGCAGGTAAGCCATTTTGTGTTTTCTGCTTTCTTCTGATTCTTTAGTTAAGCTTTTTATTTAGAGATAGCTGTCTATTCATATATAGTAATAAGAAGTAAGACAGAGAGATTCCATGTAGCCCTTATCTCAGCTTCCTGAGCAGCTCTGTGTATGTATGTATGTATGTATGTATGTATTTACTTATTTTTCCAAACAGTTCCTCTGTTTTTCAGGTTATATCATTTCTATTGCTCCCATCTTCACGCTCACTAATTCTTTCTTCTGTTCTCTACATTCTGATGCTGAGTCCATGCACTGAGTTTTTATTTAGGTTTTCTATTTTCCCATTTTAAAATTTCTATTTGGTTCTTCTTTACATCTTCTGTTTCTTTGCTGAGATTTTCTAATTCTTGCTAAGTCTTTCTATGTTTTCATTAGTTTCAAACATGTTCTAAATTGTTCCTGAAACATTACATGATGGCCGATTTAAAACCCTTGTCAGATAATTTTAACATCTCTATGTAGGTGTCTATTTTTCCCACATTCCCACTGAGGTCTTCTTAGTTTTTTGTAAGATGAGCAATTACTGATTGAAACCTGAACATTTGAAGTATTATGTTACAGACTCTGGGTCTTAGTTAGACCTCCTGTTTTAGCTGGCATTTGTAGCATCACTCTGTCAGAGGAAGGGAGCTCACCCTTGTTACTGCCCAGCAGCTCTGGGTGGGAATCCCAGGTCCTTCATCCCCTTTGTTGACCCTCAAGGGTGGTGGGGCGCCTTCTTACTGCTGGGTGGGGGTAAAAGATTGACTCACCATGAAATCTTGATGACACCTTTGCCTGGGAGGGGAGCCTTATCACAGCTCTCTCATGGCCTCTGAGTGGGGAGCAGGGCAGCCTCACTACAGCGCATGCTGGTGAAGTCCTGACTCAGTGCTGGGCATCCTGTGGCCCCCAGCATGGCGCCTTGTTACTACTGGTAGGTCACTTATTTGGTGCTGTGATCATGCAGCCTTCCCACATGGTCTCCATAAAGTGGGGTGGGGGGCCTCATTGCTGCCCATTACGTGCCTCTTGTTGTTGTTCAACTGCTGAGTTGTGTCAGACTTTTTGTGACCCCATGGACTGCAGCTCACCAGGCTTCCTGTCCTTAACTATCTCTTGGAATTTGCTCAAACTCATCCACTGAGTCGGTGATGCCATCCAACCCTCTTATCCTCTGTCGTCCCCTTCTCCTCCTTCCCTCAGCCTTTCCAGCACCAGGTCTTTTCCAGTGAGTCAGCTCTTCACATCAGGTGGCCAAATTATTGGAGCTTTAGCTTCTGCATCAGCTTTCAGTGAATATGCAGGGTCTACTGGCAACTATGATTTACAACTGCTCCCTACTCTGCCTTTTCTGCCATAACCCTTGTGGAAGACTTTGGACACCTTCTCACAGACCAAAGAGGATGGACATCTAAGCTCCCCACTTGGCCTTTGCTGGCATGGGTGGAGTGGGCCAGAGTTTGACTAGAGGAGAACATTAGGATCTAAAATTTATCTGCTTCGCTAGGCTGCTCTTTACATGGTCCTTTCATTAGGAAGGTGCTTCCCTGGTGGCTCAGATGGTAAAGAATCTGTCTGCAGCGGAGGAGACCTGGGTTTGATACCTGGGGTGAGAAGATCCCCTGGAGCAGGGAATGGCTACTCCTCAAGTATTCTTTCCTGGAGAATTCCATGGACAAGGGATCCTGGCGGGCTACAGTCCATGGGGTTGCAAAGAGTTGAACACTACTGACCAGTTAACACTTCACTAGGGAGAGTAGGCTTTTGGGGGCCTTTTTCTCTGTCTGCATCTATTGACCTTTCCAGCTGAAGATGCTGGCTTCTGCAGCTCCAAGTCTGGGGTAGATACATGGGGAAAACCCAAGAAGGTCCTCACTCTGTCATCATTCCTCAGGTACAAGGTCCCAGCTGGTCTGCCTCTTACCCTCCACCTTTCAAAGTCTTCTTGTTTGTTTTATCTGTAAATTCAGGGGCTTTGGTTGTACTTACTGGGATCAGGGAAACATGTTCCCCAGAAGCGGAAGTTTCTCTCTGCCTCTTTTTCAAAAATAAAGTTTTACTGTTTTCCTTATAAACTTTTCACAGGTCAAATGTTAAGGATATCAACCTCCTGAATGTAAGAATCCTTTCCCATATGTGGTTATCTGTATGCTTCTCTAAGACTTGTGCTATATTCACTTTAAAAAATCATATTGATGATAGTGATGATGTTGATGATGGTGTACCAGAAAGTATTAGCTAAAATCAAGTGCTCAGCTATTTAGGCAAATTGAGTTCTCAGGGCTGTCTCCTGTTGCCATAGATAATTTTGAATTAGCTCCAGGGGAGTGAAGCCTTCATAGCAGATTCAAGGTTTGGCACGTCCTTGTCCTCCATGAGGATTTGAGACTTTTAGGGGACTGAACAGGAGGCTGCTGGTAACAGGAGCACCTTGGTCTCCAGCTGGGCTGAAGAAGTTCCTATCAATGACCCACGCTGGCTCTGCAAAAGGACCTTGATGATGCCTTAGAGTCTTGGATAATTAGAGTTTCAGTGAAAAGCCTGTACCCTTGACAAAATGCTGGAGATCTTCCCTTTATAACAGCTGCAAAAATGAGAATTTCCTGAGTCTCAGCGACTTTGGGGACATTATTTATATAACACTGTCACACACCTGCTGGGCTTTCTGTTCCCTCCAATCAGGAAAGACTGCCAGGAAAATTATGACCTTTGGGATGATGGTTTTGGGTGATCCTACATCTTTTTTGCCCTTCATTCATTTATTCATTAATTGAATCATCTATTCCATTTTTCATCCACTTACTGGAGAACTACCCTTATGGCAGAAAGTGAAGAAGAACTAAAGAGCCTCTTGATGAAAGTGCAAGAGGAGAGTGAAAAAGTTGGCTTAAAGCTCAACATTCAGAAAACTAAGATCATGGCATCCAGTCCCATCACTTCATGGCAAATAGATGGGGAAACAATGGAACCAGTGGCAGACTTTTTTATTTTGGGCTTCAAAATCACTGCAGATGGTGACTGCAGCCACGAAATTAAAAGACACTCCTTGGAAGGAAAGTTATGACCAACCTAGATACCATATTAAAAAGCAGAGACATTACTTTGCCAACAAAGGTCTGTCTTGTCAAGGTTATGGTTTTTTCAGTGGTCATGTATGGATGTGAGAGTTGGACTGTGAAGAAAGCTGAGCACTGAAGAACTGATGCTTTTGAACTGTTCTGTTGGAGAAGACTCTTGAGAGCCCCTTGGACTGCAAGGAGATCCAAGCAGTCCATCCTAGAGGAGATCAGTCCTGGGTGTTCATCGGAAGGACTGATGTTGAGGCTGAAACTCCAATACTTTGGCCACCTGATGCGAAAGAAAGAAAGAAACAAACAAAAAAAGAAAGAAACAGAGAAAGAAAGAAAGTGAAGTCACTCAGTCGTATCCGACTCTTTGCGACCCCATGGACTGTAGCTTACCAGTCTCCTCCATCCATGGGATTTTCCAGGCAAGAGTACTAGAGTGGGCTGCCATTTCCTTCTCCAGGACATCTTCCCAACCCAGGGATCAAACCCAGGTCTCCTGCATTGCAGGCAGACACCTTACCATCTGAGCTACCAGGGAAGCCCAAAAGCTGACTCACTTGAAAAGACCCTGATGCTGGGAAAGGTTGAAGGCAGGAGGAGAAGGGGACAACAGAGGATGAGATGGTTGGATGGCATTACTGACTTGATGGACATGAGTTTGGGTAAACTCCAGGAGTTGGTGATGGACTGATGTGCTGCAGTTCATGGGGTCGCAAAGAGTTGGACACGGCTGAGTGACTGAACTGAACTGAACTACTGGAGAACTACATTATTTTCAGGAAGCATCAGGGAAACAAATGAAAAACATCCTTTATCCTGGTAGGATGATCATGAGTAGGGGAGACAATGACCATTAAACTTCAAGCCATGATGGAAGTATGGGATCATCCCAGAGTGCAGAGCAGACTAGCAGTGGAGAGTCAGAAAGGGCTTCTCAAAGGAGGTGACTCGTGGACTGAATCTTGCTGAGAAAAGGAATTAGCCAAGCCAAGAGCGAGCAGGCATACGAGGCTGACCGCTGCAGCAGAGGGCTGTGGCTCCAGGATGCTGGGACAGCAGAGTGGGAAATACTAGGCATGTGGGAGGTGATCCTAAGAGGGTGAAGAGGTTTGGTGCTGCGTGGCTTTGCTGTCAGGCTACCGAGCCTAAATTTCAGCCTAAGGACGGTGTGTGACCATGAAGAGTTTTTTGTGGAATAGTAGCACAATATTCTAGAATGTTCATCTGACTATCTTGCAGAAGAAGAATGGACTGTTGAAGGATGAGCCTTTGCTTTTATGTAATCCCTGGCCACTTCAGTCTTGGAGGAATTCAGTATCTTTATTTGAACCAAGATAGGAGTGACTTTATATGACCATAAGAATAGTGTTTTTGTTGTTATTGTTGTCAATGAGGATTGGGAGAATGGAAGATGGCTCATATTTTGTGGTGAACACTCTAGCCATACTATATGGGTGAGCATATATTAGCTGAAGTTTGAGACCTGTTGGCCTTTCTTTCTTACAAACAACAGGTAACTGAGAGCTATTATCACAGATGAACTCTTTACCATCCATTTGCTTATGTAAATAACAGGAAGGGCCTTTCTTTTGAGTTGTGAAGATTGTCCTGAATGAGAAAATAGCTGCTTTGCAGTGCTTTGGGAAAATGATAAAAATTGATGGTGAAAGAGCAGAAAATGAAGGCCATTTCCCACTCATTTTCTTCCTTTGGATAAGAAACTACAAAAATGTAAATCAAACCTTGAAATGCTCCAGCAGAAACAGGAAAACACAGGACAAAGGCTGTTTGAGACATAGCTCGTGAGTTTGGGGAGAGTGGGTGGTGGCGGTGAGACTTTCCATCTCCAGAAAACAATATTACTTTCATCAAAAGAAAGAAAAACTAAGTTCTCTGGCTTCCTATGTCCCGAGGCTGAGTTTAATTAAGGCTAGAAAGGGCAGAGAGACGTGATAAATAAAACAAAACCAAGATCTGTAGGAAACTGCCCTAGAGAAGTTAAAGGAGAGTGAGGTTGGTAATGATCATTACATGAGGGATGAGATATGTCAAGGGTAGAGGATGTCGTGTGGACAATATAATGAAGCACCATATGGAAGGAGATAGTAAAATTCAAACACCTTTTATAATAGCAGAACTAAGACACAGGGTGCATGCTTGAGCACTGGTTCTTTGTAGTTTGACAAAATGGATCTGTGACGTTTCCCTCCTTATCAACTTGAGGGATGAAAAAAGTGGTACCTGCAAGGTGATGCCCTTGGCCTAGGGGCACCAAGTTGTATTGGAGACATGAGAGAGGAAACTGAGTGATGGATAATTTTTATGGTAAGGATCACATTTCAGATGAACTTGGGGAAAGGTAATATGAGTAAAAACACAACAAAAAGCAACGGGAATGCCTGGAGCAATTGAAAATCTAAGTTCTCAAATGCAGGATGGCAGCCTCAGGTTTGCCAATTTGGGGATGGGTGACTTAGGGCAAGTCACAACTTCACCATTCATCTGTCAGTCAGAGAATGGTGGTAACGTGCATGTACCTCATTTCAGGTATCGTTAAAAGGATTAAGTAAATTAATGTGTGTAAGGCACTTAAATGGGGCTTCTGTGGACATGAGTTTGGGTGGACTCCGGGAGTTGCTGATGGACAGGGGGGCCTGGCGTGCTGCGATTCATGGGGTCACAAAGAGTTGGACACGACTGAGCGACTGAACTGAACTGAACTGATGGTAGCTAAGTTAATAAAGAATCTACTTGCCCTGCAGGAGACCTGAATTCTATCCCTGGGTCAGAAAGAACCCCTGGAGAAGGGAATGGCAACCCACTCCAGTATTCTTGCCTGGAGAATTCCACGGACAGAGGAGTCTGGTAAGCTACAATCCGTGGGGTCTCAAAGAGTCGGACGTGACTGAGTGACTAACACATACACAAGGCATTTAAAGAATACTTGGCACACAGAGAATGCAACATATAAAAAAATTAAAAACTATTGTGATGAAGATTAACTCAAATTATTGGGGTGTCTGGGGACTCAGTTTGAGATAGTATAAAAACAAAATTGTCACTGGGAAGCTCTGAACCAACTTGAAGAAGAGTCTAGAATCAAGGGAAATCAATATTAGCATCCAGTGGGGGATGGGAAAGATCAGGATCATAAATGGGTGGGCAAACCATGAGTCAGGGGTGGGCGGGAGAAGGCATGGAATCAGAGCCAGTCTGGGTCAAGATGGGGGTGGTCAGTAAACAGAGATTTGGGTCACCTTGTTTATTGCTACAAGCCCAGTGCTGAGAACAATACGTGATACATAGCTGGCCCTCCCTAAGCATTTGTTGAGTAAATGCTTTACGTGTTGAGTGAACAGTGGACATGCAGGTCTGGTATAAAGGAACAGAATCAGGATGGACAGGAGTTACAGGATGGCAACATCAAAGGCCATGATAATTCCCACAGCAAGGAGTCTGGGTTCTCTGGAGTATCCAGAATTAGAAAATCCTGAATTTGAGTAAGGAAGGCTGAGGAGCATCAATTAAAGTCTTTCTCTTTCTCTCTCCCTCTTGCCTTTCTTCCCTCTTTTTGGATCTCTGTCTTTCCTCTGACAGTCTATATTGATCTAAAGGAAGTGGTTAACATCTAATGTTTCTCTTTTCTGTGGATGGAGCAAGGAAAAAAATCAAGTGAGTTTAATTAACAGTTGAAAGATTTCAGTTAGGTTTAAAGAAGAATTTCTTACCATCAAGGAGTGCTCAATTCTGAAATCTGTTAATTACAGAGTCAAGTGGGGAATATCTTCTGGTTTAAGAGATCTCTGTCAGTAGCACAAATTCTCCATTCTTTAGAAAGTCTGTGACCCTACATGAAAGAGAATGAACAAGGAAAACTCTTTAAGGGTCTCTGCCCAGGAGGACGTGGAAGAGAAGATGAACTTAAAGACGACTAGAAGATTTGCAGGCAGGCAAAATGGAATTGGGATGGGAGGGAAAGGGATGATGTCCGAAGACTAGGTCAAGGCAAATAGCAGCCTTCTCTTTCCAGCAGATCAGAGAGGGTGGGAATCCTTGGTGTCTTCATGATTAGCTGCTTATTCTGGGTTTTTAGCCTGTTTGGGATGTTGTGATAGATGCATAAGATTGTGGTGGTGGTGGTGGTCTGTGCTTAGGTGTGAGTATGTGGTGTGTGTGTGTGGGTCTGTATGGATGTGTGTGTGTGTATGAGAATGAAAACGAGAAGCCTGTATTTTCAAATGCTGCCGAAGTGCTTAGAGATCCTCAATGTGGGTTTCCATGGAAACTCCCGATTCTCTTTCAGAAACAAATGGCAGGATCCTTGAGAAAAGGGCATGGATACTCACATTTCATCTCTTTGTAATCTATGCATTTGTGAGGGGAAATGGGCTAAAGGAGTGATCAAAATACTGAGAAATGTTTTAGTGGTTATTTTAACAACAACAAAAAAAGACATTGGTCATTGGGCTTTTGTTTTATTCAGCTTTCACATAACACAGAGGTTATTTTCAAGAGTCTCTCTTTGATTTCTTACTTTACTTCAGCTTGTGTACCAACCAGTTCTTGTTAAATATTTATGGACAAGATTAAAGACTTTATAAAACTTAACAGCTGGCAGCTGTCCTCGCCTAAAGGATAAAGCAGAAAGTTTTCATTTTAATTGGATAACTATGTGACCGAAATATCTAACCCCTAAGGGAAATACAAGAATTAAAATATGTAAAGCAATTTTTAAAAGGGAAAATCACATTTTACATTTCGTAGCTTTTATTTCCTTGTGTAGTTTGTGTGAAGGTGAAGTTACAGTTGTTGTCTTTTATAGTTTTCTGAGGTTGAAGACATGTTTCAGTGTTTCAGAATGTTTCCTACTAAGATTCAGCTGGTGAAAATACACTTTCAGTCCTTGTTGTGACACAAATCACTCATCCTATTTCACGTCTAAGAATCTTTAAAACAATTGTCTCATAACCAAGTTGTAAAATGAGAGAATAAACTGAAACATTCTGGGGGTGTGGGTAGAGGGAGCTGTTAAATTGGCTGACATTGAATGTAATCAGTGGGGAAAGAGTGGTTCTCTTTTTTGGTTTTTAAGCTAGCAATTACCTGACATTGAATATGTTTGTATTGAGATTCTGATACTGATCTGAAAGACTCATCTGATCTTGAACAAGTCACTTACCTGCTGTGGTCTGATACTCAGCTATAACATACGGGGCTTGGATAAAATATTTTCTGAGGTTTTGTGTGTGTGTGTGTGTGAGAGCCTAAATATTTAAGTCAGGGTTAGCAAGCAAAGGATCATGAACCAAATCCTGTCTCCTTACTGTATCATGGCTTCCCTGGTGACACAGTGGTAAAGAATCTGCCTGCCAATGCAGGAGAACTGAGTTCAATCCCTGAGTCAGGAAGATCCCCTGGAGAAGGGAATGGTAACTCACTCCAGTGTTCTTGCATGGAAATCCCGAGAACAGAGGGGCATGGTGGGCTACAGTCCACAGGGTTGCAAAAGAGTTGGATGTGGCTTAGTGGCTAAACAAAAACAAAACAAAATAAGAACGGCATTTTTAAATGGTTGGGGGGGGGGGCGGAATCAGTACAAGAGCAATACTTTGTGATACATGAAAATAACATAAAATTCAAATTTCAGTGTTTGTGAAGTTTTATTGCAACACAGCCAAGCTCATTCATTCATGAAGCTTTGTTCATGGCTGTTTTCACACCACAGTGGCACAGCTGAGTGCCGAGACAGAGACCCTACAGTCCTCAAGGTCTAACGTGTTCACTCTCTGATCTTTGCAGAAAAAGCTTTCCATCTCCTATCTGATTCTCAGTCATTGAAAAGAATTAATCAGATCATCTCTGTTTGTTTGACCAGTAATCTTAATAGAACAGATAGTGTTTGGGTAAAGTTTTTGTTAATTTTTTACTCTATTATTAAAGGGGAAAAATGCAGGTTTCCTCAAACATAGCTGATAACTTTTTTGACATGAACCAATTTGCTAGGTAGTTTTTCCTCTCTTAACCTCACGTGGGGAGGGTTAACTGCATTCCTGGAGGAGTAGGGGTGGTAGGGGAATGTAATGCATGGACCTGAACTTTAAAGAGTCCATTCCTTCAAGGACTCCCTCGGTTACAAAATCTCAAACCTGAGTTCTGGCTGCCCAAGTGGCTCAGTGGTGAAGTCACTCGTGGACCCTGACAATGCAGGAGATACAGGGGACGTGGTTTCAATTCTTGAGTTGGGAGGATGCCCTGGAGTGGGAAATGGCAACCCAGTATTCTTGTCTGGAAAATTCCAGGGACAGAAGGAGACTGCTAGGTACAGTCCATGGTGTTGCAAAGAATCAGACACGACTGAGCATGCACGCACTGCCACACACTGCTAGAGACCTGAGTTCTGGGAAAAACTCTTGACTGGCTGAAGTGCAAATGAAACCAATCCTCAGCAGACCTGAGGAGGTAACCTTTATTGATCCCTTACTTTGTGCCAGCCTCAGTGTTAGATATTTGCATGCATAGTTTTATTTATTCTTTTTAATGACCTCATCTCCCAGGGGAGAGGGCCTGGGGCATGGAGCGTTTAGACAGCTGTTTAGTAGAAGAGGGAAGATTTCAGCCTGGGTCTGTCTGACTTCAATGCTTATCTTCTCACAAAGTCAATTTAATATTTACAAAATCTCTCTTCTCAGTAAGGAAATTACCCAAAGAAATCAAAAGTAAATCCAGAAGACCTGTGTTTACAACATAGACAAGTCCAGGAACCTCTGTCAGTCTCTATGGATATATCAAAACTCTATATATCTTTCAATCTCTGTTTTCAAGTGTCAGAGATCTCCTTTATGAGACATTGTTTGTTTCTCATACTCAACTCTGTTGTTGACCTTCTACCTGTCTTTTTTTTTTTTCATATCCGATCATAGATCCATTTTACTTACAGCCCCACAGTATTATCACTAAGCTCTCTAGATGCAGTCTGTCATTTGTATCAGCCACCCCACTGTGGCTGCGTCCTAACTTCTGGGACCACGCTTTTACTGGGAGGGGTCCCAGAAGGTCCAGACCTGGGCAAGCAGCCACCGGGAAGCACACTGCATTCTCCCTTGGGTGGTGTCAGCCGTGACCCTGAGAATTAGCAGTTCGGGGACCAGCATGTGGTAGGCTCTGGCGTCTGCACTGGTGCTGGGCCTGGGGGTCTCCAGCAGCTGGGGTCCCCTTGGACTGCAGGCTCTTCCTCCTGAGGATGATCGTCACAGGGCCATCAGGCAACGCCTTGATGATGTTCCAGGCTTCAAACCGCGTGAGGCCCTGCATGAGGTGTTGGCCAGGTGTAAGATTTCATCTCCCGGCCGGACTGTGTCACTCTGCTCTGAGGCCACCCCTTTGAAGATCCTGTTAACCGTCAGAGGCTTGTCCCCATGCAGGGAGCCCTTCCCTCCTTCCAGGCTGAAGCCCAGTCCCGCAGAGGTTTTTCCAGGGTCGCCGGGCAGACTGTGGCCTCTGCTGTGGATTCTATGGAGACGTCACTGGCCACAGAGGCTCAGTCTGAGGAATCAGTGGAGGAGTTGACTACCTGTCTTTAAGAGCTGACTCCCAGCGCGCAGAGCAAGTCAGGGGCCCTGACACCTTGCTGGCCGTTGGTAAGTGCTACCTCCTGCAACCAGCTTGTTAGGAATGTTCCTGCACTGCCGGACTGCATCTTCCTCTGAGACCCTAGCCTGTCCTTTTCTTAGACTCAACGTTCTGCTATGGACCCTGCTGGGTCTTTAACTTCTTAAGGTCAGAGATGATGTCTTAGGTTTTTTTTGTGTCCCTGCAGCACTGAGTGTGGTGCGTTGTGAGGGCAATGAATGTTGGTGGTAAGAATTACACCAAAAAAAAAAAAAAAAAAATTACACGGGAAAAAAATTGCATTCTGGAAGTTTACCTCGTTGCCTATATTCTGAGCCCCTACCATATGCTGAAGCCAACAAGAACATATTGAACGAATGCAAGGCTGTTCATGCTTATCTCAGCAGGAAAGGGTAGGTTTGAGATGAGATAAGACATTTAGGGTTGACATTTTAAAAAATGGGCTTCCCTGATAGCTCAGTTGGTACAGAATCCACCTGTAAGGCAGGAGACCCCACAAGTTTAGTTGATGTATGATATCATATAAGTTATAGGTATATAATACTGTGATTTACAAGTTTTGAAGGTTATACTCCATTGATAGCTAATGCAAAACATTGACTATATTCCTCCTGTTGTACAATATATCATTGTACCTTATTTTATATCTAACAGGTTGTGCTGCTTAACTCCCTGCCCATGTACTGCCCCTTCCTTCTTCCCTTTCCCTAGGATGGTGATTTTTCTTCCTCTTTTATTATTATTTTCTTAAAATTTTTTGCAGGTGTACAGCAAAGAGATTCAGTTATACACATACATGTATCTATCACTTTTCAAATTTATTCCCCATTTAGATTATTACAGAATATTGAGCAGAGTTCCCTGTGCTATATAGTAGGTCCTTTTTGGTTATCAATTCTAAATCTAGCAGTGTATACTTGTCAATCTTAACCTCCCAGTCTATCCACTTGGCCTTCTGCCCAGGTAACCAAGGAGTCTATTCTCTAAGTCTGTGAATCTGTTTCTGTTTTGTAAATAAGTACATTTGTATCATTTTAAAATAGATTCCACATATAAGAAATTTCACACAATTTTTGTCTTTCTCTGTTTGACTTAATTTATTTAGTATCATAATCTCCAGGTCCATACATGTTGCTGCAAAATGGCATAATTCCGTCCTTTTTAATGGCCAACTAATAGTACATTGTATATATGTACCATTTCTTTATCCAAATAATTGTTCATGGACATCTAGGTTGCTTCTGTTCTTGGCTATTGTAAACAGTGCTGCAATTAATATTGGGGTGTATGTATACCTTCAAATCAAGTATTTCTCCAGATTTTTGTCCAGGAGTGGGACTGCTGGATCATATGATAGCTCTAGTTTAGTTTTTTAAGGAAACTCCATCCTTCCACAGTAGTTGTACCAATTTACATTTCCATCAACAGTGTAGGAGAGTTGCTCTTTCTCTACACCCTCTATAACCTTCATTGTTTGTAGATTTTTTTTTTATTTTGATGATGATCATTCTGACTGGTATGAGGTGATATCTCATTGTAGTTTGATTTGCATTTCTCTATTAATTAATCTTCTCATGTGCCTCTTTGCCATCTGTATATCTTCTTTGGAGAAATGCCTATTAAGGTCTTCTGCCAATTTTTTGATTGGTTTGTTTGTTTTTATGGTATTGAGCCATATGAGTTGTTTATAAATTTTGGATACTAATCCATTTTTGATTGTCATTTCCTTTGCTGTGCAAAAGTTCTTGAGTTTAATTAGGTCTCATTTGTTTACTTTAGTTTTTTATTTCTATTACTCTGGGGGAATGGATTAAAAATGACATTGCTGTGATTTATGTCAGAGAGCATTCTGCCTATGTTTTCCTCTAAAAGTTTTATAGTATCTGGTCTCAAGTTTAGTTCTTTAATCAAGTTTGAGTTTATTTTTGTGTGTGGTGTTAAAGAGTGTTCCAATTTCTTTCTTTCTTTTTCTTTTAACATGCAGCTGCTCAGTTGTTTCAGAACCACTTATTGAAGAAACTGTCTTTTCTCCATTGTATAGTCTTGCCTCCTCTGTGGTAGATTAATTGACTACAGGTGAGTGGATTCATTTCTGGGTTTTCTAGAAACATTTTCCATTGATCTATATTTCTGTTTTTGGGCCAGTACCGTACTAGTTTTATAACTGTAGCTTTGTAATATAGTCTGAGAAGTCAGGGAGACTGATTCCGCCTATTCTGTTTTCCTTTATCAAAATTGCTTTGGCAGGGGGATCTTTTGTGTTTCCATACTAATTGTACATACTTTTTGTTCCAGTTATGTGAAAAACACCATTGGTAACTTGATAAGGATTGCATTGAATCTGTAGGTTGCTTTGGGTAGTATAGTCATTTTCACAATATTGATTCCTCCAATCCAAGAACATGATATATCTCTCCATTTGTTAGTGTCATTTTTGGTTTCTTTCACCAGCATCTTATAGCTTTCTTCATACAGATCTTTTGTCTCCTTAGATAGGTTTATCCCTCGGTATTTTATTCTTTTTGTTGCAATGGTGAATGGGACTGTTTTCTTAATTTCTCTATCTGAGTTTTCATTGTTAGTATATAGGAATGCAAGTCTTCTGTGCATTAATTTTGTATCATGCAACTTTACTAAATTCATCGATTAGCTCTAATAATTTTCTTTAGGGTTTTCTATGTATAGGATCATGTTGTTTGAAAACAGTGACAGTTTTACTTCTTTTCCAATCTAGATTCATTTTATTTCATTTTATTTCTTTTTTTCCCCCTATTATTGCCATGGCTTGGATTTCCAAAACTATGTTGAATAATAGTGGTGAGAGTGAGGATCCTTGTCTTGTTCCTGATTTTAGAGGAAATTCTTACAGTTTTTCATTGTTGAGAATAACATTTGCTGTGGGTTTGTTGTACATGGCCTTTGTTCTGTTGGGGTAGGTCCTTCCTTGTCTGTCTGGAGTTTTTTTTTTTTTTTTTTGATCATAAATGGATGCTGAATTTTGTCAAAAGCCTTTTATGCATCTATTGAGGTGATCATACAGTTTTTATTTTTCTATTTGCAAATATGGTGTATCACATTGATTGACTTGTGTATGTTGAAGAATCATTGCAACCCTGGGATAAATCCCACTTGATGATGGTGTATAAGCCTTTAAATGTACTGTTGGATTCAGATTGATAGTATTTGTTGAGGATTTTTGCATCTATATTATTTCTTTTTTTTATTTTGTAGTATCTTTATCTAGTTTTAGTATCAGGGTGATGGTGGCTTCATAAAATGAGTTTGGAAGTATTCCTTCCTCTCCAGTTTTTTTGGAATAATTTTAAAAGGAACTATTTAGAAGTTAACTCTTCTCTAAATGTTTGATAGAATTCACCTGTGAAGCTATCTGATGTTGGACTTTTGTTTGTTGGGAATTTAAAAATAACATTCGATTTCAATTCTTGTGACTTGTTTATTCAGTTCAGTTCAATTCAGCCGCTCAGTCATGTCAGACTCTTTGTGTTTATTCACATTTTCTATTTTTCCCTGGTTTGGTCTTGGGAGTCTGTACCTCTATAAGAATTTGTCCATTTCTTCCAGGTTGTCCATTTTATTGGCATATAGTTGCTTGTAGTCTCTTATGATTCTTTGTATTTCTATGGTGTTGGTTATAACTTCTCCTTTTTCACTTCTAATTTTATTGATTTGAGCCCATTCCTTTTCATCCTTGATGAGTCTAGCTAAAGGTTTATCAATTTTGTTTATCTTCTCAAAGAACCAGCTTTTAGTTTCTTTTCTATTGTTTCCTCATTTCTATTTCATTTATTTCTGCTCTGATATTTATAATTTCTTTCCTTCTTCTCACTTTGGGTTTTGTTTGTTCTTCTTTCTCTGGTTGCTTTTGGTGTAAGGTTATGTTGTTTATTTATGATTTTTCCTGAGGAAAGATTGTATTGCTATAAACTTCCCTCTAAGAACTGCTTTTGCTGCATCCCATAGGTTTTAGATCATTGTTACCCCCATTTTCATTTGTCTCCAGGTAATTTTTATTTCCTCTTTGATTTCTTCAGTGATCCATTGGTTACTTGGTAGCACATTGTTTGGCATCTATATGTCTGTGGTTTTTATATAGTGTTTTCTTATAGTTTATTTCTAATCTCATAGTATTGTGGTTTAATAAATGCTTGATATGACTTCAATTTTCATAAATTTACCAAGGCTTGCTTTGTGGCCCAGGATGTATTCAAGTCTGGAGAATGTTCTATGTGCACTTGAGAAGAATGTATCCTTCTGCTTTTAGATAGAATGTTTTATAAATGTCACTTAAGTCCACCTGGTCTAACTTTCAGCTAAGGCTTATGTTTCCATATTGATTTTCTGTCTAGATGAACCTACCCATTGACAAAAGTGGGGTGTTAAAATCTCCCACTATTATTGGGTTGCTATTGATTTTCCTTGTATGGACATTAGTATTTGCCTTATATATTGAAGTGCTCCTACGTTGGATGCATAAATATTTTCAATTGTTATATCTTCTTGGATTGATTCCTTGATCATTATGTAGTGTCCTTCTTTGTCTCTTATAAGTCTCTATTTTAAAGTCTATTTTGTCTGACATGAGTATGCTGCTCCAACTTTCCTTTGATTTCTATTTGCATGGAATACCTTTTTCCATTCCCTCAATTTCAGTCTGTATGTGTCCCTAGGTATGGCTGAGTCTATTGCAGACAGCATATACATGGGTTTTGTTTTTATATCCATTCAGCCATTCTATGTTTTTTGGTTGGAGCATTTAATCCATTTGTATATAAGGTAGTTATTGATACGTATGTTTTTAATTGCCATTTTGTAAACTCTTTTGGATTTGTTTCTGTAGGATTTTTCTTCTTCCTTTCCTCTTTTGTTCTCTACTTTTGTGATTTGATGACTATGTTTAGAATTGTGTTTTAATTTCTTTTTTTTCCCCCTGTGTGTCTGTCTATTGTAGATATTCAGTTTGTGATTATCATGAGGCTTTGATATAGCAGTCTATATACAAACACGATTGGTTTAAGTTGCTGGTCTTTTAATTTCAAATGCATTTCCAATATTCTATGCTTGTGTTCTTCCCTTCTCAAAATTGCTGGTTTTGCTATCAAATTTTGTGTGGATGATTTTGTACCTTTACCATGTTTGCCTTTACTGATGAACTTTTCCATTCTTAATTTTTCTTGTTTCTAGTAATGGCCTTTTCTCTTCTACTTAGAGAATTTCCTTTAGCATGTGTTGAAAAACTGTTCTGGTGGTGCTGAATTCTATCTGATTGTTTGAAAATCTTTGATTTCCACATCAAACCTGAATGAGAGCCTCACTGAGTAGAGTGTTCTTGATTGTAGGTTCTTCCTTTTCATCACTTTAAATATACCATTTATTCTACTCCCTTCTGGCCTGCAGAGTTTCTGCTGAGAAATCAGCTAATAACCTTATGGGAGTTCCCTTGTATGTTGTTTGTTTCATTTCCCTTGTTGTTTTTAATATTTTTCTTTGTCTTTAATTTTTGTCAATTCTATTACTATGTATCTTGGCACATTCCTCCCTGGGTTTATCCTGTCTATGACTCTCTGCACCTCCTGGATTGGGTGACTGTTTTCTTTTCCGTGTTAGGGGAGTTTTCAGCTATTATCTCTTCAAATATTTTCTCAGGTCTTTCTCTCTCTCTTCTCCTCATGGGACCCCTATAATGCAAGCACTGATATGTTTAATGTTGTCCCAGAAGTCTTTTAGACTGTCTTCATTTCTTTTCTTTTCTTTATTCTCTTTCTTAGCAGTGATTTCCACCATTCTGTCTTCCAGGTCACTTACCTGTTCTTCTGCCTCAGTTATTCTACTATTGAGTCCCTCTAGTGTATTTTTCATTTCAGACATTGTATTGTTCATTTCTGCTTGTTCTTCAGTTCTTCTAGGTCTTTGTTAAACATTTATTGCATCTTCTCAATCCTTGCCTCCATTCTTTTCCCAAGATCCTGGATCACTGTCACTACCATTATTCTGAATTCTTTTTCCAGAAGGTTGCCTATCTCCATTTCACTTAGTTGTTCTTCTGGGGTTTTATCTTGTTCCTTCATCTGAGACGCATTACTCTGCCATTTCATTTTGTCTACTTTTCTGTGATTGCAGTTTCTGTTCTGCTGTCTTATGGTGCATGAGGCTATCTAAGAGGCTTGTTCAGGCTTCCTGATGAAAGGGACTGGTGGTAGGTAGAGTTGGTTCTTTTCCCTCTGGTGGGCAGGGCAAAGCTCTGTAAGATTTTAAGCTGCATGGCTGCTGATGGGTGGGGCTGTGTTCCCTTCCTGCCAGTGGTTTGTCCTGAGGAGACGCAGCTCAGAAGACTACAGGCTGTTTGGTGGTGCTCACAGTGGCCTCCAGGAGGGCTCATCCAGTGAGTACTTCCCAGAGCTTCTGCTTCTGGTGTCCTTGTCCCCACAGTGAGCCACAGCACCCCCTCCCTCTGCATGAGACCCTCCAATACCAGCAGGTAAGTCTGCCCCAGACTCTCATGGGTCCCTGCTTTGTTCCTCTGGATGCGGGTGGGCCTGAGACTTTGTGTTCACCCTCAAAAGGTGGCCCTTGTTTCCCCCCGAGTCCTGTGTAGCTCCTGTGACCAAACCTCTATCCTTCACAGTGGCTCCTCCTGCCTCCCTTAGGCCGGGAAGCCTGATGTGAGGCTCAGGACTTTCACTCCAATGGGGAACCTTTGAAGCACAATTATTTTCCAGTTTGTGGGTTGCCTTCCCAGTGGGTGTGGGGTTTGATATCGTGATTGCATCCCTCCTACCATCTTATGGTGGCTTCTTCTTTGTCTTTGGATGTAGGGTATCTTTGTTGGTAGGTTCCAGTGTTTTATTTGTTGTTGTTGTTGATGATTGTTTAGCAGTTAGTTGTGATTTTGGTGTTCTCCTAAGAAGAGGTGAGCACATGTCCTTCTACTCCATTGTCTAGGCTGATTTCCTTCCCCAAAATGGCATTTTAAGAAGAGATTCTCCAGTTCACTGAGAAGAAAGCCTCTCTGTTATCTTGGTGGGTCTTCTTACTGTGCTTTCTCCCTTTTGACCAGAACTGATAGAGGTACTACACATCGCTCAGTCAATGCCAACTTTCCAAATACTGGACTTATCACTTATCCGAGCTCCGGGAATCTTCAAGGAGTCACAGCATGGTGGTGAAGAATATGAGCTCTGGAGTTAATAGATGTGTGTTTCCAGTTCCAATTCTGTCAGTTACAAGCTGTACAATCTTGGGCATGTACTTAAGTTCTCAGTTTCCTTATTTGTAAAATGGAAGTAATACCAGCACTTCTCCAACTTACTAGCACTTGTCTTGAGTATTAGATGAGAAAATGTACCTAAAGCGCTAATATGACAGCAATCATACTTATGCTGCTAAGGTAATAGGAGAGCTACCCAGTCATGATTGCTTTTTGGTGACAGGAGTGCTTGTCCACTCAGCTGTTGATGTTTTAATTTACTCTGTAAGTGTCTAGTGTAGATGTTTGTGAGGGAAGAGATACAGGAGAAAATTTGAGGAGTCTTTTTTTTTTTTTTGCTCTCTCTGCCTTCCCTGACCACATTCTTCCCTTACGTCATGAGTATCTTTCATTTGTTTCTTTAACAAATCCTTTGTTGCATTGGGGATAGTTGTTTCCAGCATCCATCTGCATCAGCCTGTGGCAGTGCTGGGTGGATGGACCACATGTTTATGAGCATAACATGCAACCCAGGCCTCTGTCACACTTGTGAATGCTGATCCCCACCCCACATGCAGGGTGGTGAGTGGTTGGTTTGAGGGTTCCTGTTCTCCTCAGCTGGTTGGTCTCTAGGCATAGTGGAATAATGCAGACCAATTTGAATATTTACTGTGTGCCAGACATTGTTCTAAGCTTTGTAGGTATTAAGTCTCACAACCCTGCCCATTTTAGAGGTAAGGAAATGGATGGAGAAAAGTTTAGTAACCTGCCCAATATTATACAGCTGGCAAAACCAAGAATTATACCTGAACCATCCCGTTTCAGAAGCCAAGATGAGATAAGCTGAGTGGCTTGGTATTTTTCAGTTACCAAGAGTGCATTCCAAAATCTCTGAAAAAATGTGCAACTTCAGTGAATACTTGTGACAGGGGTGTTGTCATTCAGATCCCCAGCTTTGTTTTCTTAGGGAAAAAAATCCACCTATGAAAGGATTATACTTAGACTTATCTGAAAACCAACTTGAAGGCTGTGATTGTCCTTTAGAAATGAAGAGTTTTCTTGCCTTGTGCTCATGGAGACTTTATTTCTGTGTGTGGAGAGTGGTGGTGGTGGGGAGTTGGAGGTAGGAAGTTGGATGATCTGTGAAAATAAGTGGATTTTCTCTGATGTTTAATCCACTAATTATGCAGAGCAAAATTGGATCACGCTTGTAATTTAGTTTTTACTATTTGCATTAAGAAATGTTGTTGGCAGAGTTGTGAACAGGAAAAGGGAGAAGGACATTGCAAATCATTACTTAATGTGAACAGAGCAAATGGTAATTTTATGAGGGGGAGTTGGGCGAGGTGCTGCATTTAGACTGCTCTATGTAGCTAATGGAGCTGCAGCAGTGATGGCTAAAGTGGCAGCAGATAATATTAAGGAAAGTAATGTGGAAAGGAATTTGACTATAAGTCATAGTGACTACTCTGTTTGCATACAGGATGAGGAGTAAAATGCAATGCATGGATTCTTCTTCATCAAGTTTAAAGGAACTGTCACCCCCAAAGTGGCTCTAATGATAGAAATTTCAGGAAGGTGATAAATTTTTGGATTGAAAACATAAAGCTGGTCAGCACTTGGACCTTTCTTCAAGCCTGCTCAGAACCCACGGCTACCATTTTATCTTTTGCGTGTGATAATCGTACTCATCTCTGTCATGGGATGACTTTTATGCAAACATCTTGAAGCTACTTGGGGATGTACCTCAATCCAATCTTCATGGTTTACCAAACACTATCAAATGCTAACATTCTGAGGAAAGTGTCAAAAAGGTGAATTTCTTCTGATGTAGAAAAGAGAAAGACCCAGAATCAAAGTAGCACTGGGTGGAATGTATGTGGGGACAGGAAGATTTTGTAGAAAGTTTTTATGGTGTTGGCTGGGATTGTCTTTGCCCAGTATTTTTGCTCACATCTCTCTCCCTCACTCTCTGTCTGTCCATGTCTTTCTATTATTTCTTACTAGAAATGATAAAATTAACTTTCAGAAGGAGGCCTACTTCAAAGCCTGTGGTTCAATCTGGGGTCCAGCTGACACCATTCTCCACTTGGGAAAGTGTGTTTCTGCCACCTACCCATCGGGCAGGTCCCACCCCATCTCCCAGTTGTGAGAATGAGAAATGGTTCCAGACGTTGCCAAATATCCCCCGGCTGGAACACTGCCCTTGTTTGAGAACCACTGGTGTAGCCCGTCTTTTCCATTCACTGTGTTAAGCTCACCAATGGAGGATGGAAATTGAGGAGGAAAGACAAAGTCTAGTCCCTGTGGATTTTCCCCCCATGACTTGCCAAGCCTTCCTTAGAATTGGTGGTTTCCCAGATGTTTATTCAGAAGCTGATTTTTTGCTCTTTCTCCGGGAAAGAGTTGCCTATGGTGACTCTTTCTATGTTTAACCTTTTGAGGACTGGCCAGAATGTTTCCTAAAGCACCCACATTGTTTAATGTAGGCTTTGCAAATGCAATTTCTTGTGACTCCCTTCTCTTATTGCCTCTTCTTTCAGAACTTATCTTAATTACCTCCTCCTCTAGGTGGTCTTCACTGGTGGTCCAGTGGTTGGGAATCTGCCTTGCGATGTAGTGGATGTGGGTTCAATACCTGGTCTGAGAACTGGGATTCCACAGGCCTCGGGGCAACTAAGCAACAAAACTTCTAAGTGTGGGCACTCTAGAGTCTGTGCTCTGCAACAAGAGAAGCCCATGCCACAGTGAAGAGCCTGAATGCCCCATCGAAGACCCAGTGCAGCCAAAAAATAAAGTGAATGCTTCTTAAAAATAAATAGTAAAACATAAAATTTTTAAACTATCACTTTCTCAGGACACCTCAGCTCACCTTCAAGACTAACTTAAGTCTCTTTATTATATAGCTATCACAATCAAATTTTTGGTGTGTAAATAATTCATTAACTTTTGTGTAAATGTTTTATTAACTTAGAGACTCTTAGTGCCTCAGTTTATCCATTCATGTTTTTATTTGTAAAACAGGGGTAATGCTGTCTAAATTACATGTGAGAATACTGAAAATGGCAGTTACTGTTCTAACATTTTCTATATGGAATATAGGATCAAAACCATGATTGCACATTCAATAAGCATAAACCAAACATAACTGGTTTTCCCACAGGTTTTTAAAAAATTCATAGCTAGTAGATACTTGTTTTATACCAGCAAACAGATGACTGAGTTGTAGGAGAAAATAATAGAAAGAAGATGTAAAAAAATTCTATTTGTTAATTTATTTGAATTTGGAAAATGGCTAATATTTGATTTTAGAATGAAAGACCTTGGTTTAGCTCAAGGAACCCCATGACTGGGTGGGGCATATTTTATGAGCCATAATTCCTAACAACATATACAAAATTGTTGGTTTTTTTTTTCAGTTCTTTGGCACATGCATTAGTCCCTCAGATTCCTGAAGAACCAGTCCTCACATTTGCTTCTGCTTTTTTCTCCCCAGAAGCTTGGCCAAAGGCAAAGCAAATTCCCCAGCATGGTAGTGACACTTTCCAACTGAGAACTGGGCTGCCTGATCTGTTTCTCAGAAGCTCCCCAAGGCTGGCCCTGCTGAGGAGAAACCACAGAGGATCATTTGGAGGTGAAGGTTGGCAGTATCTCACCTCCCGCTCACACTTGCAGCTGTAGTTTGTGTTATGTTCCAGGAAGTGCTAGCATTGCTGGAGATTACAGGGGAAAATGCAATCTTGGGGACCAGTAATGGATGCAGTGATTGTTCACAGCCCTTTGTCACCTGGAGAATGAGGAGTGGGATCTTGCAGTCACAGTTGAGGAAGGGCAGATCAGGGCTTTGGGGTGCCTCCCACTCCTAGATTCTAAGGCTTTCCTAAGTCAAATGTTGGGACATTACAGAACAAGGTGGGGGTTGTACTCCCTGCTTTCAAGGGGCTACCAGAGGAGACATACAATTTACCAGGAACTGTCCTTAAGAATCTCTTGGGGTGATGGGTTTTTCCTCTTCTGGCATCATTCTCTTCTTGTCTTTCAAGACTTCTACCAATTGCCCTGGGATGCTGGGGACCCCAGGCTCCCTACTGGTCCCGGACCTGTGCTGGATGCTGTTGGTGCCTTCCCAGATGCCTGATGGACATTCATTCCCTGCTGTGAGGAGTGGCTGTTGACTACCTTTCCTGTCTCCCTCTCAGCCAATGGGAGCTTTCCTGACAGAAGCCTGCTGTCCCATCCGCTGCTCCCATCTTACCTCCAGCTGGAACCAATCCTGAATTATACTGAGGCTGATCTCCAGTTGAGACCACATGCTTGCTCTTATTCTCCTGTCTTAGATTGCTTCCTTCTCTCTTCTCCTGGAAGCATTCTTTCATAAACCACTTGAGTGAAATTCCCATCTCAGGCTATGCTTCTGGGGAAGCCAAGAAAGTGCCCCTGCTCAAGCCCCCCTTCTGTTTTCGCTTCAATTAGGACCTGGCTCTCCCTCAAACTTCCAGTCTCTACTAGGTGATGATGGGTCATGTTAATAATCGATCATCAATAATTCTGCTTAGTGTATTTGTAGGTTGTGTTACACTTTCATTGTAACATGATACCTTACCAACAAGAATTTATTTCTAGGACTTTTATGTAGCATCCTGGTGGGCCAAAGCCAATGGAATTGTTGGAGTATGAATGACTATGTCTGCAGGGAGGAGAAGGAAGGGATGCTTCAGGCCAGGGGGGCTCTTCAACATCCACTCCAGAAGACTGTGAATCACTCTCATCATCTACAAAGGACTGAGTGTATGTGTCCATCCAGATTCAAATGCTAAAATCTTAATCCCCAGTGTGATGGTATTTGGAAGTGAGAATTTTGGGAGATAGTGAAGTCATGAGGGTGGAGCCCTCACTAATGGTATTAGTAACCTTATAAAAAGGATCTCGGAGAATTCTCTCTATTCTCCATCAGCTGAGGTTATAAGAAGTCGGCAGTCTGCAACTCAGAAGAGAGTCTTCAGCAGAACCCGACTATGCTGGCACCCTGATCTTGGACTTCCAGCCTCCAGAACTATGAGGAATTAGTTTCTGTTGTTTATAAGCCACCTAGTCTATGTGGTACCTCATTGTAGCAGTCCTAACTGACCAAGACAGCATCTCTGTCCACCAGAGAACTGAACTCTCCTTCTTTGTTCTGATGAGTACCTTTTAATTGCACTCATCATATTGCATGGCAGCTATTTGTTTTCCTGGTTCCTTCCCTTAATATACTGGGAATGACTGGAGAGCAGCGGCCTTGGCCTGTTTATCCCTATATCCTCAGTGCTCAGCAGAGCTCCTAGAACTGTGTGTGAACTCAATAATGCACATGACCTATAGAAGTCCACCTCCTCCTCGATTTTCATGTATATTGGGACCTGGGCACAAATGACGTTTTGGGTGGGATAAAATGTTTAGAATATTAATCAATTGTTTTTCTTCCTGGCATTTTTCAGATTTTGAGACTGCAAAAATGATACCCCAGGCTGAGAAAAAAGAATAGAGAGAGGTGATGAGATATAGAAAGCTGGTGGGTCTCTGAAATGGATTTGAGGAAGGTGATGGTCAGGGCGGAACTCAAGATCGACTTATGAGAGCTAAGAAGGCCCATGCTGTCTTTCCCTAGTGGGTCCTCTGTTAGGAGGGAAGACCCTGGGGAAGAAGAGGGCATGTGGTAAGTCTAAGTAGAGAGGCCTTACATAGGAAGTCAGTGTTTCCTGGAAACTAGCTGGTACGGTGACAAAAGAATCCAACTGCCAATGTAGGAGGCACAAGAAACTCGGGTTCGATCCCTGGGTCAGGAAGATTGCCTGGAGAAGGAAATGGCAACCCACTCCAGTATTCTTGCCTGGAAAATTCCATGCACAGAGGAGCCTGGTGGGGCTGCAAAGAGTTCATGGGGCTGCAAAGAGTTGGACATGACCGAGTGACTGAGCGCGCACACACACACACAGTTAGGCCAGCCTAGAGGTCACAGACCTTTGTTACACACCCAACAGGCCTAGGAGTGGCTGGAAATGAGGAGCCCACTTGCTGAGTAAGATATACCTCAGCATCACCCTGATCGTACACACTGGGGGCTAACCATATGGAATAATGCCCCGGAAGAGGGACAGCTCCCAGCCCAGAGAAGTTGCCCTGCTATTCTTGTGTGTTAGGGTCTCAGAGAAAAGAGAAAAGTTCAGTTATGGGAAATGTTTTAGAGGCGACATTTAGTGCACAGCTCAACTCTGGACTAACACTTTTATTTACTTTAAGCTATGGAGTAAAAGTGAAAACTCTACCGTTGATCAACAATGGATGCAGGAGTCATGGAGATGCAGGCTGAGGAACACCTGGGGCCCGGGGCATGGCTCCTGGAATTTCAAGGACCCAGTGGAGAAGGCTTGTAATATACTGGTTGCCAATGAGGACAGGAGGAAAATGTTACGTGATCTTGTGTCCTGGGCTTTTTCAGTTCCAAGCACACCACCCATGAACATCTTATACACACAACAGGGAGGCCTAGACTTTTAAAAGCATCAACCAGAGGATCTCTGACAAAGAGGTATCCCCAGGCATTGTTGTGGTGGCGAGGTTGAAACTGCTGTGGCTGTGCAAAGTGAAAACTCTGCCAGATACTCACTTGCCTCGAGTCAGAAAGGCAGCCTGGAAAACTTCACTTGATAAATCTAATCATTTTTTTCCCCCTGGATATTCTTGGGCAGACTCAAGACTGCTTGGAGAAATGGATATCCATACACAGAGATAAACACCCATATTCAGACTTGAATGCATACAAATGAACACTCTAATGCAGATGTAAATATGCAGACATTATCAGTTACTGAATACTTACAGTTTGGGGGGTCCTATATATGATTTCACACATATTATCTCATTTTTTTCCTCCTCTCAACGACAAAACATGGATGATATTAATGTATTTTTACACAGAGGAAATTGAAGCAGAGAGTGATGAAATAATTTGTTCAGGGTTTCAAACCTACAAAGAAATAGAATCTTTCTATATGATTGTGCATAATCAATACCAACTGCTCTCTAGGTAGTCATGGGAGATGGATTTATTTGAATAATCATCCCCTTAGCTTCCTCTTAATCATCTCCTTAACCTTCATTATTCAGCTCATTTTACTCCCTTTATCAATGTTATTGGCACAAACCATATGGGAATGATCCTAACACAGTAATGAAACAGAGAGATAGTAGCTCTGGAGAAATTTTGCACACGTGTGTTTATGTGTGTGTGCATACATGAAGGCCTGTGTGCATGCTCAGTTGCTGAGTTGTGTTCAACTCTTTGTGACCCCATGAACTGTAGCCCACCAAACGTCTGTCTGTGGGATTTTCCAGGCAAGAATACTGGAGTGGGTCACCATTTCCTACTCCAGGGGATCTTCCCGACTCAGGGATGGAAACTGCATCTCCTGCTTCTCCTGCATTGCCAGGTGTATTCTTTATCATTGAACCCCCTGGGAGGCCTGCATACATGCATATGTACACACACATACAGGTTAACATGTTGTGTTTCATACATGCGGAAATAGAAACTCAGAGAAGAAAGTGATTTGTGTAAGGGTTCACATACCAAGTCTAGAGGGACACTGTTGTATTTCTGCCAGAGAGACGGAGAGATGGAGTTGTCAGTTTCTAGTTTAGCCTAGAACTGGTAGGCTGCCCAATAAGAGGGCACTTCTCAACTTCAGAATCTGATTGCAGCATGACTTTTCAGAGCATCAGATATCCCTGCCTTAAGATGAAGGCATGAATATTCTTTCCTAAGCCAAACTGAAATGGATTTTTTGGGTTATCTCTTATTGTTCAGAAAGATTCTCTTTGCACTGGTTGCATTGAAGTTCCCTGGCTTCCCAGAGCCCTGAGTCTCCTCTGGGAGTGTGTTTGGGATTGTTCCACTAGCAGTCTTTCCATCTCTGACTAGGCAGGTCCATGGGCTGACCTGTCCTTTCACCAGGCTTGTTCCAGGCCCTAAGGTCCAGACATGACCCCCTTACTGCCCTCAGTACATCAACCTAGTCTTTACTTCTTTCATAAGGATGAAACTTGGAGGCATTTATATATATTTTTGTTACATAAATTTTTAAAAATAAAAAATATTAGAAATAGAACAAACACCCATGTACCTTCCACCTAGATGTATTATTTTTTAAGAAATAAATCATTGTAAGCATAATTAAAGCTCCTCTGTATCCCTTCTGGCTCCCATATTCTCCCAAAGGCAAGCATTATGGCAATAATTAAAAATATTCTACATGTATTTCATATTTTTATGATATATTCATATTTATATAAAATACTATCAACTTAAAAGACAGAAATTCATATGTATATGAATGAAGTTTTATATTCTATATAAATATCATATATTGCATATAATTATATAAAATTATATTTATATACTGTATAAACTTCTTTAAATATTATGATAATTACTTTAAATAAATATTAAATTATATATTTATATAAACATAAAATAGCATTTATTACTATATGTAAATGCTGTATGTACATTAAATTTTATACCATATATAGTTTATATATTAAAATTTATAAAATTGATATAAACTCTTCATATCATGGCATAACTTACTTTTTCATTTAACACTGTATTTTCATTTCTATCTATTTTGATTCACAGTGTCCCTTCATACTTTTGAACTGCTGTGGAATATTCCATTAAAGAAATATGCTTCAATTAATTTATGATTGTCCTGTGGTTTGCAAAGTACAACTGTTTGAATTTCTCAAAATTGCAAACATTGCGTCCACCCACATTCTTGGGGATGTCTCTTTGTGCACACATGTAAATGGTCTTAGGAGGGATCCCTGGATGCAGGATTGATGGGTATTGTCAGGTTATTCTCCAAAGAGATGTGTTTGTCCCATCCCCTCACACTACACCAGAAGGATATGAAGTTCCTACCTTCCATATCTTTGCCAACAGCAGACCTTGTGAGCCTTGAGCTTCATTGCCAGTTGGGTGGGTGTGCACTGGTTTCTCACCGGTGCTATCAGAGAGGAAAAAAATTTTCACTACCCTTCTAGGTTCTTTTGGATAGTCTAAGAATTAAATCAACATGAGACAGATTAACAGCAAAAAAATCAAACAAAGTTTAATAAATATGTTAACATGGGAGAGACCAAGGAAATTGGAGTTGAGTAACTTGCCAAAATGGATGAAGCTCTGAACTTACACACCATCTTTTTTATTATTATTATTATTATTTTTTAATTAGTTGGAGGCTAATTACTTTATAGTATTGTAGTGGGTTTTGTCATACATTGAAATGAATTAGCCATGGATTTACATGTATTCCCCATCCCGGTCCCCCCTCCCACCTCCCTCTCCACCCGATCCCTCTGGGTCTTCCCAGTGCACCAGGTCCAAGCACTTGTCTCATGCATCCAACCTGGGCTGGCAATCTGTTTCACCCTAGATAATATACATGTTTCGATGATGTTCTCTTGAAACATCCCACTCTCGCCTTCTCCCACAGAGTCCACAAGTCTGTTCTATACATCTCAGTCTCTTTTTCTGTTTTGCATATAGGGTTATCGTTACCATCTTTCTAAATTCCATATATATGTGTTAGTATACTGTAATGGTCTTTATCTTTCTGGCTTACTTCGCTCTGTATAATGGGCTCCAGTTTCATCCATCTCATTAGAACTGATTCAAATGAATTCTTTTTAATGGCTTAGTAATATTCCATGGTGTATATGTACCACAGCTTCCTCATCCATTCATCTGCTGATGGGCATCTAGGTTGCTTCCATGTCCTGGCTATTATAAACAGTGCTGCGATGAACATTGGGGTGCATGTGTCTCTTTCAGATCTGGTTTCCTCGGTGTGTATGCCCAGAAGTGGGATTGCTGGGTCATATGGCAGTTCTATTTCCAGTTTTTAAAGAAATCTCCACACTGTTCTCCATAGTGGCTGTACTAGTTTGCATTCCCACCAACAGTGTAAGAGGGTTCCCTTTTCTCCACACCCGCTCCAGCATTTATTGCTTGTAGACTTTTGGATAGCAGCCATCCTGACTGGCGTGTAACGGTACCTCATTGTGGTTTTGATTTGCATTTCTCTGATAATGAGTGATGTTGAGCATCTTTTCATGGTTACACACCATCTTTAGTTAAAGACTAAAGAGAAAGTTGAGGGTAGGTGACTGGGGCTTCAAAGGGAGGAAGGCAAGTCACATGGAGTTGGAAAAGCAAATGTTTGGTAAACAAAGGTTTGCTGGCCCTGCAGATACAATGGGACACAGGATGAACCGTGATCTCTGTTACCCCATCACAACTCACCCATATTTCTTGCGGATTTTTCTGGTGATATCTGCATTGGGGGAACAGGCCCTCTATCTAAACTTTTTAGGCAATCAGGAGAAGATGAAGTTTCTCCCTGAGTCTTTTGGGCCTGGACGGTTTTCAATTAGAAATAATGTGCTTACTAAAGAGACATTTTGGGGTGGCAAGCTTTGGCCCCCTGTAGTGCTATAGAATCCCAGGGACGGGGGAGCCTGCTGGGCTGCCGTCTGTGGGGTCGCATGGAGTTGGACGCGACTGAAGTGACTTAGCAGCAGCAGCAGTGGTGCTGTATTCATGTCTTCCTGACTGCACATGACCTTGTCAGTCTTTTCATGCATCTGTGTCTGTGAAATGCTTTTTTGATAATTTGTCTACTTTTTCTCTTGGGTTGTTAATTTGTAGGATTTTTTAATATGTATATGTGGGATTGTAATCTTCTGTTAGTTTTGAATATTAACAACCCTTTTTCTGGTTTGTGACTTTGGATTTCATTATGTCTCTTATTATATAAAAATATTAAATTTTGATGTCAAATTTACCAGCTGTCATCCTGATGATATATATTTTGCATGTCTTTTTGAAGAAATCCTTCACCTAACTTTCACTATTGATGTTGTTTCATTGGTAATATGACATTTGTGAGCATACATGAGAGGTTAGGAGGAGGACAGGGCAACCCACTCCAGTATTCTTGCCTGGAGAATCCCCACGAACAGAGGAGCCTGGCAGGCTACAGTTCACGGGGTTGCAGAGTCAGACTTGACTGAGTGACCCAGCACAGCCCACATGAGCGGTAAGGGGCTTCCCTGGTGGCTTGGCGGTAAAGAATCTGCCTGCAATGCAGGAGAAGCAGGGAATGCAGGTTCAGTCCCTAGGTTGGGAAGATCCCCTGGAGGAGGACATGGCAACCCATTCCGGTATTCTTGCTATGGAAAAACCGCATGGACAGAGGAGCCTGGCGGGCTACAGTCCATAGGGTTACAAAGGGTCAGATGGGCTGAAGTGACTGAGCATGCAGGTACTAATGAGAGGTGAGAAGGGGCTTTTCTTTTGATTCCTAAATTCTTAATTAAAACAGTAACCCAATGGTTAGGCAAGTTCAGGTTTGCTCTAATGATTTCAGATTATTTTCTAGGGTATAGTGCAGTGTTTCAAGGTATGAGTTCTAGAGTGAGGATGCTTGTGTTTGGATCACTTACTTTGGAAATGTTACTTAAAATCACTCTGAGGATGATACTATAGTGTCTACCTTTTAGGGTTGTTGTGGAAATTAAATTAGTACAAGTGGCTTAGATTGTAAAGAATCTGGTTGCAATGCAGGCGACCCTGGATTGATCCCTGGGTTGAGAAGATCCCCTGGAGAAGGAAATGGCTACCCACTCCAGTATTCTTGCTTGGAAAATCCCATGAGCAGAGGAATCTGGTGGGCTACGGTCCATGGGGTTGTAAAGAGTCGGACACTACTGAGCAACACTTTGGAATCGTTTCTGGTACATTGTGAGAGCCAATTCTTATCTACTACTCTCGTTAGCATTATTTTCTCACTATCCCTTCTGGGCTGGATTTCTAGGGGCTACCTGAGACACTAGATCTGCATTCTTTCCATGCTTTCCTGTGCCTAGACTGATAACAACTTGGTCTGCTTGGCCACGTGTCCACCTTAGGGGACTAATCCACTGAGGTGTCAAGAACTAAAAATGCTAATGGCCTAATCATTCCTCCTTGTACCCCGGTTGCTAGTACTAGACAGTTCATCTCATATAGTTTTCAGAAGAAATAGAGAATTAAAGCTTTCAAGGGGTCAAGTATTATCTGAGTGCAGATTGAGTCATCAGCCTTTCAAATCTCCAAAAATGAGGCATGTATTGGCAAAGGTGATTTGCAAGGACTTCATAATGTGTATCTACCGTGGTTGTTGGCCCAGTGCCTCTTTCCCTTACTCTGGTTTTGTCTCCTTTTATGCCTCTGTTTCTCAAGCAAGTTGCCAATCAAAGCATCACCTATTTCCCACCTACAGGGAGGGAGATGTTTCCCAAATTAAACTATCCTTCTGACTATGCTAGTTTTTCTAGGGGTTGGACATGAAACCCAGGTGGACAAATTGGAGAACTTTCCTGGAATTTTTTGTACTTGAATAACTGGAGAAAAGCCCTTTCTTGCCTGATGGCAAAGTAGATGAGTCCCTGGGATGCTGGCCAAACTGTTGTGTTATGAACCCTAGATTTGTTTCTAGGGCTTTTCTTCCAGATTTTTCATCTCACATATCTGCTTGCATGGAACGACCTAGGAGAAAAGAGGAAGCTGGTCTCAGAGAAGTGATGAAAGAGTTGGACTGGGTCCTGTGTGTGTGTGTGGCGGGGGCAGGGGTGGGGAGCGGGTATCTGAGGTTTATTCAATGGAGCTGGATTTGGAACAGGACTGGAGGGGGATTCAGATGTTCAGTTCAGTTCAGTCTCTCAGTCGTGTCTGACTCATTGTGACCCCCTGGCACACCAGGCCTCCCTGTCCATCACCAACTCCTGGAGTTTACCCAAACTCATGTCCATTGAGTCGGTGATGCCATTCAACCATCTCATCCTCTGTCATCCCTTTCTCCTCCTGCCTTCAATCTTTCCCAACATCAGGGTCTTTTCAAATGAGTCAACTCTTCACATCAGGTGGCCAAAATATTGCAGTTTCAGCTTCAACACCAGTGCTTCCAATGAACACCCAGGACTGATTTCCTTTAGGATGGACTGGTTGGATCTCCTTGCAGTCCAAGGGACTCTCAAGAGTCTTCTCCAACACCACAGTTCAAAAGCATCAATTTTTCGGTGCTCAGCTTTCTTTCTTTCTTTTTTTTTTTTTTCAGCTTTCTTTATAGTCCAACTCTCACATCCATATATGACTACTGGAAAAACCATAGCCTTGACTAGACAGACCTTTGTTGGCAAAGTAACGTTTCTGCTTTTGAGTATGCTGTCTAGGTTGGTCATAACTTTCCTTCCAAGGAGTAAACGTCTTTTAATTTCATGGCTGCAATCACCATCTATAGTAATTTTGGAGCCCCCCAAAATAAAGTCAGCCATTGTTTCCACGGTTTCCCCGTTTATTTTTCATGAAGTGATGGGACTGGATGCCATGATCTTAGTTTTCTGAATGTTGAGCTTTAAGTCAACTTCTTCACTTTCCTCTTTCACTTTCATCAAGAGGCTCTTTAGTTCTTCACTTTCTACCATAAGGGTGGTGTCATCTGCATATCTGAGGTTATTGATATTTCTCCCAGCAATCTTCATTCCAGCTTGTGCTTTATCCAGACCAGAGTTTCTCATGATGTACTCTGCATATAAGTTAAATAAGCAGGGTGACAATATACAGCCTTGACATACTCCTTTTCCTATTTGGAACCAGTATGTTGTTCCATGTCCAGTTCTAACTGTTCGCTATTCTTTGGAACTCTGCATTCAAATGGGTATATCCTTCCTTTTCTCCTTTGCCTTTCGCGTCTCTTCTTTTCAAAGGTCTTTGTAAGGCCCCCTCCGACAAGCCATTTTGCTTTTCTTTTTCTTGGGGATGGTCTTGATCCCTGTCTCCTGTACAATGTCACAAACCTCCACCCATAGTTCATCAGGCACTCTGTTTATCAGATCTAGTCCTTTAAATCTATTTCTCACTTCCACTGTATAATCATAGGGATATGATTTAGGTCATACTTGAATGGTCTAGTGGTTTTTCCTACTTTCTTCAATTTAAGCCTGAATTTGGCAACAAGTAGTTCATGATCTGAGCCACAGTCAGCTCCCAGTCTTGTTTTTGCTGACTGTATAGAGCTTCTCCATCTTTGACTGCAAAGAATATAATCAATATGATTTTGGTATTGACCATCTGGTGATGTCCACGTGTAGAGTCTTCTCTTGTGTTGTTGGAAGAGGGTGTTTGCTATGACCAGTGTGTTCTATTGGCAAAATTCTATTAGCCTTTGTCCAGCTTCATTCTGTACTCCAAGGCCAAATTTGCCTGTTACTCCAGGTATTTCTTGACTTCCTACTTTTGTATTCCAGTCCCCATAGTGAAAAGGACATCTTTTTTGTGTGTTAGTTCTAAAAGGTCTTGTAGGTCTTCATAGAACTGATCAACTTCAGCTTCTTCAGCATTACTGGTTGGGGCATAGACTTGGATTACCGTGATATTGAATGGTTTGCCTTGGAATGTTCAGATCCCATGATTTCCAAATCCAGGTTGTTAAGCTCCTGTTTTGATCCTGTGAGCTTCTGCAGTACATTTATGACCTCCTTTTATCTTTAGGTTGAATCCGCTTAGATTTCTGCCACTTGAAAGTGCAAGAATTCTATTTACCAAAGACATAAATAAGGGGTATAATGAAAAGAGTGATTACTTTTCTATCACTTCTGAGTCCAGATCCTGCTTTTGCCACTTACTAGTTATGTGCTTTTACCTGTGACTCAATTTCTTCATCTGTTAATGGTAGAAGATAAATACTCTGTAGGGTTGTGTGAGTTTAATAAGATGGTGTAATAAAGGGTTTGTTATAGCTTTTTGCTTCAGGTTTAACTGAAGATAGCTTAATAAAAGAACTTTATGGGCTTCCCTGGTGGCTCAGATGGTAAAGAATCTGTCTGCAATGTGGGAGACCTGGGTTGGGCATGGCAACCCACTCCAGTACTCTTACCTGGAGAATCTCCTTGGACAGACGACCTTGGATGGAGGGCTACAGTCCATGGGGTCACAAAAAGTCAGACATGACTGAATGACTAAGCATGTAGTTTTTTGCATATAGTAGGCACTAATATTTTAGCTACTATTATTATTGTTTTTATTACTACTTACTACTACTACTATTGCATTAAATAAACTGATTATTCAAGTCTTCCATGCCAGGTATCTCTATAAGGTCATCAACCTTTTCTTTGGATCTATGTGCATGAAAAAAAAAAGAGAAAATGTATAAAAAGTAATATTGATTACTTTGCCCATGCAGAACACTTTATAAAGGGGCAAGGAGGAGAGTCAGTCAGGTTACTGATAAGAAGTAGAAAGTGCAGACTGAGGTTTAATTGAATATAGCTTAATAAAAGAACTTTATGGGCAAGTGAGTGAGATTAAGGGGATTGACATGAAATGGTGATAAGCTCAAGGAATGGCATCAAAACTAGCATAAGGCCACATGATGCAAAGACTTGACTCATTGGAAAAGACCCTGATGCTGGGAAAGATTGAGGGTGGGAGGACAAGTGGGCAACAGAGGATGAAATGGTTGGATGGCATCACCGACTCAATGGATGTGAGTTTGAGTAAACTCAGCGAGATGATGAAGGACAGGCAAGGCTGGCACGCTGCAGTTCATGGGGGTAGTAAAGAGCCAGACCCGGCCGAGCAACTGAACCACAGCGACAAGTGTTGGGAAGAGCGTAGGAGCAGCTCTGGGCTTGGCATCCAGGAGCAGGTGCTGAAACTCAGTGGCTGCTCTGGCCCGACGGGATATCCGCCTCCACCCCAGTGAGGGAGGCGGGGGGGAAGGGGGCCACCCCTAGCAGAGCTACTGCCAGCCAGGTGCTGCCACCACACAACTGCCTCTCCACACCGCGGGGCTGCTGACTGCCATGGCCATGGATATAGAGAGACCCACTATCTCTATAACTCTGCAACCAGAAGAAAAAGTCTGCCTCCCTTTTGCCTTGCATATATTACACATGTGAATTCAGAACCCTAGCGCACTGGGCCTGTTTTTTTTTTTTAATCTATCAAGGGAGGCTTAGGGAGCAGAGGTTGGAGAAATGAGTAACTCAGTAGAAGCCGAGTATCTGGAGAAGGAAAGTGCTCAAGAAATACGGTCGGCACACATAAGCTCCATGGACTAGGTTTCTTTTTGGATGTCCAACCCGGCGCTAGCCACTGGCTTTCTCTGGGAGTTTGCTCTCATTTAGATAGTGGGAGGGATGTCTGCATCAGGGACTAAAAGGGGAAGAGTATGAATATCTTTTATTTTGTACTACCATACATTTATTTTATTTAGCCCAGAGTTTCTCATCTTTGTCCCCATTAGCATTTTGCATCATACATGTCTTTGCTGTGGGGGGCTGTCCCGTGCACGCTGGCATATTGAGCAGTGTCCCTGACCTCTGTTCACTAGACGCCAGTTACCTCTCTCCCTTCCCAGGTGTGACTATCCAAAATATCTCCAGATATTGCCAGATATCCCTCACGGGGCAAAACTGAGCATCACAAATGTATACAATCTTTATACATATGATATTTGAGCAACTATCATCACTGAGAAGAGAGGGAAGAAGACAGTTAACAACGGAGCATCCTCTCCATTCTGGGCATGGTGTTTTATTTTGTTTATTTATTTTATTTTTGGCCACACTGGGTCTTTGTTGCTGTGAGCAGGTTTTCTCTAGTTGCAGAGAACCAGAATCTCGCTGCGGAGCATGGGCTTCTCATTGCAGTGGCTTCTCTTGTCAGGGAGCATGGGCTCTAGGGCTTCAGTAGTTGTGGCATGTGGCTCAGTACTTGTGGTACTTGGGCTTAGTTGCCCTGAGGCATGTTGGATCTCCCTGGACCAGGGATTGATCGAACCAGTGTCTCCTGCATTGCAAGACAGATTCTTTTTTTTTTTTAGCTTTTAGTTTTGTTTTGGGATATAGCTGATTAACAATGTTGTGTTAGCTTCAATTGAACAGAGAAGGGACTTAGCCATACATATACATGTATCCATTCTCCCTGCCAGGTGGATTCTTAACCCCTGGAACACTAGGAAAGCCCCCAGGCATGGTGTTAGAGGCCACCTAAGGCTTGTATGCTTTAAGGCACTGTGTTCTGGACCCAGAATGGCCTAGAGAGGAAGGCTGACTTAGGTTCAAATCCTGCTTCCCCCCAGGATCTGCCTGGCCTTGGGTGAATTATCTCTGCAAACCTACACTTTGTTTCCCCTCTGTAAACAAGAGCTAAACTTTCAGGGTGTCTGCAAGGATTAATAGAAGTGAACAATGGCGAGTGTTATCAGTGATTCTTATGCAAAATTCGCCCATGGAGAGGGGGAAGAGCTCTTACGTTTCCCTCGAACACAACAGTTCCAGTCTGTGGTCAGTGACTGGCCGCGCTGCCGCTGCTGATCCTTCTCCCCCCAGTCTTACTTATGCAGAGACAGTGGGCCAGCAAAGAAGGAGTATGTCTTTAAGGACAAAGGAGAAAGTGAATAATGCAAAAAGCCTGGCATTTCTAAGTAGCTGCGTTTTCTTTTTTCTTGACAGGGCTGCTGACAGGCCCGTTAGCAACACAGAGCCTAATTACTTGCCAGGAGTGAAAGAAAATGTGTCATTTGGTTGTTCTGGCTTTTCCTGGTGCAATAAATCACAGCCATGGGACCCTGGCTTCATTTGATTTAATAAAGATTTTAAAGAAAGAAAAAGTTTTCCTTGTTTTTATTGAGAAGGGCTGGTCATTTGTGTCTGTTTCATCTGGGACTCTTGGTTGGTGTGACCTGCCCACATTAAAAGCCACTCTGTGTACTTCTGAGCTTAGCTGTGTGCGTCTGTGCTTGCCCACACACCCTTCTGTTTCTCTATTGAACCGAGAGGCCTATGCTCTCTTTATCGTAGGCACCCAATCCCTCCATGCAGTACATCAACTTCTGATACTCAAAACGAGACTCTCTTCATGTTGATGGTCATTTGGCCATTTGTCTTTGCTTTCCTACCTCTAAATCTCATGCTGTCCTCTGAAATAATCTTGCAGTGGTCTGCTGGTCCCCACCTGACTGTGGGTAACAGATCTGTCTGCTCCCCCACATCATCCACTCTTCCTTATATGAGGTCTACACTTCCTGGATCCCCCACTAGGCCTCCACAGCAGGTAAGAGGTATCAGACAATTTGAGTGAAGCAACGAAACAAAATGGGATCATGAAAAATCTGGTAGATTTTGCTTATTTTATGAAAGCTCTCAGTTAAGAACATCTGTGCAAATAGGACCGCTCCTCTTGCTCTGGCTAATATTCATACTTGTCTTATTTCTGGAAGGCCTGGCTCCTTCTTTTCTTGATTTTTTTCTTCAATTGCTATTTCAATTGCTAATCAATTCATTTCAGGTGAAACTCACCTGAAATGAAACCTCTGAGAAAAGGTAGGTGAAAACACATAATGGCCATGTTTCAAGAGTTTCTAGGTACAAGGATGAAAGTGAAGGATTGGCTTGATGGCCTGGTGCTATGTAACCAAATAGGCAGTTAGAGGAGGGGTGTGCCGAGGGGGGAACACTCTGACCTGTTTCCCTTCAATGTGACTTACCTTCCAGAGAACAACAGAATGCCAGAACCAGAAAATGCCTTTGAGATCAGAATACAACTCCTTCTACCAAAGACAGTGAGGACCATTAAATCGCTAGTCCAAGGGCATCCATTTACCCAGTAAAGTGAAGGGGGCTGGAACCCAAGCATCAGCTCTCAGTCCTTTTGAGTTTGCATAGCGCTGAATGGGAGGTGTCTTTGCCAGTAAGACAATATTTTCTTTGTTTTGAAATGGATGTGTGAATCTCCTTTGTATCTGTTTGTACTACAGTAGGAACCAGTCAGCATCTTCTCCCTATTCCACCAAAATGGAGTTTCTATACAATGATACTGCTTTTGATCTGCTCTATGTGTGGCTAAAAGTCAATGAACAGGTAAATCCTTTTTAAAAAATAATTTTATTTATTATTTATTTATTTTTGGCTGTACTGGGTCTTTGTTGCTGCACATGGGCTTTCTCTAGTTGTGGTGGGTAGGGGCTACACTTTGTTGTAGCGGGCAGGCTTCTCACTGTAGTAGCTTCTCTTGTTGTGGGGGTCTAGGATGAAGGGTTTCAGTAGTTACAGCTCCCAGGCTCTAGAGCACAGGCTCAGTAGAAGTGGCACATGGACCAGTTGCCATGAGGCATATGAGATCTTCCCAGACCAGGAATTGAACCCGTGTCTCCTGCATTGGCCCGAGAATTCTTGACCACTGAGCCACCAGGGAAGCCCACAGATAAATTCTTTTTTCATCCTGGGACCCAGTGCCTTAAGGCCTGTGGGCGAGCTAACCTCAAATGTGAGCTCAGACACCATTATGCTCCTATGAAACCTTAATACTGCTCCCTGATGCCCAATATCACATCCCTCTTTTATATATTCCGATCTTCTCATGCCTAGTCTTTCATGGACAATGCCTTAACACTCTGAAGTCTTCTGTCTGCTCTGGCTAACCAGCCAGATTTGAAATCATCTCATAAATTAATTTATTCTAGAGGTGTTGATAACTGGTAATTGTTTTTTCACTTTTGCTCTTTTTTTTTTTTTTTTGCATTTCAGCAGGGGAATTTCTAGTATTAATACTATGAAGCTTTGATAGCAGAGTTCTCAACTGTGGCTACACGTTAGAATTAGCCATAGAGCTTTATTGGAGATGGGGGTCCTTATCTTCAGATATTCTAATGAAGTTGGTACTGAAGGGGCCTGGGGAAATAGTAATTTTTTAAAAGCCCATCAGGTGATTCCAAAGTATACTTATTATTGTAAAGCCTTGCCTAAATATGAAGGATGACATACCCAAAGGATTACGAATTCTAATGACTATCGGGAAGATGTGCTGCAGTCAACTCAGTCCTCTCCAAGACAAAGCACCAGCTCTTTCTACTGCATGTCTGTGCTCTGTGTGGGGTCCAAGGAAGTCTCAGAGAAAGTGGAGTGAACAGCAGCTGACCAAGGAGTCAAGGAAATTATCTGGGACAGAACATTTTCAGTCAGTTTAATCCAGTTTAGTCTTAATAAGGATGCTTGCACGTGCACGCGTGTGTGTGTTCGCTCAGTCACTCAGTCCTGACATTTTTGCTTTTGTTTCTTGTGCTTTTGGTGTCATATCCAAAAACTCATTGCTAAGACCGATGTCAAGGGATTTTTCCTTGTGCTTTCTATTAGGAGTTTTACACATTCAGGTCTCGTGTTTATGTCCTTAATCCATTTTGAGTTAATTTTGTAAGTGGTGTAATATAGATTCATCCAAATTCGTTCTTTTGCCTATGGATATCTAGCTTTCCCAATACCATTTATTGATGAGGCTCTCCTTTCCTCACTGAGTACTATTGGCTTCCTTATCCTTATCAAATATTAGCTGATCATATGTGCTAGGGTTTATTTCTGGCCTTTCAGTTCTGTTCCATTGTTTTGTGTCTGTTTTTATGCAGGTACTATATAATTTTAATTACTGTAGATTTTTAATATAGTTTGAAATCAGGAAGCATGCCTTTGACTTTATTCTTTCTCAAGATTGCTTTTTAGGATTGCTTTGTCTATTTCTTTGAAAAATGCCATTGGAATCTTGATAAAGATTGATTTAAATATATAGATAAGTAGGTAGAATGGACATTTTAGCAATATTAATTCTTCTGATCCATAATATGAAATATTTTTCCATGTATTTCATCAATGTTCAATTTCTTTCTTCTTCAATTTCTTTTGTCAATGTTGTAGTTTTCAGTATATAGATCTTTAACTTTGGATAAATTATTCTTGAGCATTTTAGTGTTTCCATTATTCTTAATGGGATAGTTTTCTTTATTTCTTTTTCAGGTAGTTGATTTTAGTGTACAGAAATATGACTGATTTTTGTATGTTACTTTCTTATCCTGAAATTTCACAGAATTCATTTATTATGTCTAACAATTTTTGGAGGAATCTTTAGGATTTTTCATGTCATCAGAAAACAGAAACAATCCCACTTCTTCCTTTCCATATTAGATGTATTTTATTTCTTTTTTTTATCTAATTACTCTAATTAGGACTTCCAGTACTATGTTGAATAAGAATGGTAAGAGTGTGAACCATGATATTACCCGGGTTCTTATGAAGAAAGCTTTCATCCTTTCACCCTTGAGTGTGATGTAAGCTGTGAGTTGGTCATATGTGACCTTCATTATGTTGAGGGATAGTCCTTCTATATCCAATATTTTGAGAGTTTTTATCAGGAAAAGATGTTAAATTTTGCATCTGTTGAGATGATTATATGGTTTTTGCCTTAGATTTTATTAACGTTTTATCACATTTGTTGATTTACACATATCAAACTATCCTTGTATCTCAGGGATAAATCCCACTTGATTATAGTGTATGATCCCCTTCATGTGCTGATGAATTCAGTTTACTAGTATTTTGGTTAGGATTTTTACATCTATGTCCATCAGGGGTACTTCATAGTTCTCTTTTCTTGTAGTGTCCTTATCTGGCTTTAGTATCAGGGTAATCGTAAAATATATTTGGAAATGTTGCTTCCTCTTCATTTTTCTAGAAGAGTTTGAGAAGAATTGGCATTAACTCTTTAAATGTTGGTAGAATTCACAAGTGAAGCCATCAGGTTCTGGGATTTTCTTTGTTGGGACTTTTTGATTACAAATTCAAAATACTTACTTGTTATTTGTTCAGATTTTCTATTTCTTTATAAATCATACTTGATAAGATGTGTATGTCTAGGAATTTATTAATTTCTTCTAGGTTGTCTGATTGTTGGCTTATAATTGTTCATTTATTATTGTTTAGTCACTCAACTGCGTCTGACTCTTTGTGACCCCATGGACTGTAGCAGGTGAGTCTTCCCTGTCCTTTACTATCTCTTGGAGCTTGCTCAAAATAATTGTTCATAGTCATCTCTTAAGATCCTTTGTACCTCGTGATATCAATTGTAAAGTTTCCTCTTTAATTTATAATTTTATTTCAGTTGTTTCTTTTTTATTTTCTTATTAAATCTAGCTAATAGTTTGTCAATTTTATCTTTTCAAAAAACCAACTCAACTTCTTGTTCTTTTCTATTTTTATGATTTCCATTTCATTTATTTCTGCTCTGATTTTTTAAATCTCCTTCCTTCTACTAACTTTTTGTTTAGTTTTTGTTTTTCTAATTCTTTAATGTGTAAAGTTAGGTTGTTTATTTGAGATTTTTCTTTTTTCTTAATGTAGGCATTTAGTACTGTAAACTTCCCTCTGAGTATTGCTTTTGCTGTATGCCTTAAGTTTTGATATGCATTGTTTCCATTTGTGTTTGTTTCAATGTTTTTCTTTCTTTTTTGATTTCTTCTTTGACCCATTGGTTGTTCAAGAGTTTGTTGTCTAATTTGCATATATTTGTGAGTTTTTCAGTTTTCTTTCTATTATGATTTCTGGTTTCAAACTATTTTGTTCTAAAAAAAATACTTGTTATTTCTTTATAATTTTTTATTTTATTTTATTTATTTTTGGCTGTGATGGGTCTTCACTGCTGTGTGGCCTTTTCTCTAGTTGTGGCAAGTGAGGGCTATGCTTCATTGTGGTGCATGGGCTTCTCATTGCAGTAGCTTCTTCTATTGCAGAGCACAGGCTCTAGGCTGGGCTTTAGTCATTGTGGCATGCGGGCTGTAGTTGTGGCACACAGGCCCAATTGTTCTGAGACATGTGGAATCTTCCCAGACCAGGGATTGAACCTGTGTCCCATGCATTGGCAGGCAGATTCTTATCCACTATACCACCAGGGAAGTCAAAAATTACTTGTTAAAATCTCAGTCTTTTAAATTTTTCTGAGACTCCTTTTATGAACTAATGTATGAATCTTGAAGAATATTCTATGTATGCTGAGAAGAATGTATTCTGCTGCTTTTGTATGGAATGTTTTGTATATGTCTGTTAGGTTCATTTGGTCAAAACATAGTTCAAATCCAATGTTTTCTTACTGATTATCTGTCTGCATGATTTATTCACTGTTGAAAGTGGATATTGAATTTTTCTATTTGTATTGTATTGTTGCCAATTTCTCCCTTCAGATCTGTTAGTGTTCACTTATTATATGTAGCTGCTGCAGTGTTGAGTACATGTATATTTACAGCTATTATATCCTCTTAATGAATTGACCGCTTTATCATTATATAATGATCTCCTTTGTCTTGTTTCAGTTTTTGACAGAGTGTATATTTTTTTCTGACATAAATATAGTTACTCTTTTTTTCTTTTAATTTACATGTTTGTGGAGTATCTTTGTTTGCCTCTTCACTTTGAACCTATATTTGTCCTTGAATCTGAAGTGAGTCTCTTGTTAGCAGTGCATAATCATGCTTTTTCATAATTTTATTTTTTTATTCAAGTATAGTTATTTACAATGCTGTATTAGTTTTGCATGTACATCAAAGTGTTTCAGTTATACACACACATATTCTTTTTCAATGCAGTTGTGTCTTTAAAAAATTCAGTTAGCCATTCTATGCCTTTTGATTGAAATTTTCAATCCATTTACATCTGAAGTAGTTATTTACAGTTAAGGACTTTCCCTTTTGATAAACTACTTTTCCAGATGTTTTGTAGTTTTTTTTTCTTTTTGTTGTTGTGTTATTTCCCCTTGTGATTAGATGATTTTCCTTAGTAGTATACTTTGATTGCCTTCTCTATCTTTTATGTATGTATTAATGTCTATTTTGTTTTGTGTATATATAGTTGACTATTCTGTTTAGGTTTTTGTTTTCAGGTTACCCTGAGGCTTACTTGAATCATCTTATAACAGTCTACTTTGAGCTGATGACTTAACTTTGATTGCATACACTATGATTTTTTTCTCCTTTCACCCATATTTATGTCTTTTTCTGTCTTTCTTTACATCTTTTTATACTGTGTATACTTTAGCAAATTGTTGTAGCTGTACCTATCCTTAATACTTTTGTCCTTCAGGCTTTATACTAGTGTTAAATGGTTAATAACCTCTATATTTCAGTATTAGAGTATTCTGAATTTGACTGTGTACTTGCCTTTACCAGTGTGTTGTTTATTCATAAGATTTTATGTTAGTAAGCAGTCTTTTAGCTTGAAAAAGTCCTTTAAGCATTTCTTGTAAGGGAGGTCTAATAGTGATAAACATTTTTGGCTTTAGTTTATTTTAAAAAGTCTGTATCTCATCTTTATTTCTGAACGACAGCTTTGCTGGGACAGTACTCTTGGTTGGCAGTTTCTTTCTTTCAACACTTTGAATTTATTACTTCATTGTCTCCTGCCCTGAAAGGTCTGTGCTGAGAAATCTAATGACAGCCCTACAGGATTTACTTGTATGAGAGTTTTTTCCTTTGCTGCTTTAAAATGTTTCTGTCTGTCTTCATTTTTAAAAAAAATTGTAGAGTGCCTGGTGTAAGATGGTTTTGGATCAAAATTTTAGGGCAACCTATTAGCTTTATAAACTTGGATACCCAAAACTCTCCCCAGGTTTGGGAAGTTCTCAGTTGGTATTTCTTTAAATAAACTTTCCAGCCCTTTCTCCGTCTCTTCTCTTTCCAGGACTCCGATGATGCATCATGACACATAAAACCTGTTGGCTTTTTTCATTCCTTTTATTCCTTTTCTTATGATTGGTAATTTGAAAAGATATGTCCTCGAGCTCACTGATTCTTTCTTCTGCTTAGTTTGGTCTACTGTTAAGGCTCATTATTGAATTCTGCAGTTTGGTCATTATATTGTGCAGCACCAAAATTTCTTTTGATTGTTTCTTATGCTTTCTATCTCTCTGTTGAATGTCTCATTTTATTTTCCAGAGTAGTATTTACATATATGCAATACCATGTGTAAAATAGATAGCTAGTGGGAAGCTGCTGCATAACACAGGGAGCTCAACTCTCTGCTTTATGATGACCTAGAGGAGTGGGGTGAGGGGGTAGGAGGGAGGCTCAAGAGGCAGGGGATATATGTATACTTACGGTTGATTCACATTATTGTACCGCTGAAACTAACATAACATTGTAAAGCAATTATACTCAAATTAAAAAAGGAGTTTGTCTTCTCTTATAGCTCTCTGAGCTTCTTTAAAACAGTGACTTTGAATACTTTATTGGATAAGTCCTGCATCTTCTTATGTTTGGGACCAGTTACTGGGATTTAAGGTCTTCCCCAGTGGCCCAGTGGTAAAGAACACTCCTGCAATGCAGGAGACACAGGAGATGCGGGTTCGATCCCTGCATTGGGAAGATCCCCTGGAGAAGGAAATGGCAACCCACTCCAGTACTCTTTCCTGGAGAATCCCACAGTTAGAGGAGCTCGGTGGGCTGCAGTCCTTGGGGTCGTGAAGAGTCGGACGTGACTGAGCGACTGAGCACCCACACGCAGCTGGAGGTTAACTGTGTTCCTTATCTCTCCCTGATTCTTCATTCCCTACAGCACATTTGAAAAAGCAGTCACTTTCCCCAGACTTTGTGGACTAACTTTGGTAAGGGATGACTTTCACCTGTGGGTGGGCACATGTTAGAGCGTGGTGAGTTACTGGGTCTAGTGGCACAGGGTGCCAAGTGCGCAGGTGTAAGGTGACTCTGGGACTGGGGGCCCCTGGGGACTCACAGCTTCCACAACTGTGTAATCGTTGGTGAGTGCTGCAGGGGTGTTCACAGAGGCTGCAAGGGCTGTTGAGTTCTCCATCTGTACCTTCAGTCTAGTGGCTAGGGACAAGGAGAAGTAGCAGTAGTGATCAGAGCTAGTGGTGTGCACACACTTGGCTGTAGGTACCAGCTGCAGATGCCTGTGTCATAGCAGGGTCTGGTTGCAAACACACATACGTGGTGCGGGCCAGGGAAGTTAGCAAGGCTGGGGTCCACAGCAGGAGCACTGGCAGCTCTGAGGGTTCTGGCTGTCGGCATGTACTCCTGTGGCTACTGGGTCTTGCTATGAGCACACAGAAGTGAAGGCTGCTGACAGATATCAGGCTGGTAGGATGTAAGTACACAGCCAGAGTGTGTACTGGGGGTCAAGGCTGGTGTCCTGCACTCACATGGTCACAGAGACCTGAGGTGGTATGTGTAGCTATGTGTAGCTCCCAGGCCCTGGCAGGGATGAGAATGGAGGGGATTGACAAGGACTCAGGTAGCTGGTGATAGTGATTGCAGGTATTTTTGAAGCAAAAACTGCCTCATATTCCACTTGAGAAATTAAAGTTATCATGGTGGTTTGTAGCAGTTGTTTCTCTATTTTTACTAAAGAGAAATTTTTGTTTTCTGACTATAAACTGCATTTCTAAAAACAGTATGTCCAACTTAATACCTTTTAAAATTGAACATCTACTATGTATCAAGTGCTACAAAAGGCATTTTATATATATGTCATCTTAATCCACATAATGATCTATTTAATTTGCATATCTTACAGATGAAACAGAGTCTTCAAGAGGTTGAGAAAATTGTAAAAAGCCATACAATCATTAAACAATATGTCTCCAAGCAGGTATCTTACTAGTGGTCAGTCAGTTAGTAGCTTATCATCATTACTAAATAGAACAAAACACTTTATTATTATTGAAAAAAATTGAACATAGTATATTTATTGCTTAACTTTTGGTAAATTCAATAAAAATCAAAGAAAAAAGAGAATAGCACTACCTCCTAGAAATACTGTACCATTTTAGTGCATTTTGGTGTGTGTTTGTATACGTCTGTTAATTATGAAGTATATTTATTTCAAATGTATTTAATGAGCTTCTCGGGTGTCACTAGTTGTAAAGAACTTGCCTACCAATGCAGGAGACATGAGAGACAGGGGTTCCATCCCTGGGTTGGGAAGATCCCCTGGAGAAGGTAATGGCAACCTACTCCTGCATTCTTGCCTGGAGAATCCCATGGACAGAGGAGCCTGGCGGGCTGCAATCCATAGGGTCACAAAGAGTCAGACACGACTGAAAGGACTTAGCACACATGCATGCAGGCATTGAAATTTCAGAGATTAAAATAATTCTTAGGGAAACATGGCGTGTATGTGTGTGTGTGTGTCTGTGTGTGAAGTAGACAAGTAAATGCAAAATCATTATGCAGTGTGATAAATGTTATAATGGTGATAAGCTCCGAAAGTTTGGAAATCACAGGGAGACTTGGCTAAGGCAGACAACTTCACTATGTGGAGGGTGTGACAGTACTGCAGCAAAAGTTGAGGATATGAGACTTCCTTGGAAATCCAGTGGGTAAGGTTGCGCTTCTGCTGCAGAGTGTGGGGGTTCTATCCCTAGTCAGGGAAGTAAGTTCCCACATACTACGTGATGCGGCCAAAACAATGAGTTTAAGAAACCTAGGTGAATAGATGATAAAGGGCGTTCCAGGGAGAGAGATCACCTGTGCAAAACCTTTGATGTTTAAGATTATTTCTGAATGCAGCCTTCTGACCTCCATTTTATCCAGCAGAAATAGCACATGGACTGTGTTTTTCTTTATGCCAACAGAAACCAAAAATTACGGATCTGTCAGCATACTGACTTTCTTTTCTACCTGTCCCGCTGAGTCACTTAGAATTCTAGACTCACTCTACTGGGATAAAGTTACAGGGCTTTTGCTGTATCCAGTGGGAAATAGAGCTTTTACCCATGGCAGAAAATCTGTTTAATCATTTTCACATAATAGACCATATGGTGGTACAGGGCTTGGAGGTGACAAGATAAAGGCAGAGAAAATCTTTGCTACAGGTTCAGGTGATGAATGTATCAGACAGGTCTTTGCCCTAGGGAAGCACATAGGTTTAAGTGTGCTCAGGTAGGCTGGAATCTTCTCCCATCACAAGTGCCATGGTGGTTAATTTCAAGGTTGTGTAGAGCAGGCACTCATCTTGCTTAATGAAACATTTAAAAGGGCAAACTCCCTGCTCTAGTTTTTTTCTAAAGTCGAATAGAGAAAGAATGAGTTATTTTTTTTATCTGATCAGATCACTTGAAAAAATCATGAAGTCATAAAAAAATCTCTTTGGTACATGGAAACTTCATGTGTTCACAGACACTAATGGTCTTTCTCACTTTTGCTCCTGCCTCATTGCACACTGCATCTAGTAGGCAACTAGTTAAAAGTGCATGTGAAGGAGAGTACTTGATGACTGTAGTAGCTAACCCTGCAAAACAGCTTGCCATGTGCTCTTTGCACACGTATTATTTCTTTCTCTCAGCAAAGTTATATAGCCAGTGATGAGTGGGGAGGTTAAGAACTCATTTCAGGACACAGACACAGAGCAAGCATTCAAACCCAGGTCTGTCTGGCTTCAGACTCCTAATATATTTCTCTGTCTCATTTTGTCTGCTAAACTTTGTGGATCTAGGCTATAATGGCACAGTGGCTGTTCTGAAAATGTAGTGATAAGCATGTACTTAGCCTGTATGTCAGAGGTACAAAACTTAAGCAATTGAAGGAGAGTGAGAAGAGAGAATGAGCCTCATCATCAAGCAAGGGCTTGGACTGTGGATCACCCTTATCACCTCATCAAGGACACCACTCTACTAGTTGTTCTTGCTCCCTTTCTGCATCACCTCTTCTTACTTTCTACAGTAGCATTCCCATTAGTATCCAAAACACTGTAATCCTAAAATTAACCTTTTCTGAATCCTGCATCCTTCCTCCAGTAACACCCCATTTCTCTGACAGCAAACTGAAGAGTTGTCTGCATCCACTTCGTCCACTCTTATTTTTTCTCCTGCCTACTCTATCAGACCTTTGCTATCACTTCTTAACAAGACCATTCTTGTCGAGCTCACCAATGGCCTCTGTGTCACCAAATCCAATGGCTGTGTCTCAATCCCCCTGTTACAGCCTGTTATCACAATGTGACCTCGTTTTTCCCTTGAAAACACTAAACCACTGAAACCCCACTCTCTTTCTATACTGCTGTACTCAGCCAGTCCTCAGCCTCTTTTGCTGGTCCATCCTTGTATTAATTAGGGTTTATATCTGGTTGCTAATAAGAGAAGTCAAAAAATAGCAGCTTAAGAAAGGTACATGTGCCTTTCTCTTATGTGACTTGAGTGCTGCAGGTAGATAGTCTAGGCTGGTAAGGCGGCTCATGTATCACCAGTGTTCCAGCCTCCTGCTATCTGCCCTATTTCTCTGAGCACATGGCTTCTGCTCTCCACGTTTCCTCAGGGAAGAAAACTGGCTATTGCAGTGCTGGTCATCATAACCACTTCTAGGCAGGAAAAAAAAAAAAGGGAAGAGGAAGTATAAAAGGATACACTTTCAAGTTGAGTCAACCTTCTTTGCAAATTTACCTTAACACACTGTATTTTTCTACAAGGAAATCTGGGAAAGGCAGTTTTTATTTTTAAGTTTGGAACATTGCAGCTTTTCATTAATAACAAGTTTCTTTTATTAGGAAGAAGGGTAAAGTGACATTGGAAAGGCAACTAGAAGTCTCTGCCCATTCATCATTATTATGACATGTCCAACTCAGTCCTCAAACTGCTTCTTTTCTCTATTTATACTAGCTCCCCAGGTCTTCTCATCCACTAGATTTACAGTCCTCCCTCCCCAAGTTATCTCTCTAGCCCTAATCTTTCCTCTAAATTTCAAAATTGAATATTTGGTTATCTGTTTTATGTCTCTACCAGGAATCCAATAACCATCTCAAGAGTAACACATCTAAACCTGAACTTGTGCGTGTTACCTTTAAACTGTGTTCCCTCACCAACTTCCCCATCTCAGTATATGGTGACTCCGGATTACTCAGGCCAAGAAAGAACTCGGTAGTTTTCTTTCTCTCATAATGCAATATGCTTGTGTGTGTCCTAAGTCACTTCAGTCGTGTCTGACTCTTTGTGACCCTATGATCACTCTTTGTAATCCTTTGTCCACAGGATTCTCCAGGCAAGATTACTGGAGTGGGTTGCTATGCCCTCCTCCAGGGGATCTTCCTGACTCAGGGATGGAACCCACGTCTCTTTTGTTTCCTGAATTGGCAAGCAGGTTCTTTATCACTAGTGCCACCTGTGAAGCCCATAATGCAAGATAGAATTAGCTTTATCTAAGAAATATGTCCAGAATCCAGCCATGCTCACCCCCTCAGCTCCTATTTCCACTACTTCATTTGTTATCACCTCCCACCTGGATTGTGGTGGTAGCCCCTAACTGGTCTTACTGTTTTGACCCTGTCCATCTACGTTATTTTCCATTCAACGGCCAGAGGGTTCCTTCTAGGAAATAATGGGGATCATGTTTTTTTCTCTGTTCAAAGTCATCTAATTTCTTTCCATTAGAGTGGTGTCCAGTCCGTACCCTGAGCCTTCGACATCTTTTGTCATCTGGCTTCACTTCTTACGTCTCCTCCTTCTCTACCTTCTTTACTCAGTTTCAGGTGCTCTCACTATCTTACTGTTCCTTGAACTCCGTGGTTGTGCTACAGCTTTAGAATTATGTCTTTCCTCTTCCCATTGCATCATTTCCCCAAATATCTTTATGTAGTTATTGCTTCAATGTCATCTTTTAGGGAGGCTTTCTTTGATCCCTTTATATGAAACCCTACTGTGCCTTCACAACATGTTCTTATTTTTCTTCTTTGCTTAATTTTCTTCATTGTACTTGTTGGCATCTGACATTATTTGTTTCTTATCTGTCCTTTCCTCCTTCAATGATGTGAGTTTCATGAGAACACTGATCAAGTTTGCTTTGTTTCCTGCTGCATCTCCAGCTAGAACAGCACATGGCATAGGGTAGTTACTTAGTAAGTACTTATTGAATTAATGAGTAATCATCTGTCTTGACAATGACATTATGGAAATGTGAGGGTTTAGCTCCCCTACAGAGAAGTGGGCTATCAATCGTTCTACACTTAATTCAAATGCTTCCCCAATAAGAACTGCAGCTTATAGCCAAGCAAGGCGGCAGAGCCAGTCTGCTTCAATAGGACTGTTGAGTTGGAATTTTGCTCTGCATTTACCTTGACTGATGGTTTGGTTCAAGTTATGCTTTGTGGGAAATTCATTCCCTCCCAGAGTTTCTTCTGCCAACAGAGGGAAGACAATCATTTCTTCTTGGCATGATTTCCAGCTCAATCTTCTCTGTCTTCGAGAACTCAATTGCAATCATACAGCCATTCCAAATCTCATCTTGGTCAAATCAAATGCTGCACATGTGATTTAACCATCCTCCCCCTACTGCATCCAGTTCTCCTTATTTTATCAGCTCTACTATAGAAGATTGGTTTGCTCTGCTTTCCAGTTAGATCCTTAAGTCTTGTTTTGGAGTTCTGGTTATGAAACATTTTATTTCCTCATGGCATGTGTATTTGTGTATGTCTTAAATTTACATATATGGAATAGTTAGAGCAGAGATTTTTGTACTTTGATATAAAATATTTGGAAAAAAAATCAGATGTAGTTCAAAAATTTTGATTTACACTTTTATCCTGGTTCTAATATGACTGACCGTAGCTGAAACCTTTGCCCTTTCTTAGCCTTTTAATAAATAAGAAAGCATTCAGTAATTAGATTACTTAATACTTGAAAAAAAAAACTCCCCTTAAAGACAAGAGAAAATTGATCATTCTACCTAGAAAATTGTATAAAATATTAAAGTTTTGATTAAGTGAAAGTAAATCACAAAATTTTATTTCTATTTGCTACTTTTATGGGAGAATTCAAATGACTTCCACAACCAACAAAAATAATTCTTGCTCACTTACTCATTTACCTAATCATCAAACATACCATATTTCCTATTCATAAAACAATTGCTATCAAAAATTTGCTATTGTAAGATCTAGAATTGGAAGAGAACAGTATTGATCCGGATTAGAGTTAGATGTAATAAAGATCATCCCCCCCCACTCCGCAAAAGAACACACACACAAAAACTTAAAACAGAGATGTTTCTCAAGATACACAACATGGAGAACTTTGGCATTCTATGGTTTCAGATACCCAAGTTTCTCCTCCTTTACTGCTTAAAGTATCTCTCAATTGTTGGGCTTGTCTGTCAAGTTCAGAATTTGTTGCCATCATCTCTGCTTTCCAGCTTTCAAAGAGTAAAAGGACCAAGAAGATCATACAAGTTCCTTTAAGAATGTGACTGGACATTATACCTATCACTTCTGCTCACAACCCACTGGTGATTAATCAGTTGTCTTAGTCACATGGCCATTCCTAGGTGCAAAGGATCATGGGAAATGTAACATTTATGCTATGTGCTTACCTGAATATGGGAGTTCTAATATAATGAAAAAAAGGGGACAACTAGTAGTTTCTGCTGTAGATAGGAACATTCCAATTTTAGAGATTCACAAACTAAGGTCGACAAAGGTAAAAGATAAGGTCTCAGATGTTATAGCCCAATCGTGGTAGAACTAGGTGTAGAAAGTAGGTAATAGTGACATGATGGAAAGACTATGGACTTAGACAGACAGGACTTAGAATTGCCATCTTGCCTATTACTCACTGTGATTTTGGGCAGAATTTATTAACTTTTATGAGCTTTCATTTTCTTATTTGTAAAAGGTGAAAGATTTATATGGTCTGAAGAGAAACCAGAGTATGATTTTCTTATTTGTAAAATGAGGATAATTTCTCTCTCAAAGATTATCTGGAATAATAAATGAGTTAAAGTATGAAAGCACCTGTCAGGGTGCCCAGCACATCATAAGCATAAACTAAATGGTAGGTTCTTCATATCTGACCTTGCCAGTATAATTTCATGCTGCACAATGTGACAGACTTAAACATACACAGGTATGACCCTGCGGAAAAGCATCATGCTCAACTCAAATCTTTTACTTTTTTAATCTTTGTTCCATTTGCGTTAATATCCAGTTATGATTTCAAGGTTCTTTAAGGGATGGACACACACACAAAAAAAGGAAAACAATTTTTAAGGAAAGTCTCAATTATCTAGAAAATTTAAGTTAACTAGAGTCTTATGTGGTTAATTAACTGAATACTGAGCATTATTTCAATAACACATTATATACTGCCATAGGCTTTGTATTAATGGCTTTCATAATTTTCATGTTTATTTTCTTTTCTCTGATGTCTTTATCTCCAAATCTTAATTTCAACATCTGAGTTTTATTCTTCTTTTAATGACTTTGGATTTTAAGTGAATTGGTATCCAAAGTTTGGAAATAAGTTAGATTGGTTACTTTATAAATTTGAGAGAGTGAAGAAATGTTGTTTATACGTAGTTCAGATTTTTTTCTTGGATTACTTAAGTTCTTTCTAGATTTTTATTTTTAAATAAAAGTATCTAAAATAATGCACATAGATTTGCTTGAAAGAAATCCCTCCAGTTTGGGGAGAAATGACTCAAATCCAAACCATATGTGATATGTAAATTAGTATTTGAATATTCATTTTATGATGTGAAAATCAGATCCCCAGAATGGTAAGTCTTATAGAATGAATTGAAATGAAAATAGTAGTATGAATGTCACTTCCCTAATGCATAATATTGCAATTCTATCCAGCATCTTTTTTCCCTTAGATTGGATCACTGGAGAACAATCATGCTTACAGACATGGAAAACATGCTCTCATTCTAATTATATAAGGCGGTTTGGAAGGAAAACAAAATTTAGCCCAATATCCTTCTGAATGAATTCTAATTCTGGTAATGTGACACTATTATTCTTGTCCATGCCTCTTGCCTAGCTTATTTTTTTAACTTCAGCATTTCACGTTATTTCTACTAATTTTTGAGTCCCGGTTGAAATGGTCTCTGAAATGTATTAGATATTTGTTTGTAGCCCGCAAATTCACATTTTTTAAAGCTCCTCTTGTTATGCCAAACACTTCTCTACTCTCATTCATCTTACTAGTGTCCCTGTCAACAGATTTGTCTCAGAACAATCAAAATCACCTTCAACGATTTTTTAGTAGAAGGGAGGAAAAATTGGACAGCTTTATGGGGAATATCTTACCTCACTTCTAGAATACATTTCACACATTTATTTTGGCACACCTGGCCAGTACATCTAAGCATTATTCATCTCCATTTATGCTGTTAATGGATTTTCAATTACAAAGTATCCACAGAACATGCATCAGAATATTTTTTACAGCTGTATGAATTGATTCATACACCCATAATGTTCAATCAGCCTTTGGCTTGTAGCAACACATTCATTGTCTAATGTAGGAATCTTTTCCCTTTTGGAAGCAGTTAGCTAGTAGGGAGTCCCAGTAGCTTGGTGATTAATCATGATTCCAGAGTGTTCTATGTGTAGATAAAACTAGAGGATGCTTTCACCACCTTCGAGGGTTATACTTGAGTAAGAGAATTAAAACATAAAAAACTTAGACATTTCAAGAGGTAAAGCTTCATAAATGTTTTAGTGTTCATAAAATGAAAGAATGGATTCTGCAGATAAAATTGAGAATGTCAGTGATCTCAATACTATTATGTGGGTGAATACTAAATGCTGGTTCCAAAAAGAAACTAAGAGCAGGTTCCCTTTCTTTAAACAAGATTCTCTAAACTACATGTGTCCATTGTGGAAAATTTTCATTCCCACGAGTATAGAAGTTGAGATTACTTAGAAACTCTTACAGTGATTCAGTGTTTCTGTGGGATTCAATTGCATGACCAGCAGACTTGTCTTACTGTAGAATGTACACTAGTTTAGATGTTGATGAGTTCCTCTTGTGTCCTGTTTAGCCATGTTTAGTAAGTCTGTGTATCAGTTCAAGGTGGATTTGAAACAAGCATACAAAAAGATCCATCCATATCCACAGAGAATATTTGAAGCTTTCTCTAAACAAGTAGGGGTATTATTGAGTAAACAAAAGAAAGCTTTAATGTTGCTTTCAACCTCCCTAGAAGTGGAGAAGTGAAGAAAATAGGAGCCTCTGGTCCAGGGAAGGGTACATGTTATAGTTCTCACAAATACAGACAATGTATGCAAATCCTGATAATGGAGGGAAATAGTTGGTGTCATTTAAGCACCTCTTGAGTTGCTGTGGCCAGTCAGCCCCATTCAGTTAGACAGTAGTAGTTCTGGCTACTGATTCTAACAAGTGTGACAGCAACTGCATAGATCTGAGCATGTGTCTTGTCATTTAAGGCTGATCTGAAGAGCATTATGGGAAAAACTTCCTGGAGCATCATGAAGGGAGCTTCGCTTTCTTGGGGCAACATAAATATGGTCATAGTTCTTTGCAAAGGCAGCAGACAGGCATTGGGGCAGCCTAGGCACATGCTGATTTAATCAGTCCTTTCAATGTTTATATTACCAAAAGTCAGTTATTCTTCTTAACAATGAAAACATTGTATTCAAAGCTAAATTTTAACTGGAACACAAGAATAAGTTTATATGACTTAAACATAATACCTAAAGGATTCAGTTCCATTAGGATAGGGTCCAATGATCTGTGAGAAAGTCTACACGTGACATTATTTGATTAAGTACAATTCACTTCATTTGTTTTCTGTATTTCTCTAGAAGCTTTTTAGGACATTAGTCTTTGGAAGTTTTAGCATTAGGCTATCTAACTTTTGTTTTAGTATAATATATAGATCCATCAAATGGGCAATTTTTCCCCTTATGTATGGTTTATCCTATAAAGTCCATACTCTAAGATCCCACTATATTCCCAGAGATGTTTAGTAACTTGAAAGTTTGAGACAGAAAATCTTTTATAATCTTTATTTAGATATCTTAGTTGTCATGAATGAATAGATGTTCCTTAAAATTTTACCCTAATGTGAAATGTCTTAACTTCACTCGTGAAAATTGGGTTAATACTCTTAATTGGCTTCCCCCAACCCATTCTTAATTGGTACTTCTCAATATAGAGGCTGGACATTGAAATATTCCTTTATCTAAGTCTTCTTTGCAGTGACTGATGGCTGTGGGACACAATTCTCGCCACAAACTTACACAGAAGTCTGCTGAAGACACTTCTGGAGAATCATTTGCTCTACTGAAAATAAGAATGGATTAGCTGTAGCACTTTGCTCCTCTCCTTCTTCTCTGAGTGAGGACTGGATTGTGGAGGCTGCAATGGTCATCTTATTCCCATGTGCTAAGAGAAAAAGAAACCGCTACTTGTTAGAATTGTGGTCCAATCTCTGTCACTTGCAGATAATAGACTTCCTAAGTGATACAGAAACCTTATCCTTTGAATAACATATTTATAAATTTCCATTACACTTTTCTCAAGTTTCATTACAGAATGCATTTAAATGTGACACTTGTGGACATGGCTCTGTTAGATCCTCACATGTGTTTTAACTCCAGCCTACCTAAAGAGCATAGGAGTGAAACTCTATGGTTCAAGTTTAATTTGCTCCAATTCTTCCAAGGCTATAATATATAAATTTTGACTCTAGCATTGCTATCCATTTTTGCCTTCCTCAATTTTAATTTCACATTTCTAGCATGCTTTCTCTCTTCTCTCTCTCTCCCTCTATCTTTCTCTCTCATTTTCAACTTGAAATGTCTGATGTTTGATTTGAACTAAATAACCAACTTAAAATTATTATTGTCATTGTAGAAATATACATAGAGATAAGCCATTTATATTAGAATCTTATGTAAAGTTTATCTGTATATGGCAAGGATTATTGTACTTTTCAGAAGTTCTTGTTCCCATATTGGGAATAAAAATTCAGAGACAGAATCTGAAGCATACTAGTTCTTGAACTGTCTCAAAGTGACAGTGTGGAAAATAAAACAGAAGATGAGATGACAAATATATTTTGTGAACTTGGTTGGTTTAGTCAACACACTCGAGGTGGCTCAGAGATGTTTCCTGAATCACCTTGTGCGGCTGTCCAGATTGCTCCTTCTCTCTGCTCCCAAGGTGCTGTGTATTTGCCCAGTAGAGGACTTATGTGCTCAGTTGTGTCTGACTCTTTGCAACCCTTTGGACTGTAGCCCACCAGGCTCCTCTGTCCATGGGATGTTCCAGGCAAGAATACTGGAATGGGTTGCCATTTCCTCCTCCAGGGGATTTTCCCAACCCAGGGATCGAACCAGTACCTCCTGCATCTCCTGCATTGCAGGTGGATTCTTTACCTGCTCAGCCATCGGGGCAGCCCAGAGGACTTAAATCCTGCTGTAATTTATTTTTTCATAGGAAGCTCTTCTCATGAGCCTGTGAGGGTAGCAACGTTATCACTGCATGCCTGGATGCCAGTCGTGAGCCTGGCACTCTCTAGGACCTAAAAAATGATTTAAGAGCGGATGGAAAGAATGACAGAATCACATAAGAATATTAAAAATAAAGAAATGTCTATCTGAAGTAAGTTTGGACCCAGAAAATCAAGGGGTAGGTCATATAAATATGTATGTCTCAAAGGAATATTTACTTTGGTTTCTTTGACTCCTTTGAGGGAGAAGATTGAACACATGGGTATTCATCTTGACTCTATTGTTTTTTCCCCTCACAATTGAGGATAGGTAACATTGGTTATGGACAGAGTTGATGATGGACAGGGAAGCCTGGCATGCTGCAGTCCATGGGGTCACAAAGAGTTGGACATGACTGAGCGACTGAACTGAACTGAACATATGATAAAAGATTTCAAGTCTGTTGCAGAGTTCCATACTGGTCATGGACATGCGTAATGTGAGATTTTCCAGTTAAGTTTTTTCGGGGACAAAATGAGGTCCTCAGCCTGGGAAATAGCACCTCAGATAGCTCTGAGACACTACTCCAAAGGGGGCAGTGGAAGAAGGTTAATATAGAAGATTTTGGTGAAAGGGGAGTTCAATGCAACCAAGCACTCATTTTACAAAAACTTTTCTCCTAGTTGTGAGGAGCTGATGTCACCATGAAGAGATTTAGTGCTTTTTTAGATATGAGGTGATGTAATGATTGGGACCATGAAATCGGCTCCTGAAGATATCTAACTAAAGGCTTGTCCCCTCAGATTACCTGGAGCACAGAGTGCCTCCCTCCACTCTGAATTCCCTTCGGAGAGTGTTGAAGGTCATCAGTTGCAGCAGCATAGGCAGATGGCAAATGCCCTTGTCATTGTTCAGTTGCTGGTAAAATCTCTTGGCATTTGTGCCATTTTGTAGTGACAGAGCTTGCCTTCCCTTCTTTGTTCCTTCTTCTCTCATTCCTCCTTGTCTTCTTTTCTTCTGGTGGGAAGTGAAATTATTTCCTGCCATATCAGTAAACAAGCATGTTGTAGTCAACAGTGTCTGCAGCCCTCAAAGGAACTCAGGAAGGAGAATACCTGCTATCTAGCAGTCATCAGACTACGGCTACTCCCTGAGGTGAGCCCCAGGGAAGCTCAGGATGTGAAAACACAGGATTCCGGCCCCAGACAGCTGAGGTGCATATGAAAGGAAGGATTTCAGTGAGCGCACATCTTCATGTACAGAAAAGCGCTAAATTCCTCAACTTGAGCTATGTGGTTTTCTTTCATTGATAATAATCTTTTGATGTACAGACTACCTGTCCTTTGTTGCAAAACTTAACCTGCTTCTCCCTTTGCCTCCTCAGAGCAGTTTGCTCAGGATTACTTGAGATGTTATCTGAGTTTGAAATCCTAAAAATTCCCACTGAATAAAACATACTCTCAACTCTCAGGTTGTGAATATTTTTGAAGTTAACACTAGGAAACTTGAGCTTTTCTCCTATCCCCTGGCTATGGAACTGTCTAAGCTGGAGTGTCCTTAAAGGACCGTGCAAGGCCCGCTATGTTCTTATCTCTGGTCTCATCAATATTTGCCAGACTTATCTTCTGTTTCTTAGTCACTTGCTCTTTGCTGGGTTTAATCCCATAAACTGCTGTGATCCTGTGATCTGGCATGTTAATGGTTATCAATTAGCAAGTCTGTTTTATTATCATTTGTACATGAAAAATATCCTTTGATGCTTTAATGCAAAGGAAGGTGTGCTGGATGCTATGGTGCAGGACCCAGGTCCCTCCTTCTACACAGAGGTTCTCATTCCCCTAGCTGCTCAGGGTTGACTGCTGATGATTTACAGTGCATTCCTCTCCAAGAATCACAGGGGCTACCTTGCCCAAAGAGGCACACCAGCCACACTCGATGGCTAGTGAGGCAAGGCCAGTTCCCTTAGTTCCATTTGGGAACAACTCTGAGAGGCCCTCCTGGTGGCAGAGCTCCCTATGGGCGTGGCTGAAGTTGGTGTTACTAATGGTTTGTATCTCAGCTTCTCTCTGCTCAAATGGCTTTCTTAATTTCCTCAGATTTTTTTTTTCCCTCTTAAGCATACTCCTCCATGAAACAGCTGTATGCAAATCTTGTACCTAAGAATGTGGGTTCCAGGCATGATCATAAGGAGCAGTCTTTCAAATGGGATTTTGGAACTAGGGCCCCCACTGATGGGCTGGTAAGGAGGATCCCAAGGTATGCAGTAGATACAGTCATCAAAACAGGGATGGAATATGAGAAATGGAATATTTCCTGCCCTACCAGTAAACAGAGGATGTCATAGTCATCAGCAATTGCAGCCACCAGCAATGGTGAACTGGTGAACCCCGAGGGGACTCAGGAAAGAGAGAATACCTGCCCTCTTGTTGTTGTTCAGTCACTCAGTTGTGTCTGACTCTTTACTACCCCGCGGGCTGCAGCACTCCAGGCTTCCTTGTCCTTCACTGTCTCCTGGAGTTTGCTCAAATTCATGTCCATTGAGTTGATGATTCCATCCAACCATCTCATCCTCTGTCATCCGCTATTCCTCCTGCCCTCAATCTTTTCCAGCATCAGGGTCTTTTCCAATGAGTCGGCTCTTTGCATCAGGTGGCCAAAGTATTGGAGTTTTAACTTTAGCATCAGTTCTTCCAATGATTATCCAAAGTTGATTTCCTTTAGATTGATTGGTTTGATCTCCTTGCAGTCCAAGGGACTCTCAAGAGTCTCCTCCAGCACCATAGTTTGAAAGCATCAATTCTTTGGCACTCAGCCTTCTTGATGGTCCAACACTCACATCCATAGGTGACTAGCTTTGATTATACAAACCTTTGTCAGCAAAGTGGTGTCTCTGTTTTTTAATATGCTGTCTAGGTTTGTCATAGCTTTCCTTCTAAGGAGCAAATGTCTTTTAATTTCATGGCTGCAATCACAATCTGCAGTGATTTTGGAGCCCAAGAAAATAAAGTCTGTCACAGTTTCCATCTTTTCCCCATCCATTTGCCATGAAGTGATGGGGCCAGATGCCATGATCTTCGTTTTTGAATGTTGAGTTTGAAGCCAGCTTTTTCACTCTCCTCTTTAACCTTTTCCTCTTTTCGTCAAGAGGCTCTTCAATTTCTTTTTGCTTTCTGCCATTAGGGTGGTGCCATCTGCATATCTGAGATTATTGTTGTTTTACTGGCAATCTTGATTCCAGCTTGTGCTTCATCTGCCATCTAGCAGCCATCAGTCTGTTGCCACTCCCTACGGTGAGCCATGAGGAAACTCATTATGTGAAAACACAGGCTACTGTCCCAGATAGCTGAGGTGCATATGAAAGGAATAATTTCATTGAGTCCAGATTCTTGCATCTTCCCATACACAAAAAAGCACTAAATTCTTTAACCTGGGATATATGTTTTCCTTTCATTAACAATAATCTTTTGATGTTTAGACTATCTTTCCTTTCTTGAAAAACTTCTATATAACCTGGATCCTCCCCTCTTCCCCAGAACAGTTCTCCCAGGGTTACTTGAGATGCTGTCTCCCGGGCTTGAAATCCTAAAAATTCCCGCCAAATAAAACATAACTCTCAACTTTTAGGTTGCAATTATTTTTTAAGTCCACAAGTATCAGTGGAAGGTGTAAAATCTCAGATGTTTTGAAGGAAGAGGGAAAGTAGTGAATCTAAAGAACATGGAATGAGATGACTGTCGCTAACTGCTATCAGCGCATTGGAGAGAGATAACAGAAGGGTGAAGGTGATTAATCACCACTTTAGGGCAAACTGTGCCGGTGAGGAAACCTTCTAGATAACATAAAAGAGATTCTTAGGAATAAAAAGAGAGACTCTTTGTTTTTTTGTAGCTGGTGAGCAGACAAAGCTGAGATTAATTTTACTCTTTATGTGTTTCAAAAGTTTCCAAATTTGCTAAAAATAAATATGTCCTACCACTTTGGTACTTGGATAAATAAATAAATAAATCCTATTTCTATAAATTTGGTACAGAGGTCGGTTGGACAATTCGGTGTACCTACTCTTATAGAAATTCTCCCTCGAGTCACTAAAAATGTTTGGCTAAGGATCAGGCCCAGAGTCACTAAAGTCCAGAGAAGGTTAAATTTGAAGACTCCACAAGTGTTCTGTGACAAAGACTGGACTCTAGTTTAGATAGAGTGGGACTTGAAGTCTTGAGACAGCGACACCTGTGTCTGTGCATTCCAGAAGTTTTTGAGATCATCCCTTTCTCTGTACCCTCTGGCTTGCAGAAGTGGCTCACTCCAAAGACTAGCCTTTCCTGCCTTGCTTGAAGACAATGCAGAGACCTCTGCTTGCAAGATGCTATGTGCTGACCTTATGATGAAACTTTACTCTCCTCTCTTAACCACCAGGCCCATAAATATTGTCAAATCATGACATAACTTGTCCAGTGAGGTGCCAGGTCTGCTGAGGGAAAAACAGACTCTAAACCAAAGGTACTGTAGGACATAACCATTACATACCTGCAGAGTTGAGACAGCATTTATGGGATTGGATCCTGAGGGTGCTGAATCAAGGGGTGATAAACAGTGAAGTTGGATAAGGGAGAATTGATGAAAACGAGAGCCCTCTCCTGTGATACAGGATTCAGCTCTCCCATGACACAGAAGAGGACCCTGGGAGACTGGGCTAACAAGCTGCTGGAATGACTCTTAGAAGCTTAGAGAAAGCAATGGGAAGTAGAAATACCACAACTGCTGTGGCAGACAAGAGAAGAAAGGCACAAAAGGCTCAGAAAAAGAAGGCATGTTAGTGTGGATATGCAATGAAAAGGAGGAAAGCTGATTGTTCTTTAGCAGGGCCTGCAGGACACTGCATTTATCAGAGCAATTAAGGATGCCCTGGTGAGAGGGGACCCAGCAGCACTGAGATTAAATCAGGGCTGACAGTAGGAGGTGCTGTTACAGAACCAGGCTCCCTGATTGCAATGGGGACGGTCAGATCCTGAAATAATAGAAGCTGGCTGGGGACACTTTATCAAAAGCAAAATGGGTAAAATTGTAATGAGTGAAAGGTTAGAATGGCAGCCCAGGGTACAACCCACAGAGAGCTCTAGAGATAGTTAATAAACCATGGTGTCCCTAGGGGCAAGAGATATATGCCGAACAGGAACTAATGCAACAATTCAGTCCCAGTTAAGGCTTTTTTAAAAAAACAACAGCACTGGGAAACATTTTGGGGGCAAAGAGTTGGGTGCTGTAATCAATTATCCACTTTTTTGGGAACTAGAATTGACACTATGTAAAAATATACATGGGCTTCTCTCTTGGCTCAGTGGTGAAGAAAATGCCTACGATGCAGGAGACAATGGGGATGTGGGTTCAATCCCTGGGTTGGGAAGAACCCCTGGAGGAGGAAATGACAACACATTCCAGTATTCTTGCCTAGGAAATCTCATGGAGAAAGGAGCCTGGAGGGCAACAGTTCATGGGGGTCACAAAGAATCAGACACAAGTGAGCATGCACACACACACACACACACACACACACACACACAACATCCATAAGCTCATAAATATTCATGATGGCTTGGCTAGTTGGTAAGGGGTCTGGAGTGAAAAATATTTAGATTGGGAGCATGAAGTCATGTGGATGGACACAGAGGACTGGGCACAAAGGGTGATTTTTGTGAGCCACGTTGATGCCCATCAGTGAGCCTCCACCATGGGAGAGGTAGTAAACAGCCAGAGTGAGAGAGTCTCAGTTCATGTCAGCCAGCCTCTGCCATCAGACTGTCTATTGCAGGAGCTCATAAATGAGTGCCCTGATGGTAGGGATGGAAGCCATGCCTAAGGTCAGCAGCATGGGCTTTCTTTTACTGAGGCTGACAGGACTGCTGCCGCTGAGGGTTCAACCTTTCTGCAACAGAGTTGGATCCTGAGCCCCTGCTGTAGGCCATCCCTTGAGGAGAGCAACTGGATGTTTTGGGATGTGCTGATTACATTGGATGCCTTTTACCCCTGAAAGGCAGTGCTTTGTCTTGAGTGGGGTCAGTGAATATCTGGGTGTGGTTTTTCTTTCTCTGTACTCTGTGCCCCAGCCAGCACTAGCATCCAAACATTTATAGGCCATTGTGATTCAATGGCAGAGGAACTTTTCAATATCCAAGATGAAGGGTCCCACAGCAAAGGAGAGTGGGCATGTGATCATGAAATCCTATGGCCGTATCATATAGCATACCCACAAAGGCTGTGAGCTTGATAGAATGATGAAATGGCCTTTGAAAGGTGCAGCTGTAACATGAGCTGGGGGATGCAGTGTACGTTCTAAATCAACAGCTCTTGGTTAGAAAGGTTACAAAGGTCTGAGGAAAACAGGTTAGAAAAAGGAGTGATGAACCACTGGAAAGTTTGTGCCTCCTGTCTCCTCACTTTGTAAGTCTAGAGGTCTTGATTCTGAGAGAAGGAATACCTCCATGAGAGGAGACAGGAAGAATCCATTAAGGCTTAATCTCTTGTTACTACTAACCTCCCTTGGGCTACTCATATCACGAAGCCAGCAGGAGGAGCCACTAGCTGGCAATGATTATTGATCCTGACAGTCCGGAAGAGGAGGGGCTGCTGTTTCACAGCAGGGACAGAGAAATAGTTTGTTGCCCAGGTGATTCATCGTGTGGGAGGTCCTCTTGATAACTTCTTTCCCAACATGACATAAATGAATATGTGCAGAGACTGAGAAGGCTGAGATCGCTCAGGATGAGAGTCTCAATCATTCCACTATGTAAGCCACGTAGCCCAGCAAGGTGCTGACAAATGGAGATGGAAACCTGACGTGAGTTGCAGAAAAGAGAGACAATGAGTATCCCCTGGGAGCAGGTATAGCAGTAGGAGATATGTCCTGGAGAAGCTGTTCCCAAGGTAATAGTTACTTAACGAAGCAAGTAGATCCAAACACAGTGATGTAATGGATGCTACACTGCCCAGGTGTCATCCCCCACCCCATCCCACTCCACCCTCCACTAATGATGGACACACTCATTCCTCAGTCACTGAGAATTACAGTTTTGATGGCTCTTCTCCTGGCGTTGTCTTCATCTTTTTGAAGCTGACTCAACCAAGTTAAGTACCCTTGCAGGGAGCTCTTTGCCTCTAATGTTGGTCAGTGCTGGGATATAAAGGTCTAGCTTTCTTCCCTAAAGTAGGGACAACTCTGAAGAGCTATACAGCCCCAAAGGCCCCTGAAGAATCTGCTGGGGCTTCTCTTGGAACTGAACTGTGGCTCAGCTCCTCCCTTTATCCCAATCCATCCTCATACTCTTTACATGTCTTGTTTTTGAATATACCACCCCCTCCAGACCTCCTACATACAAATTTTTACATGAGACTCTGTTCACTGGGATCTGGGTTAAAATAGAGTGGTAGGGATATTTTGAGAACAAGTAGAAGTTTCCTTTAAATCTTATCACACATGTAGGTCGTGGCTCCTCATTGCCTTACACAGGGTTGGCCCTCCCTTAGGAAAAGGTTTTCCTTAGAAGAAAGGAAAGAAGATATCTCAATAGACAAGACTCAGCAAATGGGAACTGTCGTCATGATTATTGTCTACTTTGAGTCATCTGATCAAGTTGAAAGGGCTAAGAAGTAATCCTTAACAAAATCAATGACATGCTTCAAATCAATTAATATTAATTCTAACTCAGAGTTTACGTATAAGTTGGTGAGAAATCATGATAAAATGAAAAAAAAAAAAAAAGAAACTTGACCTTGGAATCAGAGAAACAAGGGTTTAAATTTCAACTGGTCATCTACAAAATGTATATTATACAGTTCAGCTCAGTTCAGTCACTCAATCCTCTCTGACTCTTTGTGACCCCATGAACCACAGCACACCTGGCCTCCCAGTCCATCACTGACTCCCAGAGTCCACCCAGACCCATGTCCATTGAGTTGGTGATGCCATCTGACCATTTCATCTTCTGTTGTCCCCTTCTCCTCCTGCCCTCAATCTTTCCCAGCATCAGGGTCTTTTCAAATGAGTCAGCTCTTTGCATCAGGTGGCCAAAGTATTGGAGTTCAAGCTTCAACATCAGTCCTTCCAATGAACATCCAGGACTGATCTCCTTTAGGATGGACTGGTTGGATCTCCTTACAGTCCAAGGGCTCTCAAGAGTCTTCTCCAACACTACAGTTCAAAAGCATCAATTCTTCTGCACTCAGCTTTCTTTATAGTCCAACTCTCACATTCATACATGACCACTGGAAAAACCATAGCCTTGACTAGATGGACTTTTGTTGACAAAGTAACGTTTCTGCTTTTGAATATGCTGTCTAGGTTGGTCATAACTTTCCTTCCAAGGAGTAAGCGTCTTTTAATTTCATAGCTGCAATTACCATCTGCAGTGATTTTGGAACCCAGAAAAATAAAGTCAGCCACTGTTTCCACTGTTTCCCCATCTATTTCCCATGAAGTGATGGGACTGGATGCCATGATCTTAGTTTTCTGAATGTTGAGCTTTAAGTCAACTTTTTCAGTCTCCTCTTTCACTTTCATCAAGAAGCTCTTTAGTTCTTCATTTTCTGCCTTAAGGGTGGGGTTATCTGTGTATCTGAGGTTATTGATATTTCTCCTGGCAAACTTCATTCCAGCTTGTGCTTCATCCAGCCCAGCATTTCTCATGATGCACTCTGCATATAAGTGAAATAAGCAGGGTGACAATATACAGCCTTGATGTACTCCTTTTCCTATTTGGAACCGGTCTGTTCCATGTCCAGTTCTAACTGTTGCTTCCTGACATGCCTACAGGTTTCCCAAGAGGCAGGTCAGGTGATTTGGTATTTACAAATGATCCTTTTTGAACTCTAGCTTTGTTAATTTCTAAGAAGGAAGTTATACTTACATCATAGGGTTTTTGGTGAGAATTAAAGGTGATAATGTCTGTAGAATCTTCACGTCTGTAGCCATGAAACATGACACACGACTCATCCTTTCATTCAACAAGTATTTACTGAGCACCAATCTTTGTTAACAACAAGCATTTGTTATGGGTCAGATCCTATGTTAGGTGCTGGGAGTAGAAAAATGGACAAGCCCAGTCCCTAAGTGAATGAGTCCACACTTTGGGGTGGGAGACATACACAAAAAGAAGGAGTTGCAGTAAAGATGGTCTTAGTCCGCTTGGGCTGCTATAACAGAATACCATAGACTGATGGTGGTGGCGGTTTAGTTGCTAAGCTGTGTCTGACTCTTGTGACCCCGTGGACTGTAGCCTACCTGGCTCCTCTGTCCATGGGATTCTCAAGGCAAGAACACTGGACTAGGTTGCCATTTCCTTCTCCAGGGAACCTTCCCAACTCAGGGATTAAATCCGGGTCTCCTGCAGAGCAGGCAGATTTTTTACTGACCAGAGAAGCCCAACCATAGACTGAGTGACTTACAAACAGCAGAAATTTATTTCTTATAGTTCTGGAGCCTGGGAAGTCCAAAATCAAAGCAGCAGCAGATTCGGTGTCTGATGACATCCCACTTCCTGGTTTACAGACAGCTGCCTTCTTGCTGTGTTCTCACACAACAGAAGGGGAAAGGGAGCTTCCTGGGGGTTCCTTTTTAAAAGTGTTTTACTTTGTGTTGAAGTATAGCTGATTAACAGTGCTGTGATATGTTCAGATGGACAGCAAAGGGACTCAGCCACACATATACATGTATCCATTCTTCCCCAAGGGCTTCCCAGATGGCACTAGTGGAAAAGAACCTGCCTGCCAATGCAGGAGACGTAAGAGATGCAGGTTTGATCCCGGGGCCAGAAAGATTCCCTGGAGGAGGGCATGGCAACCCACTCCAGTATTCTTGCCCGGAGAATCTCATGGACAGAGGAGCCTGGTGGGCTACAGTCCGTGGGGTCGCAGAGAGTCAGACATGACTGAAACAGCTTAGCATGCACATTCTCCCCCAAACTCTTCCTAAGGTCTCTTTATAAGGACACTAACCCCTTTCATGATGACACCATTATCATGACCTGATCACCTCCCAAAGACTCCACCTCCAAAACCATCACATTGGAGATTAGGTTTCAACGTGTGCATCTGGGGGAGACAAACATTCAGTTTAGCCCTTTGTTCAGCTTGATGGATAATAATGCTCAGATCTTCCTATGAGTTTTAAAGTAGGCAGTTTTAAAATACCACACATGTGGTATTTAGATGGGTTTCCAGGGAGTCCATCTGTGAAGTACTAAAACATCCCTCGGTGAGAGAGAAGACTGTATTTCCTGGAACTCCTCATAGGGATAGAGGGTTTCAGGTGCTTGGGCCCAGAGCTGTTGTTGGAGTTGATGATGGAGAGACTGAATGAGCATTGCTGTCTCAGCTCAGCTCCTTTGGGCTTTTGCTTCACTGTGGTCTCCAGCCCCTTCCATCACTATGCCTTGGACAAGCCTTTAAAAAATATAGTTTTGAAGGAGCACTTATTTTATGAGCCTGTCATGGTTTTCAAATGTCTGAAAACAGGCCATTGCATGTCATTTTTAGTAAAGAAATGAGGCTTAGAAAGACTCAAGGTTGCAACTGGCAAGTATGTGGCAGAACCACGTTAAGGACTTTATCCTTGCAGACCCCGACTCATTGCATCCTGCCTCCCTCAGCCCTGAAAACACTGGCAAAAAGTCGAGACCTTTGACAGTGACTTAAGCTCTCAGCATAAATTTTATTTAAACAACCTCTATAGTGGTCATTTTGTTGTCATGCTTGCCCCAATCAATGAAATGGATATAGGGTCTCAGGGTGGCAGCTGTTTGTCTGATCATTTAACCTTCAGAAGCAGATTTTATTAAAGTGTTCCTGTTGCTGAAAATGAATTACAAAGCTTTCCCTTTTCTGTAGGAAATAAGAGTGCCCAGATGAGATTACATGGCTTCCTATGATATCTAAATAAGATTAGTTTGCTGAAGATCACATTAAAATCCCATTAAAGAGACGGTTCCGCTCCAGCCCCCCTTCTCCTCAGGCAAGTTCTGAGCAAGTTGATGAAAATTGCTCAGGGATGACACACGGGCATTGAGCACCCATGGAGACGGGGGTGGGAGCGGAAAGAGTCCCTGTTCATTGAAGGAACAGGATCTGGGTACATGGCCCATTACTTACACATGACAGTTTCTGACTGGAAGGAGGGAAGATGTTAGGGAGGAAATGGTAATGAGACGAAAGGATCAAGGGATGGAGGCATTGAGGTCATCCCCAGAGAGGGCCCAGGAAATCATTAATTCTTTTTTTTCCCTGTGACAAGGATAATAATATTAATGCTTAAGTATTTATAGCCCTCCCTCAAGCCTGCTTCTGAGGACAAAGGATACTTTGCTCTCAGGAGGCTGTCAAGCCTGGACTTGTGTTGTGTTGCTGTAAATAACCAGTGTGATCTTAGATTGGTGCTGAGAAAAGTTCAAATATTAGGAAGAAATAGGGGGCAACTCCTACAATGCCCAGTCAGGAGTTTTGAGAGAGCATAGGAGAAGAAAGGGAGAGAGAAAGAAGGGGGCCGAGAGGGGCTGCTGTGATAGATGGGCTTTGGGGGAGTCAGGAGGTGATGAGATTTGCAATGTAATTTTTCATCTCTTCAAGGGGCTTCTTTGAAGATCTAATATGCTTTTCAATGACTGTTTGGTTGTAGAACTGAGATTTTTGTGAATGGCCATGATGTACCCTTAAACGGCCAAACTTCGTTTGTTCATTAATTTAATTATCCGATTTCCTTGAGTGCCAGGTGTTTAATTAGAGCCGCACAGAAGAGGCTGCTGCTCAGGGGTTCACAGTCAGGTTTGCGGACGTGAACGCGGTTGGGCGCAGCGGGCGCTTCAGTAGGAGGGAGCGCCGGAGCAAAGGCCACGTCCCCTTGATGTGACAATCAGACAAGGCTCAGCGGAGCCCTGGGCTATGACGACTCTGAGGGGTCAGTCTGCCCGAGCTTGCTAGAGCTTACGCTTGGGTGTTTCCAACTGGCTGCCAGCGCTCTAGCTCCTGTCCTGGCTCCTGCCCTCATCCTGTGAGGGCTCTTTGTATGATTTTCAGTGTATTAAAAAGCAGAGAGGTCGCTTTGCTGGCAAAGGTCCATATAGTCACAGCTTACGATGAGATGGGTGGATGGTATCACTGACTCAATGGACGTGAGTTTGGATAAGCTCTGGGAGTTGGTGATGACAAGGAAGCCAGGTGTGCTGCAGTCCATGGAGTCACGAAGAGTTGGACACGTCTGAGCAACTGAAATGATTGACTGAACTGGTTTTTCCAGTAGTCATGTATGGGTGTGAAAGTTGGACTATAAAGAAGGTTGAACGCTAAAGAATTGATGACTTCGAACTGTGGTGCTAGAGAAGACTCTTGAGAGTCTTTGGGCTGCATGAAATCAAACCAGTCAATCCTAAAGGAAATCAACCCTGAAGATTCAATGAAAGGACTGATGCTGAAGCTGATGCTCCAGTACTTTGGATACCTGGGGTGAAGAGTCGACTCACTGGAAAAGACCTTGATGCTGGGAAAGATCGAAGGCCAAAGGAGAATGGGATGACAGAGGATGAGACGATTAGATAGCATTGCTGACCCAATGGAAATGAAACTCTGGGAGGTAGTGGAGGATAGAGAGGCCTAGTGTGCTGCAGTTCATGGGGTCGCAAATAGTGGGACACAACTTAGCCACTGAACAACAATAAACTCCACTGATGGGAGGGAAATAAGAGTAAAAAAGGACAGTTTTCAACATTTGGTGATCATAGTGACATTTGTTTTGAGAGTCTTCACATGATAGAGACTGTATTAGATCTTATTGGGCCCTTACCTCACTTCTAAGCATACCTCTTTATTAATACTAGGTAGCTTTTTTCTTATTATTAAGATGAAATGTGGAATCAGATATAGTTATTTAGAATCCTTTGCCTCTTCATTTTTTTTTTTTTGAAATGAATGTAATCTGCATTGTTAAGGGCTTTATTGAAACACTTCAGTCTACTTAGTTTTTATAGCTGAATGAGCACAATTTAATGAAATAGAAAATAAAATAATAAGATGGAACGGGCCAATAAAAAAACTTGCTCCTTAGAAATACAGATAATTCTTACCAAAAAACACTTAAAGCTGCATAAAAATAAAATCTCTTAGCAGAAACAGTAAGTTGTTAATAGTACTCTTTTGTGGGGGAGGGGCAGTCAGTATTATTAGTTGGGGTGGAGATTATTCTTTAAACCTCTCAAAGCATTCCAAATTTGTTAACCATAAGCATGTCCTACCACTTTGGTGATCAGAAAAATAAACAAATACATTTATTCATATAAATTTGGTGCAGAGGTCAATTGGACAATTCAAGGTATCTACTCTTATAAGAATTCTAACTCATTACTAAAAATTTAACATTGTTAATTTTCTGCAGACTGTTTTTAGAAGATGAAAATAGGCCATACATCTTTGTCATTTGTGTTCACTTAAGTAACAGTTAATGAAACTGGAAATTACGCTTTCTCTAGGGCTTCCCAGGTGACTCAGTGGTAAAAAGTCTGCCTGCCCATGCAGATGAGGTGGGTTTAGCCCCTGGGTAGGGAAGATCCCCTGGAGGAGGAAATGGCAACCCATCCGAGAATTCTTGCCTGGAGAATCCCATGGACAGAGGAGCCTGGTGGACTACAGTCCCTGGGGTAGTAGAGTCCGACGCGACTTGGCGACTGAGCGTACCCCCTGCATCCTCCCCCTAAAGGCAGTGTTGGAGGGGGGTTATGATAAAAATGTTGATGGTAATGATGATGATGACTTTAGAAAGCTGCTAATTCCTGTAGAGTTAAATGGGGTCAGCTACAACTTCTATTTTATGTAAGGAAATACAAGTTTAGATATTTATTCTACGGAATTTAAATTTCCAAGGTCATCTACCACAGATGCAAATGAACCACAACCCATATCTTCAGATTTCTAGTTTCTCTCTCCATTACACCAACTATTATTGTTATATTACTGTTAATGCTTCTTTGCCTGCCAGAAACTACAGCGATTAGTTTTCAGTGTATTTATTCCAGCTTTTTTAGAACTTTAATGTTTTTGTATGCTCATGCGTGAACTTAGGTAGTTAGTCCTAGAAAATGAATTTCTCTTTCTTTTCACTTGGGGGTAGCACTTGGTAGTAGTAGTTTTCTTTCTAGTTTTGATTTTGGTGGGCTTGAATGAAAACTGGGTTTTTGTGTTTGATTTTAAAAACAAAAGCTTATTTCAATCATTTCAGTGAAAAAAGTTATCCCAAACTGTGGCTCTGGGTCATTTCATGGAAAGTGCTGTTTGAATTTTCCACTTGCAACTGTTTATGCAATTGCGTAGACACTATTTGTGTGCAAAACTCTGATCCCATTTGTACTATACTGTGAGGTTGAATGTAGTAATTGCGTGATGTGAGAGGTGAATGTCATTGACTTCAAGTCACAAAGGAACTCTGAAGAGGAAGGATAAATATAATCACATTTATTTTTTGAATATAATCTTTATTCAAAGAACTTAAGGTCCACAGATTTTGTTTATGGAGGAAACGAGAAGAGGGATAACATAAAATTAATCAATTTTCTATTTTGTAATTCAATTAAATAAATCCTTATGGTTTGAGTGACAAAATGTAAGCAGTTTAGATAGAAATCTTCACCTTGCTTTATCCTTATAAAGATTTTAACTTTGGCAAGGATGCATGTCAGGTATCTTCTGTTTTCACTAGCACCTTACAGTTGATTAACTTGCTTCATCCTCAATTTTCCTCACTGTGTTTATCTTAAGGCAGATTAACTTTGGTCAGATATGCTATCCTTCCTGTGTTAGAATGGACAAACAGTGACTCTTTTTCTGCTATTTGTTTTATTTATGAAAATGAGTTTGACCCAAATGTAAATGCATTGTGTGCCTTTGACTTTCTGCAACACTTCAGCTTCAGAAAAGAAAAAATCAGCTAGATTAAATAAGGGCAGATGAATGATAAATAAATGCTTTAAATTATGAAAGTACAAAGGAGTATTTTCTTTGGAATCAAAAGGTAACTTCATTGACTTCCCTATCAGTGAGATGACAAACACATATATCTTCCTGCATCTATAGGTGTCACTGTTGAGATGCACTTACTGAAATAAGCTCTAGGCAGATTTGAATCTGAGAAAGGGCTTCCAGAATGGATTTTATAGAGTGCTTTTGACTAACTCTTGTGATACATATATTTTTTTCATATAAGCATAGTATTTAAGTCTGATTTCCTGGCACAGTTAAAGCAACTAGTTGATCTAATTGAATAGTCTATTTTTTTTTGAGACAAAGAAATCACTTTGGACAAGGACATATCAGTGCAGAGTGGCATAAAATATCAGAATTATTCCTTATATTTTGCCTCAGTTCTCACAGATTAGTAGTTTGGGGCAATTAATGTTTTCTTGATTTCTTTTTTGCCCTTCCCACATCAATACACACCAACTAGAACCTCTGATCCTGCAAGAACTTCTGTGTGCAGGCATTCACTTCCAAAACAAGTTTTCTTCATCAAGACACTAATGGGAGAGTCCAAACAGCATTTAACTGATGTCATTGGTTTTCTGAAAATGAGTCCTTTGCTAGAATCAGGATAAATTTCAACATATTAGAATTCTATAAGTCTGACTTTATAAGAGTTTTTTCTTACCTTTTTTGTTCACAAAGCAATTTGGGAATTTGAGGAGATCTCTTGGCAGGGCTAACCTTCAGAAAATTGCTAAGAAGTGATCTGTGTTCTCTGCATATAAGACTGCTGCTAATTTCCTTATTTTGTCTCAGTTTCTCCTCCTAATCAACAGTTGAGTTAATTAAATTATCACACAGATATTGCTCTTGTATTGATAGTGTGTATGTTTCATTTTTCTGGAGGTTGGTGATGTAGAGAAAGAATTGTAGGGACAAATATTTGCCTTCAAGAATCTCTGCATTTAATAGAAATAAGAGGCAAGTGAGTGAACTGCAAGAAGGAAAATTAAGTGTTTCATTTGTGTGGAATGTAAAGGAGAGAGCTGGCAAATTTGCTTGGGGATCTGGGAGTGTTTTGGAGAGTTTATTGAGTCAAGTTTTTTTGTTTGTTTGTTTGGTTTTTTAATTCTATTGGAGTACTATTCTCTGCTGGAGCAGTGGTAAAGAATCCAAATGCCAATGCAGGAGACAGTGGCTCAATCTCTGTGTTGGGAAGATCCCCTGGAGAAGGAAATGGCAACCCACTCCAGTATTCTTGCCTGGAAAATTCCATGGACAGAGGAGCCTGGTGGGCTACAGTCCATGAGGTCATAAAGGACATGGACATGACTTTTGAGAAACGAAGCCTGATATTTAGTTGATTGACAACGTGTCAGTTTCAGGTGTGCAGCAAAGTGAGTCAGTTATACACACACATGTATCCATTTTGTAGATTTTTTTCTGTATAGATTATTACAGAATATTGAGTTCTCTGTATTACAGAGTGTTCGGGCATCAGTTATACATATATATATCTATTTTTAAGAATTTTTTCTCCTGTATAGGTTATTACAAAGTATTGATAGCATTCCCTGTGCTATACAGTAGGCTATTAGTTATCTATTTAGTCCATAGTTCCAATCCCAAAGAATGCAATACCAAAGAATGTTCAAGCTACCACACAATAGCCACTCATCTCACACACTATCAAAGTAACACTCAAAATTCTCCAAGCCAGGCTTCAACAGTACATGAACTGTGAACTTCCAGATATTCAAGCTGGATTTAGAAAAGGCAGAGGAACCAAAGATCAAATTGCCAACATCTGTTGGATCATTGAAAAAGCAAGAGAGTTCCAGAAAAATATTTAGTTTTTCTTTATTGACTATGCCAAAGCCTTTGACTATGTGGATCACAACAAACTGTGGAAAATTTTTCAAGAAATGGGAATACCAGACCATCTGACCTGCCTCCCAAGAAATCTGTATACAGGTCAAGAAGCAACAGTTAGAATTGGATATGGAACAACAGATTGGTACCAAACTGGGAAAGGAGTATGTTAAGGCTATATATTGTCAGCCTGCTTGTTTAACTTATATACAGAGTACATCAAGCGAAATGCTAGGCTGGATGAAGCACAAGGTGGAATCAGATTGCTGGGAGAAATATCAATAATCTCAGATATACAGATGACACCACCCTTATGGCAGAAAGTAAAGAGGAACTAAAGAGCCCCTTGATAAAGTGAAAGACGGGAGTGAAAATGGCTTGAAACTCAACATTCAGGAAACTAAGATCATGGCATCCGGTCCCATCACTTCGTGGCAAATAAGTGGGGAAACAATGGAAACAGTGAGAGACTTTATTTTTTTGGGCTCCAAAATCACTGCAGATGGTGACTGCAGCCATGAAATTAAAAGACACTTGCTCCATGGAAGAAAAGCTATGACCAACCCAGACAGCATATTAAAAAGTAGAGACATTACTTTGTCAACAAAGGTCCACCTAGTCAAAGCTATGGTGTTTCCAGTAGTCATGTATGGATGTGAGAGTTGGACCATAAAGAAAGCTAAGTGCTAAAGAATTGATGCTTTTGAACTGTGGTTTTGGAGAAGACTCTTGAGAGTCCCTTGGACTGCAAGGAGATCCAACTAGTCCATCCTAAAGGAATTCAGTCCTGAATATTCATTGGAAGGACTGATACTGAAGCTGAAGCTCCAATACTTTGGCCACCTGATGCGAAGAACTGACTCATTGGAAAAGACCCTGATGCTGGGAAAGATGAAGGTGGAAGCAGAAGGGGGTGACAGAGGATGAGATGGTTGGATGGCATCACCAACTTGATGGACATGATTTTGCGTAAGCTCCAGGAGCTGGTGATGGACAGGGAAGCTTGGGCTGCAGTCCATGGGGTCGCAAAAAGTTGGACATGACTGAGCAACTGAAGTGAGTAAAGTTGGGTGTGTATATGTCAATCCTAATCTCCTAGTTTATCCCTTCCCTCCTGCTTAATCCCTAGTAACCATAGATTTGTTTTCTGTATCTGTGACTATTAGTCAAGTTGAATAGAGCTTACTCTGAGGAAAGGGTGGTGGGTGAGAGAGAAGTATTTGAGGTGGATGGAGGATGACTTATGAGGGCCACAGACACAAAACCTGGGGTGTGTTAGGGGATAGTGAGTAGTCAGATGTGACTGAGATTAAGGATGAGAGTGAGGTAGGGAGAGGCAGTGCTCCTGTGACATCCCTTCTGTTGGACGCTCTGAGCTCCTCATTGTTTTTCACCAAAGAGATAGGCCTCACATGTTAGTACAGCCGATGTTCCTTTTCATGTCTTTTTTCCCAACAAATTGTTTATGTTCAACTCCTTCAAATCAGAGGGAAGGCAGGTTTCTTAATGGACAATTTCTATGTTAGAATTGACACCTATTTGTTTTAGATGGTGGTTATTTCAGCTACTATTGGTCCTGGCAGATAAGGAAGTCAAATGGAAGGATTGTATTGATGGGTTTTCTGTGACCAATGTAGTTAACTAAACTATTTCTGTTGCACATGGGCATTAGATGTCTTTTGTTTTGCACTGAACATTAGTCATCCTTTTGTGGATTATATAAAAATAACCAATATTTATTTTATACAGTTCTTACTGTGTTCCAGACACTATTCTAAGTATTTTACAAATATTAATTCATTTAGTCTTTCTAACCACTCTGTTAAGTAAGTAACATTATTATCCAAATTTTATGCATGAAGAAGTGAGACAGAGAGAGTTAGAAGAATTGTGCAAAGTCATACAAGTAATAAATGAAAGAGTCGTGATTTGAGCCTGGGTAGTTTTGTTAAGGTTGTGCATTGTCTGTACTGGCTTAGTTGCTCAGTCATGTCTGACCCTTTGTGATCCCATGAACTGTAGCCTGCCAGGCTCCTCTGTCCATGGGGATTCTCCAGGCAAGAATATTGGAGTGGGTTGCCCTGTCCTCCACCAGGGGATCAACCCAGGGATCAAACCCAGGTCTCCTCCATTACAAGAGGATTCTTTATACCATCTGATTCTTTATACCATCACCAGGCAAGCTCAATGCATTGTCTAGTAATTGGATATTGCATATTAGATTAATTGCACTATATAATAAATTACTTGTATTTTTATTTTATGAGAAATGAAGGATAAGTGTAAAGCTTTAATTTGGGTCAATTTCTGTAAGAGCAATCAAGAGAGATACATGGTCAGAAAAAGTGGGGTTGGGATACTAACAGCTTCTCAGAAAGCTTCTCAATTCAGAAAGGCTCTCTGGATGATGAATGATTTCTTTATTCTTGGAGGATGACTAAAACAACAAGTTCTGGAAAGAAAGAGAGGACTTTCTGTCATCTTCCTAGACATTAATTTCTAAGCAGCTGCTAGAAATAATCCCAACTGGATATATCAGACTTGGGAGGTTTGACAAATGTACATAGCAAACTATGAATATTACTACTTTATTTCATGTTTATAGAGCAACAACAGATTCTTGGGGTTGTACAGAGTCAAAAAAGCAACATTCCTGTCCTAAGAGTTTGCAATTCACACAATTAGATTTGCAGTAATTTACCAAACCCAAACGTTGGAGTGCTGCACGCCACTAGCCCCTGTTGGCTTCTCTCCATTGTTAATTAGCATGCACTCCCAGGGCGATTGACATTGCAATATGAGCTACACTGAATTTAATCAATGCTTTAGTCAGGGGAAAAGGAGAATGTGCCTAAAATATTTTTTTTCAGCAGTTGTACATCAGAAATGATATTCACCAACTTTTATGTATGTGACAATTAGCTGTTTCGTTAATGTTCCCTGTCATATAATCAAAATTATGGTTTTTCCAGTAGTCATGCATGGATGTGAGAGTTGGACCATAAAGGAAGCTGAACGCCAAAGAATTGATGCTTTTGAACTGTGGTTTTGGAGAAGACTTGGAATCCTTGGGACAGCAAGGAGTTCAAACCAGTCAATCCTAAAGGAAATCAGTCCTGACTATTTATTAGAAAGACTGTTGCTGAAACTGAAACTCCAATATTTTGGCCACCTGATGTCAAGAACTGACGCACTGGAAAAGACCCTGATGATGGGAAATATTGAAGGCAGGAGAAGATGGGGACAACAGAGGATGAGATGGTTGGATTGTACCAATGACTTGACGGACATGAATGTGAGCAAGCTCCAGCTGTTGATGGTGGATAGGGAAGCCTGGCATGCTGCAGTGCATGGGGTCACTGAGTCAGACATGATTGAGCAACTGAATTGAACTGAAGTATGTTGATTTTGCACTGGAAACTCTGGAATTGCTATCAGGATTGAGAAAGAACTGGCTCAGATTAAGAAGTTCCAACACTTGTAGTGTATAAATGGTTCACCGATTTCATCAGTAGATTTCAACAAACATCCTTTGTAGGCAGGGCACCCTGCAGGCACTGCAGCCCAAATCTGGGGCATTTTGATCCCATTGAGAAGATCTGCTAGGTGGATTCGGTTTTTTAAATACATCTTTCTTTTTCTCAAATAGTCAGTGGGGGATTATAAAATCTCTCTACATGGGCATTCAGGGCATAATTCCATATTTCTGAGTATATTAGTGCTTGGAAGATGACCAAAGAGTTGAAAAGAAATTCAGGATCACGAAAGAAAATAAACAACGAAACAACAGTAAAGATGAGTCTGATACAGACAATCCAATGTGGTGTAGAAAGAGTAACGAATTTTTCCTAGCGACTAGAGATGTGGTGGTGTAATTTCACCAGAGATTAGGAGTGGTTTTGCTGTTAGCTAGCTGTATGATTAGGAAAATCCTGGGGGTCTTCAGTTTCCTTACCAGATGAGATTCATCTTAGGAAAGGTCCCTGGCCCCATGTTTGCTGTCCAGGACACCCATTTCCTATTCTGCCTCCCTCACGTACAGATGAATCTGGCCTCTTTCCTTGTTCTCTGGGTCTCATCCTTCTTCCCTACCCAAGGGGGCAGTCCCAATGAGTCCCTCTGTTTTATGCTCAATATTTTTATTCTCTTTTATCAATCATTTCCTTGAACTCACAACTTGCTTTAATATCCCCCATCTGAAATAACCCTCTTTTATCTCCAATCTCTTCTAACTTCTCCTCTATTTTTCTTTATAGCACAACTGCTCAAAGTGCAGTTAATACATCCTCAGCTACTGCTTTTTTGTGAAATAACTCACAGCAGCTTTTCATCCTTGATGCTCCTTTAGGCTGATCTTGTCAAGGTCACCGATAACTCAAACATGCCCAAATCCAATGCTCAGTTTTTTCCACCTCATCTTATTTAACCAATTTTGCAGCATCATTTGAAACAGCTTCCTTCTTAAAGCATTTTCTTCTCAAGGCTCCTAGGACACCACTTTCCCTAGATCTCTGCCTATCCCATTTGCTCCCCCTCCCCCCTCCCCTCCACCAGATCCCCCTTCTCTTTCTGTCCTTTAAAGATGCTCTGAAGGCTTAGTCTGCCATCTTGTCTTTTTCTCACTCCCTAGGTAAAGGTATCCCACTCAACATGTTAAAGACCATACACTGAAGATTCTTCAAAGCCTTGGAGTCATTACTGTCTTGCCCAGCTATCATTAAGTTTGGTATTTATTTATGAAAAGTACAAAGGCTGGTGCATGGTGAAAGTGAAAGTGCAGTCACTCAGTCATGTCCGACTCTTTGCGACCCCATGGACCGTAGCCTACCAGGCTCCTTTGTCCATGGGATTTTCCAGGCAAGAGTGCTGGAGTGAGCTTCCATTTCCTTCTCTAGGGGATCTTCCCAACCCAGGGATTGAACCTGGATTTCCTGCATTGCAGAGAGATGCTTTATCATCTAAGCCACCAGGGAAGCCTCTTGTGCATAGTAGGTACTCAAATAATCGTTGATATATTGTTATTGTTATTTATAATACTATCCTTGACAAAAATGTCAGTATGGGTAAAGGTTATGTAAAGTGCTCTTTTCTTTTTGCTTTGAGCCTGTCCCTCTGGTAGGGCCTTATGGCTCTCGGTTTCTCTCCTGGTAGTCTGGGATCCATCCACCTCATCCAGGTGGGCTTTTTGTGGATGAGGGTCCTTGCTACTTATTTTCTTATTTCTTTTCCCTGAGAAACTCAACATAAATGTTTTTGAACTTTGTAATTATTGTCCTTCCATCCCATGGGTTGATTCGTGCCTGCACTCAGTTTGTGACTCTTCAGCCTCTAGTCCACCAGCCTCCTCTATCCATGGGATTTTTCAGGCAAGAGTGCTAGAGTGGTTTGCCATTTCCTCCTCTGGGGGATCTTCCCAACCCAGGGATCAGGCCAGCATCTCCTGTGTCTCCAGTATTGGCAGGCGGATTCTGTACCGCTGGGCCATCAGGGGAGCCCCACCATCCCGTGGTACTCCTTCATGATATCTCATGTCACAATAATTTGCACTTATGTCTTCTCTTCCCAACCACAATATCCACTCAGCACGTGGCACAGAGAGGACAGATAACACATATTTGTTAGATAATGGAGATATTGGCTTAAAAAATGCAGGTATCAGTAAACTTGCTTGCATTTTGGGGGCACATATTAGATCAGACCCTATTATTTATTCCTGGTTCTCACAGTAAGGATGTGATCATTTACTCGTGTTTGCAAGATGGGAAACTGAGGCAGAGATGTCAAGTTGTTTTCTAAACTCACTCAGGTGAGCAGCCGAGTGGATGTAAGCCTGGGTCTGTATGACTCCTGTGTCTGTCACATGCCCATCAGTGTAACCAGATGATTTCCTTCAGAGAAGCTCTCTTGTTTAGATGGGAATTTTTTTTTGGAGTAAGGAATAGCAAGGGAATCATCCGGGAACTTTTCGGGAGTTTAACTTTTCAGGCCAAACTGCAGCCCCACTGAATCAGAAACTCTGGGGGTGGGCCCAGCTGTCTGTGCCTTAAAAAGCCCTCCAGGACCTTCTTTTTTTTTTTTAATCTGGATTGGAGGATAACTGATTTACAACATTGTGTTGGTTTCTGCCACACAACAGTGGGAATGAATCATAATTAAATATGTATCCCCTTCTTCTTGAACCTCCTTCCCCCTTCCCCCTCCAGAACCTTCTAATGCTCAAATTTGAGAACCCCAAGTTTATGTTATACTCTCAAGACTGTATTTCTCTTCTTCCTCTGCTTTTCTAAAATCTTATTCTTTCCCCCACATATTAGAATTTTCTATATTTCTCCAAGTCTGATTCAAGTCCTCCCTCTTTTATGGAGCTTCCTCCTACCCTCAGCCCATGACAATTACTTCCACTGATGGCCCTGCATTCCTGGATGATTCTTTCTCCTGTGTGAAGTGCTCTGTCTCTAAGCTATACTGGAAGCTTTTTGCTGTTTGTTACACTTATTTGAAGTCCTTACAGCTTCTTGTACATAAGAAGGCACAATAAATGCCTTGTGGTGACTGATGGAACACTGAGTCTAAATATTTTATTTCTGACTATCCATCACTTTATGTGCCTATGTGTAACATAAAAGGGAAAAGATTCTTCTGGTAACAAAGGGGAAACCTGTTTTTATTTTGTTATATTGCTTCTTGTTCCAAAAAGGCTTTAAGAAGGCTTAAGATGTATCAAAATGAAATATACTAAAAATAAGAAAAAAAAAAAGGCAAAACAAGGTAAAGGACATAAAATGGATCCAAGAGTGAGACCAATACAAAAAAAAAAAAGCTGTTACACAGTACAGTGTACTCAATGCAAAACCATCAAATATTAGCTCTTAGCTTTCTTGTTGGGAATTTGGAAAATAAGGGATTTTAAGCCCCACAGAGAAGTTTGAATACACTTCCCTGTTATGAATTCATGTAAACTCCCGAGTTATGACTTAGCTCCTTTCCCTGATTTTGGGTTGGCCAAAGAACTGCAGGGTGCCAAGAAGCCATCTTGGATTTTTTTGAAAGAAGGTTCCAGAACATGATGTTCCTCATCACCGAAAATGGCAAGAGGGTCATTACTGTCAGTGAAGATGTCCTTTCTATCTCTGAGGGTCTGGGAAACATGCCAAGGGAAGTAACTGGTGGGAGGAGGAGGGCCTTGGCCCCCTTGGAGCCTGAGCAGAGACGTGGCCTCTGTCTTGTTTAAGGTTTCCATTGTCAGCAGAAACATCTGTTAAAGTGAGTCCGTGCCTGTGTGCTTTTTGGATTACCGTGACAGAAACTCAGCTGAGCTAGCTGTGGCGCAAAGGGGGGCTCTCTGTCAGGATAAGGGCGTGCCTCAGTGGATGGACGAGCACCCGGTCATGGGCGCCGCAGGGTGGGCCTTGCGTGCGCAGCTGTGCCTGACTCTTCGTGACCCCAGGAACTGTAGCTTGCGGGAGTCCTCTACCCAGCGATTTCCCAGGCAAGAATACCGGCGTAGGGTGCCATTTCCTTCTCCAGGGGATCTTCCTGACCCAGGGATCGAACCCCCATCCCTCGTGCCTCCTGCGTTGGCAGGAGGCTTCTTTACCACTGAGCCACCTGGGCAGCCGGGAGCGCTGTGGCCCTGTCGTCTTGGCTTCTCGCTGCGCGCCTGCTTCTCCTTCCTTAGCAGACTGGCTTTACTGGCTCCTCAGGTCACAAGGCAAGGGGACAGTGGCCACCTCAGTGACCGCGTTATACATTCTGGTCTCCGGAAGGACCTGGAAATTGACACGTATTACAATTCCAGTTTCCTCTGGAAGGAATTCTGGAACAAATGCTCACCCCTGGTCCAATAGATAGAAATAGATAGGAATACTTTACCCAGTAATCTCTATAGAGAATTGTGATTCTAACTTCTAAAGAGGTTCTAGGTCCTGAATTTGAATCAAGACGGCATCTCTTATTTTTACTAGAAGTGTATAGTTATTTTCCCACACTTCACTCATTCTGACCACACTTCTCTAGGGGTAAGGAGTCTGGAGTTCTAGCTCAATTTTATATATGAAATATAAACCCCAGAGAATCTAAGCGACTTTTCCACAGTCACACAGCTGGTTACCAGCAGGAATGAACTAGGAGTCAGTAAGCCATTTTGGACTTATCTCTACCACTCACTGGTTTGTCATTGGTCAAATCTGACCCATCCTCCTTTTCCTTGTCTGTGAAATAGGCTAATTATTTCATCTGAAGCCAGCATGCAGAGTGATTACAAGAATCAAATGAGGGACTTCCCAAGTGGTCCAGTGGTTAAGAACCTGCCTTCCAATGCAGGGGACAAGGGTTTGATACCTGGCGGGGGAACTAAGATCCCACATGCCTTGGGACAGCTAAGCCTGTGTGCTGAAACTAATGATCCCATGTGCTCTAGAGCACCTGTCACAACTGGAGAAGCCAATGGGCCACAGCAAAGAGCATGCATGCTGCAACTAAGACCCAATGAAACCAAATAAATAAATGAATCAATATCTGAAAAATACAGATGAGTGGTTCTTGAACCTGGTGGATCATTAGAATCATGCAGAGATCTTTTAAAAATATAGATCCCAGGACTCCAGCCCTGTTTATTCCGATTCAGTAGATTTATAGTAGGATTCATTTATGTGTTCTTATGAAGGTCTCCAGGAAATTGTGATGCTCAGCCTGTATTTGTTAATCCTTAAACAGCTGAAGAAAATGGTCCATAATTTGCATAGCCTGGTGTGAAGTACACTGTGACCCAAGAGGCAGAGTCAGAACAATCTCTTCTGTGTGATGTCCTGGACTGGGTAGAAATGACTTTCTCCTCCTCATTTACGGGGATTATCTGAGGGACAGTGGGGCAGAACGGCCACTCATTCTAAGCCGTGCATTTCAGCGTGTGTGTGAGTCTGTGTGTTCATGTGTCTGTGTGTGGCTGTGTGGGTGAGTATATGTGAGTGGATGTGTGTGTGTGTACATGCATGTATAAGCTTGTCTCTGTATGTATCAGTGTGAATCTGTGTGTGTAAGGGTGTGAGCGTTTTTGTACACATGAATGTGTGTGTGTGTGTGTGTGTGTGTGTGTGTGTGTGAGTATGTGTATAGGGGGAGGGTAAGAGCAATGTAGAGGGTGCAGGTGGCAGGACACATTTCTGCCCAAGGTTTAGACTTTGGGGTTAAAGACACAATGTATTGTATACTGTGATATTTGTGGTGTCCCTACTGTACACTGGCTTCTCTGGTGGCTCAGTGGTAAAGAATCTGCCTGCAATGCAGGAGACCTGGATTTGATCCCTGGGTCAAGAAGATTCCCTGAGAAGGCAATGGCAACCCACTCCAATATTCTTGCCTGGAGAATTCCATGGACAGAGGAGCCTGGCAGGCTACAGTCTGTGGGGCTGTAGAGTTGGATACGACTGAATGGCTGACACTCTACTGTATACCAGGCATCTTAGACTTACCAAATGTAATTTCTCAAACAAGCATGTAGTGTGGGTATTATGAGCTTCATCTTACAGAGCGGGAAGCTGAAACAGTTTTCTTTTGCCTGTAGGCAGCTAGATAGGAAGTGGTGGAGCTGAGACTCAGGTTGAGTTCATAGTTTTCAATTTGGAGAACTTTTTGTATGGCAAACGTAGGAACGATATCTAAATGACCAGAGAGTGTAGACAGGAAAGACTGACATCACTACTGGGATCACTAACCAAACTTTGGAGAGTTGCTTCTCTCTTCTATCACATTATTTGCCTTTGCTTTGGCCTAATGTTGGATGTCTGGGGGACTAAATAATAATGGGGTATTATCAAGGCAGGCAGATATTTTAGTCTGTATAGTGACTGGAGTAGCTGGAGCAACAGTAAGAGCTGGGTCAGTCATGGCATCTGCCATTCCTTGCTGACACTTCTGAATGGACCAGGCACCATGGTGCTGTTCCGTTGCTAAGCTGCATCTGACTCTTTGCAACCCATGGCCTGCAGCACGCCGGGGTTCCCTGTCCTTCACCATCTCCCAGAGTTTGCTCAAACTCATGTCCGTTGAGTCGGTGATGCCATCCACGGTTGATCCATCATCAACCATGACAACATCATCTTCTGTTATCCCCTTCTCCTCCTGCCCTCAATCTTTCCCAACATCAGGGTCTTTTCTAATGAGTCAGCTCTTCTTATCAGGTGGCTAAAGTATTGGAGCTTCAGCTTCAACATCAGTCCTTCCAGTGAATATTCAGGTTTGATTTCCTTTGGGCTTGACTGGTTAGATCTGCTTGCTGTCCAAAGGACTCTCTATATTGGAAGACGATCACTGCAACTGATAGCAGCTCTATAAGGCAGCTAACACCATCCCATTTTTCAGATGAAACTGAGGCTCTGGGCTAAGTAGCCTAAGACCAGAAGGTTCACAGGTGCCAGGGCAAGGATTCCTTAGAACCCAGGTCTGCTTGGGTCTTGGTGTTGGGCAGAGCTGCTTCTGTCTTCTTTCCACAGCTTCCTTTGCTGCCTGGAGGATGAATCCCAGCTGACTGTCTTTCCTTCTGCTTCCATCTGCCTCAGCAAGACTCTTCCTTTCTTCCCTGCCTGGCACTTTTGTTCCTTAATTCAGAAAGTGAAAGACACATAAGCTGTACTTGTGTGGGCCCCTTTAGAAGCAGAGAGTTTCAAAATTAATAAGTGTCTCATGGAGTTCATCAAGGAAGTAATTAACACTGGGGCACAGAGGGCACCCTCAGCCTCCAATGTCTGGCTCAGGAAAGTCGACTGTTCATCATTAGCACACGATTAAGTAGTTTATCATGTGAAGGCAGTGCTTGTGGAGTGAATGCACTCATTTGTACTTATTTGAGGCCTGGTTTTGTTCTATTTTTCTCACAAAGTCTAGAGAGGTGGGGTGAGGGGCTGTTCATGGGCAGGTGCAAGGAGGCTGTCTCAGGTCTGTATGGGGCGTAGTGCAGAAGCAACAGGGGTGGAACGATGATATGATTTATCAAGAAAAATGAATGTGGAGGTAGTTTCATCCTCATTTTTGTCCAGGTGAAGCTTAAATATCATAAAGATGCCGTTATTTTCCTAAGTTTGTACAAGGAGCAAGAGAGCGATAGTGTTTTACTTCAGACCCCCAATTCAAGCTGTTATATCTTAAAGCTGTTGGCAGAACATGGAGGCAAAGGTCAAGACCTGAGAGTAATCAGAACACCATCAGAAAGGAGATGGAACCAGAAGAAGAGACGTCAAAGACTGACCAAAGGAACAAAGGTGGGTGCGGCAGGTTGTACTTCCTAACAGTGACCGCGCTCTAGATGTTCTGTCCCTCCTACCCTTCTTACAGTGTAAGGCTGAGCTTCAGCATCAGGAGGCAGAGTCTATTTTCCTCCCCTGATCCTTGGCTCACTCATTCTTGGAACACACACATCGGGAGCCCTGAGCCAACAAGTGAGGAGTCTGACTATGCTGAAGCTTCCTGGTCATGAGAGAGCACACAGAGGAAGAAATTCTAGAAAAGCTCCAGCCGTCCAACCTCCAGCTACACGAGTCTCCCCAACCTGGACATCAGTTGTGGGAGCAAGTGAGCTTTCAGAAAGTGATTCCAGCTCCCACATTGAGAGTGCCTCATCTGTTGCAGAGTAAAATGGGACACATTTTCCAGGTGGAGTCCTGTCCAACTTGCATATTTGTGAGCAAGATAAATGTGGTCATTGTTTAAGCCACTACATAGAGACATAATTTATTATTACTGAAGTAGTATTTGGTGAAGCAGATATTTCAGAACTGAAATCTTTGAGATCTGAGGCTATCTCGGTGTCTCTTTTAGGCAGGCTCAAGCATACAATCTTATTTTAAAAAATTTGATTTTATTTATTTGGTTTTGTTGGGTCTTACTTGCGGTATGTGGGACCACAGCTCCCTGACCAGGGTCAAATCTGGGTCCCCTGAATTGGGACCATAGTGTTAGCCACGGGCATGCAGGCCAAGGTGCTTCAGTCGTGTCCAACTCTTTGCAACCCTATGGACTGTAGCCTGCTAGGCTCCTCTGTCCATGAGATTCTCCAGGCAAGAGTATTGGAGTGGGTTGCCATGCCCTCCTCCAGGGCGTCTTCCTGACTCAGTGATTGAAAACTCACATCTCTTATGTCTCCTGCATTGGCAGGCCAGTTCTTCACCACTAGCGGCACCTGGGAAGCCTTTTAGCCTCTGCACCACCATGGAAACCCCTTAAGCACACAGTCTTAAATGAGCCAAGGAGGCCACTTGATTTTGGATATTCTTCTGAGGAGCATCTAGAAATGGCTGTCTTCATACGACCCCAGGAGCATCCTAGCAGTGTGTGGTTTTAGGTTTGTGCACATGAAAATATCCCTGTCAACACAAGACAATGCATTCCAAGGGCACATTCAGAGGAGCTGAGATGGCCGTGGGCTGGGACACTTGGGGAAGCATGCCAGAATAGGCTTCGAGATTCAAGCTAAGTTTTGAAGGATTTTGTTATCACAGAATCAGCAGGGCATCCCAGTCAAGAAGCTGATCTGGGAAAAGGCATAGGGTAGGCAAGCTTACGGTCAGCTTGTGATTTGAAAGACAAGCCTGGTCAGTGGGAAGCATCCAAGCCCGGGAAAAGGCCAGGGGACGGCTTGGAGGACTGATCTGCCTGGGAGGATTGCAAAGGTGGTCACTGAGAGCTGGGCCTACAGGAGGAGGCAAGGGGCAAATTCTCCTGAAGAAGGACTAGGAATTCTGTTACATTCATTCATTCATTTAACAAATACCCCTTAGGATGACCAGGTTCCCCGATCCTGCTCTGGAATCATGGCGGACACCATTCCATGTCTAGAAAGTTGACAGTCAGCAGAGCGGGCAAGGAAAGGCCTGAGATGATTGTAAGTTCTCCACGCCGGCTCTAGAGGGCAGCTGTTTCAGGGTCTTCCAGATTCTTGCTCTTCAGATTAACTCTTTTTCCTCTGGCCCATATAATCTAGCCCACTCCACTGCCATTGAACACAGATATCAAATCACAGCTAGTATCTTTTTCTTGTACTTGCATTTTTCTTGAACAAATGTATCTACTGAATTTACTCTTCAAAATATTTTTCCTTATCTCCCTTTAGTCCAATACCAACCATCAAGCTCTTCATTGCCCACAGATTTCCCATGGGAGTGGTGATCTTCAGTGATGTTCCTTCTCTCTGCTGCATTGGAGAATTCCAGCCATGTTCTCTGAACTAGCACCTTTCCCAGTCGACTTTCTATCAGTGCATTGTTACCCACCACAGTCTTCTCTTGGGCTTGCCTCTGTTGTGCTGCTTCTTTCTTCTCCTCCTCAATGCTAGTGTTTTCCAAGGTTCTTAGAGGACCTCTGCACTCCCATTGACCTTCTCCAATCCCCAGTCCTTTTACCATCACTTCTAAGTGAATAGTTCAGTATTCATGATAGTAGCAACTGCCATGCTCCCCAAATATTTAGCACTAGCTTGAGCTGGCTACCATGATAAGTCATTGTTTTTTCGTCACTAAGTTGTGTCTAACTCTTTGCAACCCCATGGACTGTAGCCCACCAGGCTCCTCTGTCCATGGGATTCTCCAGGCAAGAATACTGGAGTGGGTTGCCATTTCCTTCTCCAGGGGATCTTCCTGACGCAGGGATCAAACCCACGTGTTCTGCTGAGCCACCAGGAAAGCCCACTATGCTAAGTATTTTATGCTCATTTAAAATGTCCTGCGAAATTGTTGGTAGCATGGTTTAACAGGGAAGCAAACTGAGGCTCACAGAAGTTAAATAACTGCGGCTCTTCAGAACCTGGTTTTGCCTGACTCCGAAGCCACTGCTCTCAATCTTTGGGCTGGACTGAGTCTTTCTACATTCCCCTGAGCACCCACATATCAACTGTCACTGAATATATTCACCTGGCTGGTTTCCTATCATTTCTAGATTTTTTGTTCAAAATCTCAAAATTCTCCTTATCAGAACCGCCTCAGTTCTCAAGATCAGAACCCTAAGCTTTTTTTGTTAACCATTCTTCTATCTGAACCCCCCACCCCCCATAGAAAACACACAGTTAGGCCAAGAACTGAGACATCAGTGTAAGGACTGACAGTCACGAAAACACACAGTTAGGTCAAGAACTGAGACATCAGTGTAAGGACTGACAGTCACCATGGTGGTGGGCACCGCTCTTCCCCTCTGGAACGGTGGCCATCAGCTGACCTTGTGAATCAGAACGCAGCCTGCCAGCAGTCGAGGATGATTTTTACATGTGCAACTTCAAGAATGTACATTCAGTGGTTGAAAAGAAACTAGAGGATTGCAGTGTGTGATCTGCAAACACGATGTTGGGCTTCTCCGATGAACAGCCTCAGCATTCCCCAGCATCTACCACTTCCTGTTCTTACTGCTGACCTGGGAAGAGCAGCCCCTCAATCCTGGACTACTGATGGTGGAATGTCTGAACTGTGGGCAACTTTAGCAATTCTTTTAGGCTAATTGGCTTTTTTTTTTTTTTAACATGAGGAAATGGGGGCTGGCAAAGATAAGGCAGCATCACCTCCTCCATGAAATCTACCCTAATTACTCTACTAAAAATAGCTAAAAATTTCCCTTCACTCACATTCCAGGCTCTCCTCACTCTGCACTGCTTTCCTTCTCCCCTCTGCTTTTCCTTCGCTGGCCTGACCCTGCATCCCCATTTGCCCAGGACAGTTAAAGTACATAACAGCTGTTGCAGTATACTTATTAACATTGCCTCCTTTCACTCTCAAGTATCCCAGTTTGGATGATAAATTATCTGGTGACCCTATCCAGAGGTCTAAATAGTTATCTTCTTCTCCCTGAAATATTTCCTCCCATACTGGCTTCCCAGCTGCAGAGAGAACAGCTGGGAATCCTTTCTTGATGGAAGTCAACTTACGTCATTCCCTATCCAAATTGCTCCATCTCTTCTCCCAGACAGCATAATCCAAACTCCTTAACATCTTCTAACACATTTAATTTACTTGTTTCGTGTCTCTCATTGACTGTCTGGCCCTCCCTTCCAGAGTGGAAGGTCCACATGGACCATGGATCTTTGTTTCATTAATTGCTCTGTCCGTCATAATTAGAATGGTGAAACCACAGAGTAAATAAAATTGATAAGAAGGCTTCTGATCTCCTCCCTTTCCTCCCTCCAACCCTCCCCAACATGGGCACGGTGGGCTGGGAGGTGAAATAAGTGGAGTTTGGTCAAACACAAAGTCTGCCTCTGCAAAGTTCTGAAGCATGAAGGGCGAGTGAGGTGTGTGATTCCCAGGTCTGCAAAGTCCCTTTATTTCCCATCTCTCTGAGAGATGTAGAAGAAGTCAGGATGCGGAGACTGAATGATTGGCATTCTAGCAAAACTGCTTCTTCTTGCTCACTTTGCTTTTGGCCCCCTGGCTTCCCACAGTTTCCTTGCCCACCCTTGACCTTGCACTTGTCCTCCAATTTCATAATTATACTTAGTTCCCCAGGCTGGCTGTAATGTAGGGTTATCAGTTCATTGTACAGATTAAAAAAAGCTGCTTTGAAATTATCTTAAGCCCAAAGGAGACTCATTTATTAAGGCGAATTTCTCTCTCTCTCTTTTTTTTTTAAGGAAAAATGAGCAAGAGTGACTCCATGTTTCTTTTGCTCCCCTGACTGTCTCCAGAAGGCTGCAATCTGTCCCAGACAGGAGGAAGGGTTATGTTTGCCAGAAACATGGGTTGCTTTTCCCTTTATTCCATCCTGCAGATCACATTCTGGAGCGCTGGCGGACTACCAGTGGTGTTGCAGTCTTGTCGCCGCCCAACTGCGAGATCATACTTTTTCATTTAGAGTCAAATCGTGGAAAGAATCAGAAAGGATTATATTGTCAGAGGTAGCAGGAAGGCAGTAAACAAATGTCTTATTAAACAGCCTCTGTGGAGCCTCCAGGTGCAGGCTGATTTCCCTGTTGAGGGGATGGAAATAACAGCTCTGGCATTTCCACAAGACCCTGGGGATGAGGTTGCTCTATTATCTGTCTGTGCTCTTGTCCAAGCTGGCCATGGCATTGGCATTACTGACACGTGTATGATTCATGTGCAGCCCAGACCTTCCTGTGTTTCTAGAGGTCTTTATTAGGGGAACAGGGGCTGTCACAAATAGGATGATCAGAGGCCTTGGGGAGAGGGTCCCCAGGCACTGCTTCCTGCTGGTGGGGCTGACTGGAGTCTAGGCATCACAGCAGCAGCAGAAGAGCTTTTTCAAGGATAAGGGGAGGAGAAGGTGGAGGTGGAGAGATTCTTTCTCAAGTTGACAGTGTTACTACTTACTAATATCACTCAAATGCTATGTGTGTTCTCAGCCCTGTGCTGCTTCTAGAAAGTCCTTTTCTGCCCTCTTCTCATTCTTTCCTTCATAGTCCAGATCAAAGCCCATCTTGTCCTGGGACACAAAGTTCTCTCACTTGTTGCTCTTCTGCTTTTACCTCTTATTTGTCAATGACGATAGATGGTATTGGATTCTGACCTGTATTGAGTGAAAAAAAGACAGCACAATACAAAATTGAGAATTATGCTTTATTTGGCTGACAAATCTGGGGACTTAAGCCCAGGACAGAACATCTCAGATAGCTCTGAGAGACTGTTCCAAAGAGGCAAGGTGGGCAGGGAGTCAGTATATATAGGGAGGGGCTTTTGCAATAAAAGACCAGGTAGTTTGAACATTGAAAGATTATTGTTAAATTAGAGAAAATCAGACATCTCAAGTTAATTAATTTAGTGCTTTTCTATGTATGGGAAGATGCAAGAGTGAGGGCTCTTGAAATTGTTCCTGTGATATGCACCTTAATTAACTAGGGCCAGTATCCAGCTTCTCTCCATCCTGAATCTTTTCAGGCACAGCTGGGAGTGGCCACAGAGGCTGAGGATTTGGCAGTGGGCAGCCCATTTGTCTCCATCCTGAGTTCCCTTACTGTCTGGCAGCTGCAATGTGATGGTTTGATGGTTGCAACATCCTTTGTTGAGAACCGCGGTGCTGGAGAACACTCTTGAGAGTTCCTTAGACAGCAAGAAGATCAAATCAGTCAACCCTAAAGGAAATCAACCCTGAATATTCATTCGAAGGATGGATGATGAAGCTCCAATGCTTTGGCCAGCAGATGCAAAAAACCAACTCACTGGAAAAGGCCCTGATGCTGGGAAAGATTGAAGACAGGAGGAGAAGGGGGTGACAGAGGATAAGATGGTTGGATGGCATCACTGACTCAATGGACATGAGTTTGAGCAAACTCCAGGAGCTAGTGAAGGACAGGGAAGCCTGGTGTGCTGCATTTCATGGGTGTGCAAAGACTCTGACATGACAGTGACTGAACAGCAACAAATGGCAGGAAATATTTTTTACTTACACCTGGAAGAGGATGTGGAGACAATTTTGGTCAGCCTCTTCTTTTCACAGAGATGAGAAACAAGAGCCAGATAGATGAAACACCGTGTTAAAAATTACACAGCTGAATTGTGGCACACTCAGAAGTACCATTTGGGGTTTTCATCTCCCAGGAAGCTTTCCTTCATTAGCCCATCATGAGCAGTTTTTGACTGATTGGGGCTCATTAAGGACTAGCGCTATGTGACTGTCTTGGTGATATTAAATTATTTTACCCTTTATGTGTATTAAAGTTTTATACCTGTATCTTTCTTTTTTCATCAACTGTTGTAGTCCTTGTGATAACGACCCATTATTCATATAACTACACAAATGTGGAATGTCTATTACATGTGAGTTAAGGTGCTAGGTGGTAAGGATACTGCAATATAAAAAGGGGAAGAAAAAGACAAAATTTCTGCCTTCTTAGAGTTTAATGAATGTAAAAACAGAGCTGTGATCAATGCTAGGAAAGAGAGGTATGTGTTGTTGACTGCAGGTACAGTAGGGGTTCAGAGAAAGCTTCTTTGAAATCTGCAGGATGAAGAGGTGGGAGGAAGGGTAGGCAGGGGGAGGAATGGAGAGAAAGACGGAAGGGCTAGAACATGGAGCGTGAGAGGTGAATGTCTGCAGAGGCAGGAAGGGCCAGACCATGTCCGATCTTGTAGAAATTGTGGTCATTTTAAGTTTTAGATGAATTGCTTTGTCACAGGAGATATGAGTCTGGGGACATATCAGATTTGAATTTAGAAACTATTTCTCTGCTTGTAGTGTGAAAGTTTGATCTGAGCAAGGTGACTGTGCCTGCAGCCAGGCAGGGGAGATAGTAGTCTAGACTTGGGTGCTCATGGTAGAGATGGGGAGAAGTGGCTGGTTTCTCTTAAGACCTCTTCAATGATTAAAATTGATGGGAGCTAGTGATGATTTAAGTGTAGAGAGTAAAGGGAATATCAAGAATGTCTCCTAGGTTCTGGTTTATGGAAAACAATAAATGGTCCCATGAAATGGGGAGCTGTGGACAGAATTAGGTTTCTGGGGATAAGATCATTGATTTGACGTTGGAAATGTTGAGTTTCAGATGCTTGTGAGCTATTCAAGAAGAGATGTCAAGAAAGCATGTGAATGCATGGGTTTAAAGTTTAGAGGAGATATTATAGCTAGAGACAAATTAGGGGTTGAAAGGTATTTAGATGGTACTGAAAACATTGTTAAGGTAATGTAGCCAATGAAGAAATTATAAATGGAAATAAGAAGTCCCTGCACAGAGCCTCTGCCTTCCAGATAGAGGAAGATATGGTGAAACAGGAAGCACTGCCAGAGAATAGGAGAAACAAAAGAGGATGGGGTATGCAGCCAAGTGAAAGGGATGCCATAGACCGTACTCCCACCTATTCCCACTATCAACTTGATTGAATCTATCTCCAAATATTCTGCCTTTTGTCCTGTTATAAGAGACGAACTCTCTGCCTCTTAGCTAACACCAGCTGTTTCCCTTGTGCTTTGTATCCCATCCCCTCTGGTCTGCTTTTTTTTTGCTCCTGAATCTGTTGTTGGTTCCACAGTTGGTTTTTCCTAACCATGGTATCATTTCCATAAGCATACGAGCAGGATGCAATTGCTCACATTATTAAAAGCAAAGCCTCTTCTTGGCCCACACTCCTTTCCAGCTACCCCCATCTTTACATTTCTTTTCCCTAAACAAATGTTTGACAGTGTGAGTCCTTGTCTGCTCTTCACCTCCTTTATCTTCTTCAGTCTTTTCGAGCCCACTCAGTGGGTTTTCTCTCTACTACTTCATTGAAAATGCTCTTGTCTAGGTGACATGTGACTTCTGCCCTGGCAAATCTCAGCAATTCTCAGTTCTCATCATATTGATTTGTCCTCTGAAACACTGTCTTTGCTGGGCTCTGTAGCTCACCTCTCTTCTGGTTCTCTTTGCAATCTAATCAATTGCTTCTTTTCAGTCTCTTTCTTATCTTCCTGGCCTCTACATGTTAAAGTGCCCAATGTCCTCAAAACTCCTCTTTTCCCTAGTTACATTCACTCCTGAAATCATCTCGTTTAGTCCCATGGCTTTAAATACCGTACAAATACTGATCATGTAATCTTACATCCAGTCCAGGATTTTACAAACTCCAGATTATAAATCGATTGGATAAATGATTTGCCTGCTGCAACCTTCCCCATCTCAACAAGTGATACCTCTATTTTTTTCAGTTTTTAGACCAAAAAATGTAAGTAACGATCACCTTTCTTCTGTTTCTCCCATATATCACAATACTCTACCAGCAAGTTTCATTGACTCTTGCCTTGAAATATTTCACATCATCTGACCACTTGTTGTTGTATTCTGTTTTGTTGTTGTTTGGTTGCTAAGTTGTGTCCAACTCTTTTGTGACTCCATGGACTGTAGCCTGCCAGATTCCTCTGTCCATGGAATGTTCCAGGCAACAATACTGGGGCGGATTGTCATTTCCTTCTCCAGGGGGTCTTCCCAACCAGAGACCAAACTCATGTCTCCTGCATTGGCAGGCAAATTCTTTACTGCTGATCCTATATACCCTGGTCTGAATAGTTATCCTGTCTTCCCTGGAATATTCATCTCCATATTGGTTCCCTCACAGCAGACAGACACATTCTTTTTAATCAGAAGTTAAATTAAGCCATTCCTTTGCCCAGATTGTTCTCTTTTCTCCCATAGAGTGTGATGCAGGCTGCTTACCATGGTCTACAAAACGCTATACAATCTGCCCCCCACGAACTCTCTAATCTCTACTCTCTCCCATGCTAACCATACACCAGCCACACCCATCTCCTTGTTCCTTGCTCTTCTTCAAACAGGCATGTCCCAGCCTCAGGATCTTTGTACTTGATAATTTCTCTACCAAGAACTTTCTTTCTCAAACATTTGAGAAGCTGGCCGTCTCAATTTTTAGGTTTCTATTCACATGTTTTGTGTAACATAGCATTACAACCTTCTCATCTGGGTAATCTCTAGCCCCTTTGCCCTACTTTCTTATATTTATTTCATACTCATTATACCTGACATGTTGTACATTTCTTTGTTTCATTTATCTGTGAAATATCTTCCCCTACCCCTATACAACCCTGGAGGCCAGAAGTCAGAGTTCAAAATACTGGAGGTCAGAGATTTTGTGTATTTTTTACTCTGATGTATGTCAGGGTCTATAATAGCTGAGGGTACATGGTAGGTAATGATTAATTATTCTTTGAATAATTGAATAAAATTATTTGCAGGAGGATAACTAATATGAAATTACTTTCAGAAGGACAAGTAATTTGGTTTTCTAAAAAACAACCAGTAGAATTAACTACATTTGTGTCAGTGGAGTTTTTAGTAAGAGCTATTTCTGTTTAATCAGTCAGGAGTGAGTGAGTGATGAGAAAGCAGAGAAAATAAGAATAGAAAATGCTTTCAAGGAGCTTGACTTTGAAAGACAACGACAGGATGATGCTAGGGTTGAATGTGGAGCCAAAGTTAGATTATTTTTAAAGATGGATTAGACCTGAGGATACTTAAATGCTTATCTCTTAGAAGATTTAGTTTAGAGGAAGATCTTAATTATACCTGAAAGGGACAAAGAGTCATCAATGGGATATTCCTGAGAAGGAGGACAGGTCTGCTACCTAAACAGAGATGGAGGGTCTGGTCTTTGAGAGAAGAAGGGTTACAGGTGGAGCTGGGGTCTTCTTTGTGGAGTAGATGGTGGTATCATCTGAGAGTGAATGTAAGTGGGGTGAAGCACTAAGGGTCGGGGTCTGAGGAAACTGGAGAAGGTTCACAACAGTCATCAAAGAGAGTAGGAGCACGAATTCATCAGGGCAGACTAACTCTATTGTCAAACAAGGGGGGGGGTTCCTTTGAAGTTTGTGATCATGAATTTATAAAGACACAAATCTAGTCTGGAATTTATGGCATTGTTCAACTGTTCTGGTAATGGTGTGTGGACAATTGAGGTAAAGAGGTGATGGGGAGGATGATCCCTGGAGATGTGGAGGTCAGGAAGTTGAGACATTTGGGTGGTTTGTCATTTATGCACATAGAAAAGGCATTCAGGGTCATGTCAGAATTTGTATGGAGAGGAACGCTGAGCTGGTAGCCTAGCTAAGCTAGACTTCAGTGGTTGATATGGGCTGGAAATTGGCTAAAATGATGCCTTGGATATGATTTCTCCTCAACCAGCAAAGGACATATGTGAGACTGAGGGTGTAAATAAGAGGCTGGGGATTCTTGATGTCTTCCCAATTCCTCATGGAGTTATAATGACAACATAGCAGCCTCACAGCTTGATGCAAGTGGCGATATGCCTGGCCAGAATTCGGATTTCTCTGCCTTTCATATTGACAACTTTTAGCACTATTTAAATAAAGCTTGCTGTCATAATTATATTGTTCTGCTTTCTGTTTTTCATCAGGCTTCAACAAGCCTGTAGATAATAGGTTTGTACACGTGTGTGTGTTCAGTCACTAAATTGTGTCTGACTCTTTACAGCCCTGTGGACTATAGCCCACCAGGCTCCTCCATCCATGGGGTTTCACAGATGAGAATACTGGAGTGGGTTTCCATTTCCTCCTCCAGGGGATCTTCCTGACCGAGGGACTGAATCTGTGTCTTCTGCATCTCCTGCATTGACAGGAGGATTCTTTACCACTAAGCCACCTGGAAGGCAGATAACAGGTTAAGAAGAAGAAATGGATCATATAAAAAAAGTCTTAATTTTCAAAGGAGTCTGAGTTGTTTGGAAGGTCAGTGGGGGAGAAGAGAAGACTGTTATATCTGGGATGTGAGAGAAACAGTGACTACCCAGACAGGAGAAAGTCCTATCATCAGTAAAAGTCCAGTGGAGATGAGTAGGTAGGGATTTCTCTGGGGGTGTTGAAGAACTGGAGAATCAGCTGTTTACATGGAGACCAGAACGAGTTGTGTTGGAGAGTCTGAGTTCTGGACTCGGATTACTTGGCTCAAATCTCTATTCTGTTATTTGGGACCTGAGTTACCTTGGGCACTTCATTTAACTTTTTATTTTTTTCAGTTATTGCCTTAATAGAGACAACAACAATAATAATACTCAACATTTCAGAAGTGTATTAGAAACCATTGTGAGCAGAGAAACCTGTAGATTGTTTATTCTACTGTATTGTGTTCCCCTGAAATCTGTATAACCATTACAAGTTTAATTCTTATTCCAACAAAAGATCATTTACCTTCTTTAGTGGTAGTTCTGGAGGGCACAGTAAGAGGGTCTGGAGAGGAAGGGAGGAGTGGAGAGCTGGATGAAGTGAAGGAGGCCCCTGGGCATTGCTGGGGGTGATGATATAGAAGAGAGGTGGCCGGGTGGGATTATACTCCAGCCAATGGTGGATGGAAAGAGTGACAAGTGGTCTTGTGCAAGTGGTCTTAACCATCTTTTAAGAAGGGTGGTCACTGGCTCTGATGGCTAGAGGACTTAGTGCACAAGTCCTCACAGATTGTGTCTGTTCTTGGGGTCTACATGTGTAGGAGAGTCGGAGAAAGAAGGAGATGACACGTCAAGAGAGATGGGTACAATAATAAGAAAACACTGGACCGGGTTGTTATTTCCTTCTCCAGGGGATCTTCCTGACCCAGGGATTGAACCTGCATGTCTTGTGTCTCCTGTATAGGCGGGCAGATGGATTCTTTACCACTAGCGCCACCTGGGAAGCCCACTAATAAGAAAAATGCATGGTGATTGATAAAAAGGAAATCAGGGATTGACCTTATACTTTTTTTTCCCCCCCACAAAAAAACATGTTTGAAACAGCTCTGAAAACAAAGTTATGGCCCTTTTACCACCATCTAGCTTAAAAGGTTACTTTCACTAGAATTTATCTAGCAAGAATTTATAACAAAGTGTTACATATGTTACTCAAAGTTTTAAAGTACAGTTAATGTCAAACTCTTCTATTTTGCTCATTACCAGTGAGAGCAAAATCTCAAGTTATTGCTTTGCAATATGAAGACTGTGATATTTAGTTTCACAGCAAATGGGTTTTCTATTTTCATATAATATTCTCATTCTTCTATAGATATTTTCCTACTGAAGACTTTATAAAACCTTGTTGCAACATGCTTTCCACAGTAGTCATGAAATGTGCTTCTTAAACTGAGTCCACATGTGGGAAAGAGTTGTAGAGGGATGAGGTCTGTCTGCTTTGCCCAGTAGGTTTTGAGACTGCCTTTCAGAATACACAGATTTTCTGGATTAGCAACATGGCTATTACACTAGACATTAGTCAAAACTACAGCATTCACAAAAGTAAAGATCTATACACACTAAAGATTGGTTCATTGAAATACTATTTCCTAGAACTGTGAGCATCTTTGCACATCTACAAACCACATCTAGTAACTGTAATAAAAATAATTGACATTTGTACTGACCTTGGGAGTTTCCTAGTGCTGTTACGTGTATTGTATCTTACTTGATCCTCAGAAAACCTTGTGAGTTAGGTGGGATTATCTCTTTAGTTTTAGAGTAATCTGAGTTATCCATTTCAGATGACTAGCGCTGTCATATTGCTAATGAGTCAAAGGATGGGAATTCCAACTCAATTTCTCTTTTGTTACATAGTTTCTTTTGGAATATTAATAGGAATTAATGGGGGTATAATTTTATCATTAAGATTAACTGCAATATTTTTGAAATTGTTTTGATATGATGATATGGAAAATGTGTTAAAGTGAAATTATCCATTCTCTTCTCTGACAAGTAACAGAACACTTGCTCCATTATTACACGCAAATTCAAGTCAGATTAGTGATAGAAAAGTCCCTAAGATGTCAGGCTTTCTTGGGCAGGCAATTGGCTTTTGGATGTTTCCTTTTGTCTAAGTGCTGGGCCAAAAACCCGAATAGCAACAACAACAGAACAAAGAGAATTTGGCAGCTTTTGTAGAAATAATTTGTCTGAGGCAGAGCAGTTACCCAGCATATTAAGTGAATTAATGTTCTCGTTAACATTCGGGGACAGGTTCAATATGCTTATCGGTTCAACAAGGACCTTTGCTTTCTTCATATTTAGAGGAATAAAGACATTGACACCTGACTTCCTGCAACAAAATTCCTAATAAAATATAATTTGGTCATTTAAAAAGACAAACTAAGCGAAGGTACAAAATATTACAGTACTCAAATACATACACACAGTCCAATACAACCCATGTAAATTAACTCCCATATTTCAGCCTTTACAGCACACAGAATTCCACCCCAAACTCTATCTTCAGTATAGATACAATAGGGTGCTATTAGCTCTCATGTAAAGATAGATAAAACTCAGACAGATAAAACAGATAAAACTCATGTAAAACAGGTAAAACACAGACACACAGATGTATAAACCTTCATAACACAGCTATATTTTAAACACATTCACTACCATATCTATTTCCTAATGTTATTCACATCCACCTGTTAATGTTGGATTGTAATTTTTGGGATATGTACCCCCAAAATTCCCATACACATAGCAACATATTTAACTATTAATACAAACAGCAAAAATGCTGCTTCTGCTTCCCTCATCCATGCACTGACATAACAGAGTTTTTAATTCCTCTGTCTGTGAAATTGTCCTCTCCCTAGAAGCTGCTGATACTTGGTAATGCATTTCATGTAGCTAATTTTCTATTTTGCAAGCACAAATCTCACTTGATCCCTGCTAATCTAGAGGATGCTGTTATCAGGTAAGAAGAAAAAAAAGTATAACTAAATGAGTGTCCTCCATTTTTCATTCATGATGTTAGTCCATGTTCCTAAATAAACAGATTAAGTGGAGGAGTTTAGCAGAGTCTTGAAGGAGAATTCGGACACCAAAAAGCTTGTTTACTCTCTGGGCCCATTGTGCACCAGGAAGAAAACATAATTTTAACAAAGCTCTTTTTGCAAAATTAGTTTTTGCAAGAACTAATAAAAAGACTTACGAAGAACATATGTAACATATACGTAAATTATAAGCATGCTAGTAATGTACTATCCAGCTTCAGTTCTATAACACGATCAATACTAATTCTGTGTTTTCTCAATCTCTCTCTTTTTTAGAAAACTCCTTTGATAGAAGAACTTCAGAACATTTTAACTCTGACCACATACCCACTCCCAGCTTGTACTTTCTGTACACTATTTCTGTTCTCTTAAACCCCTACATCTGACATTATTGCCATTTTTAATATTTTATAAGATAATTTTAGATTAGATTTATACATGTGTTAACAAGTTAATTTGCTCATTTTTTTCTTACATGTATGACCACTTTATTTGGGAGTTTCTTTTTTTTTCATTTATTTTTATTAGTTGGAGGCTAATTACTTTACAATATTGTAGTGGTTTTTGCCATACATTGACATGAATCAGCCATGGATTTACATGTGTTCCCCATCCTGATCCCACCTGCCACCTTGGGAATTTCTTACTGGAAGTCTGGATATGCAATTCCAGGTTTAGTAATTTTGTCTCAACTATTTGAAGAGATTATTCCACTGTTTTCTGGCTTCTATTAGGGTTGAGAAGTTTGCTGCCAACCTTGTATGACCTTTCGTTTCCTCCTTGGCCACTTAATTGTCTTCTCTCTGGTCTTGGTAGTCTGATAGTCTTGTTTCACTACAATATACCTAGGTATGGACACGTGTGCTAAATTGCTGTAGTCATGTCTTTGTGATCCAGTGGACTGTAGCCAGTGAGGCTCCTCTGTCCACGGGATTTTCCAGGCAAGAATACTGGAGTGGGAATTCTCACAATTGTCTTCTTTTGATGGTTTCTTGCTTTGTTGTGTTTCCGACAATTCTTGAATTGAAGAATTAAAGTGGTTCAATTCTTCTGCTTTGCTACTGTCCCCAGAAATGGTCTCTAGACTTCACTGTTGCTGTCCAGATTGGCTCTCAGGGAAACCTTCCCTTTAAATTTGCTGACTACTTACAGATCCCCTTTCAGCTTTGGTGGTAGGCTAAGGACCTGAGAGATTTCCATTTCTTCTTAGAGGCCTAGCCATACATTAAAAAGAATATAGTCCGTGACTCTTTCAAAAATGGATTTGCAAACTCTGATTTTAATTGATAATCTGCTCACTCTACTGATATTGAAAATCTCTCAGCAAGTTCTCTGCTTATAAAAAGACTTTGATAAATGTTTCAGGGGATATGACCATGGGAGCTTAGAGACTGATGCAGAAACTAGGCCAGGCAGGCTTTCTGAAGAAAAAACATGGAGACAACAAAGATACAGTCATCACTTCAGAGGACTTAAAATTGGCTTATACCTGCAGCAAGGAAAAACAAATGTCCAATTGATAATGAGTGTTGTTTTACACTTTCATTGTTAGAATATTATCATGACCCCTTTAATTAAGGCTTCTCTGATCTCCCCCAAGAACTACTCTCCTGCCATCCTTAGCTTAGCCCAGCTGCACGCTGCCTCTCCGAGTGCGTATCAGGAGTCCTAGGCTAGTCAGTAAGCTCCCTGAGTTTGGGGGGTATTTCACATGTTTGTCTCTCGTCCCAGCACTTGGCACATTGCCTGACAAATCATGGCTGATCAAACCATATTTGCTGAGTGAGTTAATTTTATGTTGAATTATAACCATTTACATAGTGAGTCCCGAGTCCTTAGACTGGGTCTTATTTATCTTTATATTCTTTCAACACTTAGTGCTGTCTTAAATAAGACAGGCTTTGAAAAATGAAAGTGAGGTAGGTAAACGTTAAATAAATATGTCTTTGAATGTCAATTAAATCCTATGCTTTCATTAGAGATATTAATGTCTTTAAGTAAGTGAAAACAAAGTTTGCATTTTCATAAGTAGATATGACCATCCCATCCTGAATTTCCTGGTGAAGGCTTATACTGAACCATTCTTATATGTGTGAATCCTTGTACTTTGTACCACAAATGATTATTTTCCCAAATATAAGAGTAAATAGAATTTGGGATTCTAAATTTCCTATTCTTCTTGCTTTTAATTATTATAGATGATGTAAAGTGTCAGAGAAGTTTTCCCTCATTTTTATGTGTCTGAAGAACTGGAGTGCCTATAGAAGGGAGCAAAAGGGAATAATGTGAGATAAGTCCTGAGGACTCTTTACTTACATTAAGGTTTTAAAAAATTTTATTGGAGTACGGTTGATTTACAATGTTGTGTTATTTTCAGGTGTATGGCAAAGGGAATCAGTTATACATATACATATATCTACTCTTTTTAAGATTCTTTTCCCACATAGGTCATTATCCCATACAGAGCAGAGTTCCCTGTGCACACTTGCATTAAGTTTTAAAGGAGACTAACAATATGTTTATTTGAGGAGGGCATGTTAAGTTAGAAAGAAATATAGACTGAGTTTATAGTTGTTCATTTAATCATTCAAAAAATATTAGACTTCCTTCTGTATGGAAGGTCTGCTAGATTCACAACTGAATGGAACAAACTACACAAAATAGTTCTTCAGTAAATTCTGAGGCCATAAAATATCTGTTTTTCTCATTCAAGGAAATGCACTTGCTTTTGTGCATGGGCACTTAATCTCCTTGACTACTTTGGGTGGAGGGTACATGGGAGGAAATCACCTTACAAATTATTTTGTTTTTATTATATTTTAATCCCTTGTTTGGAGTCACATGCTTACCTGTAGCCAACCTGTAGTTTTTCTTTGAGTTGCTACATTCCGTGGTCAGTCTTGCTCTTTGGTATGGACGAGAACCTCCACCTTGACCTTGGACAGCTGGATAAATTTAATGTGGGTCTGTCTCTTGAAACAATAAATTGCTTTCTTCTCTAAACTGAAGTATAAGGCTTTCTCTGACAGATGAAGCCCACCAATTCTCATCCATTTTGAACTGAAAAAGAAGCAGCACTGAATTACCCCAGAACTATTTGAGAAGGATCACAAAGATGGACCTTCTGTGTGTGTGAAACTTAATGGCCATTCCTAACAGCTTCAGTGCATTCCACCAGATGGTTTGCAGAGCAAGCCTATTTTGTTATCATTGATCTTTACTAGTTAGCGTTCACAAAGGAACCAAGTGTCAACATGAAATATTAAAATAGGACTATTTTAATGCTCTCTTTTGGACTGCAGGAAAAGCGAGGCTGCTGGAGATTTGAATAAAGCAAAAATTTCATTTCCACCTAGGAGGAAAAAGTACTATGTTGTCCTGCTTTTGGTGTCTAGGTCCAGATTTGAAGTGGAGACACTTGTAACTTCCTTAACACTGACATCTATTTCAGAAAGGTTTAGAGAACTCTGTTTATTATTTCATTTAAAAAATTTTGTGTATTTTTAAACTTTTTGTTTTATATTGAGGTGTAGCTGATTAACAGTGTTGTGGTAGTTTTGGCTGGACAAAGGGACTCAGTCATACACATATATGCATTCATTTCGCCCCTCTCTGTTCTGTAAATTGTACTAGGCAGCGCGCAAAAGGCAAGAGAGATTTGCAACACTGTCTCTGCACTCTGAAGCTTTCATCTCTGGTTCTAGATAGAAGAAATAGATAAAGCTAAATAATGGTTGTGCTACTTGCTAACCTAATCTGGATTCTAGAAATTTTGGAGTGTTTTCTTTGGTACAGGTGATAGTGAAGGACCATAGGGTGCATCTGTTTCAGAAGAAAGACAGATCTTGACAATAGTCTTTCAAATTCTGTCTGATTTTAAAGAGGAAATATTGTGGCTGGACCATGAGATAGATCTCGGAGGTGAACAAAGACCGCTTTCACTGAAGTCATGTCATATACTATGATGGTCTGATTTGCCTTTGACTGAGCCCCCAGGACATCTTGGAGCAACATGCTGAGTCTACAAGTAAGAGCTATCATTACTTTGTATTACCACAGAGAGAGATTCTTTTTTTTTTTTGTAGAAAAATCATGAAATATAGGAAAGGAAAAAACCAATAAAAATCACCTGAAATTCCATTGTCCAATGATAAAAATGAGCTTTCCATTTTTAAAATATTTTTATTCTAAACATAGATAAATAGTTATGACTAAAATGTATCTTTCAGGTTTATTTTATTTCATCTTATTCTATTATCTTTTCAGGAAACACCAGTTACCTGTATTTTGGATCTCTCATTTTGTTTTTTCTTACATATCTTCAATACCCTCCTTGCCATTTCCTTTAAAATTATATGTGATGCAATTTTTTGCTTCTAATTCAGTATAAATTTCTGCAATGATATAATTTTTCTCCTCAATTTTCCTCCTTAGCTCTGCATATTCCTTTCCACACATTCTGTTAACTTATACTTGATCTTTTTTATTTTTAAATGAAGTCTACTTTCTTGTTATTTATCAAAGCAGTCTGTTGCCTAAGATACTCATCTTTCAGAGAAAGGCCTTTGTGTGACTTCTCTTGTTTTTTCCTGTATTGGTCTCATAACTTTTGCTATATTCAATGTTGACTTAAAAATTACTTTTTCTTTGACTGCAGGTAATTTTTTCAACCCAGTGGAACTTTTGTTTGCTCGTGTTTTCTCCCATTCAAGACAATTATTTCTCAATTACACTCAGTCTTTCTTCTAACCCTGGCAAATTTGGTTGGCTTTTCCTGGCTACAGACTGTCCTTTATACTCAGTTGGAGAACAGAGTCAAGTGTATTAACCTGTTTCTCCTTGTCTATCCATCTCCCCAACACCCGAATTATAGATGAAGTAATGGAGGTACAGAGAAGCCCGGTTGCAAGTCTTAGCTGACAGTCAGTGATCACTGTTTTCCTGGATGACTCTTACCACAGAGTTTATGCCACAAAATCTACCGTGTCAGAAAGTTCTCAGAGACTTTGGCCTTCCTGTTAAACTAGTCAGCCACCAAAGACAGATGACATATTGTGTCGATATCTAGTTGCAGGACTGATGCTGTCCCTGTGATTGGATTTATAAATACAACGGTTTAGCCACGGAAATGAGGATACCAAATGTCTCACCACACCATATCATGGACCATTTACCTAGCTTCTTATAGTAGATATCTTATCATTTCCCAACCTTGTCCAGAGATTTCTCATGTTTTTATAGAATTCTAAAATACTTTCCTAGGTATTTTCTAGCTTCCTGTGTTAGTGTGATGCTACGACAAAGTAACATAGGCTGGTGCCTTATAAACAACAGAAGTTTCTCACTGTTCTGGAGGCTGAAAGGCTAAGATCAAGACTTGGTGTCTAGTGAACTTCCTGGTTCAGAGATGGCTGACTTTGTGTGCCCTCACCTGATGGAAGGAGTGAGAGAATTGTCTGAGTTCTCTCTTAGAAGGGCATTATCCCTTTCATGAGGGCTCCGCTCTCATCCCCTGATTACCTCCAGGGCCCCAGCTCCTAATACTATCACCGTGGAGTTTGGGATTGTAGCACCCAGGTCTGCTACGTCAGAACTCACATTCAGCGTCAACTTTTGAGTCAGTTATCTGTTGCCATTATACAGTGCTGCATAACAGGCAAGGCGCCAGAGGACAGATGATTGGTGCTAGGAAATTTCTCTCTAGTTGAGTGATTCAATAGCCAAAATATATTAAGCATCTCCTGGCCTTAAGTATTGTTTTAGACACTGAGATTGAACAAAATTGATGATGAGAACTGTCAAGGAGGGGAGAAGAAGCTCTATGAGCAGACGGTGGCACACCTAGACAATGACACCTTCGCCAAGGGAAGCATGGTAATAGTACGCAGTGAACAGTTGCTCAGGGACATCCCGCCACTACTGTCAATATCGTCAGTCTTTTCCTCACAGAGTCACATGGCAGATACTGTTCACACGGGAGACTTTCTTATACACACCTTGATCTGGTTATGATTGCTTCTTGGCACTCTTCATGTCCTCTTTTTCACTCCAACTCAAGAAAATACATAAAAAAGTGAGTAACTAAGGGTTACGAATATTATAGGACTAACTTTGAGCCTGTAATTTACAAGAAGTTAGTCATGTAAAGATATTATTTATTTAAGTTTTTATTAGTAACACCTCTCTTGTGAACTGTCTCACTCCTGGTTGTAAAACGCCAGTTTGTTTCCTGGTTGGCAAGCACAATGATGGAAAAATGTTGCATGATGAGACAAAGTCCAGATCGACTAACATTCGTTGATTCAAGACCCTCCATGGTGTCTTCTCTGCTTCGCTCTTCCCCCAGTCGAATTATTCTACAGCTGGTTTACCAAACTGGCTGTAGGAACAGCATGGCACACAATTTCCTATTTTTAGCCCGTATGTTTTCACAGGCTGTCTATAATGGGTGCCTCTCCCAAATGATCTACTCTTCTTCACTTTCTCCTACTTCTTGGACTGGTCAACTGTTACAGTCTTTAAATAACCAGTTCAACTTCCCCCAGGAAGTCTTCCTTGTCTCTCCCAGTGTGATTCCTCCAAATCCTCTGCTGAGCTTTCGGAGCATCCTAAGGATCCAATATTCTTACTACATGGTACACTTCATGTACTAGACTATGGGTGAGCTCAAATATCTTTCTCTTGTTTGAACTCTTATGAAGATAGTTCTCTCCATAGGTCTTGATTTTATTGCTTTCCAGTTGAGGGTGCTGCTGATTTGATTATCTCCCAATTCTCCATCCAACCTTTTTCTTTTTTTGCTTAATTAAAAATGCTTAACATATAACTATTAAATTGTTAATAAGCAGAAATAAGTATGTCATTAATTTTAAAAAACTTTATTCAGAGAATAGACTTGCTGTAAGATTTCAGTGGTAGCTGCACAATAATTAATGAATTTAATTTCCAGTGCTAAATACATCATAATTGGAGGCTGAGTTTATGTGGTAATTGCAATTAGGCCTAAAAGAGAGTATAGCTTTTTGGACTGCCATTATCTACTTTATTTTTGGCCACAGTCCATGGGGTTGCAAAGAGTCGCACACAGCTAAGCGACTAAGCATGCACTCGCTTATATATTTGTGGTTTTCCTTTGGAAAAGCATCTCCTAAAAGTGAACCTTCTAGGAGGAGGAGCTGGAGAGAACACTGGCCCCCCTGGGGCCTCAGAATGCTTTTGAGTTTGTGTTTGCCAAGGATTGTAACGATTGGCTCTGAGATAGAGGGGCACTTGCAGGCAGGCCTGGGTCTAAGGACCACCTTCAACTCTTGCTCCTCGGTGACTTTGAGTAAGCCGTTTCACCCCTCTGCATCCCTTTCCTTATCCAATAAAAGATAATTAAGACTACAACTAAATGAGATTTAGTGATCTGACACATAAAAGATGTTCAATATATTAATAATTGGTGCTCATATTATACTCTTTACTACAACAGAGCTGAAGTTCTCCATGCCAGTTGCAGGCTAAGCGCTGAACACATTGAGATTCAGCCTGCCTCTTCAACTCCCCCATGACCGGCAGCCTGGCTCAAATGCTCCAACTTTGAACTGTTAGTCTTACAACGGCTTGTCACTCTGTACCCTTTCGATCCATCACCTGCTGCTCCCGGGGTGTAAACTGAGAAGAGCCGACATTGGCAAAGGCTAAATCACTGATGGAGGGGACCCTTCTGGGCCCAGGGCTCTGGCCTCTGCCTGCCTGACCTCTCTGGGGCTCTCTGATACCTTGGCTTCCTAATATAATAAAAGAGCCCATTTTCAAATCCCCAGAACAAAGGCAGGCAGGCACAAGCTCTGCATCTTTCATTATTCATTTCCCCCCTACTGCCTGGAACGGTGGTTGGATGCTGCAAACTCAAGAAGAGAGGAGATGAGGCTGGGGGTGGGAGTTCTGCGGTTTTAATTCCCAGAGCTGCATGCTGCAGAACCAACTGCTCGGCAATGTGTCCACTAATTACACGCCATATCCACCAGAGGAGCCTCGGCGCGCTCCAAACCCAAGCTTGCAGGCAGCCCCTGCCTTCCCAACTAATTGAAAGGCAGCTGAGGGGCCCGGCTGCTCATGCTGCCAGCCACGAAAGCCTTCTGGGATGTGTGTGTGCAGTTCTCACCGAGAGAGCCATTGTCTCAGTTCAGGACACTGCTTAGATTTAATTAATTCAGTGTTTCTTATCAAGTTGAAGTCGGGAAGGTTTTCAGGTCACCCTGCCTGGGAGTGCAGTTTTGGTTTGTTGGGTAATGAGTTTCATAAATAAGAAATAGACGGAAATCCCTTTTGCTGTGAATTGCAGTTAAGGTCCAAACTAAGGAAAACACTATTGAATTGGATTCCTCAGCTGACTGTATGGCTTTGTTTTCAGTTTTAGGAAAAAAGGTCAGATGAGACTCTCCAGGTTAATATCGTGGGTTTTTTCCAAAGAGGAACTTCCAGGCTATGACCTAGAATTAGCACACAGTCTCCATTTCCCTTTCATAGAATCTTTGATGTTCTGAGTGATAAATTTGAGACTGTGATTCTGACTTATTAAAGCAAGATTGAATTAGTTTCCATAGATTGAATTGGGACCAGCCTTAGCGGTCAGCGGACTAGTCTTTGGCGATTGACTATGAGATCTAAGGTTCTAGTTATAGATCACCTTTTTAATTTCTTAATTGTTTAATATCCTGTTAACTGAGAGCCTTTTACTCCTTATCCGAGATAAAGCTTAGAACACAGTTCTGATGTGAAAGAAAGTAACCCTAGACTCTCACACTCTCCTATAAATGACCTTTATGGGTCATTTCCTAATTTTGCTGAGGAGGAAGTTAAGTAACGGGTACTGGACAACCAGAAGTGGACAGGGCAACACCTAGAGGAAGATTGGAGAAGGCTGCCGAAAGGCGACAGGCTCAGCCTTAGTTTTCTAACCTGCTCTCTGCTGCTCTTTAAATATCCAGATGTCTGTTGGCTTTCATTCAACTTTCCAGAATCAATCAGATGATAGGCTAAGTAGATATTTCTTACGTTTATAAATAGAAGCAGTAATTTCAAAAACAGTTATTGCTTTTTCCCCTGGTTTTTGTTTTGTTTGTGAAGGAGGGGGAGGGCTAACATTACAAATGGTTTGGGAACAAAATCAGATTGGGAACAACACCTTGCATGCCTTTAGGGAGGTCGTCACACTAATAATACATGGGCCAAGTACTATTAAATCCCACAACGGAGATTTAGAAAGGTTGGCGAATTTCCCCAAGACCACACAGCTAGAGATCAGAAACCGTGGGCTTATTTGCTTTGCTAACTGCTCCTGGAGTCAATAACCTGGTCCTCAGGGCCTTAGGCAGGTGCATCAGGGCACTTAGCCTTGAGTTTCCTGGTTTCAGATGATTCTTAGTTACCTTCAAGGCTCTTGGTGGACAGGATTGAATCTTGCTTTACCCCAGTCAGTTGAAGGAGGCCTGTTCTCATTTTATTCCTGTTCACTCTGCATTTGCTTCCCTGGGCCCCATGACTCTTTGCTCTTCCCCTGAAGGATGAAATTCTTCAGGTGACCTGACTTGGTATTTAATGATACTACTGTTTTTGCTTTTCTTTTCCAAAGTCACCTTCTAGACATGGCCGGTTTGAGATTTCTGTCACCCTAGATCCTGGTTTTGATTCTGGGAAATGTTCCCCACTCCCTGTTGATTCTTGTAATTTCCTGAAGTTTTCTTTCTATTTCTATGCTTGTCACTTGCTGTATTTCCTTCTTCTTTACAACTATGCCAACCCTGTCCTGGGCTTAGAAGAATCACTATGATCAAAGTAGCTCATTGCAGACAAAATAGATTTGTAAGAACATTGAATGAAATAAAAATTTCGATTAATTTGCAATCTATTTCATCAAAAGTTGCTTTTTTCCCCTCTGCTTATTCCAATACATTGGAGCTTTGTTTTAATATGCCGAAATTACTGGACCAAAGGAAGAAAAAATACAACATTTTCAGGATGATCAAGTGATCTTTTGACCCCAGAAATTTCAGGATTTGTTGTGCGGGGGTGGGAGAGTTGGGCTAGGTTTGGGTATTATGAAATATCACAAACCGGGGCTAGTTATTTGGAGAAGATGACTACCTCACTAATGGTACCCAATGCTTGAAACCCTGCTGAGCAGGGCATGAAATATTTACCATCTCCTTTTAGGTGAGTAGGAAGAACCCTCATTAAAATTTCATATTTACATTTCCGTCCGTCAACCTCCTTCCCAGTTTGTGCCATGTTCTCAAATTGTTCAAAGAACTCGTACTTCCAGGGAATGAATTTTGAGGGAGGCTCTACCCTATGTCTGTTGAATTTTTCCAAAGACTGGGATGGTTGAGAAAACTTGAATATTTTTTGGATGGGGAGGGGGATTGATATCTGATATGTAACTTGAATCTTGCAGAAGGACCCACCCATGCAGTGGCCTCTTGCATTACTACCTTTACAGACAGCAACCCCTTACTACCCAACTCAGAAACTTTAGCTAGCAAGGAAAAATGATAATGGATGCTGATGTTTTCAATTTTAAAATGCCTGCAATGCGGGAGACCTGGGTTTGATTCCTGGGTTGGGAAGATCCCCTGGAGGAGGGAAAGGCTACCCACTACACTATTCTGGCCTGCAGAATTCCATGGACTCTATAGTCCGTGGTATTGCAAAGAGTTGGATGCAAACTGACCAACTTGCACACAGATACTGTCTTTGCTAAATATTTCTTGAATGAGGTGACATAGTTTTCCGTGGGAATGACACCCTCTCCCACCCAAACCTGGAGCTTCCCTGGTTATTCATGTTTATTATGATGGGCAATTTGTGGTGCGTTTAGACAGACGCTTTACCGTCTGAGCCACTTGGGAAGTCTATTTGTCTATACCTCCTCTAATTATATTCACACTTTAGTATTTAATTATTCTACTTGTTTCAGGGATGCCTGACTCATGTTCTTCATTAGTTTAGATTTTCTGCATTTACTAAACACTCATTTAACAAATACTTGTTAAGTACCTCTTAGGTATCAGGTGCTACACTGGGTGCTAGGAATACAAATATAATCACATAGTTCTTACCCATTCGATTCTCTTGAAAGAGCTAAATAAGTAAATAGAAGGTCACATATTTTGTGGTTCTGTGTGTTTGTGTGTGTATCCACATGTGCACCTGAAATGCCAAAGCAGAGCCTAAGGTAGACTGCATAGACGTGCTTGTCCTCAGGGTAAAGATGAGGACAAAAAGAAGTCATTTTCAGAAGTCAGTTGTGGTCTCATTTCCATGTCTCCTACGTAAGCTGGAAAAGATGCTATAGGAGGGACCAAAGGACAGTTTTGGATGTTCCTATAGAGATAGAGATGGAGGCAGAAAAGAAGCAAAGAGAAAGACAGTGACAGAGAAATTGGGAAATAGAAAAATAGAAATGGAATGGGAGGCAAGAGTGAGAAAATACAGATTCAGTGCTTTGCTTTTAAGGCTCTCACAATCTATGAGTGGAAAAACAGGCAGCTGAGCAGGAAAAAGGACAAGCAGAATAGCAATGCTAGCATAATTATAAAGGGAACTTTTGAAATGGAAGAGAGAGAAAATCTAACTCCCAAGTGTCATCACTTCTGACTTATTCTATGGAGGTAATAACTTGTGACCTGGTCAATGAATTCTGCCCTGGTTGCTGGGGGTGTTGGCTGAGTCTTATTCTTCCTGGCAGCACCTTCTGTCCCAGGGGCCTCATGTCTATGGCTGTGGGTAACTCCCAGGCCACCTGATCTGATAGCGCTCTCTGCAAATGAGGACCTATGAGCAGGAATCCTGTACTTTACTTTTGTTCTAATGTTGGAGGGTCTACTTTAAAAATCTTGTGGGTTTATTTTGCATCCATTTAATTCATGGTATTTTTATTTTTTGAAAGCTTAGCTTGATTATTTAGGAACAGGCAATGTCCTGGTTGACACATTCATTTAGAGAATGTTAATTTTCCCATCTGGAAATCAGGAACTGTTTCATTCTTTCTTCTTAGTACCTGTTGAATCTGTCTCTTTATTTTTATCTCTACTGCCAGTCCTCAGTTAAAGTCCCCTCTTGCCCTCCCCCCCATTTCTCCTCTCTCTTCCTCCCTTTCTTCCTTTCCACCTTCCTTCTCTCCCTACATCCCTTTTCACCAAGACTACGGAATCAGCATCCTCGTTTGTTTTCTTGTCTTTAGTCATCACTCCATCATTCTGAGTCTGCTTTCTGTTTTGCGGCATCTCTGATGTCAAAGACAAAACTAAATCCAAGACGAAATGAAGACAGGCTGTGTATCATAAACTTTTGCAGAGGGACCCATCTGCTCTCACTTTTGTTTCAGCAGAGTTTCAAAGTTGCAGAAAGGAGAGTCAGTTTCCTAGAGTAACAAGAGGAAATATGGAGACAATCTCTGATTTGCAAATGTTCTACTAAATTGAGAGTTTAAGATTTTTCTCATTGCTCTTTGGTACATTTGACAGTCTTTGGCTGCAAGGGGTCAAACAAGCAGTTTAGGGACATTTCAAAAAATGAAGGACTGTTCACTAGTATAAGCAGAGGTTTTCTGTGATGTGCTATTTCCTGGAACAAGAGGGAGTGAGTGGGGAACTTTCTAGGGTAATGGTCCCTATGAGGCACTGACTGCTATGCAGGGCAGTTTCTCACGGCTAACGTCGTTCTTAGGCTTAACCTTCTTCGGTTGCTTCCCTTAACCTTTAGTAAAAGATACCTTGGCCTGATATATAGGGACTTCTTTAATTCTTGAATCTCATAAAGCAATTTATTAGCAGTCTATTATCACAAACACATGTAAACTCTCTTTCCTCTGGGACTTTACATATGCGTTTCCTTGTATCTGGAGCTTTCTGTCTTTCACCACTATTTCTACACCCATATGCATGTGTAAAACCACACACACAGACACACACTTGTACACAGACATGCATTCTCTTCACCTGGCTAACTTTTACTTCTCCTTTGTGAGTCAGCTGAAATGTCTTTTTCTATGCGAAATGAAGTTGACTTCCTCCTTGTCCAGAATGCAAACCTTTTCTGCCCCAGTTGTTCCAGGTGTTCTTAGCATTAACACATTGTATCACCATCCTCATTATAATCATTAGTTGTTTACTCTGGGTCTCTCTTACTCTACATTCCTAAGAGTAGGGGCTTAGCAACTGGGTCAGCATCTTTATAGTCTCAGTGATCAGCACTTAGCAGGAGCTCGATGAGTATGGGTGAGTTGATTAAACCATTAATTAATTCTTGCTTGGAGTTTTCCTTTCACACTGATCTCTGTCTCAGCATATTACAAAAAGCTGGCTCAAAGGAGGTGGGGATTCAGGGCTAAGGCCCCAGACCCCTGCTCTCTGCCCAAACAGCACTTGTAATTTCAACAGCAGCCCATACTGAAGTTCCTCACCAAGTAGCTTTTAATGGCATAACCAGTCCCTGCGTGTTGTGTTTTTAGTTTTGTTCCCCAGTGTCTGGTGATAACTGCTTTTACTCGCAAAGGCAGGCTTCAGCAGAAACAATTGAAGTCTCTTGTAGAGGAGGGTGGAGGTAGGTGCAGATGCCTAACAGACTCCTTTTCTAATCCGTTTGTGTACTATGTATGCCTACGCCCCAATCCTGCAGCTGATTAATCATTAGGAATAGAAGCAGTCCAACTGTGAGATGTCTGATGGCATTGCCTGCAAAAATCGCAGCATGAGTTCAAATGTGCTTGTAGTTTGAGATTTGTTTCCCCTAACTTCTGGAGTAGGGAATCAATGCTTAGAATCATTTATTTTTTTTCCCATGCAGGTGCTAGTGTGATCCTCTTTTCAACCTTCTCTACTTAAATATTTAAGAGCAAGTTTCCCTGGGTGCAGAGTAGGTGGCAAAACATATCACATGGAAGAAAGGAAACAAAGAAAACTAGTTGTGTTTTCAAGTTTCTCTCTCATGACTGGTAGCTGGTCAACTTCTAAAGCATAGAGGCTCACATGAATTTTGTATTTACTTTTGACCTTCAGTATTTCAGAAAATACTGTTTTATAAACTATTTGAGTGCAAATGAAATATTAGCTAACCAAATTCAACAGCATGTTAAAAAATACATCAGGTTGATTTCAGGAATGTAAGAAAGCTTTAGTCCTAGGAGAATCTATCAATATAACTCATCACATTAATAGACCAAAGGAAAAAAGATGTGAGTATTTCAAGAGATGAAAAACAAAAGAGCATTTGATAAAGTTCCAGACTTGTGATAAAAATATTTAGAAAATTATGATTAAGATAATTTCCTTAATTTGGAAAAATCCATGTACAAACATCTTACAAAATATGTCTTACATGACATATTGCTTTTAAGACCGATTCAAAAATAAGACCTGAATGCCTGTTATTACCATGATTATTTACCATAGCAATGCCTGGATAAATAAATGAGAGGTGAAAAAGTAAAAGATAAGAAATTGGAAAGGGAGAGACAAAATTTACTCCTTAGACATGATATATTTAGCTGCACTGATAACCCAGTAGATTATTCTGACAGAACAGAGGACAAAACAGAGAATTCTGAAAGTTTGCTAGATTCAAGCTGTATTAAAAATAATCAATGGCATTCCTCCAGCCCCGAAGTCGTCACCACCTAATCACAGTCATGAAAAACATTCTCAATAAAGAGCAAAACAACAATAATATATGGATTCATCATTTTCTTTGCAGAGAAAAAAATGAGTGTTTAGTAAGGTTTGAATAAATATATAAGGGATTCAGGATAGAGAGCCCTAGTCCTATAATGATGTCTCTCAGAATTAGTTTATAAATTCAATGTAATACTAGCAAAAATTCCAAGAGGAATTTTTTACTAGAAACAGTTTAAAATTACTTCTGTTATGGAACCAAACTTGGGTCTATTCATCCACATAAAGCAAAGCCAATATACTGAGATTGAGTTGTGGTGAAGGAAAGTGCAGTGTTTATTTTCAGGCACCATACAAGGAGTCTGGGACAGCTAATGCTCAAAAACCTCAATTTCCCTATGGATTTTGAGAAAGCATTTTTAGAGGCCGGGTGAGGGAGGGGAGTTGCAGGGTGTGTAGTCAGCTTGTGCACAATTCTCTGATTGGTTGATGGTGAAGTGACAGGGTGGTATTACATGGTTTCCCTTGCTCCTTAGAAGAAAAGCTATGACAAACCTAGACAGTGCATTAAAAAGCTGAGACATCACTTTGCAGACAAAGGTCTGAATAGTCAAAGCTATGGCTTTTTCTGTAATCATGTACTGACGTAAGAGCTGGACCATAAAGAAGGCTGAGTGCCAAAGAATTGATGCTTTCGAACTCTGGTGTTGGAGAAGACTCTTGAGAGTCTCTTGGACTGCAAGGAGATCAAACCAGTCAATCCTAAAAGAAATCAACCCTGAATATTCATTGGAAGGACTGATGCTGAAGCTCCAGTACTTTGGCCACTTGATGTGAAGAGCTGACTCATTAGAAAAAGCCCTGATTCTGGGAAAGATTTAGGACAGGAGAAGAAGGGGATGACAGAGGGTGAGATGATTGGATGGCATCACCGACTCAATGGGCATGAGTCTGAGCAAACTCCAGGAGACAGTGAAGGACAGGAAAGCGTGACGTGCTCCAGTTCATGGGGCTGCAAAGAGTCAGACACGACTGAGCTCCTGAAAAACAACATAGTCCTTAGGCTCCAGTAGGTCAGGGAGTTTTGTGCTCTAGGTCATCAAGTAGGTAATGTCTTCCATTTGGTGGGGGTTTTAGCCTCTATAAAACAACTCAGGAAATGTGCACTGGATACGGTTATATAGCACTACAGAGAGGAAATAAAGCGGAGGCTATGGGGGAGGAGTCTACCCCAGGAAGGCCCCTTAGAGTCCAACTTGGTTACACTTCTATGTGAGAGTAAATGTTCACAAACAGGTCAGGTATTGAAGAGAATAACAAAGTACGGTCTTGCTATACCAGATATGAAAGCAGACTATAAGTTATTGTGATAAAAGCAGTGTATACAAGTGTAGAGGAAGAAAAATGATTCAGTGGGAAAATAGAGATAACAAAAGATTCCAAGGTCCATGGAAGCTTCCTATATGATAAATGTGACATCAAAAATCAGGAGTAAGTTGGCGTGCTATTGTGATTTACAGATGTGTCATATACATTTGGTCTCCATCTATGTCTCCTGATTCATAGCTCTCCAAACCCTTGGAATTTCCTAATCTTTAACAGTAATAAAAAGTGTCCTTGTTTTGTTAATAAGGTGACCTTCAGAAGTACCTGAACTTGAGGGCTGGTTGCCAGGAGAATCAACCAGGTTGTTACAGGGGTGGAAATTTCAGTCCCACCCCGTGGCCTCTGGAAGAAAAGAAGAGCTGAAGGTTGCATCAATCACTAATGACCAATGATGGAATCAACCTTGCCTGTGTAATGAAGCCATCATGAAAACCCAAGAGACTGGATTCCAAGAGACCCTGGCTTTGTGGACATGTGGAGTTTTGGGCAGAGTGATGCATGCAGAGAGAGCAAGGAAATGCTGTGCCTTTTCCCCATACCTTCCCCCAGCATCTCTTCTATCTGACTTATATCCTTTTTTTTTAAAATTAAATAAACCAGTGACTTTGTAAGTAAAATGTTTCTCTAAATTCTGTGAGCGGCGCTAGCAAATTACTACAACCAGAGGAGGAGGTTCTGATTTATATCCAGTTAGTCAGAGACCTACAAGTAACAACCTGAACTTGTGACTGGTGTTTAAACTGCAAGAGGACTGATTTATATCCAGCTGGTCAGAGATCTACAGGTAACAACCTAAACTTGCGACTGGTGTTTAAATTGCAAGAGGAGGTGGTGGGAACCTCCAACCTGTAGCAAGTTGGTCAGAAGCACAGATTAACAACCCTGGCTTGCAACTGGCACCTGAAATTGGTGGGGGCAGTTCTGAAGGACTGAACCCTTAACCTGTAGGATCTGATACTATCTTCAGGTACATAGAGTCAGAACTGACTTGAATTTGTGGCTCAGATGATAAAGAATCTGCCTGCAATGCAGGAGACCTGGGTTTGATCCCTGGGTGGGGAAGAGCCCCTGGAGAAGGAAATGGCAACCTACTCCAGTACCCTTGCCTGGGAAATCCCATGAAGAGAGGAGCCTGGTGGGCTATAGTCCATGGGGTCACAAAGAGTCAGACATGACTGAGCAATTAATACTTTCACTCGTTAGTGTCTAAATCATGGCTTGTTGGTGTGGGAAGGCCCTTCCTCCACACATTGAAGTTGGTGATCAGAACAGCAAGAGAGTCAGGCTAGAGAAAATGAGCTCACCTCATAGAGCAAAATAGTCGTTCCGTATACTAAGATGAGGTCTTCCCTCGTGGTTCAACTGGTAAAAAAAGCCACCTGCAATGTAGGAGACCTGGGTTCGATCCCTGGGTTGGGAAGATCCCCTGGAGAAGGGAAAGGCTACCCACTCCAGTATTCTGGCTTGGAGAATTCCATGGATGGTATAGTCCATGGGGTCACAAGAATCAGACCCTACTGAGCGACTTTCACTTTCACTTTCTTTTCATACCAAGATGAACTACACAGAGATTAAAGTCTGTATGTGGAAGGTAAAACTATAAAACTGAAAGAATCCCTTCATGATATTGGAATGACCCTCAAAGCACACAAGCCATAAACTAAAGATCTGTAGACTTTTCTATGTCAACCATAAGGAATTGTGTTTAATAAAAGTCGCCAGAAACACTGCTAACAGAAGGATGGCTGTCTGGGAGAAGATATTTGCATGATCTGAAAACAATACAGAACTCAACCTTAGAATGGTTGAATGGTTGAACCTTCAATACAAAGAATGGCCAAAAATTAACAAGAAAAAGATGGGGGACCCACTAGAAGAAAAATAAGCATAGGATATGAGTCACTGAGTGAATGAGGGAGAAATTTGGAGTGATACCATGAAAACAGATGGATGCCAAATAATAATTAAGCCATATTAGTAATTAAATAAATGCAAATCAAAACAAAGTACCACTTTACCTTCATCAGACTGCTAAAAATTAGAAATGTGGCTAATTTCAAATACTGTGAGAAGGTGGGGAAGTAGAAGGACCCTTAACACACAGCCAGGGAGAGGCTATAATGATACAGTAACTGTGGAGTCCAAAATCACAGCAGTAAGTGGACTAAGTAGATAATAGTCTATGACCCAGAAATCCCACTTCAGAGAAACTCAGGTCCCCAGAAGGATGTGTTTGAAGGTGTTCATTATAGTACTCTTATTGAAAGCAGGGAGTTAGAGGCAACCCAGGTGTGCAATACCAGGGGCATGGTTTGGTAAAATATCATGAATACAAATGATGGATTATGTTTGCAAGAATATTTTGTGAACTAGATGCACAGATGATAACACAAATACATTCAAAAGCAGTATTGAGCAACAAAAATAAGAAACTGAATGAGATTCATTGTGCATAAAGCAGCATTTTTCATTTCAAAAGAAGCATAATTATCCATTGACATGTATGACTGTATGTTGGGTTGGAACATGTTGGGGGTTAGAAGCTGGATCAAAAATAGATGAAAATATTTACTTAAAATTAAAATTAAAAGTGCTTTTCATGACCTAAAGATGATAGTGTGCCATGAACTAACAAAACAAAACAAATAGACAAAAAAGCTTGAGCAGAATTTATACATAATTCTGGACATACCACCCAGTTGTGGATATAACTGGTGATGGAAGTAAAGTCTGATGCTGTAAAGAAAAATATTGAATAGGAACCTGCAATGTTAGGTCCATGAATCAAGGCAAATTGGGAGTGGTCAAACAGGAGATGGCAAGAGTGAACATCGATATTTTAGGAATCAGTGAATAAAATGGGCCAGAATGGGTGATTTTAATTCAGATGACCATTACATCTACTACTGTGGGCAAGAATCCCTTAGAAGAAATGGGGTATCCCTCACGGTCAACCAAAGAGTTTAAGATGCCGTACTCAGGTACAGTCTCAAAAACGACAGAATGATCTCTGTTCATTTCCAAGGCAAACCATTCAATATTACAGTAATCCAAGTCTATGCCCAACCAGTAATGCTGAAGAAGCTGAAGTTGAATGGTTCTATAAAGACCTACAAGACCTTCTAGAACTAACACCAAAAAAAAGATGTCCTTTTCATCATAGGGGACTGGAATGCAAAAGTAGGAAGTTAAGAGATAGCTGGAGTAACAGACATATGCTAAATAATTGCCTAGGGTATAGTCTTAAAGTAACTACAAGCTTTTGAGATAGATGCTGCTGTTTTGCACAGATTTGTGTTCCTGTTTCTCTTTGGTTGGTGGTCTCACTGCACGCCTCTCCGTTTACTTAGATATATATCAAAAAATGATGCAAGTTGTATGTTCACCAATTTATGAAACAGGTTGTGATATAGGCCAAACTCCTGAATTCATTTAGTAATTAAAAATAAATGTGCATTTTTAGTTTATTGCTGCCAATGTAAATTGAAAAATCAAAAGAAAAAACAAAAATATAAGATTAGTAAACATTCTAGAATGACACTATATAACAAATGACAAAGTCACTGTAACAGAAGTGTGTCAAATCTTATCTATGTGCTTATATCAGGGGTGCTCAGCTTCCATTTCCTGCAAAATATTTTACATCTTACAACTCATCATTTTATAATATATGATTTCCCATGTTTCTCAATGACCCAGCTGTCTGGAGGGATTTATACGCTGTGGCCCAGGCCATGACATAACCGGCTGGTTCACCAGCTGATGGCGGAGACAGCGGTTTTGAATACATTTTTCACCAGCATCTTAGCAGTCTTCAGTTGCTAGTACCTGAGAACATTTTGTTTAAATCCTGAACATCCTGAGCAATGTGCTTAAAAGTAAAGTATTAGTTATATTATGCCTGAAAAGGGCCAGGAAAAGAAACATGGGTTACGGTTAGTCAAGTCAGATTTTACCATGTATCCAGGTTCGAAATCTGTTTCTAGCCTATCAGATGAGATGATGGCAGATGCTGGAATACAGACTGCAGCCAGCCAATCCCAGCTAGCCTTGTTTTAATGCAATCACTAGTAATACCACCTCATAAATAAATAGAAAATCCAGATGGGGTAGAGTGGTGATGAAATAGGAGCAAACTAGGACTGTCCTGAGCCAGCTGCAAGAAATGATATCAGTAATTTTTTGGGTATAAGGAATTATTTTCTAGAAAGAAGTATGTGCTAGCATACATAGTTAGCAAACTGTCCATTATCTAAGCTAATGGAGATGGATCTTAATGTGGGTGAGATTAAACTGCCAGCAGTTTACCAATTTTTGCTATCATGGTCACATCTGACTCATGTTTAAATACCTAGGAGTTTATTTGTCCATGCATTCAAAAAATTTTCACTGAGAACGTAGTGTAAGTGGCCCTATTCGGGATAGTCTTCCAGTTTGAAGAGAGGAGTCCAGACCTTCTTCCCTCTCTGACTCTTAAGTTCTGGCCATACATCCAAACATTCCCTATGTTTTAGGACAACAAGCACACATGTGAGTCATATAATAAAAATAATGGTGATCAAGAGTCATCATTTGAAGGAAGTCAAGTCCTGGAATGTGTCAGCACTGGAAAAAGGAGTGGGAGAAATCTTCCAACAGAGTCTGGAAATCAGCTTTATGACTGGCCAAACTGCTTGAAAAAAAAAAAAAAGCAGTCATTTCAGATTTTACCATGTGTCCAAGTTGGAAATCTGTTTATAATTCCACTGTATGAGACAACTGCTACACAACTGAGATATCTTAGAATATATATGCAAAATATAAAAATCCCAAAGAAGAATTGAATAATTTTTTAAAGGGGATTCAAAAAAAAAACATCACCAAGACAGTTTCTTTCTTTTCTTTTTTTAAAGATTTTTTGATGTGCACTATTTTTCAAAGTCTTCATTGAATTTATTGCAATATTGCTTCTGTTTTATGTTTTAGTTTTTTGACCCTAAGGCGTGTGGGATCTTAGCTCTCTGACCAGGGATTGAACCCACATCTGCATTGGAAGGCGAAGCCTTAACCACTTGACTACCAGGGAAGTCCTAAGATAATTCTTTCCTTGAAGGAACAAGAGAGCCGTGACAGATGGACCCTGAGGATGAGATGTTCTATAGAGAGAAAGCAGCATGTGTGAAAACCCTTGTAATTTTGTATAAGTTAAAAAAGCAGAAACTGAAATTTCACAGTGCACAAATTATGTGTACTAGGGACTAAAAGACAATGTGGGAAAATGGAAATTGTTTAGATTTAGAATTGTCAAACTTTTGTTACTGCTAAGAAAATAACAATCTGAAGAAATTATTTCAGTTGAATTGAATTCTTAAAAAGAATAATTTTTCAGTTGAACTTTTCTCTGTTTTGGTCATTGTGCTCCCAATGAATAACCACGCTGACACAATTGTAATATAATTATAATAATTGAGGTCAACATATTCCTTAGCAAATAATTATTTTTCTGAATTTAAGTAGAACTTTTCTCCAAATATTAAAAGCATGAACTCTTATTAATTATCTGCTTTTTCATGATTTCATTACTTTCATCCTACTGAGTGCCTTGAGGGAGCTTTCATCAATGCAAGCTTTAATTTTAGTTCAACCAAGCTCAGTGCCTTTGTGTTTACAACTGATAAGTGCTCTGTAAAAATAGATGGAAACTGGTAGGGGATGTCACTGTTGTTTTAAAAAGCAAGAATTAATTTGTCTTTCACGGAAAAGGTAACTCTCCTTGACTGTGACATGTATTATTGGGTCCAGAATCATTATGTCTTTTCTCTTCCATTCTATTCTTGGCTCTACCTTGAGTGGTCTGGACAACCACCTCCATGAGAAGTGCAAACCCAAGTCAGGGACAAGGGTATTCTTAGCATATTTAAACATTTGTAACTGAGTTGATCCGGATAACATTAATCACCTTTAATTTTCCTCCCAAACAAGAGTTCCATTGTGACATCTTGGCTTTATTGATTGCAACTAGGACTGCAATACCATTTTCAATTTCAGACCTGTAGTTTGGTTTAAGGAGTAGAAGAGGAATTGGGAGATTGGGAATTAATCTCAGATCACCTATTTTGATGTGATACCCGCAGCAAGCTTCTTCTCTTTTGGGACTCAGATTCCTTTGTGAAAAATGAAATCATGTAATACCCCCAGGGTGTTGGGCAGGATCAAATAAGATGATGCCTGTGAACAACGTTCTAAAAGTATAAAGCACTGGATAACTTTGAATGGGTTTTTATGTTTTTGAAGAAGCTAATTCATACATAGAGGTATACAATTGATTCATTTAAATATGTGGTTTTGAGCAGCAGTTTCTTACGTAACTAAACTTAATTTACTTAATTCTCTTCAAGTTGAAAACATAATATGTGAGAGTTTCTACCACTATCATCCAGTTGTAATTACTTTTTATTAGGTTTTTATTATCTTAATCAATCTAGTATCAATATTTTATGACAAAGATGTATATATTCATTTCAAGAGCAGACATTTGGAAGCCAGGATGATATGCCTAATCATAGTAATATGTATTATTTGTTGTACTTATGTGTCACTGTGATAAGTGCTGTATATGAATTAGCTCCTTGAATATTGAGGGTGAGTTCACGAGGTAGAGCCAATCTAGATCCATTTACACGTGAATAAACTAAGATTCCCCAGGTGGTACTAGTGGTAAAGAACCTGCCTGCCAATGCAGGAGACAGAAGAGACGCGGGTTCGATCCCTGGGTCAGGAAGACCCCCTGGAGGAGAGCATAGCAACCCACTCCAGTATTCTTGTCTGGAGAATCCCGTGCACAGAGGAGCCTGGTGGGTTACAGTCTACAGGGAAGCAAAGAGCTGAACATGACTAAGGTGACTTAGCACACGCACGCATGCAAACTAAAATCCAGAGAGATTCAGTTGGTTATTAACTGACACTGGATCACCTGAGCTCCTTGGAGAGGTGGTACTGTGTGGACCATAGACCTGAGTTTAAATCTCATCTTCACTACTCACTAGCTCAGTGATTTTCTGTGAGTCACCTCAAACGTGTGAGCCTCATTATCTCCTTTGGTATTGAAATAAATAAATGTGAATGTTAAAGTTTAGCAATTGATCCTGGTAAAGATCAGATACAATTTGTGAAGTGCTTCTTACAGCACATTATAAACACTCAATGAAAGGCAGTTGCTAATAATATTGTTACTATTACTGTTATTATTTTAATGATACCTTTTGTATTTACAAGGTTTCTGATTTCAAGGTGTTTAGATTATTGTATGTGTTTTCCCTTAACCTACATTCCTCACTGCTGAGCATAATAAGTGTCAGTAGCCTTAGCTCCCAATCATTGGTCTGGCTTTGCCAATCATCAGCCTCCTTACCCTCTGTATGGTCAGGCCACTGGCAACGGATATTCTATTGCTGTTTGTACACCCTCTTCTGGACCAGTTCCTGCTTCACCTACACCCCGCTCACAGACAGACCTTCCTTCATACTTGCCCCAGACTGCAGCTAGCGATTGTTCTACCTGGGGTGGTGAAGGGCGTGTCCCCCTCTCCTGGTTTCCCTGGTAACTAATGAGCCAACCAGATGTGATTCCCCTATGACTGGCAACCCCCAAACTCACCCCCACGGAAGACTGCTGCCTTGTCCGGCCCACTGACATCTCTCTGCCTCACCCAGTGGGGTGGTGTCGCTCCAGGACCTTGCTTCAGAGGTATGAGGTCCCATATCCATTAAACTGCTGACGTCTCTGTTCTCACTTCAGGCTCTGTCCTTGCTCTTAAAGCTGGGCGCATGCAGGGCTGGGCAAACACACAGCGTGTAGGCCTGTGGGATGCAGCCCAGCACCCTCATTCCCACTCTCACCGTCCCCTTGGGCCTGATGCAGGCCTGTTGCCTAAGTGAGGCCTTGGCCCTCTTAACAGTGATCTTGGCTCTTCGAGGTTTCACTGCCTTAGGCTCTTCTGGAGGACCTTTCTTGCTCTTACCCAGGCACATAGTGATTCCCCTCATCCCTCTGTTTCATGTTGCACTTCCTGGAAGTTCCTTATAATGTGATGTGGGATAGTCAGAGAAGGGAGGGATAAATCTCTCGAGGAGGTCTCTTTTTGTGTCAGAATTAATGGTTGCTTTTGGTGAACCAGACCCGGCAGACATAAGGCATATCTTCTTTGTTGAGCCACTATTCACAGATTAGAATAGTGAGAATATAGTTGACCATCATTTGATATTTGCTGAATGCATGAATCTTCCAATTGTATCTTCATAACAACTCCACTCAAGAGTAGATATTATCCACACTGTAATAAAATGTGCAAACTGAAGCTCAGAATCTTTAACTCATGTGCCTACAGCCACTGGGTAGCTGTCGAGTCAGGATTGCAACTTCATCAGTGTGACTCTGCTGTCTGCCGTTCCATCACTATGAGATATGGTGTCCCAGACACCTTGGGTCTCTAAAGAGTCCATAGCTGCTAGGGGCGTAAGAAATGGCCTTGTTTAGAAAAGTCAGATTGGACTATGCCACTGTGTGCAAGAGGCAAGCTGTGCTGTTTTGTTTTTAGTTTTCTTGGATATTGGAATGTAGTTGATTTACAATGCTGTGTTAGTTTCGGGGATATAGCAAAGTGATTCAGTTGTATCAATACATACATACATCTATTTTTTTCAGATCTTTTTCTCATGTAAGTTATTACAGGATGTTGAGTAGAGTTCCCTGTTCTGAACAGGAGAGCTGTGTTCTGCTTTCTGCTATGTTGGGTACTTTCCTACTCCATATCTCATCATGGTTTCTATTGGTGCTTTGGTCATGATAGTATGTTAACCAGAGATATTTTGTTACCAAATAGCCTCCATCCCTAGAGTATGAATATGAAATTAAAGTTGACATTCCCCAGCATCAGGAGGTTGTAGAACTCCATTAAAAATTTAGATGTCAGCCCACAGGCAACTTGGAATATTTAAACAGCTTGTCCTAATTCTGTTCCTAAACCCGGTTGATCTTTAGCCATGTGACTGGAAGTCAATGAAAAAGAACACCAGGCTTTAAGACTTTATCTAGTCTTGGCCTCTTAGCTTATCCCTGGATCACTCTATTTGTAACTTTTAATATTTTGAGTTTGTTTCCTGTTTTTGATGATAAATTTGGCTTGCTTTTTTTTTTTTTCCCCAGCCATGTAACTTAGAGGGTCTCAGTTGCCTGACCAGGGATTGAATCTGGGGCACTGCAGTGAAAGCATGAGGTCTAACCCACTAGGCTACCAGGAACTTTCCTGGCTTGTCTGTTTTTAAACACTCAGTATTACTTGAAATACTCCTTATAGTATCTTTTGGCTCCTCTTCCATTCATTCACTCACGTGGAGTTTAGAAAACTCAGTCTGCAGATCTGAATCTTGATTTTGCTCCTGTGTGACCATGGGAAGTTTCTTAGTCTCCCTGGACTTATTGCTTTATTTTTAAAGCGATGATAATGGTATTACCTGTCTCATAGGGTTATTGCGAGGATTAAATGAATTAATATATTAAAATTGCTTAGAATACTGTCAAATAATGAGGGCTATATAAGTTTGCTATTTATTATTATGATTAACTCCTTCATTATTTATTTACTGGGCAAATTGTAAGCCAGGCACTATGCTATACACTAGTTTATATACACAAAGCCTCTTGGATCTCAGAGTTTATTAATGGGGAAAGCATATTATTAAACAAGAGCTGATAATACAGTTCATGAGGTATAAGGCAAGGAATTACAGGGAACTATGAAGGCACAAGTCAGCAGACTCTAATAAGAGCATGAATTAGGGGATCAGGGAAATCGTCAAGAAAAGATATTTTGGGGCTGAGTCTGCAAAATTAAGCAGATAAAACTTCATCTTTTTCTGGAACTGAGAAGGCATACAAATAGAAGTTTGTGTGTCATAGGTCTGAATATGTGAATGTTTAAATCAAACTAACACACTAGGTAATCAACTAAGTTTTATCTTCCCTTCATTGAAAAATGTACCTTCCTAACAACCTGAAGGCTGAGTCCAAAATCCTAATTCTCAGACTCTGAGGTTTGTGTTGAAATGGGGTACACAGGGCAGCTGACCCCTGGCCCCTCCTTGGTCACAGACAGACTTCTTTTGCTTCCCATCCACAGAACCTTCAGCACCATGAGGGGCCTTGTGTGGATAACTCCATGGATAACTCCATCCATGATACCTCCACATGATCCCCCCTTGCCCAACTCCCTCCTGACCAACTCCCAGACTTGGAGATGCACAGGCCTGTGACCAGCCCAACGCTTGGGACAGAATCAGAGAAGACAGACACCGGAAGCAAGCTTGAGGCCACTTGGACAGGAATTCTGGGATCCCAGGTCCCAGGAGTGAGGTCTTCAAGAAAAGGCATGACTCTAGGATTCCTGTTCATGGAAAGGGGCACTGCTAGGAGCGGAGCAGACTAGGGCCCTAAAAGCAGTGGTTCTCAAACTTTACAGTTAATCAGAATCACCTGGACGGTTTACTAAAACACAGATATCTGGGGGTATACCTTACTGATTTTCTGATTCAATGGGTCTGGTTTGTGGTCCATGAGTTTGCATTTCTAGCAAGTCCCTAGGTGATCTTGGTGCTGTTACACCATTTGACAACTATTGCTCTAAGCATGAAGCTAGAAACAGACCCTTCCTTCTCAAGTCGAAGGGAGCAGGGCATAGAACCCAGGAGTGTTCCTGGTGCAGGGGACAGTGTTTGAAATGACCTGGAGACAAGTAAAGCTGGCGGTTATAGTACATGGAACTTATCCCCAAACCATAACTCCAGCCATTGGATTGGCCACAATGTGTCCACAAGGGGGTGTTGTCACATAGAATATCGTCGAGCCAGATCACCGGGGTTAAATGCCAGAACTCTGAGCGGGGGTTCCCTTCTTGTTATCTTTGTGTAGCAGCAGTGATCATGAATCAGAAGTCTGCAGAACTTAAGACTGTATTCTGAGAAACCTTTATTTTCTTAGTTTCTTATACTGCCATTGCTATTCAGACCCTGTATTAATAGCTCCAGCTGGACAAGGTGACCCTCCACCCTGGGAACTTTTGTAATGAGACACCCAAGGGATCAGGTTGCCTCGTAATCTATAGAGGCCTCATCTGATGAGTAAAAGATAACATGTTTAGCTTCTTCCAGGAACTATCTGTTTACTCTGCTTTGACGGTAAGAATTGCATTAAGGCTGCAAACTTAGCTGCGGAGATCAATACCAAATGGATTTATTTAGCACGTGCAGGAGAAAATGGCAGAAGTGTCTGTTCGCCTGATGACATTCTGTGCTGGTATTGAAAGTTCATTATTTAACTGATGTCTCTGCACAGGAAGGCTGAACTTTGAAACATTATTAGATATGCTGACTGAAGCTGAGGCTGGAGCATGCAGGTCTGAACATTCAGTTTTCCTTCTGGTGCAGCAGTGCCCCCAAACACTGATGCTGTGCTTTGCTATTTAGACTACACAGATTTTCCTCTCGCCTCTCACTTTTATCATGGAATATCTGCATAAGCTCTCTTAATTTCTTAGAATGAATTTATTCTTGTCCTTGGGAAATCCAGTTTTCTTTCTTAGTCATATTCCAAGGCCACTCTCTCTGGGTGGGTCTGGTCTGATTCTTTTCTACAGAGTTCAAGGCCAACAGGCAGTGCTTGTCAAGTTACAAAGGGCTGAACTGGTGCCAAGTCCAAGGCAGGACTGGAGCAGGTTAGGTGGCTGCAGTGTGGAGAAGCAGGTTTATCCTGAGAGGCCAGAGCAAACTGAGCATCTATGCAGCAGGATCATGCAACATAGCCAAGAGATGAAAGAAAAATGATAGGGTGTGACAGGAGCAGAGAAAAACAAGGAGAAACTGCAGCATCAGAAGAGACCAATTGATATATCCAGATACAGGCTGTGGGGACTGGTCAATTAGTCGGACTGGTTTCACTAGTTATATATACTAGTGTTATACACACTGGCCTTATTTTATATTCTGATTAAACTTGGTGTTGGAGAAGACTCTTGAGAGTCCCTTGGACTGCAAGGAGATCCAACCAGTCCATCCTAAAGGAGATCAGTCCTGGGTGTTCATTGGAAGGACTTATGTTGAAGCTGAAACTCCAATACTTTGGCCACCTGATGCTAAGCACTGACTCATTGGAAAAGACCCTGATGCTGGGAAAGATTGAGGGCAGGAGGAGAAGAGGACAACAGAGGATAAGATGGTTGGATGGCATCACCAACTCAATGGACATGAGTTTGGGTGAACTCCGGGATTTGGTGATGGACAAGGAGGCCTGGTGTGCTGCAATTCATGGGGTCGCAAAGAGTCGGACACAACTGAGTGACTAAACTGAACTGAAACTTGTTTTGTTCTAACACTTTACAGGTGTTGACCCCAGTGCATGTATTTTGAGATAATTGAGTTGTTTGTGGTCACATGATTTTCTTGGACTTAAATGGAGAACAAAAACAACAGCAATAATAAGCAAAAAAAAAAAAAAAAGCAAAAGATGCCCCAAACTTTAAAGGCATCTTCTCGGATGGTGGAAGGTTATTTTCATGGATGATTGGAGGGTGTCAGAATAACTGCATTTTGTTAGATACTTTGAGTCCCTGCTAACCAGAAGCTAATAAGAACCATTTTAATCAATGCAAAAGTAGCTGAATAGTAGTCCATGTGTGAATGTTGGTTTATCCACTTACCAACTGAAAAACATTTGGATTGTTTCCAGTTTTTGGCATTTCTGAATAATGATGCTACATATATTTTTTTGTTTAGGTTTTTCAGTGAATGCAAGTTTTGTTTCTCTAGAATGAATATCTGGAGGTGGAGTTACTGGGTCACATAAAATGTGTATTTAACTTCATAAGAAATAACCAAATTGTTCTCTACGGTTGACTGAAAGATTTCACATTCCCAGCAGCAAAGTATGAGAATTCCTATTGGTCTGCATTCTTGCCATCATTTGATATTATGAATATTTGAAAAATTTTAATCTTATAATAAATATGGTATTTCATTGTGGACCTAATTTGAACTCCCATAATGACTAGTGATGTTAAACATCTTTTAGTATGCTTATTTGCCATATGAAAAAATTTTTGGTGAAGTGTCTCTTCAAATCTTTTGACCATTGAACAAATTGAATGTTTTATTTTTGAGTTTTGAGAGTTCTTTAACTATTCTTGATATGTCTTTTGTCTGATATGTAATTTGCAAATGTTTTCTCCACTTCTGTGACCTGTTTTTTTAAATTCTTTTAATAGTGTCCTTAACCGATCATAAGTTGTTATTATAAGTTATTCTTTTCCTAAGCAATTCCATCTATGTCCAAGGTTTTAATAACAATCTATAGCTAGGTGGCTTATAAACTTCCATCACAAGCTCAGATTTCTCCTCTGAGCTGCAGACATTAATGTCCATATGCCTCCTTGATGCCTCCATTTAAAACATGTCCGGAATAGTCTCATCATTATCTATGTAAAATATGATTATTTCCAGTGTTTCCTATCTATCTTGTTCTGTGGTAATATCCATGATACTCCTTTTCCTTATCCATCAATATCTAATATTCACAGCTGATTTCACCTCTTAAGTAATTCTCAAGTATGTTTACATCTCTTTATCTCCACTGTTGTGATTCAAGTCCAAGCCAGTATCATCTTTCTCCATGATTATCACCATCACCTTTTTTCTTTTCATTTATTTTTATTAGTTGGAGGCTAATTACTTTACATCATTGCAATGGTTTTTGTCATACATTGACATGAATCAGCCATGGATTTACATGTATTCCCCATCCCGGTCCCCCCTCCCACCTCTCTCTCCGCCCTATCCCTCCGGGTCTTCCCAGTGCACCAAGTCCGAGCACTTGTCTATTGCTCTGCATCTCATATTTTCTCCTCCAATCAGTACGAGTTTTTAAGAGATGAATCTGATCACATCAGCCTGCCTGCTTACAATTGATTTGTTTTAAGAATAACCTTTCTTGGACCACAGGCCAAGCGGGTCTTGCCTAACTCTCCAGCTTAATTAATTTATTCATGTACTTATTCGGTAAATATTTATTGAGTGTCTACTATGTGTCTGGAAGCTGTTCTTACTGCTGGGCATGTAGCAATAAACAAGAAGTCCTTGTCTTTATGCAACTTAAATTCTAGTGTGAGGGTACATGCACAAAACACATACATGTATTAATATAAACAGTACATATATAATTTGCTGATAAGTGGGAAAATGCAAAAATACCAATGTAAGGTGACAGAGAATTATGGGGGAGATGCTGTTTTAATAGGGTTGATGGGGAAGCACTCACTGGGAAGGTGACATTTAGCAGGGACCTGAAGAAAATGAATAAGCAAGGCATGCCTATTTCAGGCTCTGGGGACAGTCTCTCAGGGCTCCATCCATATCCTGTCAATACGATCATCATTTTCATGCACTGATTCATAGCCTGCTTTACACCCCACAGTCAGCACTTGTCTATCTGTCTGAGGGTTGCCCTCAGGTTGCCAGAGCCCGCTTTCCTGAAGTGCTTGGTAATTTATGACTCTCTTGGGACATCTTTTATCCAATGAGTGATGGGTGTACTGAGTGCATGAGAATAAATATTTAGTCCCCCTCTCCCTAGTCAGAACTCTGGGTGTGACCTACTTGTTTCTGGATTTCCCTCGCAGGATTAAATGAAAGTTACCCTCTGCAAGGACTTTCCCTGGCATCAGGCCCTCACCTGGCTTCCTTCTATGCCACTCTTATTTCTCATTCCCCTACTAGTCTTTCCTGAGAGTGCTTCCTAATGCATTCCATTGATTAGGTTCCTTGTCTTAGGGATTGCTTCTGCAGAATTCAAATGAAGTCAGATGCTATATAATATATGATAAAAGTTTTGCATTAATTTGAAAAGAGAATTGCAAAAGTAGAATCAAATCATCATACAACACATGGTGGTAAGAAATGCTGAATTAAAAGGGCTGATGACACGTGTGTCTTGCCATTTATTCCTTATCGGTATTGTGAATTCAAGATTTGTAATGGATCAGGCCATGGCACATATCAACTTGAAACAGATCACTAGCAGCAAAAGTATAGTAGTAAATATGTAATGAGAAATTTTCAGGTCCCCAGGTTCAGTGTTAGACGCACTAGGTAACCATTTAATCCAGATTTCAGTAACGCTACAATTCTCGTAGAATGCACAAGAAACTAGCTGCTAGGAAACATCATTCTAAAACTGCCACTGTGATAGTGCTTACTGTGATTAAGTATAAGGTTGGAAACAGAGTCTGAATGTTATTAATACCATTTTGTAGAATATACTTATGCAAATAGCCATTCCTTATACAAGTATTACAAAAACAGATTAAAAGCAAGATTTGTTTTGAGGTTATTTGTTTTTTCTTCTTAAATGCAACAATAGTCCTTTAATTTCAGAAGAACAATATATGTCACTTTAAAGTTAATGTTAATTTAAATTTTATTAATTTCATACTTTTGCTTGTATTTAATTTAAATGTGGTTTAGGTTTTACTGTTGTATGTGAGCTATATATGTAATGAGTTTATCCCTAATTTTATATCTGTATATTTTTAAGTGCTATTGTAGTAAAAACAGAGGGGAGGTCTCAATAATGTATTTCACTAAAAGTGGTCCATATACCACTGAGGTTTGGGAAACAGTTCTTTAATCCATTTAATTTAGATCCACTTAGTTCATTCAATTTAAAATATGACCCTTGAACCAGCAACAGCATCATCAACTTAGAACTGATAAGTGCCACAAATTCATGGATCCCAGCCAGACCTGCTGAATCAAGGAGCTCTGGGGATAGAGCCCAGCAACCTGTGGTTTCACAAGCCCTCCCAGTGATGCTGATATGCACCTGGCACTGAAGTTCCAGAACAACTGCTCTAATCCTTCCTCCTTGCCTCTGTTTAGGCTCTCATCCTCTGATAGGGCTCTCTGACTATTAATATAATTTCTACCCTCATAATCCTATATTTTTTATTTTAAAATTTTTTTAATAATCCTATATTTTTAAAGCATATTTATCAGGCCACTCCACTCCCCCTTTGAGTACCTTACATGATTGACTTCTCTAAGAATGTTATCTGTAAAATGAGAATAATAATGTCCTTCATCAAGTTGTAAGGGTAAGCATAATATAGGTATTAATTAAATGGTAATGATCCCAATTATTATTATTCCCCTCATCATTTTTGTCATCAGCAGCAGTATCCTCCATTGCCTAAATAATTAATTGCCAATGTTTTATAACATTTAGGTAATTATTCACCATCTGAGTCTTGTTTGAAGATGATTCCCAAAGTACCAGTCTCTCTTGTATCAGGCATGTAAACTGACCTTGCCCCTCAGGTATGCCCATCCCTGACTCTGAACTGGAAGTGAGTGACTTGGAGCGGCACTGAAGGTTCCACACTCATCATGGGTCAGCAGCTGCAACAGTGGTTTTTTGGAGCAGCAATGGTAAGGCATCTAATGGGATCCAGCCTCCAGGGTCCAGCATTCGCAGAGTCTGTGGGAGAAGCTATGGGGACAGTGGTGTCATCTTAGGACTAATTTGGGGGATGACTTTTGGGATAATTGGCGGTGTGTGTGGGGGCTGCTGCTTAGCATCCATTTTTTCTTGTCTATTTTCTGTGCCTCATTTTTCTAGGTCTTTAGGAGATTCTGCTGCCTATTTCAAATCTGTTTAATCCTATGTGTCCTTTTGGGGCATCAGTTAGCTAGTCATAATGTCTCTTGCTTACAACCAGGAAAACAACTGATACAGTCCTCAAACTCCATTTCCAAATTTAGTTCTCATCACTTCTCTTCCCTACAAACTTGATGTTTAAACAGTCGTGGAATAGTTACCTTTTCACAAATATATCATATAATTTCATGCCTCTTTATCTGTGCTTATGATATTCTCCCTGCCTTGGAAATTCTGTGTCCTGAACTCATGGCAATCTGCTCTGATTTATGCTTGATGATTGCTGGCTATGAAAGAACAACGCCTCGTGACCCCCGTTGCTAACAGGGCCAGCATACCGTGATCAGGGTGCCTCTGATTTAGGTGTGGTCCCCATTGCCCTGCTGAGCCATGCTGGCACTGTTGTCCTTGCCACGTCAAAGCCACTCATAGAAACGGATATGAGGCCATCTCCCCCACACACTGAACCTTCTTCTCACCTGGGTTCCATCCCCTTACTGAGTACCTTAAGAAATGAGGACTATAAGCTTCTCTTATCAGGGCTCAGATACATGAGTGGACGAGGCTGGGGTCCAGGATCTTAGGTAAATATTATCTGATCTTCCTATTCCACTTATTTCCCAGAATTCTCTGGGCAAAAACCAAAAAGTCAAAACCATAAAATCCCCTTGAAAGTTGGCTTCTGGCACCTTGCCCACTAGTCCATCAAATGTGCTCAGATACAGATATCTGAAGAATATGCTCTCAAGACTAGGCATGTTCTGATGGGTGACAATGCAGGACTGAAGATGCAGTGCTTGCCTTGAGGAATCTCATGTGTTTTTTTCTCTCCAGGCTCTACCTAGTTAGAAACATGACCCCGTTCTCTTTACCGCTGTACCTGTACATTTTGCAGACATAAGACCTTCCTTGTACCAGCTATGCAAAACCATAATAGTACCTGCATCCAGCAAACACACTCTCCTCTATAGAGGGTTTTCAGGACTAAGAGGCAGCCAGTAACTAACAACATCTTTATCATTCCTCAAACATGCTTCATCAAACTCCAGACTAATAAATTCTGTTTAAGTAATTGGGAAAAGAGTTCATCAGAGGGGAATGAAACTACTTGGAAAAAATCTGGAGAAAAATAAACATGTAAAAATACACATTGATCTCTGATGTATTTTTCCTATCAAACCTGTTAAATTTGACTTTACAATAACATTTCCCCAGTGTCTAGAATTAAACTTATATATGATCCACAGAGGATAACACTTGCTCTGTGTTCACAACAAACACTTCCTTCAGGCCCTAGAAGGCAGTTCCCTTTGGCTTTCCAAATCCAGAATCATAAATGCAAAATGACTAGAGTTATATCATCTGTTCATATCAAAGGTGCCATTGCATTTTATATACCTCTCACTGGCTTCAACTAAGCATTTCCCACCAGTGTGATGAGGTAGTTTATATTCAACAGGATACTAGATTCAAGTCTCTCAGTATTGATTTTACCTGGAAAATGCTATGATTTATTTCTGAAGTTGGTTCTCAATTGCTAAGGATTCTTTGGGAGGGAATAGGAGTGATTAAAGTTGCAATAAGCAAAAGCCTTTGCCTACCCTTGTACTTCTTAAATATCCATCTTCTTGGGTTCCTTTGCTTAGAGGCATGGAAAGACACAAATTGCTGTGAGGTCAGCTTTGCATTGAGGGATGTTTCTACCCAGATATTAGTCATGATATAGTAGGAGGCAGGCAGCAGTGTTCTTACTTGTGAGGATGTGGCTTGTATACTGTTAACAATGGTGTCATCCAGTCTTAATAAAACTTAGATATACAGTGGGAAGCAACCTGAGTCTGACAAAGCGCACACTTTTTATCAATGGACAGAAATCTAGAATTCAGATGACCACAAATGAACAGAGAAGCAGAAATTCAGAAACAAGAGGTTAAGAGAAGTTAGGTCGGCCTGCCCTAAGCTCAAGAGGTGACAGGAGGAGAAGGCATATTAGGTCTGGGCACAGGGAACATTTCTGTAGGGCAATAGTCCTTGAACTTGAATGTCTTTAGAATAACCTTGTGGGCTTGATGAAACACCTATTTCCTAGCTCCCCTTCTGGAGTTTTCAATAGATATGATGTGAGAAATGAAAATTTGCATTTTTCTCTTCTTCTCTGATTGAGATATAGTTGACAAAAAACATTACTTAGGTTTTAAGTGTATAGTGTGATGATTTGATGTATGAATGTACTGTGAAATGAAATGAAATGATTACCACAATGGAGTTGTAGTAATACCACATTAATACCTCTATAACCTCACATAATTACCACTTTTGTGTGTGTGGCGGAAACATTAAAAATCTACTCTCTTTGCAACTTTCAAGTATGTGATACAGTTTTATTAATTATAGCCCAAATGCTGTGCATTGTGTTCCTAGAACTTATTCATTTTATAGCTGGAAGTTTGTAATCCTTGATCAGCATCTCCCTGTTTCCCCAGCCCTCCAGCCCTGGTAACCACAATAGATCCCTAGTCATTGGAAACATCTTTTATTCATCCAATTTCTTCCTCTCCAGGGCCTTCCTGTATTTTATTTTATTGAAGTATAACTGATTTACCATGTCCTGTTAATTTCAGGTGTACATCCCAGTGATTTAGTAATGTGCTGTGCTAAGTCACTTCAATCCTGCCCGATACTCTGCGACCCTGTGAACTGTAGCCCGCCAGGCTCCTCTGTCCATGGGTTTCTCCAGTCAAGAGTACTGGAGTGGGTTGCCATGCCCTCCTCCAGGGAATCTTCCAAACTCAGGGATCAAACCTGCCTCTGATGTCTCCTGAATTGGCAGGCAGATTCTTTATCACTAGTGCCACCTGGGAAGCCCAGTTGTAAGTAAGAATAAAGCCTTACTTCTCTTTATAGCAAGACTCTCCAGAAAGTGGGCATAGAAAGAATACACCTCAATATAATAAAGGCCATAGATGACAAACCTAGGGACTTCCTTCTTAATCTCAGCATTATATATATATAATGAATACATGTATATATATATTCTTTTTCCTTATGGGCTATTTTAAAATACTGAGTATAGCTCTCTGTGACATACAGTAGGTCCTTGTTGTTTATCTAATAGCATGAATATGTTAATCTCAAACTCCTAATTTATCCCTCCCCACCCTTTCTCCTTTGGTAGCCATAAATTTATTTTCTATGTTTGTGAGTCTCTTTCTGTTTTGAACTGATTTTCTGTTTCTGTTTTTCTGAACTGAACTGATCCATCAGTGATAGAATTCATTGGTATTTTTTTAAAAACTTATTTTTTATTTCTTTCAATTTCATATTGGAGTGGCTCAGACAGTAAAGAATCTGCCTGCAATGCGGGAGACCTGGGTTTGATCCCTGGGATGGGAAGATCCCTGGAGAAGGAAATGGCAACTCACTCCAACATTCTTGCCTGGAGAATCTCATGGACAGAGGAGCCTGGAGGGCTATAGTCCATGGGGTCGCAAAGAGTCTGACAGGGCCGATCGGCTAAAACTTTCGCTTTTCATAGCTGATTTACTATGTGTCAGTTTAAGGTATACAGGGAAGTGATTTAGTTACATAAATACATATATCTATTCTTTTTCAGATTCTTTTCAAGTATAGTCTGTTACATAGTTTTGCATAGCGTTCCCTTTGTTATACAACAAGCCCTTATCAATTATATATTTTATGGGTAAGTGTGTGTATATATGTTAACCTCAACCTTCTAATTTATCTGCTCCACCCCCCCCCCAATCTTTCTCCTTGGTAACCATAAGTTTCTTTTCTAAGTCTGGTGAGTCTGTTTCTACTTTGTCAATAAGTTCACCTGTATCATTTTTTTTTGACTCCAAATATAAGTGATATCATGTGATATGTCTTCTGACTTACTTCACTTAGTATGATAATATCTAGATTAACTCATGTTGCTGCAACTGGCATTATTTCATCCTTTTTTATAGCTGAGTGATATTCCCTTGTATATACATACCACATATTCTTTATCCATTCATCTATTGATGGACATTTAGGTTGCTTACATGTATTTGCTACTGTAAATAGTACTGCAATGAACATTGGGGTGCATGTATATTTTTGAAGTATGGTTTTCTCTAGATGCATGCTCCAGATCAATGTCACTGAGGAACACAGACACAAAAATTCTCAACAAAATACTAGCAAACCAAATCCTACAATACATTAAAAGAATCATTCACCATGATCAAGTGGGATTTATCTGAGGGATGCAAAGACTTTTCAATACCTGTAAATCAATCAGTGTGATACAATATATTAACAAATTAATGAATAAAAACCATATGATCTTCTCAATAGATGCCAGCAAACCTTTTGACAAAATTCAATATCTGTTTATAGTAGGACTCTCTAGAAAGTGGGCATAGAAGGAATATATCTCAGTATAATAAAGGCCATAGATGACAAACCCAGGGACTTCTTTCTTAATCTCAGCAAGGTTGTTACCAATGCCAAAGCCACTGATATCCCCCAATTACCTAAATAAAAGTGCACAAACTTTATAACTAGGTAAAAATCTTCCCTAAGAACATTAAGCTATTCCCAATTATATGAAAAACGGATTCTTATGCTTTCAGGGAGATGGAAATAAAATAATGTAGTAGAAAGAGCTTTGAAGTAAAAAGACTCTTCACCAGAATATATACCATTTTATATTAACAACAGGATCATCACACTTTAGGTAGACACGATACACTGGAATACTTTTCTTTCTTTCAAAGAGCAGCATGCCTGGAGCAGAGAAGCTGAGCAGGAGAATAGCTTCACCCATCAGATAGAAACTGGATACAAGAGGAGCGGTGAGAGGGGATTTGTTCCTGACCTGCAGGAGAGCAAAGACCAGGAACACCTGATGCTCCAGAAGCCACTTTTTGAAAAAAATCAAATCAACTGCTAACAACTTTCTGGATAATGGTTTTACTGAGAACCACAGGTAAAGGAGTGCAGGATGTTAAAAATAACATCAGAATTTCGATGGCACAAGCTTTGATTGTTAACGAATCCTCAGCCGGCCAAGAGACTAAGGTGGCTGTCCTTTGAGCCTCTGTGTTTTCAAGAACAGACAGTCGTCTAATGAAACAACTATGGTCTGGGGGAGATGATTTTGAAATGCATTCATTCTATGGGAGAAAGGACCTGTGTGATGGTGCCAGGGCACTGGCCTCTCTCTGCTTCTCTTGGCATTTCACAAGGCAGGCTGCAGATGCTTCCCCAGGAATCCAACCATGGCCTCATTCTGGTATCAAATATTTAAATTTTGTTGAAGAATAAAATGTTTTACTATAACTCTATGGACTGTGGTACTGTGAACTAGGGAAATGGAGTGTTTACTGTTAGGCGTCTGTAATTTTTGCTCTCCTTTGGGTCAGGAATTAAAGATCCCTATGGTGAGCTCTCTATTGCAAAATGGTCAGGAATTTAGGTCAGGAATTTAGTCCAGTGGGGGGAGTCACAGCTCAAAATATTAGTCTTCTTTCTTTATGAGCTGCTTGCAGAGTTGATCTACAATACTTGCAATTAAACCAAACTATATCTTTGCTAAAGTCTTTCCTGGAATAGACCTATAACCCACCCAGGTGGTTTCTTTGAAGGTGGAAACTCTCAATATTGATAAAAAAATAAATCATTTACCATATAGTCATATCTTCTATGCTAATTTGTCTTTGTAACACAGAGTGACTTATTATTTTAGATTCTGTTTTCTAAAATCTATTATTTTAGAGTCTGTATTTCTTAAATTTCTGGGAGTTATGGACCCATAGTTTGATGTTTCATAAGTCTTTGGAATGTATTTGCTTCATTTTAATGCTAAAAAGCTGCTGCTATATTTTGGCTACCTGATGCGAAGAACCAGCTCATTGGAAAAGACCCTGATGCTGGGAAAGATTGAAGGCAGGAGGAGAAGGGCACGACAGAGGATGAGATGGGTGGATGGCATCACTGACTTGATGAATATGAGTTTGAGCAAGCTCCAGGAGTTTGTGATGAACAGGACAGCCTGGTGTGCTATAGTCCATGGTGTCACAAAGAGTCGGACATGACTGAGTGACTGAACTGAACTGAACCGATCCATCAGTGATAGAATTTGATTCACAATATATTTCAGTTAAATTTAAATGCAAAAGGTAATTAAAAGGTAATTGCAAGGATATTAAAATCTATTGCAAAGGTATTTTATTTATATATTTATCTAAATTTTATTTATTGACAAATCTATCTGGAAACAAAGCAGAGAGGGGAAGAGAAAGAGAAGAGAGAAGAAAGAAGAGAAAGGAAAGGAGGAGGAGCAGAGAAAGGATGAGGAAATAAATGAATTAGTGTCTGCAAGAAATACTTCATTTTAGAGCATGGGATTTTGATCTCTGTTAAACAATGCTTTCACACTTACAGTTGAAATCTCAGAAAGATCCAAAACAATCTATATTATCTATGAGTTTTATGGGAAAAGATTTTGCTCTGTTTTCCTATCTTCTCAAAGAAAATATCCTAAACACTTCAAACCTAACATGTGGTTAATAAAAGGACAAAACATACAAATAAAAATGCCCTGCAAAGAATTCAGGCTTAAAGATGATAAGGAAGCTCAGTATCATCATTTTAGAGTCAATCATCTGCCAAAAATACCTGGTGAATGCCTTTCCTGTTTAAGCTACAGTGTCTATAATAGCCACCCACACCCATGGACATACCCCAAACCTTGCCAATTACAGATAATGACATCACCAATTTCAATGACTCCATCTCTGAACAGTTCTATCTTTCTAGAATATTGTCTTTGGTCTGTGTACTTTAATAGTCCTTCCATCTATTGACTTTTACAATATCCACCCTTCAGTCTCTTGTGCTGAGCTGTGCTTAGTCACTTGTCATGTCTGACTCTTTGCAACCCCATGGACTGTAGCCTGCCAGGTTCCTCTGTCCATGGAATTCTCCGGGCAAGAATAGTGGAGTGGGTTGCCATGCCCTCCTCCAGGGGATCTTCCCAACCCAGCAATTGAACCCAGGTCTCCTGCATTGCAGGTGGATTCTTTACCATACCTAACTTATATTTCATGTCTCTTCAACTCCCTTTCTCCTGCATCACAGTTCCTGGAAAAACCTGAAGGTGGCTATTTCCAGCCACTCTACCTTCTGTGCTCCTGATTTCAAGTAACTCTATCTGGATATGAAAAATACAAGGCCAGTCTCAGTAGTCTGATGTTAAATAAGCACCACTGATTTCAAGTCAGTCATTATCATGCTTATTAGTCTCACTACACTTCCTTAGTCAGTTTACTTTCCCACATTTCAATATAGCTATTTTACACCTTCCCTCACTTTAAGTACTCAAAGCACCTTTACTCTCAACTAATTTCCTTGGTTTTTCGTTCTACCAAAAGAATGTACTTTCAATTGTACTGGAGGCTGCTTTCCTCTTCCATCAACATGTAAGATCATAAGGGCAAGAACTATTTGATTAACCACTGAATTTCTTGCACCTAAAATAGTGCCCATCATGCCTTTAGGCATTTAGTAAAAACCTTTATTGAATAAATGAGCAAATTATTAGCATTCTACCTATTCTGTCATATTCTAATTAAAACACTGTGACAATAATTATCTTCCATTGTTCTCCCCACCAACCTGTGGAGTGAGTGGTGCAAGGTTGATTGTGCTCATTCTTTAAGTAAGGAGAACTGTCTCCAGATTTAATACACTGCTAGTGATCACCCAGCTCATAGTGGCAAATCTGAATGCCTATCTCCAAAATCCTAGCCCAGTTACCACATTTGCACTCTTTGAGAGTGTGTGTGTGTGTGTGTGTGTGTGTGTGTGTGTGTGTGTGTGCTCAGTGGTGTTCAACCCTGAGCAAGTCATAAATACGGACTACTGTATCTCAGTGAGCAACTTAAGGCCATTTTATAGGGCAAATATTTTAGAATGCTACTTTGCACTAAAAACACACTCTCCACTTCCTTATGGCCTTTAAATAACTATGGTTTTCTGGACAAAATATGATTAAAATTCCTGTTAGAAAAAAAGAAAATGGAAGTAGCCTTCAGTTCAGTTCAGTTCAGTCGATCAGTCAAGGCCGACTCTTTGCGATCTCATGGAATACAGCACACCAGCCATCCCTGTCCATCACCAACTGCTGGAGTTTATCCAAACTCATGTCTACTGAGTCACTGATGCCATCCAACCATCTCATCTTCTGTCATCACCTTCTACTCCTGCCCTCTATCTTTCCCAGCATCAGGGTCTTTTCAAATGAGTCATCTCTTTGCATTAGGTGGCCTGAGTACTGGAATTTCAGCTTCAACATCTGTCCTTTCAATGAACACTCAGGACTGATCTCCTCTAGGATGGACTGGTTGGATCTCCTTGCAGTCCAAGGGACTCTCAAGAGTCTTCTCCAACACCACAGTTCAAAAGCATCAATTCTTCACCGCTCAGCTTTCTTTATAGTCCAAATCTCACACCCATACATGACTACTGGAAACACCATAGCCTTGACTAGACAGACCTTTGTTGGCAAAGTAATGTCTGCTTTTTAATATGCTGTCTAGGTTGGTCATAACTTTCCTTCCAAGGAGTAAGCGTCTTTTAATTTCATGGCTAGAGTCACCATCTGCACTGATTTTGGAGCCCCCAAAATAAAGCCTCTCACTGTTTCCACTGTTTTCCCATCTACTTGCCATGAAGTGATGGGACCAGACGCCATGATCTTAGTTTTCTGAATGTTCAGCTTTAAGCCAACATTTTCACTCTCCTTTTCACTTTCATCAAGAGGATCTTCAGTTCTTCTTCACTTTCTGCCATAAGGGTGGTGTCATCTGCACATCTGAGGTTATTGATATTTCTCCCAGTAATCTTGATTCCAGCTGTGCTTCCTCTAGCCCAGCGTTTCTCGTGATGTACTCTGCTTATAAGTTAATTAAGCAGGGTGACAGTATACAGCCTTGACGAACTCCTTTTCCTATTTGGAACTAGTCTGTTGTTCCATGTCCAGTTCTAACTGTTGCTTCCTGACTGCATATAGATTTCTCAAGAAGCAGGTCAGGTGGTCTGGTATTCTCATCTCTTTCAGATTTTTCCACATTTTGATGTGATCCACACAGTCAAAGGCTTTGGCATAGTCAATAAAACAGAATTAGATGGTTTTCTGGAACTCTCTTGCTTTTTTGATGATCCCATAGATGTTGGCAATTTGATCTCTGGTTCCTGTGCCTTTTCTAAAACCAGCTTGAACATCTGGAAGCTCATTGTTCATGTATTGCTGAAGCCTGGCTTGGAGAATTTTGAGCATTACTTTACTAGCATGTGAGATGAATGCAATTGTGCAGTAGTTTGAGCATTCTTTGGCATTGCCTTTCTTTGTGATTGGAATGAAAACTGACCTTTCCCAGTCCTGTGGCCACTGCTGAGTTTTTCAAATTTGCTGGCATATTGAGTGCAGCACTTTCACAGCATTGTCTTCTAGGATTTGAAATAGCTCAACTGGAATTCCAACACCTCCACTAGCTTTGTTCGTACTGATGTAATGATGCTTCCTAAGGCCCACTTGACTTCACATTCCAGGATGTCTGGCTCTAGGTGAGTGATCACACCATCATGATTATCTGGGTCATGAAGATCTTTTTTGTACAGTTCTTCTGTGTACTCTTGCCACCTCTTCTTAATATCTTCTGTTTCGGTTAGGTCCATACCACTTCTGTCCTTTATTGAGCCCATCTTTGCATGAAATGTTCCCTTGGAATCTCTAATTTTCTTGAAGAGATCTCTAGTCTTTCTCATTCTATTGTTTTCCTCTATTTCTTTGCACTGATCACTGAGGAAGACTTTCTTATCTCTCCTTGCTAGTCTTTGGATCTCTGCCTTCAAATGGGTGTAAGTTTCCTTTTCTCCTTTGCTTTTCACTTCTCTTCTTTTCACAGCTCTTTGTAAGGCCTCCTCAGACAGGCATTTTGCTTTTTTGCACTTCTTTTTCTTGGAGATGGTCTTGATCCCTGCCTCCTGTACAATGTTATGAACCTCCGTCCGTAGTTCATCAGGCACTCTATCAGATCTGCTCCCTTAAATTTATTTCTCACTTCCACTGTATAATCATAAGGGATTTGATTTAGGTCATACCTGTATGGTTTAGTAGTTTTCCTTACTTTCTTCAATTTAAGTCTGATTTTGGCAATATGGAGGTCATAATCCGAGCCACAGTCAGCTTCTGGTCTTGTTTTTGCTGACTGTATAGAGCTTCTCCATCTTTGGCTACAAAGAATATAATCAATCTGATTTCAGTGTTGACCATCTGGTGATGTCCATGTGTAGGGTCTTCTCTTGTGTTGTTGGAAGAGGGTGTTTGCTATGACCTGTGTGTTCTCTTGGCAAAAGTCTGTTAGCCGTTGCCCTGCATCATTCCATACTCCAAGGCCAAATTTGCCTGTTACTCCAGATGTTTCTTGACTTCCTACTTTTGTATTCCAGTCCCCTATGAAGATGGAATTTAACGCAACATGTTTTTTTGTCATGGCTGGATTTTCTAAAAAGGATCTTGTAGGTTCCTTCACTTGAACGACTTGATTCAACTTCAGCTTCATTCAGCATTATGGTTGGCTCTTTAGACTTTGATTCCTGTATTTAATTCATTTGCCTTGATATGGAACATTAGAGTCACATCGGGTTGCTTTTACAGATCCAAGTACTGCCTTTGGGACTGATTTTGTTGCCACGAGGCTATTTCATTTCTTCTAAGGGATTTCTGCCACAGATTAGAATAATGCACTGACTTAGTTCCCCACTCCGTCCTTTTAATTAGCTGATTCTCTAAACATTAATGTTCACCTCTCTCCCAAATCTTCAGATTTACTACCACTTCTTGTGCCCTGTGAGTTCATGAGTTAACATTGTCCAGGTTCTATGGTATTTTCTTGACTAGTCATCGTCTGCCCTTTGAGCCCTCTCTCAGCACCATACCACAGCTGGGTGTTTCTTGCTTTGGCTCGCCTTACTCTCTTCAGTTGTTCTCCACGACTCAGCAGTCATTGCACCTACCTGACCTGGGGTACTCCTCATCAGCTGTCCTGCTTCTGCTGTCTGGGGCTCCTCACAAGCAAGAATGCTTGGAGGGGTTCTGCCATTCCCTCTCCTGGCCCTTGCGCGAGATCTCCACCATGACCCTCCTGCTTGACGGGGTATCCCTCACGGCTGCCTTGTCCTTGACGCGTTAACACGGCTGCCTTGGTGGACCGGGGTATTCCTCGTGATCTTGCTTAGCGGTTCTCCTCACGGATGCCCCTCCTGCCTTCCCGGGGTATTCTCGGCTCCTCTGCCTTGGACGCGGGGTATCTCTCACGCTGCCTGCTTGCCATCTCCCACGGCTGCCTCCTGCCTTGGACGCGGGGTATCTCCTCACGGCTGCCCTCCTGGCCTTGGACGGGGGTATCTCCTCACGGCTGCCCCTCCTGCCTTGGACGGGGTATCTCCTCACGGCTGCCCCTCCTGGCCTTGGACGCGGGGTATCTCCTCACGGCTGCCCCTCCTGGCCTTGGACGCGGGGTATCTCCTCACGGCTGCCCCTCCTGGCCTTGGACGCGGGGTATCTCCTCACGGCTGCCCCTCCTGGCCTTGGACGCGGGGTATCTCCTCACGGCTGCCCCTCCTGGCCTTGGACGCGGGGTATCTCCTCACGGCTGCCCCTCCTGGCCTTGGACGCGGGGTATCTCCTCACGGCTGCCCCTCCTGGCCTTGGACGCGGGGTATCTCCTCACGGCTGCCCCTCCTGGCCTTGGACGCGGGGTATCTCCTCACGGCTGCCCCTCCTGGCCTTGGACGCGGGGTATCTCCTCACGGCTGCCCCTCCTGGCCTTGGACGCGGGGTATCTCCTCACGGCTGCCCCTCCTGGCCTTGGACGCGGGGTATCTCCTCACGGCTGCCCCTCCTGGCCTTGGACGCGGGGTATCTCCTCACGGCTGCCCCTCCTGGCCTTGGACGCGGGGTATCTCCTCACGGCTGCCCCTCCTGGCCTTGGACGCGGGGTATCTCCTCACGGCTGCCCCTCCTGGCCTTGGACGCGGGGTATCTCCTCACGGCTGCCCCTCCTGGCCTTGGACGCGGGGTATCTCCTCACGGCTGCCCCTCCTGGCCTTGGACGCGGGGTATCTCCTCACGGCTGCCCCTCCTGGCCTTGGACGCGGGGTATCTCCTCACGGCTGCCCCTCCTGGCCTTGGACGCGGGGTATCTCCTCACGGCTGCCCCTCCTGGCCTTGGACGCGTGGTATCTCCTCACGGCTGCCCCTCCTGGCCTTGGACGCGTGGTATCTCCTCACGGCTGCCCCTCCTGGCCTTGGACGCGGGGTATCTCCTCACGGCTGCCCCTCCTGGCCTTGGACGCGGGGTATCTCCTCACGGCTGCCCCTCCTGGCCTTGGACGCGGGGTATCTCCTCACGGCTGCCCCTCCTGGCCTTGGACGTGGGGTATCTCCTCACGGCTGCCCCTCCTGGCCTTGGACGCGGGGTATCTCCTCACGGCTGCCCCTCCTGGCCTTGGACGCGGGGTATCTCCTCACGGCTGCCCCTCCTGGCCTTGGACGTGTGGTATCTCCTCACGGCTGCCCCTCCTGGCCTTGGACGTGGGGTATCTCCTCACGGCTGCCCCTCCTGGCCTTGGACGTGGGGTATCTCCTCACGGCTGCCCCTCCTGGCCTTGGATGTGTGGTATCTCCTCACGGCTGCCCCTCCTGGCCTTGGACGTGGGGTATCTCCTCACGGCTGCCCCTCCTGGCCTTGGACGTGGGGTATCTCCTCACGGCTGCCCCTCCTGGCCTTGGATGTGTGGTATCTCCTCACGGCTGCCCCTCCTGGCCTTGGACGCGGGGTATCTCCTCACGGCTGCCCCTCCTGGCCTTGGACGCGGGGTATTTCTCTCCACTGCTCATTGACCCAACACTGTGCAGCTGCACTTGCCACTCCAGTGGAAGTAGTCATACCGTTTAAAAAATATATAAATTTTATGGTAACAAAAAGTATTTTAATTTTTCCTTCAGTTATGAGATGTAATTGAGACACAGCACTTTTAGCATGTATTGGACCTTCTCTCTCAAAATATAGTCTCTGCCTTAGCCTCTTGTCTCTTCTGCCATGGAAATTTAATTCGAGAATGTTTATACTCTTTTTTTTTTTGTACATGGCCATCACCATAGTTCATAAACATTTCAAAATACTCTAAAGTACTTTCTGCAATTTGGTGCCACTTGGACATATTCTCCTGCTGGTTTCCATAGCAAATTTTTCCTCAGAATTTCCTCATAACTGTAGGATATGTGAACAATGAGCTGTTTTCCACTTTGCTAGATGAAGGCATAGAAATGTGACTCAAACCACAATTTCAACTCAGCCACCAGCTATAGTTCCAACACCACCGGCAGCATTTGCCTTCCTGGCGTATTGTCCTGGAGATTCCAGTTAGTTCGTTATGGCACGAGATGATGGGAAAGTTGCCTTTGAGTGCTCCCAATAAACCCTGACAAAGACAAGGCAGACTCTCATCACTCATGGCCAGCTTTTGGTTAGAGATAACTGCGGACTGTTAAGAACCATAAAATCCTGTGACTTTGCCTTCCCATTTAACTTGCCGCTATGCTCCCGTTCTCACACAAGCTATTGTCCCTTGTACTCAGCTCTACTTATAACTCCCAGAGGAGAGTAACAGAAATCATTATTTTATATTTCCATCTCCCTCAGCATCATGAATATTGACATCTTTTCTGTATTTCTTATGATTAGTATTCATTGTCTAACTGGTTCATAGGTAATGGTTAACACCACAGGGCCAATGCTGAGTGTATTCACAATTCTAAATATTATAATATAGAATTATGCTGCTTTATTCTGTGAGTGGACTCTTTTCATTAATATTGTCATTAGGGTAAGTGAAACTATAATCAGGGTTTGATTTTAAATTTTGTCATAGAGGAAGATGTTTAATATTTAGAAACGGAAGTTATCCAGGTAAAAATAGCTTTTTTCCCTCCTGCCACACACACTTATATCTGGATATCTAGAGAGACAGTAAAGAGGAATCTCTAAACTTGTGATGGTCTGAGTTGAAATGTAGGCTTAGTCCCTACCCATAATATAAGAGGTAAATTCAATGCAAGGAGATTACTTTCTATTATGAGGAAGTAGCTTTTTTGGTAGCTCAGAAGGTAAAGAATCTGCCTGCAGTGCAGGAGATCTGGACTCGATCCCTGGGTTGGGAAGATCCCCTGGGGAAGGGAACGGTGGCTACCCACTTCAGGATTCTGGCCTGGAAAATTCCATGGACAGAGGAGCCTGGCAGGCTACAGTTCATGGGGTCACAAAGAGCCGGACACAACTGAGTGACTTTTACATAATAAAAGAGGTAAATTCAATGCAAGGAGATTACTTTCTATTATGAGGGAATAAGGCTATAAAACTATTGATGAATATTTGGGACTGTACTCAAAATAATGGCTATTCTTGCTTCATTAAGCAATGCTGGATGCTTCTATATCCATTTAAGAATGATTTATTTACCGTGAGACTGTTCTTCCTTTCCTAACTGAAACTTACATCTCATGGAAAGATTCCCAACTTCAGAAGAGACACAAGTAAAGAAGCAGCCTCCTGAGTTTCAGAAACAGTTTAACAACTGAAAGTTTTGTATTCTCAAGTTGGTCTGGCCACCTTTTTATTTCCATGGTTGAGGAGACTGAGGCCTGGAAGAATGCAGTGACTTTTGCAATCACTCATATTTCACGAGCTTTCTCCTCCATCAAGATTTGGTGCAAAATCATGATAAGATTAATTCTACTCTTTTTATATAATAACAAAGTTTGACAGAGTCAAGTTTACTCTAGAGGAATAGTAATATTCAGAAAGGAATTTATATTAATTAGAAGTGGTGAATAACACTTACAGGCAGACAAAAATTTCAAGTATGTCTTCCTCTATTGATTGAAGTTTGTTAAGGTCAGTTGTTTCTAATTGCCAGTCCTTTATATTTTTCATTCATAGCTGACAACATGAGAATGACCCTGGTAACTTTCTCTTGCTTCAATTATAGACAAATGGAGGTGAAAGAAAGAATGTGAAGGTTTATCCTTTCTATGAAGCTCATTCTGATCATTTTGATTTTTGATGTTTCGTATAAGACATTGTAGCATATAGTTATAGTATACTTAGAACATTAAAAGGATCGAAGATTTGAAGAAGATAGAATCAAGGTTTTTATGAGTTAATTTTTTCCATCTCTTTTTCTCCCTCCTCCCACTTCCTACCCATCATAAGGTGTAAGTAGTTACCAGAGAAATTGATGAAAATTGGCTTATAAAATATTTTTTATGAATATATCAAGTTATGTCAGTCTTGGATGGTTCATTGCTGAATTCTCATGGAATTTTTGGCTTTCTGTACTTAAAAAAATCCCAAGCATATGTATCTTAATTTACCTAACCCAATTCCAACCATTTGTATTGATCATAACTACTAGACAAGGAAATGGTTCTAGCTGTCAAAGTACATGCAGTGACTCTGGGTGTGTGTGTGTGTGCTCATTCGTTCCGTCATGTCCGACTGCGACCCTATGGACCGTAGCATGCCAGTCTCCTCTGTCCATGGGATTCTCAAGGCAAAAATACTGGAGTGGTTTGCCATATACTCCTCCAGGGGTTCTTTCTAACCCAGGGATTAAACCTGCATCTCCTGGGTCTGTCTCTTGCATTGACAGGCAGATTCTGAGCCACCTGGGAAGCATATTCTGTTCAGATACACAGTCTCATATCCTATTTAGTTGAACATAATCAGACAAATGAAAATTCTAAATAATTTAACAGAAAAATGATCTTTTTATCACTGTACATTTTAAATGTCATTTTGACATCTATGCACACACCTATGTGGTTTTGAAACTGGAAAAATGTCTCCAAATTCCAAAATTTTCACCAATATCTACTGTGTTTAAGGAAGGTTCTTACCTTTTCTATGAATCTACCAGAACCACTCAAAATTCTCACTAATATTTTCCTTAAAAGAACAGTAGAGCCCAAAATCGCATTGTCTTTTAATAATCTTTGTGGTTCCAAATATGACTCCTGTGGTTGTTCATAAACATTTCTCTGCTATCAGAGAGACTGGAATAGTGTGTGACAAATCCAATTTTAACTATAGTTTACCAAAGTATTTTTTGAATGCAGTAACTTTTACTGATAGATATGTTGAAGAGAAATTAAAAAAATATCTCCTGGCTTACTGATGGTATTTTCTCACTTAAAGAATCATTACTAACTGTTTAAAACCCTATATATATTTAAACTACAAGTTACATAACTAAAATTAGATATTTTACAATTCTTCATCCTTTTTGAGGAAAGAAAGGAATATAGTAGAGTATAAATAATCTCAGAATTCTCAGGCACGGTCTCCAGTCCTAGCTCAGTCTTTTTTAGCTTTAAAAACTTGGGCAAATTACTTCTTCTTCTTCTTATATATTTTTATTTATTACTTAATGTTATATGCATATTTTAATTTTAAGATTTCATTCAAATATGTAATACTGAATTAAAACTCATTATTTATAGAAATGTTGGCAGAAGCCCCCTTAGACTCACATTACACATATAAGACAAAAATACATAAGACTACTTTCTCTGTCTCCTGATTCTGTTGGTCATTAATATTTAAGACCCAGTGAGGTCACACAAACACAAAATTTTCATGGATAATTGATCATTGACTTAAATTCTTCCTGTAAAGTTCATCAAAATATGTTCACCATATCATTTTATTCTCAATAGCCTATTTCAATGAAAAACTGAAAAAATATATAAAATATACTAAAATTATGTAGAATGAATGACTAAAATAAAATATTTAAGAGGAAATGAAACATTTAATCTTAGAAAAAACTGGAAGTTTTGTCAAAGAACTATTCTCCCCCAAAACACTAGACCCAGAAAACTTCATAAGAAAACTTAAAAACTTTTCAAACTTCTTCTCATATTCAGAGATCAAATTGTTCAAATGTTGCCAAATTATTCAGAAAATTGGGAGAGGTTGAAAATTCCCAATTTACTTTTTCTGAGGCCATTATTGCACTTGATAATATTATATCATAAACATATATAGCTCTCATGTATGAGTATTAATATGAAATTCTGAAATAAAACAGTACATCAGCAAATAGGATTTAGCAACACATGAAGAAAATGAGTGCAGTTACATAAGGAATGTGAGGATGGTTTAGTTTTAATGACTTTATCAATATAATACGCTGTTAATAGAGATCAAAGGAGGAAAGTCATAATTCTTTCACTGTCTGTAAAAGGTATTCCAAAATAGTATTTGATGAAATTTATCAGACATATTGCATAAAAACTCTTAGTCAAATGTTCACAGAAATAAAATGATATTTCCTAATACATATATAATTTCAAATCAGAAACCATTTGATCTTTGCTTAAGATCAAAATATTAGTTTCCTAAGTACTTGTTGTTTAGGTGCTCAGTCATGTCCACCTGTTTGTGATCCCATGGGCTGCAGCATGCCAGGCTTCCCTGTACTTTGCTATCTCCTGGAGCTTGCTCTAATTCATGTCCGTTGAGTCAGTGATGCCATCCACCCTTCTCATCCTCTATCATCCTTTTCTCCTCGTGCCTTCAATCTTTCTCAGCATCATGGTCTTTTCTAATGAGTCAGTTCTTCATAGTAGGTGGCCAAAGTATTGGAGTTTCAGCTTTAGCATCAGTCCTTCCAATGAATATTCAGGACTGATTTCCTTTAGGATTGACAGGCTTGATCTCCTTGCACTACAAAGGACTCTCAAGAGTCTTCTCCAACACCACAGTTCAAAAACATCAGTTCTTTGGTGCTCAGCCTTCTTTATGGTCCAACTCTCATATCCATACATGACTACTGGAAAAACCATAGCTTTGAATATACGGACCTTTGTCAGCAAAGTAATGTCTCTGCTTTTTAAAATGCCATATAAGTCCTAAGTACTAGCTGATACAATTAGATATAAGGAAGAAAAAGAAGCATGATAATGTAAGAGATAGAAATAACATGATTACATGCAAATAGTATGATTATTATTTGAGAACTAATGAAATCAAGCAAAATTATTAACAAAGATTTAATTTTGCATAAGATTATAAAGTTAATATTCAAAAGTAATATTTTTCTCTAAAGACCCAAAGCTAGAAAATATAATAGAAGAAAAAATCTTATAATGGCATGATATTTATAAGATACCTATAAGATAAAATTAATAAAAATAAGACCTATTTGAAAGAAAAACGTTGAATGACTGCTGAGAGACATTAAGGAATTGATTTTTTAAAAAATTGCATTTTTGTATCCTGGAAGAGGATAGAAAAATTTAATAGTGTAAAGATATTATATCTACTAATGAATTGAATTATAAATATAATTTAGTACACATTTTAAAAATAGAAACATTAATTTGTTCAGAAAAACATGACACCTTTATATGTTCATATAAAAAATAGAATAGAAAAATAGAAAAGACATTTCTGAAAAAGGAGAATAAAAAGTTATCTTTTTATATATTATTTTTAAGTCATACTGATTAAATTTTTATAGAGATTTGTATTATTAATTCATTTATCTATCTGGTTGTACTATATGAAACTGCTGATTTTCAGTCCTTTCTAACCTATGAAAACGGCAGCTTCATATGGCTCAACATAATATGTATGTGGCACTTCAAATCAATGAGAAAAAGATGGTAACTCACAAAAAAGGCATTTAGGTGCATAGAAATCAAATCAACTTCATTTATAATTAATGAAAAGCATGCTTAAAAACATTTTCAAATGGATAAAGTAAATTAAGTGTAAATATACACTGCATGGGGAAGTACATGGGGAAACTGGGAATAAACATTATTGGTGATTATTTGGATTGGTACTATATGTTGGGAAGGCAACTCAGTAATATCTGTCAAAAGGGCAATATTTTTCCTTTAAACTTGAAAATTTAAAAAATTTATATTACAGATACATTTGAACATATGCTCCAAAAGATCTGCATAAGAATATTAGTTGCTGCACTGCTTATAACAGGAATAAATAGAAAACAATCTAAATGTTAATTAATAAGGGATAGGAAAAGTAAATTTTGAGGTATGTATATCATGGAATGATATATGTAGCTACTGAAAATTAGGTAAACATATATGTGTCTTTATGTAAATATTTCTTAGACATTGTTAAATGGTAAAAAGTATGTTGTAGAACAGCAAGGATGATAGGTCCTTAGTTATATAAAACATGAAGAAGAATGAGAAAAAATTATGTGTATATATATGTATCTTTGTAAACGTGGGGATGATCTCTGGAAGGACACATTGAAATGAGGAACAGGTGTTATTTCTGAGAAAAATAGAATGAGGAAATTGGGAGTCTTAAGTGGGAAGGGAGACAGACTTTTCATGGGATGCCCTTTGTACTGTTTGAGTTTTGTGATATCAACTAAAAACATCAATATTAAAAAAAAAATGAAAACAAAACATATTTGCTATATAAAAATTTGGGAGAAATTTTGGTTTTATTTTGACCATTATAAAAGTTTGATATATGTGTAGAGGGCTATTTGTATTTCTTTCTAACATAGAATAAAAGAAGTTGGCAATCTCAGCCTGGAAGATTAAACTTGGTCAATAAATAGAACAACTTAAATATGCAACTTTTCGTACAATTACCTGTTCTCTATTGGAGACAAGACACAATATCCCTAATCAGTAATAGAAAAATTATATATATTTTTTCTTTGTGAAAACCCATGGATCACAGTATTCCTATTTTCTGTATCTCATAAACATTTCTGTGGATGGGGGTATACTGTCCCAGGTTCATTCCCAAACCCATGTATAAAATTTGTGTTCGTCTTTGGAAAAAGCACATGAAGAAGAAGTCTGAATGATGAGAAATCTCTTTTTATATTTCCTTCTCACTCAGCAATAGTAGCACCAGCAGGGCTGGAAAATAACGTTCGAGTCTGAAGGCACATTCGGTAACTACAGAGCCTTCCTTTGATACTTCTGAAGTTATTTTAAATGGGGCCGTCCATTTTGCCTGAGTCGCACAACTCATCCAGAACCGAGCACAGTCATCTATTGTCGCCCACTGATCACCCGTTCCTCCCACGATCTTTGTGTTTGATCTTGGAGACATTAAGCAGCTTGGAGAGCAAAAGCATCATTGGGTACCCTGCCACCTGCCCTCGTCAATCGATGTGATGGAGAGATCCTTTTTATTTGCCATTTACCCACTGCCAGAGAGGGTATACTGGGGTGAGTAGCGTGTGTCTGAAGATTTCAGCAGGGGGTTCAGTCTGCAGAAAGATAACCAAGTTAAAACACAGAAAACGGTAATGCTTTTAAGTGAGGAAGTGATGTCAGCCACCAGGTGATCCGCTTAAAGAATGAAGTTCCACTAAGAGGCTTGTACAATTGCTTCATGGGATATCTTCGCTCTTTCCTTGAAGGGTCAACTTGGTCTGGGAGTTCCTCTCAATAGACTCAGCATGTAGTGCCAACAACTCCCTAGCTAATAAAGAGCTCTTTCTATTTCCTTTTTTTCCCCCCACTGGACTGTGATACTGAAGTAACTGCCTTGTGAAAGGCAGTGTGTGCCAGGGCAGTATTATCTACCTGTGCAGCTGAGGTCAACAGCAAAGGAATTGATGCTGGGAGCAGTAGATAACTGGCGGTGGACTCTGCCCAACAGCGGAAAGCTGGACCACTCTCAGAGTAAATGAGGCCTCTGTAGCGAGAGCGGCAGCAGCAGTAGCTCCTGTAGAGACCTGGGTCGTGCCCGCATGTCTAGTTTTTGCACAATGGAGCCTTCAGCTCCCAGGGAGTACTGGAAAATTCAGGTGCCTGATTCTTAGAGTCATGGATTAGGGGATGAAATCTCAGTCCTCAAACCCATTTTTCTCAACAGATTTAAATAAAAGCTAAAAGACTTGTACAGTAAAGTATACTATTCAAGTTTCTAAATCAAACAACAATATAAATTTATTTGGAAAACATTTCCATTTGGAAACAAAAATTCATGCCAATGGAATTATTTTCTTTAATAATAGATATGCATTTGTGATATCAAAATAGGTATTGTGTGTAGCATATTATATTAAGCAACATATCTAAAATCCAATTTTTAAAAATTAATTAAAAGAAATACATGTTTCTTATGTATCACTTGGAAAACTAACCAACATGGTCAGAGCATCCATTCTGCAACATGATCCAAGCTACAGGGAAATAGTGGTCCAGGTTTTGTCCCTGGCTTCCGGCTTAGTCTCTTATTAAAACTTAAGCTCACATGTTGTGTTGAAGGAGGGAGACAGGAATTGAACTCTTTAAGTCTGGATTAGAAATCAATGAAGGTTCTATTCAATGATTCTAAGGAAAGAGGGAAATGAGGGGAATTCTGTTTTACCACCAGCTTTGATATACTGTCTGCCGGTAAGTGTGCACATTTCCCCCTCCTCCTATGTGGCTATCATCCTATTTGAGACCTCAAAAGTGCTTCACTAAGAAGCATCCAATCTCAATGCCTTAATGTGGGAGAATAGTATAGAATTTCTTACACTTTAAATTAAAATATGCTGCCCAGAATTCTTTTATGAATTTTCTGATTAAGAAACTCAATAAAGATTTTCAGATGCCATAATCTCTGTGCCAGAATGACTGATATGAAGAAATCACTGGCTTGTTTTATGTCAATAAAAATATAAATGTACATACCCATATGTTTTATAAATCTCTCTCTATATGTATACATTTTATATATGTATGCATGCATGTATTAGAAATGGTCACTGGAAAGAGAAGCTCCTGGCTCCAAATACTGACGCAATTTCTGTTCTCAGAGTCCTTACCATGGATGGTTCATAGTCTTGATTCTCCCGCCATTAGTCTCCATGTCTCTCACTCAAACATTAGCAAATAATTTCTTTTCCTGGTTCTGCTTGGTTGAGCTGTAATATCATGGCATTTCTGATGATAACTTTACCAAGAAAGTAAAAAAAGCACAGTGATAAGTTAAAAGCGTTTTGTTTCCAATGGACAGCCTTTGACCCTCTCACACGAGTCTTGTGTTTTAACCTTGAGAGTTTGTTTCCTGGACGCTGGGTCTCCTGGTCATTTACAAGAAGCACACGCCTCTTACCTCCTACTACAAGGGAGCAGCACGTAAATATTACACTGCTGCTTGTAGTTACCTAACACACATCTCCAATCTAGACCACAGTTTTGAGTTTCAGTACCCTTGTTACCTTCATTTTGAGGAGCAGTAACCTTAAAAACTCATTTCTTTCTCCCCACATTCTGCAAACTTTCCATCAGTAAATGAGATCATTACCTAATTTCTCACACTAGGAATCTAAAACTTAATTTCTCCCATTCCTCCTTCACTGCTTATCCTAATAATTAATATATGGATGTACACACACATACACACACCTCATTCTTCGTCAAGTCCTGGGGATTATGCTTCAAAAACAGATTTTCAAATTACCCTGTAGCAAGTCCTCTGCTCAATTGTCTCTTGCTTGGATTACTGAATTAGTTTCTTAACTGGTTTTCACACATTCATACTCACCCTTTGGCATTAACAATCTTTTCTCCTACTGAGAAGTGAGAATGATCTTCCTAAATTAAAAGTGGGTCATGACATTCTTTTTCCTTCTAACATTTTACTTTGAAATACTTTTAGACTTGCAGAAGGGTTGCAAGAGATTAATCTTATTGTACAGAGATTTCCTCTAATTTGTTCACCGAGTTTCTTCTAATGTCAACACCTTACATAGCTATGATACAATCATCAAAACCAAGAAATTAACACTATTAACTAAACTAAGGACATTTTTGGAATTTCTCCAGTTTTTCTACTAATGTCCTTTTTCTGTTTCAGAATCCCATCCTTATAACACTCTTCTGCTTTTAAAAGCTTACAAGGATTTTCTACTGTACTTAGAATAAAACCCAAATTTCTAATCATGTTTTAAAAAGCACCACATGGTTTCTGCTCAGCCTTTCTTTGCAACTTCATCTTTCTGAATTCTGTCCTTTGCCGTGTTCAACCTTCTGAGCATCTTTCATTTTCTTGAATACCCTGTCTCATACCTCAAGGCTTTTGCACATCTGTTTCCTCTGTATGGGATGCTCTTATTCTGGTTCATTGAGCAGCCAGCTCCTCTTCTTTCTTTGGTCAGCTTAAATATCACTTTTACCTACAAATCTTAACACTTAGGCCCCTTGGAAATTCTTTCCTTCATCTGTTTGCTTACTTTTACAAAGCAATTATTTTATATTTTTGTAATTATTTTGTCAGCTTACTCTATTGTTATCTTGCCTACTAGAATATAAGATCTAGGAGAGAAGAGATCATATCTATTATTAGTTTTCTATTGCTGCTGTTACATGCTGCTACAAACTCTGCAGGTTACAACAACAAAAATTTATTGTCTAATAGTTCTGTATGTCAGAAAATCAGTGGATTCAGCTGATTTCCTTGCTCTGCCTCTTAAAAGCTGAGATTAAGGTGTTAGCAGAGCTTTCTGGATGCTCAGGGAGAGAATATGTTTCCAGGTTCATTGAGGTTGCTGGCAGAATTTAGTTCCTTGTGGTTGTAGGACTGAGTTCCTGTCAGCTGGGGTCCTTCTTTTTTTTCAGGATCAATTACTTTATTATACATGGAAACCTATGGTAGGTTGATTACACAATAAGATAGCAAACAACCAGTGGTATTTTTCTGATATCTGAAGAGTTTATAAGAGTGAAACATCACCAAAAGTACTTAAATAACCCAACTGCATTCTGCGATTTATGGCCATTCCATCTTCAAAGCCAGCTACAGAAGACTGAGCTCCTCTGATGCTTCAGATCTCTCCTACCTCCTTTTGTACTCCATCTCTCTAACTTCAGTCAGGGGAGAGTCTCTGCTTTTAGGGGCTCGTGTGATCAGATTGGATCCACCTGGATAACTCAGGATATTGTTTTTTATGGACTAATTTGTGTTTCCCCAAAATTCATAGGTTCAATCCCAAGCCTTCAATGTGACTGTATTTGGAGACAGGGTCTTGAAAATAAAATCCTGCCATAAATCTGGGGCCCTTACTTGATAGGACTAGTCTTTATGAGAGCAAGAAGAGATATCAAAGATCTCTCCTCAGTCTCCATGCACACACACAGAAGAGGCCACGTAAGGACACAGGGAGATGGCAGCCATCTATAACCCATGAAGAGAGGTCTCACCAGAAACCTGCCCTGATGGCATCTTGATCTCAGACTTCCAGCTTCTAGAACTATGAAAAAAATAATTTCTGTTGTTTAAGTTACCAGGTCTATGGTATCTTGCTAATATGTCCCAAACAGAATATTTCCATTTCTAGACCCTTAACCTTAATCACTTCTGTAAAGTACCTTCTCCATGTAATATAACAAACTCACTTAGGCAGGGATTAGATCATAGACATCTTAGAAAGGTCACCAGTTAACCTACCACATAACTGTCTTTTTGACTGTTTTATTACCAGGTCTAGCTCATGCAGACATTAAGTAATTGAATAATAAATGATGTAATTGAAAATTGTTTTAAGAAAGCCAGCTGATTTAATCCCAGATACGACAAAGCCCCTCTCATCTGCTCTCTGTACGATGCCTCATGTTGCTTTACCCTCTGGTATGCTCCTGAGCCCTGACCAGTGGATGGTTCACTTCTATTTATCAGAAAAATTAGGACAGTTGGAAAATGTCCTCAGTCTCTTGAGTTTACAACTGTTGAAGCAGGGATTCCATCAAGGGTATTTCTATAACTATTCTTTATATTGAAAGGCTACTAGAAACCGCAACATTTATTTTGGGACTTCCCTGGTGGTACAGTGGATAAGAATCCATCTGCCACGCAGGGGACATGGGTTCGATCCCTGATCTGGGAAGATTTCACATGTTGTGGCAAAGGCCAACTACTGAGCCTGGGCTCTAGCGCCTGTGTGCTGCAGCTGAAGCCTGTGTGCCTGGAGCCCGCGCTCCTCAATACGACCAACCACTGCAACGAGATCTCTGTGGACAACTAGAGTGTAGATTCCACTCGCCACAATTAGAGAAAGCCTGCTTGCAGCAATGAAGACCCAGTGCAATTACAAATAAAAAAATAAATTGAAGAAAAAGAAACCCATGTATTTTGATTAAAAAAAAAAAAAAAGCAGAACAGAAATCCACTTGTCTCCAATGTAAATTTTTTTCTGCAATCTACTATCTCATTCTCTGTGAAATTTAATTTTCTGGATGACACAGAAAAACCAAACCAACCAAATCCCTAACTTCCTGTTTAACTTCTGTTTGAGAAAACCATTTTACACATCCTTTTGTCTTGGCCCACTCCCTCTGACTAGGTCTTCGCGTTTGTTCCCTCCTTTCCACCTTCACTGCTGCAGCTGATGCCAGAGCGGGGATTAAACGTGTGAACTGTGGAGACTGTTGCTCGTGCCAGGCCTCTGGCATTTAAGCGTGCACAAGAAGCTGTGTGACTGTGACTTTCCTCAAACTGTGATTTTCCACCTGCTCTCTTATTTAACTTTGTGTACATGTCTCTTAGAATGGTACGGTGAATGGTAAAAAGCAAATGTTTTGCAATCAGCAAACTTAACTTCAAATGATGGCTTTAAACACGAATAGTGATTTATCCTTTAAACTGTGTGAGCATCCAATTCCTTGTGTACGTCCCAAAGCAAGTACCAGGATAATGGTGCTTCCCTCCTTGTGCTCACATAAGGATTGGTTCATGTAATTGCTCCTCAATAAACTCAGAAATAATGTAGGAATAGAAATTTTTCTATATACTTTATAGTCTTTGATTCCACAAACACACATACACTCGCAACCTTACATAAAGTTGGAGTCAACAGAGGTTATCATTTGATTTGGTCATGGGGAAAGAGGTTTGCTGATGATAAGAATCAGAAAGACGAGGTAGCCAAAATGAGTAAGAGAGGGAAAAGAATTTGTACAAATTGTTGGGTCCAGAGGTCCAGAAGGGACTGAGGGGAGATCCTGGGAAAGATTTTAAATAGCTTGTCTTTTACTGTGAGAAGGGGGCCCAAAAATTTAAGTTGGACCTGACTCATTCTTGGCATCTCCATATAATAGATCGATTTTAGAAAAATTAATAATATAGGGTGGTGTGGGAGGAGGTGGAAAACAAAAGAGAGTTTTGTTTTTTTGTGTTTTTTTTGCAGTTTTTTACCCACACCTTTCCACACTCCTACAATTTTCATCCTGGAAGCTCTCAGCTTTTCAGCTCCTCTTGTCTCATAGCCACATTTTGTAAGGCAATACAAATTTCTGAGGTACTCTTGATACCACACTAAAAGAAAAATATGTAATATTAGCCACAAAAAGAAAGAAATAATGCCATTTGTCACAACATGGATGGACCTAGAGATCATCATACTAAGGTAGTAAGTCAGAGAAAGACAAATATGATATCACTTATTGTGGAATCCAAAAATAATACAAGTGAACTTATTTACAAAACAGAAACAGACTCAAAGACACATAAAACAAACTTATGGTTAGGATCAGGAAAGAAGGGAGGAGGGATATAGTAGGAATTTGGGATTAGCAGATGTACACTGCTGTATATAAGATAAATAAACAACAAGGTCTTACTGTATAGCACAGGGAGCTATATTCAACATCTTGTAATAAAAACAAAGTGTTGAGATGCCCTCGTCATCAGGCCTACCTACAAAGGCACAGTGGCAGCCAGCACCCCTGCTAACAGGTACTCAGAGGAGCCCTTCCATCACAGACACTAACAGACTCCGACCTTGGGCTCCCCAAGGAGGTTTTCAGTCGTCACCAGCAGAGAAAGCTGAGTGAGGCTGTGAAGGAGCTGGCAAGTTAAAGATGTCTGTTTTTCTCCAAACAGGTTTCTGGTAATGGAGGAGGAGGTTATGCCTTTTGAATAACAAGGCCTGCTGAGAGTGAGACTGATGCTGAGTCAGGGAGGTGAGGGAATCTGTGCTTTCAGAGAAAATGAGCGGAAACCCTGGCAGCTAAGATGCACTAACATGTACTTTTGTTTTTCAAAAATAGGCTTGTATCTGAGCTGGAGATCAACACCACAGGAATCAAAGCCCGCTGCTGACAGATATGTGTGTTTCAGGAGAACAGTGGCTTGTTGAAAGCTGTGATGAGGGAAAAATAGAGATTATCTCTTCAAAATAAAAAAAGAGAAGATATGTAGATTTGATTGTTTTTCTTAGACTGAAAGAGACTTGAGAACTAAAATTATTCCTACATAAGATCTTACCCCGTGTAGAATTTGGATGCTACTGCAATATATGTAATTGCTTGTTTAAATCTGAATGTGTTTATTTTTAGGGATCTTTATAAGAAGATAATGGTTTCTAGTACCAGGATCAGGCCTCTCCTGTCCCTCCTCTTCTCAGAACTCACATTTTTAGTGATGCTGCTGCTGCTGCTAAGTCGCTTCAGTTGTGTCCGACTCTGTGCAACCCTATAGACGGCAGCCCACCAGGCTCTCCCGTCCCTGGGATTCTCCAGGCTAGAACACTGGAGTGGGTTGCCATTTCCTTCTCCAATGCATGAAAGTGAAAAGTGAAAGTGAAGTCGATCAGTTGTGTCTGACTCTTTGTGACCCCCATGGACTGCAGCCTACCAGCCTCCTCCATCCATAGAATTTTCCAGGCAAGAGTCCTGGAGTGGGTTGCCATTGCCTTCTCCATCAGTGATGCTAACACTTCTAAATTCTTTTAATTTATATCTTCTTAGGCAAGTGAGGGAATTTTGCCAATGTGATTATTAGGGCACTAAGCAGGTTAAAGGAAATTCATCTTGATTCTAGAGAGAAGATCTACATAAAAAGGTTAAAATTAAAACTTTGTTAATTGTTTAAAGAAAAAAAATTTAAGGTCATTGATATTGAGGATTAACCTTAAGCCATCCCTCTTGATTGCCATCTACATGCCTCTTAAGTGAATCCCTTGATACAAGAGCAGAAAGATTTGGACAATCTGAGTCATGGGCTTGATTCTTTCCTAACAGAAAAAATAGAAATAGCAACAAAAGCCCAGTGTTCAAGTTCCAATATTCTCTTCCTGGTATGCTTCTTGTTTTACTTTTAATGATCTTGGATGGGCACCTGAAAGCCCAGACACCTGGGGGCTGATCATGTGCAGTAATATCTCCACTGGCCCCAGAATCTCTGCTGTTCTCTCTGAACTTCACTCCGAGGACCACCTGGGCTTCCTGGCTGGCATCCATTTGAACTTAGCTCTGCTTCCCTGGTGATTCAGATGGTAAAGAATCCACCTGCAATGTGGGAGACCTGGGTTTGATTCCTGGGTTGGGAAGATCCCCTGGAAGAGGGCATGGCAACCCACCCCAGTATTCTTGCCTGGAGAATTCCCAAGGACAGAGGAGCCTGGCAGCCTACGGTCCATGGGGGTCAGAAAGAGTTGGACATGACTGAGCGACTAAGCACACATACATATTTCTTTAGAATGGCCTCTTTCAAACTTGGGAATCTGGCTACTGGATTTCTTCCTGGTTTGCATGCCAGTTAATTCCTGGACCAACTCTTGGTTCTGGTGACTCTATGTTCCACCACATACGTGGATTAAAGGCATGAACACTGTAGATGCCTCACTCTACCCTGTGACATACATGACATACGTGTGACAAGCATGGAGTCCCTTCCTAGACCTTTTAAGAAGGGAAACCATAGAGAGAATGAGTAATGAAGTGGTTAACAGTGATACTGAAACATTAGCCTCCGTGCAGTGTTAAATCAAATCTTGGAGACAGGATTTCAAGTGAAGTAGAAAGGAATAGCTTTATTGCTTTGCCACTCAAAAACTGTGTCCCAACCTGGGAGGATTTGGTGATGAATTTTATATCAGTGGTTCAGAGGTGGGCTTGCTAATAAGGATTAGGGTGTGTAAAGGGCCTGTTCTCTTTTAATCTTTTAATCTGACCTCAGGTGTTCTGCTAATGAGCTTCTCTTTTTCCTTTAATTGGGCTGCAGGTGGTCTCTTGAGCTTCAGAAGATTATCAAAGTATAATTTTCCCTGGAATGAAGAAGGTTAACACCTTTCATTTTGGGGGGATTTTAGTTCTGTAAAGAGCTCAAAGATATTGTGATGTGTCCCTTGATGCTGAACCAGGACCTTGCCCCAAGGTTGCACTATTATTTCTTGGCTGCTCCTTCCTTGTCTCTGCATCCCTTCCCTTTCCTGATTAGCAACTGTTTGAAAGGCTTCCAAGACCAGGAGTCCCACAGGGTCCTGATGGTTTCACCAACATTCAAGGAACTCCTAGCCTAAGAATGGATGAAGCCTTTAGTTTTTGTCTTTTGTTTTTCTTTTAGGAGCTATAAGTTCAAACATATGTGCCAGAAGAGGAAAATTGCCAGAAAAGAAGAGAAAAGCCTGTGTCACCCCGATGACTTCCCAGTTAGATATTTTATAGTGCACAGTGAAACAGAGACACAATATAAGTCATGTTAGGGCCCCACACAAAGTTGAATCACATATATATTTCATAAGAACTTGAAAAAATGCTGGGGTCCAAAATCCTGGCCTCTTATCTCAATTGGAGACAACTTTAAAGGGCCATCCCAACTCCAGCTCTATTGTTGGTTTTGGGGATGGAGGATGAGTGATGGGGATGCAATTAGATTGGTATCTATAGGGCTTTTGATTCTGTTTTAAATAGTCTATTCCTTAAGCAAAGTGGCTAGATGTTCATTATATTACATGTTACCCTGTTACCTGAAAACTGGGTATAACTCTTGGTGGGTTATGAGCCAAAAGACACAGCCAAGTCAAAGAGTGAAAGGCCAGAAGGATTTTGTTATTTGAAACAAGAAAAGAGAACACTTAAGATATTTTCCAAAGCAGTGTCTCTCTGAACAGCAAAATTGGGAAAGTTTTAAACTAAAGTTTCATGCATATTCATGAGGGGCAGGTACAGTCATCCACGAAGAGTGAGACTTATCTGTGCTTGAGTGGTGAAGAGGTAATGTCAGCGCAGAATTGGGACCAAAGTCACTCTAGGTTGATAGAATCCAGGCTCTAGTTAATTAAGTCACAAAGACCAGCAAAGATCAGCATCATCAATTTTGGCTTCAGTTACTCTGGTGGTTGAATACTCAAGAAGATCCAAACTCTACAACAGGGTTCCCCAACCTCCCAGCCACATAGCAGGAAATGAGCTGTGGGCACTTGAGTGGAGGTTCATCTGCCACTTCCTGTCACTCCCCATGCCTTGTAATACTGCCTGAACAATCACTCACATTACCGCCTGAAACCCCGCCACCCCCTGCCCCTCCAATGGAAAAATTGTCTTCTAAGTAACTGATCCCTGGTGCCAAAAAGGTTGGGTCTGCTGCCCTACAAAATAGCTCAAGAATGTGCAACAGACTAACCTTTACCTTTGAAACAGAACTGAGAGTCTTTATGACTGATTTATTAACTCTGTTAGGGTTACATTTTTTTCCTTGCAATAGCTGTTCTTACATTCTTATGTTCCCTTAAAATCATCAAATACAGAGACTTGTTCTTCTGTATGGGTGAATATTATGGCCAGACTTGGATTACAAAATGGTTTCTCTTATGTCAGGAAAGCTATATCTGGTTCTCTTCCTCTGCCTACAAAATCTGTGTGTGTTTCTGAAATATTTAATGATAAATGAATGAATAATTTAAAAATGAATGGATATCAAGATCTTGCAATTTGCAGTCAAAATAGATCTAAGTCCAGATTCTACCTCTCCATCTCATTTACTTGACAAATCACACCTTACTGAAACTCAGTTTCCTTTCCTATCAGTAAGAGTATAAATCTTATTATGCTTATTTACAATGCCTATCTTGGTATCTAGCTTTTTAAAGACGCTCAATATATGTTAAGTTAAACATAAAGTTTTGGGAAAGAGATCAGTTGACTACAGTGTGGGGTTGATGGGTCTGCAATTTAAGCCAGAAAAGTTCACTCATTGAGCGATGAAAGCCCTGTAATACTTATCTGAAAACTTCAGTGAATAGCAATAACTATGTGAGTTGTAACTCAAAGGGTGAGACTAGGAGTCGTGGTCTCCTTTGGAGATGCTTTTTAGTGAAACATGTGGCTAGGAAAAATTCAAATTGCAGTTAGGATGAGATGACAGGCGAATGGGGCTTCCCAGGTGGAGCTAGTGGTAAGAACTGACCTGCCAATGTAGGGGAGATAGGAAGGAGATGGGGGTTCGATCTCAGGGCAGGGAAGATGCCCTGGAGGTCATGGCAACCCACTCCAGTATTCCTGCCTGGAGAATCCCATGGACAGAGGAGCCTGGAAGGCTACAGTTCATAGCGTCTCAGAGTCGGACACAATTGATGCAAGTTGGTATGCACACATGCAGGGCAGCAGAATATATGTACAAAGCCATGGGCTTTCAGGAGTTCAATTTGAAACTTAAAAGACTCTGCAGCGAGCTGGAGCTGGTTAAGAGAAAAATGGTCTGTGGAATGTAGATAAGAACAGGCTTGCAGAACCTTGGTAAGGGCAGCAGGTTGCACACAGAAGACAAATTTGAAGAACCAGGAGGACAGAAATGAAGAGTAGAAGGAAGGTTTAAGGATGTCTTAGTGTTGAGGAATTGGGAGGATCTGCATGGATCTGACTGGAAAGAGGTGTTGAGCTTTGCACCCTTTTTCTCCAGAGTCTGGTCTGGGAATTTACTTTCTTGACCCTTTTTGTCTCTGATAGGAAAATGCAAACATTCTAAGTTAAAAAACCTTAGTCCCATTAGACACTTTCTACTCTAATATTCTATGACACTCCTAAAGAAGAGGAAGAAAACCTATCCTGTCAAATATCCTTCAGGATACTGGCATGGCATCCCTTTACCTAACAGATCTCTTTAAACTAGATATGAAGATTGTCAACCTTGGCTACACATTAGAATCACTTGGGTGCTTAAAAAAAATTCCATGCCTAGGCCCTCACCCTCAGAAATTCTCAAACATCAAACACTGGGGATGGAGCCCAGGCACAGTTCACTTTTAAGAGCTTTGTAGGTGATTCTAATTTGCAGCCAAAATAGGTCCAGAATTTCTCAAATCAGAGTCCACATGCAAACAGCTTTCCAGGCCTGATCCTTAAACCATCAAATCAAAATCTTGGAATTTGGTGGCTGAATCTTGGAATCATAGTGTTCTTATATGCTCCACAATTGATGCTTATGGAAAATTATGGACAGGTATGGGAGCCATTGCTTTCACATTAAAACATTTAGTTAATTCAGAAGAAAATACCTCATTCCTAACCCTTTAAAAGTTTAGATGGATTTTCCGAGAGGGATCAGAACGAAGCCCAGCGTCATTTCAGTTTGAATTTCATTCATCAAATTTCATGAGTTGAATAAATTCCTTCAGGAATTAGCATAGCCAGCATACTCTTCAGTCAGACTGAAGGGTGTTCCTTGGGGAATCAGTTTTCAAAGATCCTTGAGCTTGGCTACAATAAAGGACTCTGCCTCCAACTGGCATCTTGTTCTCTGATTTCTTTCCTCAAGCAAACATTTGATGTCACACTGAGCTTTCACCGCTGATCACAAAAAAATCCACTTTGTTGCTCAGCTGCCTAATTGAGTCTCTTTTCTCACGAGATGATCTGCTGCCTCCTGAAGAGTAAGACTTCTGAAGCACATACGGGCCAAGAGCAATCATCCTTTGCTTAGGAGTCCTTGAAAATTTAAGTTCAACTAGCAAGACATGACTTGTCTACACTAAAATGACACATTTCAGCGATAAGTGTTAATTTAACAGTAGAATTGTTGAAGCATCTTCAATAATTTTTTTAACTTTACGACAGTTCATGTAGTTTAGCAAGTTCTAACATCTTTCTATTTGGCAAATGAAGAACACGAAGTTCAGAGCTGTAAACTAACAACTACACAAACTCAGAAGCATACTTGTGTAGTTGAGGCTTGAACCCAATTCATACTGAAACCAAGCCTGGGCTCTTTCTGAAACAGCACACTGCTCTGTGCAATTTAGTGAGGATTAGTACCCGATATTCACTTGCTGGGTTTCTTTCATTTATAAATCCTCATGGAGTTTCAGTTATCTTGTCCATAAAAATGTGAGTGTATGTCTAGACAGAGGATTAGAAACTGAAAACTCACATCCAAATCAAGGACTAATTTATTTGGAAAAGTCAGGTTGTGTATGCTGTTAGAAAGTGTGTGGTAATCAGTACTAGTATTAATCAAATAATTCTATTTGTGTTCCTCAGGTGCATAAGTAAATTATTCATATCTGTGTGAATTGATTTGACCAGTTAAACACACAGCAAAGATTTGAGAGCCAGCGCACAATTAGACACATTCTTGTTTATCATGACAAGTGACAGTGTTTGGGGCGGTTGCTGCTTTGTCAGTCTGGACCCAGGAGTGAAGTATGTGGAACAGATCCTGCAGCCGACCCACAGCAAACATGTAGTCTTAGCAGGAAATAGTCTTATATTGTTATAAATTTCTAAAATGGTGGTGGCTGGTTGTTAGAGCAGCATAGCGTTGCCTATCCTGGCTGTTATAGAAATTAGTGCCTGGTAGTGAGCTCTACACTACAACACATCCCCCTGTCCTTTGCATGGATAAGTGATTTCACTAATAAGAGGCCGGTCGAGTGGGCACACGAGCCTGGCAGGGCTTAGAGCTCATGGACTGAAAGTCAGACAGCCCTTCCTCCTCCCGGTCAAAAATTGCTTGCTGCAGTTAAAACAAGTTTACATTTACCTCATCCTCAGCGTAGATAAACTTCCCACTGATTTTCAGAGATCTGAAGACTAATTTTCCTCAGAATTGCTTTGGCGGCCAAGTTATAGTCTCAATCTGTAGCCATCAAAACCAATCCATATATAACATCATAATTTTCATTTATCAGTTTTTAAAAATTATTTTCATTTAAACACTTTGCCAAATAACATATCTCTATGAATGAATTTTTTCTATATACTAATAACTTTGTTTATATCTCTATCATAGCACTTAACCCAATGTGTCTACATTAGAATCAGTTTTCTTTTACATTATCTTGTCAAAATCCTTTGAAAGATTATGTCTAAATATACTTTTGTACATATGCAGATAACTTATTCAACTAATAGGTTGGATTTAGCATGTTTAACTAAAATTGACAAATTTAAGTTGGCATATTTAAACTTAATTCAAATTAAGACAGTCATTCATTCCATTTTTTCAATGATTCAAAAATAGTACCAAGTAAATCATTGCGTTAAAGTGTGTATTCTGAATTTCCAGTAATAACTTTTACATCCCATCTGAGTTGTAGAGAGTGTATATTAAAGCTATTTCAAACAACAACAATGTACTTTGCTGAGAAAGAAATTTGTTTACGTTGGTTCTTCTTGACTTGTAGTTTAAATGAACTTGACAGAAATCAAAATCAGTTACCACATATCTTTAAATCAATGAATAAAATATTGGATAATGATTAAAATTATTTTTGTTTTTTGTCTCAGACTTCTCTGAAAAGTTGCCAACCTCTATTTTTCTTTTACTATTTATATAATAAATAAAAAAACTAGTTTATTCAACAACATCAATTTGTGCAACTTGATTCCCTATAACCCATGTTTCAACCAATCCATCCTAGAGGAAATCAGTCCTGAATATTCATTGGAAGGAATGTTGCTGAAGCTGAAGCTCCAATACTTTGACCACGTGATGCAAAGAACTGACTCATTTGAAAAGACCCTGCTGCTAGGAAAGATTGAAGGTGGGAGAAGGGGACGACAGAGGATGAAATGGTTGGATGGCATCACAGACTCAATGGACATAAGTTTGAGTAAACTCCGGGAGTTGGTGATGGGCAAAGAAGTGTGGTGTGCTGCAGTCCATGGGGTCGCAAAGAGTCGGACACGACTAAGCGACTGAAATGAACTGAACCCACATTTCTAAATAAGGGCAACTCAGACTTAATCTACTAAGTCTTTATTTTCAATCTTTATGCTTTTCTTGGATGAGACTCTATAACATATCGCCACACAATCTTTAAGTACTGAAAATACATAAACACTGAAATAGCTTGAGCATGTTTCTTGCTAACTCAAGATGAAAAGCTCATTTTCATACTCCACAGAGCTACAAGGCAGGAACTATTGAGAAACGTGTAGCAATTAGTGAGGGATGTGCAGATCTGCTTGCCCTAATTCTAAATGATCCCAAATTGTGGAGTGTTTGTATGTCTTTTACTAGATTCATTGTGTTCTACTGTCAGCATAGTATCCACATGCTATGAGTTCCTCCACATTTTAGTCATAGCCTAAAATCAGTGGATTTACTGTGGAGAAAAAAAAGTGAGAGCTAAGTGAGAAAGTACTCAAAGCATTTTTCTCAGAAACTCTGGCTCATGACTTATTTGCTAGATTGTTGAAAAACTTCAAGTGTGATATTATTTAATTAGTTTAGTGTAGCTTTTTCTTGTGGTTGTTCTTATAGAGATTGGTTAACTTTTGTCTTTTTTTAAATATGGCAACATATACTGAACATAAATGGGCTTCCCTTGTGGCTCAGTCAGTAAAGAAACCACCTGCAGTGCGGGTAGACCTGTGTTCGATCCCTGGGTTGGGAAGATCTCTTGGAGGAGGGCATGGCAACCTTCGCTAGTATTCTTGCCTGAAGAATCCCCATGGACAGAAGAGCCTGGGGGCTACAGTCCATGGGCTCACTGAGGGTTGGACACAAATGAGTGGCTATGCACAGGACCAAATATAGAACTTTATTGCCAACCATCACCACTACTCATCGCCATAACCCTTCCATCATCCCAAACTTAAACTCTATATCCATTAAACAGGGACTCCCCACTACCTCCTCCCTTTGTTGTTGTTGTTGTTGAGTTGGTAAGTTGTGTCCAACTCTTTGTGATCCCATGGACTGCAGGACGCCAGGCTTCCCCGTCCTCCGCTCTCTCCCGGAGTTTGCTCAAGTTCATGCCCATTGAGTTGGTGATGCTGTCTAATCTCACCCTCTGCTGACCTCTTCTCCTTTTGCCTTCAATCTTCTCAGCATCTCCCTCCCTTTAGTTTCTTGTAATTATTATTCTACTTTCTGTCTCTATGAATTTGATTATTCCAGATCCCCCATATGAGTGAGAACAATTTGTTACTTTCTCTTAGCATAATGTTTTCAAGGTTCATCCATATTGCAGAGTGTATCAGAATCTGATTCCTTTCTAAAGATTAAATACTGTTGCACTGTATATGTATGCCACCTTTGCTTACCCATTTATCCATCAATGGGGATTTGGGTTGTTTCCACCTTTTGGGCCATTGTGAATAATGATGCTATTAACATTGTGATAGAAATATCTGTTTGAGTCCCTGCTTTCAGATATTCTGAGTATATTCCCCATAGTGGAATTTCTAAATCATATAATTCTATATTCAAGTTTATGAGGAAGTGCAAGTACTTTCCACAGCTGCTGCGTTATTTTACATTCTCACCAGAAATCTATAAGGCTTCTAATTTCTTCACATCCTCATCAACACTTGTTATTTAAAAATTTAATAATAGCTATCTTAATGGGTGTGAAGTAATGCTTTAGATGAGTTTTGAATAATACATTTTTAAATGTTAACTAATTGGGCTAAGAATTATGAGGATATGCAGCGTTTGAACGATATTTAAGTGTACCCATCCCTAGGTAAAATTTCCCAGATATAAAATTAAACTAAAATACATTCATTAGCTGAATAAGTATTATACCACTCACTGTGTTGAGAACTATACTAGGCATGAGAGTATTGTCAGGGTCCATGACAAGTTCTAATGTACTTGAGAAATTAGGTTAAATGTCTCTTTAGCAGCAGCCATAACAACAAGAACAACTTCGTGGAGATGTAAAGGCAGTAATATTATCTTACATTTTGTTGTTCATTTCAGAACTTTTAAGCTATTTTGACATTTACATCATATCTGATGTATGTCCTTAAAGGTAAAACAGTGATAATCATCTCTAGAGGTCAGAGTGTAAAACTAAAGTGTATATTGACTGTTGTCTGATGGCTTCATCAGACTCTCAAACATCCTTTGAGCTCTAGGACGTTTGATTACAGTCTGGTTATGTTCTTCAGATTTGAATGCACTTCAGATGTAATATCCTAAATCCTCACTCCTCATGTGCCTTCTCTCTTCCTTAATAGTTTGCATCTCTTTTAAGGCCATAAATATTGTGGTGAGAAGAAATTTAGGCTGGCCCATGGCCTGACATTAATTAATCATGTCCTATCTTTTCGGGCCAGTATGTCACTGCAGCATCCTTCTTAAGATACGCTCTTAACAGCCACTAGCAATTATTTTTATTTGGTTTTCAAAGCTACCTACCAGCCTCCCTTTATTAATATAATGATCTAACATTACAGATGGAGAAACTGAGATTCTGAAAGTTGATTTGTACATTATTGCTCCTATTATTAGTCTTTTTTTTTAAAGGATGAGGGATCTAGGCTCAGATAGAGTTGGATACTTGGCTGAGATTCTAGGATTCTGAATCCTAAGTCAGTTATCTTCCTACTGGGTATGCGTGTGCTCAGTCGTTCAGTCATGCCCGGCGCTTTGAGGTCCCATGGACTGTAACCCACTGGGTTCCTCTGTCCATGGAATTTTTCAGGCAAGAATACTGGAGCGGGTTGCTATTTCCTATTCCAGGTGATCTTTCCCACCCAGGGATGGAACTTGCATCTGTTCCATCTCTTGCATTGGCAGGCAGATTCTTTAACACTGAGGCCACCTTGGAAGCCTGATTTTCCTACTACCATAGGAAATTACTGACAAAGATGGAGTTTACCTTTCCTTTCGATCCATGATTAAAAGCAAGAAAATATATGCCAGAACCATTTTCTTCTTCCTGCTGTAAGCCAAGTATCTTTACTAAGACACTAAAGTTCATTAGAACAAAAGTTCTGACTATAAATTTACATTTTCTTTTTTGCTGAATTAATATTTGTTCAGTACAAGTTTATCTTGAGATTTTTCTACTAATATTGTGATTTTAAGCCTCACTGAATTCTTGTGTAATTTTTAATTCAACAAAATAAAGAGGATAAATACATCTGAGAATCAAAGCTCCAAAGTGTGATCTTCCATAACTTAAAAATATTGCAGCCTGGCCATGTCTTCCGAAGTCCAAATATTTATCTTAGGAGCAATCTTTCTCTGCCTGGCAACACCGGGCCAAGCTTTAATTTGCAGGCAACCAAGCCCTCCCAGGTGGCTTCGGTCCCCAAGGGACCGACTGCCTTTAAATGGCTCATGTTTTATTCGAGTGTGTGATTAAAACATGAAGGCAAGTAGTAAAATCATGGCCAGGCAGACCATCTCAATATATGGTGCCATCTCAAGAGAGGATTGATTTGGGTTCTGTTAAAGTGAACTTATGCTGGGCCATGATGTAGAGCAGTTGTGCTGTGAGCCTTGTCACAGAGTATTTCCATATGGATGGTATCACCATGTACACAAGTGATCACAATGGCAGATTTGTATATAATACCAGACCGTCAACTAGAGAGGTGGCTCCCATCTATGGTGCTAACTCCCACCCAGCCTTTATTTTTTAAAAACTATTTTAATTTTTATTTTTTAAATTATGAAAGTATGATAACATTTACAAGAGACAGGGAAAACACAGAACAATGGTACATATTGTTCCACTATATATTACAGTTATTTTTTAAGATAAACTAAGATTTTTAGTTGGAGTTTTGATATCAAACTTGCAAAAATTAATAAAATGAATATACAGAGAAGTAGAAGGATATAGTAGATCTGAAAAGCACTATGAGTAAATTCAACATAATTAAGATTCACACAATTTACACACAACAATAAGATACAAATTCTATTTAAATTCCCATAGATTATAAACTAGAAGACACTGGAAGATATTCAGGGACATAAAGTGCAAAAATTTCATGGTCTAAAGGTATTGAAATCATAGAGTCTGTTCTGTTCTATTATCACTGTGGAATTATGCTAGAAATCAATATAGGAAGATATTTGAAAGTAATACACTTATTTTCCACCCAGCCTTTAATAAGCAACCTTTGTCTCTACCTATAGTCTTCTTCGGCCCCCATCCTGGGTGCAAAATCTTTCTCCATCCTCACATTGTATCCTGTGAGTATCTTTGCTGTGACTCTTATCATGCTTATGCTTGGTGTAAATGTTAACTTTCTTGCTTGTCACATCTAGATTATGAGTTCTGTAAGAATGTGGAATAATTTTCATGTGCTTTTATATTTTGAGTGCCTAACATATAGAAATTCATCAATAAATATTTGCTGCATGAATGAGGATGACTTGTGGGAAAAATTCCGTGGGTTTATTCCTGAGTTGGTCTTTTATCTGTGCCTATCTCTGTCATGGTACTAGGGTATGACTTTATTTAATAACTTACTTGTTGCCCTGATGTATTGTAAATAACTTTGGGACAGGAACTGTAAGGATCTCATTCAGGTGTCCCTGGTTTCTCTCCATATTGAGGACCCAGTGTGTGTTTGTTAAGGGCATCATGACCTGCTGCCACCCTCCTCTCCAGCCTCATTTTCCGTCGCTTCTCACCTCTCCTTCTGTGTCACTTTACACTAACCATCTCCCAGAAGGTTCACTTTTGCTTCTGTATGTTTGCACTTGTTATCCCATTTCTACTCTGCACCCTCCTTTCCTCCTACCCTACTCCCTAATTTCTCTTTGCTGCTGCTGCTGCTAAGTCGCTTCAGTCGTGTCCGACTCTGTGCGATCCCATAGACGGCAGCCCACCAGGCTCCCCCATCCCTGGGATTCTCCAGGCAAGAACACTGGAGTGGGTTGCCATTTCCTTCTCCAATGCATGAAAATGAAAAGTGAGTGAAGTCGCTCAGTCATGTCCAACTCTTCGCGACCCCATGGACTGCAGCCCACCAGGCTCCTCCGTCCATGGGATTTTCCAGGCAAGAGCACTGCAGTGAGTTGCCATTGCCTTCTCCAAATTTCCCTTTAGGTCCAGCTTAAACATCACACCTTTCATACAGACTTGTATCCCAACCTCAGGGGGATGCTCCTATGACATGCTCGTACTGTCCCTGACGTTTGCTCCATCATCACCTTTTTTCTACTGTGTCATTCATTTGGAATAAAATATCTTCCTTTTTGAACTGATGAGTCCATGGATGTTGTACTCCAATGATTCCCTAGTACCCACCACAGTGCCTGGCATCCATTTGATGAGAGATTAAAAATAAAAATTCCCACAATCTGGTTCCACCTTCCTCAATTTGCCACATACCTCATGCATCTCAACTTAACTTCCTTATTCCATAAAATATACAATTTGTTTTCTCCCTACTGCTCTGTCTGCAATATTTTCCCACTTTTCCCTAACTCTGGTAAACTCTGTTTTCCCCAACAAATTTTTGTTGGCTTCATTAACACTCATTTATTGCCCAACTCTTAGAAGTCTGTAATATTATCACCTGCACCACATAGACATTTTTATGAGAAAATTTTACCTAGCACTTCTTGTTTGAATGTGACAAATAGATCCCGGGGATTAGATCTGGTAGAGTGCCTGAAGAACTATGGACAGAGCTTCATAACATTGTACAGGAGGTGGTAATCAAAACCATCCCAAAGAAAAAAAAATACAAAAAGGCAAGGTGGTTGCCGAGGAGGCCCTACAAATAGCTGAGAAAAGAACGGAAGTGAAAGGCAAAGGAGAAAAGGAAAGATATACACATTTGAATGCAGAGTTCCAAAGAATAGCAAGGAGAGATAAGATAGCCTTCCTAAGTGATCGATGCAAAGAAATAGAGGAAAACAATAGAATGGAAAAGTCTAGAGAACCCTTCAAGAAAATTAGAGATATCAAGGAAACATTTCATGCAAAGATGGGCACAATAAAGGACAGAAACAGTATAGAACTAATAGAAGCAGAAGATATAAAGAAGAGGTGGCAAGAATATACAAAAGAACTGTACAAAAAAGATCTTCATGACCCAGATAACCATGATGGTGTGATAACTAACCTAGAGCCAGACATCCTGGAGTGTGAGGTCAAGTGGGCCTTAAGAAGCATCGCTACGAACAAAGCTAATGGAGGTGATGGAATTCCAGTTGAGCTATTTCAAATCCTAGAAGATGATGCTGTGAAAGTGCTGCACCCAATATGCCAGCAAATTTGGAAAATTCAGTAGTGGCCACAGGACTGGAAAAGGTCAGTGTTCATTCCAGTCCCAAAGAGGGGCAATGCCAAAGCATGTTCAAGCTACCGCACAATTGCACTCATTTCACACGCTAGGCAATGTAATGCTCAAAATTCTCCAAGCTAAGCTTCAACAGTACAGGAACCCAAAATTTCCAGATGTTCAAGTTGGACTTAGAAAACGCAGAGGAACCAGAGATCAAATTGCCAACATCTGTTGGATCATAGAAAAAGCTAGAGATTTCCAGAAAACATCTATTTCTGCTTCACTGACTATGCCAAAGCCTTTAACTGTGTGGATCAAAAGAAACTGGAAAATTCTTAAAGAAGGGGAATACCAGATCACCTTACCTGCCTCCTGCGAAATCTGTATGCAGGTCAAGAAGCAACAGTTAGAACCAGACATGGAACAATGGACTGGTTCCAAATTGAAAAAGGAATATGTCAAGGCTGTATATTGTCACCCTGCTTATTTAACTTATACATCATGTAAAATGCCTGGTTGGATGAAGCACAAGTTGGAATCAAGATTGCCGGGAGAAATATCAATAACCTCAGATATGCAGATGACACCACCCTTAAGGCAGAAAGTGAAGAGGAACTAAAGAGCCTCTTGATGAAGGTGAAAGAGGAGAGTGAAAAAGCTGGCTTAAAACTCAACATTCAAAAAATAAAGATCACAGTGCCTGGTCCCATCACTTCATGGCAAATAGATGGGGAAATAATAGAGACAGTGACAGACTTTATTTCTCTGGGCTCCAAAATCACTGCAGATGGTGATTGCAGCCATGAAATTAAAAAACACCTGCCTTTTGAAAGAAAGACATTTTTTTACATTGAGAAGTCACTCAACTGTGTCTGACTCTATGTGACCCTATGGACTGTAGCCTACCAGGCTCCTCTGTCCATGGGATTTTCCAGGCAAGAGTACTGGACTGGGTTGCCATTTCTTTCTCCAGGGGATCTTCCTGACCCAGGGATTGAACCCGGTCTCCTGCATTGTAGGCAGACACTTTACTGTCTGAGCCAAGCTATGACAAACCTAGATAGTGTATTCAGAAGCAGAGGCATTACTTTACCAGCAAAGGTCCATATAGTCAAACCTATGATTTTTCCAGTGGTCATGTATGGATGTGAGAGTTGGACCATAAGGAAGGCTGAGCTCTGAAGAATTGATTCTTTTGAACTGTGATGTTGGAGAAAATTCTTGAGAGTCCTTTGGACTACAAAGAGATCAAACCAGTCCATCCTAAAGGAAATCAATCCTGAATACTCATTGAAAGAACTAATACTGAAGCTCCAATATTTTGGTTATCTGATGCGAAGAGCTGACTCGTTAGAAAAGACCCTGATGCTGAGAAAGATTGAAGGCAGGAGGAAAAGGGGATGACAGAGGATGAGATGGTTGGATGACAACACCAACTCAGTGTACATGAGTTTGAGAAAGCTCTGGGAGATGGTGAAGGACAGGGAAGCCTGGTGTGCTTCAGTCCATGGGGTTGCAAAGAGTCAGACACAACTGAGCAACTGAACAACAACAAATTGCCCAATCCTAGTCTACTGTATTATCACCTGCACCACATAGATATTTTTGTGAGAAAATTCCATCTAGCACTGCTTATCTGAATGTGTCATTTTCCTTCCTAGCTAGAATATTTGCTTTGATAGCTTCCACTGCAGTGCTAATCCTACTCCATTGTATTCCCTTCCCACACCAAAAAATTTAGACTGGGTTGATCAAATTCCATAAACACAACCTTTTATTATAATAAATGGTCAAAGGGAAACAGAAGGCATGAAAAACAACTTGTATAAATGTCTCTTTGGTATTACAAAAGAGGAATCAAAGTAGTCATTGTAGGCCAAAAAAAAAAAAAAAAAAAAGAAGAAAAAGAAAAAAAAAAACAAAACAAAACAGGATTTTATTGAATTTCTTTGCCCTTATTGTATGGTTTTATGTTGATTTTCCTCCCTCTTTTCTTTCTTTCTTTTTTTTTTACATTGTTTTTCCTGTGTTTGAGGTCTTTACAACTTTAAATCTGGCTCTAGGGTAGGCTTAAAACCAATTATCTTTGCTCTCAACTTCAGACTCTTTTAAACTCTACTGGAAAGTGGGAGACTTGAAATCTGGTCCTCTCAATATGTCCCTAAGTAGCTCTGCATTTTGCTGCAAGTCACTTCTTTCTGCAGCTTCACAATGAAAGGGGATATTGAACAATCTTGAATGGCCTGGGAAAAGATGGCACATCTTTCTAAGTCTTTCACCACTCTCCTCTCTCACATTTATTCTTACACTCGGCTAGTGCAATTTCATTACCATCTCTCAGCCAGGAGTTACACCAGACAGGAAAGCCATCTTGATCATTTTCCATCGAGTGATGTCCACTTCCCTTACCCATCATGATTCAGCATTTGCTCCTTGAAGACATAGCTAAGTATCCCACAAGGATGCCAGTTATTTCCTTGTGCATAGTTCATTTAATAGAATCTTTAATTTGCTGATTTTTTTCCCTACAGATTCCTTTTAAACTCCTCCAAATCATAATCTCAAATTTTCATCAGCTTTTTGTCTTCTAACACATTTATAACCTCTGCATCTATGCAATGTGATTATCTCTCAATAGTAGAACCAGAGGGCCTCCCTGGTACCTCAGTTGGTAGAGAATCTACTTACAATGCAGGAGGCCCCAGTTCAAATCCTGGGTTGGGAAGATCCGCTGGAGAAGGGATAGGCTATTCACTCCAGTATTCTTGGGGTTCCCTTGTGGCTCAACTGGTAAAGAATCTACCTGCAATGCGGGAGACCTGGGTTTGATCCCTGGGTTGGGAAGGTCCCCTGGAGAAAGGAAAGGCTACCCACTCCATTATTTTGACCTGGAGAATTCCATGGAATGTATAGTCCATGGCTTCACCAAGAGTCGGACATGACTGAGCGACTTTCACTTCACTTCACTACAGTAGAGACAGAACAGAGAAGTTCAGGCAAAATGATAAAGTTGGCGAAAAGGGCTTTGCTTAAGCTTTGTACAGAGAAAGGATTTAGACAAAGAAAGAACTGACCTCTTACTTAGGGAGGACAATGCCATATTAAGAATGACAAAAAGCAGGTTATGTCCAACTCTTATTTTCTTCACATCTGCTATGTTTAAGAGGCTGGGCTTTAAACTGCTGAAGATTAGGCAGCCACCCCAATCACTGGGAAGAAGGTAAGAAAGTACCCGGCTGCATTAAATGGTTAAGATTCTGGGTTAAAATCAGAGAAATCACAGGGTAGAAAGGATATAAGATTGCGTGTGTATTTTAAGTTACTGCTGAGAAATAATGAAAGATGAGAGAGCTATGAGAAGGAGGGAGGGACTGGGAAAGTACAGGAAATCCGTCAGATGCAGCAGCACACCCAGAGACAGGGCGAGGTAGTGGGTCGTGCCAAAGATAACGCTTTCTGGCCCCAAAGAGTTGCATCCTGGTTCTAGCATTCTTGCTGTTGGCTTTAGGAAAATGATTTACCTCTGTGCCTCCATTTCTTGAGCTGAAAGATGGACATGGTAACAGTGACATTTTGTTGGTTGATGCGAGGACTAAGTTAAAAATAGTGCCAAGTTTGTAGGTTAGTAACCATCAAAGGGTGACACCCAAGACATGTGGACAGACATTTCTTTCTGACAAAGTTCTACAAAATTCTTGAGCAGAATACTGAATTGGTGGCATTTAAATATTTTGTAAAGAAAATATTTTTTTCTTTCACAGTATCCAGAACACAGTATCCAGAACCTGTGTTCTTAGTCAAGCCCAATTACATTGCTTACCTTGATGACATACATGATGGTAGATCAGTAGAATTCTATGGTGTTTGTCTACATTCAGCCAAGCGTGAAAAGAAGCTTCTTACAATGATCACATAGACATGATGGGGAAACAAAGGGAAAGTTCATAAGCCCATCGCAAAGAGATAAGAAGATAAAACAACTTCTCCCAAATCTTGTTGATTAGTAAATTACTGTCAGCCTGCAAGAAAAGTGCTACCTATAGGACACTCTGTTCTTAGTATCATCTTTTTCAAAATGCTCAACAATATCTGTAAAACATGAAAGACAAGGTAATTAAATAAAGTCTGTGTCTTTCACCCAAAGGAGAAAGTTTTCATATAAAGGAAAACAGTCCAGAGATTTTGATTATCTGCAATGTTATAGGAATACCAAGATAGTTTTAGGGGTTCAATATAAAATACTACATTTATGGGAATTTCCTGGTAGTCCAGAGGCTAAGACTGTGCTTTCACAGCCGAGATGCAGGTTCAATCCCCGATTTGGGAGCTGAGATACCACAACCTGTGCCGTGCAGCCAATAGATAAATAAATAAAATGCTACTTTTAGATTGAAAGGAGTGAGAGGTTTGGCCTGGCACCAATTCTAGCTTTCCAGAGGACTAAAGTCTAAAATTTGGTAACAATATAACGTGCCTTCAAGACACTTACAGAAAAACACTCTCTGTTTGGAAGATCCATGCAGAAGAAGCAGAGACCAACCTATTTAGCACTTGTCGTGTGTCAGGTACTGTTTTGACCAATGGGCAAATATGGATGGATTTAGGTCAGTGTCAGGTTCTTGGTGTTACATTTTATTTTAGTATTATTATTGTTAAAGTCTTTATGGAATTTTTAAGATACAATATTGCTTATGTTGTTTATGTTCTGGTGTTTTGCCCATAAGATATGTAGGATCTTAGGTCCTGACCAGGGATAGAACTCACATCCCCTGCATTGATAGGCAAAGTCTTAACCACTAGACCTCCAGGGAAGTCCCTTAGTATGACATTTTAAAATGGAGGTTAAGAAACTAGACAGAGCCCAAGGGAAGTAACCATGTTGGTATCAAGTTAAGATGACCCTCAGTGATGAAGATGAAGATGATATAAATACCTTTAATTTGTTTTAAAATACCATCTGGGGGGAAAAAAGAACCAGGATCAAGAGATGGGTATAACACTCAGGTTCAATTTAAAGAAAACCTTTTACTGAAACTAGAGAGAGCTCTCTGACCCCACGAGGGCCCAAGTCAAGCTGGAGAATCTCTAGTGAAAGAAACTTTGTGTGTGATGCTGCACTGGGTTAGGTTAGATGACTTCTGGGCTTCTTTCAATTCTGTATCCTGTGATAAATGATGATTGAAGACATTTAAAATTAAAAAAATAAGATGTCATGATTTATGACATTCCACCTGAGCCATAAAGTCTGTTTCCACTCTCTAGTGGTTCACCAGCTTCTCTAACCACAAACATCCTGTTAAGATGAATCACAATTTTTGATGAAACAGAAGTAAAATAATGACCTAAAGAGGTACGATATCCAGAGAAATGGCCTGGGTAACCACACTTTTTTCTTCAAGTCCATGAAGAAAAGACTTCAGTCCCTCATCTGATGCCATAAATACTCTTATCGCCGGGAACAGAGATAGGGAGCTGGTGTAGTATGATCCTTTGCTGTGTTCTTTAATCTTTCATCTTCACAGAGGTGTGTTACTGAGGGGAGATGATTATATGTCATCAAGCACTCATAGTATATCAAAATATGGCTCTCCTTAACAATCTTTTCCCCTCTTTAAGCATACAACTCACAGAATTGTTTTTTGAGGTATGGCTCCTTTACAAAATTTTCTCTTCACTCACCATTGCTTTTTTATTTTTATTTTTTAACAAAGCCAGGATAGGGCCGTACATTTTCAGCTGGCTTCCCATATATTTCTGCTGTTATCTGCCACTTCACTTTTCAGATGAAAATGTTTGCTTCTAATGTCTTTTTAAGACAAATAGGCTGCCTAAACTGTACCTGTTCAAAAAATTGTTAATAATTCTTCACTGCACCTTTTTTCCTTCTAAAGTAAATGGCTGTTGCAACCAATGAAAGCCTGATTCTATTTATAAGGAGGAAACTCTTCCTCTTCTAGAAGATTTTATCATTCTTTGGCATGAATATAGACTTGGTTTATTGGCTCAAGATGATTTTTAGCAAAATTGTGTCCACATAACTGTAGAAGTAATTAAGCCCACACTGGGGCTATCTGTCCTGCTGTCAGGGAACAAGGAAAAGTCCCTGGTTCAATTTACCATAGGAAATGCTGACGCTGACTCCTGAAGATCAGCTGATAAGACATGCTAGATTGCAGGTGTCATTTTTCCTCCAGCGGGTCACTGCCACCCATTATGAAGTTGAGACTAACTGAACGGAGCAAAGTACAGTGAATTTAGACAGAAACCACAGCTGCCAAAAATTCTGTGTTAAAGTTCAATAGAAGAACTTTCAGAGGAAACATGATGGTATGGTTCAGATTTGCCACCCCTGCTAAGCATGAGGCCTGCAGGATAGTGGTGATGTTACCAAACAAGACTTAGGTCCCCTTACCCACACACAGTAAAGCCAATCTACTGTGCCAGCTTGTGGTGAAGGACAGTGCAGCATTTATTGCACTGAGTAGGGCACCAAGTAAAGAGCCCAGTAAGAAGTGTTTAACAGGCTCAAACTTTGAAGGGTTTCAGGGAAAGGTTTTAAAGACAGGGTGAGGGAGGGTGGTTGTTAGGGTGAGTGACCAGCTTGTGGACATTCTTCCAAACAGTTAGAGGTGAGGTAATCAGGAGTCAGCAACATCAACCTTCTGATTCCCACCAGTCTGGGGTCTATGTGCTTATGGGCAGCATACAGTTAACTTGTTCTACTTGAGGGGTTTCAGTATATGAAAAACAGCTCAAAGGACATGGCTCAGAATATTATCTATAGACCTTGAGGAGGAACTAAAGGTTCTTGACTTTGCTTAATGGCTAAACTGTTATTATTTCATCTTATTTGACTCTTTTCCTTTCTTCCTGCATTTTCTCACCTCTCTGGTTAAATTTACTCTTTGGAATTCAGGGAAGGCCTAGGAGACTACAAAGAAAAGGCAGGCAGAGGAGATGGGGGAAGTCTGTTCCCGGAAGGCCCCATAGGGTTCTGCTCACGCACAGTAAGAGGGTGGACTGGGTTTGATTTCTGCCTAGGAATCAAGTCGCAGGTCTCCATGATACTAGATACCTGTGCTCTGTCCACCACATCAAGCTGCCTGCCTCTGTGCCCTTGTACTTACTTGAGAACCCAGAACATATTAAGCCTTTATTACAGCTGCGTGAGGCAAGTGAAGAGGCCAGGATGCAGCACGGCCTATTCAAAACATACCAGCCTAATTCAAGTCTTTGAGTTCCACCTCTGCTGATAAATTTTTGTGGCCACAGACAAGCCCCTTTGGCTTTTGAGTGCTTATTTTGTGACCTTTTAAGTGGGACTAATAGTACCAGCTCTAGTGCCTGGAGTTGTTTGAGGATAACATGGCACTATGGGTGTAAGAAGACCTTTGATAGTATTTTTATTCTGGTGAAATAAGCTATTGATAAAAGATTACCAAAAATGGCTAGATCTGGGTAGCATCTAGTCTTCCAAATACGACAAAGCCCAGGACAAGATAATCATGCTTGTGTGTGTCCCCAGCTTTAAGATGATGTGAGCAGGAAGTTTCTTTTTTTTTTTGAACTTTATTATTATTTTTTCATTTATTTTTATTAGTTGAAGGCTAATTATTTTACATATTGTAGTGGGTTTTGTCATACATTGACATGAATCAGCCATGGATTTACATGTATTCCCCATCCCGATCCCCCCTCCCACCTCCCTCTCTACCCGATCCCTTTGGGTCTTCCCAGTGCACCAGGCCTGAGCACTTGTCTCATGCATCCAACCTGGGCTGGTGATCTGTTTCACTATAGGTAATATACATGCTGTTCTCTTGAAACATCCCACCCTCACCTTCTCCCAGAGTCCACAAGTCTGTTCTATACATCTGAGTCTCTTTTTCTGTTTTGCATATAGGGTATCATTACCATCTTTCTAAATCCCATGTATATGTGTTAGTATGCTGTAATGTTCTTTATCTTTCTGGCTTACTTCACTCTGTATAATGGGCTCCAATTTCATCCATCTCATTAGAACTGATTCAAATGAATTCTTTTTAACAGCTGAGTAATATTCCATGGTGTATATGTACCACAGCTTCCTCATCCATTCGTCTGCTGATGGGCATCTAGGTTGCTTCCATGTCCTGGCTATTATAAACAGTGCTGCGATGAACATTGGGGTGCACGTGTCTCTTTCAGATCTGGTTTCCTTGGTGTGAATGCCCAGAAGTGGTATTGCTGGGTCATATGGCAGTTCTATTTCCAGTTTTTTAAGAAATCTCCACACTGTTCTCCATAGTGGCTGTACTAGTTTGCATTCCCACCAACAGTGTAATTCTTTCTGAGACCGTGTGTTAGGGATTTCTTCTTCCTGCTTCTCTGTGTATTGCATATGGCAAGAATTTCGAGCCAAAGACAGTAACGTGGACACACCTAACATCTTCAGTGTTTCAGCCCTCACAAGGAGGCATTTTTGGAAGAATGGAAGCAATTGTTATTCTCAGATGTGCAGTGTGCATGCATGCTAAGTTGCTTCAGTAATGTCCAATTCTTTGCAACCCTATGGAATGTAGCTTGCCAGGCCCCTCTGTCCATGACAGTCACCAGGCAAGAACAGTGGAGTGGGTTGCCTCCTCTAGAGCATCTTCTCCACCCGGGGATTGGACCTGCGCCTCTTACATCTCCTGCATTGGCAGCCAGGTTCTTTACTGCTAACGCCACCTGGGAAGCCCCAGGCATGCAGCACAGGAATTCATACACACACATATATATGTGTGTATATTTACAAATCTTTCTCAGATGTTTCCATTATAGGTTATCATAAGATATTGAATGTAGTTCCCTGTGCTATATCATAGGTCCTTTTTGTTTATCTATTTTATATATAGTAGTATGTATGTTATTCCCAAACTCCCAATTTATCCTTTCCTCCACCCCAACTTTCCCTTTTGTTTCCCATAAGCTTGTTTTCTATGTCTGTGAGTCTTTTTCTGCTTTGTCAATGAGTTCATTTGCATGTTTGTTTAGATTCTGCATGTAAGTGGCATCATATAATATTTGTCTTTCTATGTCTGACTTACTTCACTTAGTTTGGTAGTCTTCAGGTCTGCACATGTTGCTACCAATGGCATTATTTTATTCTTTTTTATGGCTGAGTAATATGCCATTATATATATATATATATATATTTATGTATATATATGTGTGTATGTATATGGGCTTCCCTCATGGATCAGACAGTAATGAATCTGCCTACAATGCAAGAGACCTCTATTCCATCCCTGCATTGGGAAGATCCCCTGGAGGATGGAATGGCCTCCTATCTCAGTAGTTTTGCCTGGAGAATTCCATGGACAGATGAGCCTGGCAGACTAGCATATGGGGTTGCAAAGAACTTGACATGACTGAGCGACTAACACTTTCACTTTTCACTTTCATGTGTGTATTTATATGTGTGTGTGTGTGTACATATATGTATCATATCTATATTTGCATATAGATATATAGATACATAGCTCACAACTTCTTTATCCATATTCATCTGCTGATGGACATTTAGGTTGCTTTCATGTCTTGGTTTTTATAAGTAGTGCTGCTATGAACATTGGAGGGCCACTTAGTTTTTTGAATCAAAGCTTCATCTTTTCCAGATTCATGTCCAGGGATGGGATTGCTGAATCGTATACTATCTATATTTTTAATTTTTAAGGAGCCGCCACACTGGTTTCCATAGTGGCTGCACCAATTTTTATCAGTTATGATAAGGACAGTGGTTCTACCACTTACTGAGGACTTATGTGCTAGGTCCTGTGCTTCACAAAGATGATTTCATTATGAAAAGAGCATTAAGAGAGGTATATATTCACCCCCTCCTCTTTTTTAATAGATGAAGAACTTGAGAGAAAAGCATTTAAATACTTGATATATCTAGGGAATAGCAAAGGCACTATGCTATACTGCCCAGGAATTGCCACAATGATCTCGTTTTGTCACTTTGCTTCAGACTGATGCAGCTGCAGACCCGAGTGCCTGATCTTCAGCTTGGCTTCCACCCTTACCTCCTGTCATCTTCTATCTCTGCCAAGTTTGTGTTTAAGGTCTGTCTCAGTATCTGCTTTCCTCCTGCATCCCTCATGTGGGAAAGTTTAAGCAAGTTTAAACTCACTCTAACCTTGATGCGAACTCCAATATCTACAGTGACTATGGAGATTTAATTAGGCCAGTGTAAAACATTAGTGAGTGGTGGTGACTGTGGCCTGGAAAGCATCTACCCCATCTAAATGGGACAGCTGCTATTCAACTCCAATTTTTTGGTTGAGTGAGCAAGTGTTGTTAATGAAGCTGAAACTTAGGTTTGCATAAGAAATATGCTTATTTTGGGGACACAATCAAGTTCAAACTACCACAGTTGTTTACTCATTGGTTGTCAGACTTTGAGTTCTAAATTTGATAACTAAATTTCAAAATATTGGGAGCTCAGGTGTGTAGTTTAAAACATTGATATGGCAAGTGTCTCTTTATGCTCATAATATCATATGAAGTGGGAATTGACTTATTTATGGTCTCATAGCTGGTTAGTGGCACAGCTGAGACTCCCCTCCAAACTCTCATCTGCCTGCAAAACTGCCACGCACTCGGTTACAATTCTGGCAGTTACCTAAGACCAGCCAGAAATAACCTTGCACACTTCTGATTGGATTTAGAACTTAAAGAAGGCAGGGCAAGGAACAGATTGGATTTAGATGGATTTTTTGTTTGTTTGTTTTTGTTTTTCAGTTTTTTTTTGTTGTTTTTTTTCCATTTATTTTTATTAGTTGGAGGCTAATTACTTTACAACATTGCAGTGGTTTTGGTCATACATTGAAATGAATTAGCCATGGATTTACATGTATTCCCCATCCCAGTCTCCCCTCCCACCTCCCTCTCTACCGGATCCCTCTGGGTCTTCCCAGTGCACCAGGCCCGAGCACTTGTCTCATGCATCCAACCTGGGCTGGTGATCTGTTTCACCCTAGATAATATACATGTTTCGATGCTGTTCTCTTGAAATATCCCACCCTCACCTTCTCCCACAGAGTCCACAAGTCTGTTATATACATCTGAGTCTCTTTTTCTGTTTTGCATGTAGGGTTATCGTTACCATCTTTCTAAATTCCATATATATGTGTTAGTATGCTGTAATGTTCTTTATCTTTCTGGCTTACTTCACTCTGTATAATGGGCTCCAGTTTCATCCATCTCATTAGAACTGATTCAAATGAATTCTTTTTAATGGCTGAGTAATATTCCATGGTATATATGTACCACAGCTTCCTCATCCATTCGTCTGCTGATGGGCATCTGGGTTGCTTCCATGTCCTGGGTATGATAAACAGTGCTGCGATGAACATTGGGGTGCACGTGTCTCTTTCAGATCTGGTTTCCTCAGTGTGTATGCCCAGAAGTGGTATTGCTGGGTCATATGGCAGTTCTATTTCCAGTTTTTTAAGAAATCTCCACACTGTTTTCCATAGTGGCTGTACTAATTTGCATTCCCACCAACAGTGTAAGAGGTGTGTTTGATTTGTGTGTTGATTCAACTTAGTATTTCTTAAGATACTGTGTAATTGAAATTATCTTTATAATTCGTTCACTCCTTCACAGGAGCTCAAACTTTGAGGATCATCACCATTCCCACACAAATAAAAAAAAAGTATATTATAGAGGGTTAAAACAGTTAGCTCTAATAATTGACAATGCTAAAAATCTCACTAGTGTACAATGTACTTTCTTCTTGACACTAATTCCAATGCAGACATTCCTGGCTGGTTGGCTCTCCTGGCAAGAATTTCCCCAAATATCTTAGAAACCCAGATTCATTCCACCACAGGATGCTATGTTGTCCTCACACGGGGTCAATAAAGAAAAAAAATTCACATCTGGAATACTAGTGGGTTCACGTTAGGAAAGGAGTACCTCATTTCTCCTACATTCCACTGGACAGAACATAGGCTGATAGAATGGTCTGGTCATACAATCCACATCTAGACGCAAGGAGAGTGGTGAATACACTTTTCATATGTTGCAAAGAATAGAAAGAAATGGATTGGAAAACATATGATATTATGTTTAGGAAGGAAAAATTAAAAAAATAAAAAAGGAAAAACTGGCATTATTCTGCAAATATAATTTTCCCATTGGAGACTTGATTCTCTGTGATTGAATTATGGGAATTAAATTCTCTTGCTGGGAGCAGAATTATTACTATACATGTATAGCAGCAGGTGAAATGCAAGAGACTGAGGGTGAGGACGTTAAAAGCTCCTGCCAGTTGTCTCCAGAAGGACATTTACAGGTGTGGTGGATCCAAGATTGCTATGTAATCCCCCAAGGGATCTCTTCATGGAAATGTTCCAGAAATGAGGGGGCAACAAGTCAGAGACCATTCATGGCTTTGTCTCAGCCTCCTACAGGGAGCAGGGTGTGCAAAAAGGCCATTTTCAGAGAATGAATCCATGTTTCCCTGCTTGGCATTTTTGCCTTCTACAGACATTGTACTCTGCCATACTTTGGGAGGCTTGAGGCTTTGTTTTACAATTACAGACAGGTTTTCCCACCAGTTTTCAAAGATAAATAGTTGCTATTTTTTTCTGAGGCTAATAGAGAAAAATTAGTTAAGAAGTGAATGAAATAAAATGTCCTATATGCAACTACAATGACTATAACTAGAGGGAAAACATCAAGCATACAATGGTCTTTAATTAAGAATAAAACTACTAAGCAGACTTGTACAAGAATATCATCTTTGCAATTAATATTCAGATTAAGTTTCAAGCCTCCAGATACTGTCTAAATTGAATAACTTCCTACCACATAAAATATCCATAATTTGGTTTAACTTCAGGAATAGTAAGCTGAATTTGTTCTGATCCACTCCTGTATCAGGATGTTTGGCTCACTATGGACATTTCTCCTCACATCTTTGTTTCTGTGTGCCTGGGCAGAAGCTCTCTCAACGAAAGTCACCATCCAAATGCTGAGAATTCTTAAATTCAGAATCAAATGTCTCAGAACTTATATTAATCTGCTAGGGCTGACATAACAAGTATCTAGGGGGATACTTGTATGTGTGGCTTAAGCAATAGAAAAAAATTTTCACAAGTTTGAAGCCCAAGGTCAGGGTATCAACAGTGTTGATCTGAAGCATCTTTCCTTGGCTCACAGATGACTATCTTCTCCCTGGGTCTTCACAGGAGACCTCTGTACCTATCTATGGTCAGATTTCCTTTTCTCAAAAGGACACCAGTAAAACTGGGTCAGGGCTCGTCCTAATGACCCCATTTTTAGCTTAATCACCTACTTAAAGATCCTATTTCCAAATAAAGGCACATTCTGAGGTACTGGGGGTTAGGACTTCAACATCTGAATTTTGAAGGGGTTGAACTCAGCCTGCAACAGAGCCCCATCTTCCAAACCCTAGAGAGTGTCCTGTGGGGGAGTTAATGGTCAAACACAAATCACGCATGTGCTATCTTCTTAGAGCTTCATGCTTCACACAATGCCTGAAAGTATTCTCCTAGATTCTTCAGTTCTTTGAGCTGATGCATTCTCTTCTTAGTTACGTGCATTTAATTTTGGTCTACTTTTGCTTGCTACTTGAAGAAATCTGACCTGTTTGCATACCATACTCATATGGAATCCCCACCCTAATATGCTCTCTCCAGTTGACAAAGATGACTCTTGTTCCCTCTCTTCAACCTAAGCTCTAAGTTATCTTATCTCCTGGTTTTCCCTTAGGTGCCTAATGCAGCTCTCCTTCTTGAGGGCTCTGTTCTTCCCAATTTTCCTTCAGAGGACCTCCTTCCCACTTATCTGGAGTAAGGATGAGGTTATTATAGAAGCCATCCCCTATTAAGATCAATGGGGGATGTCTCAAGAAAGGAGTTCTCCAGGCTTTGGGGAAGGCAGATACATGATACTGTTATTTGCAGATACAAATGTTGCTCTTTCAAAGTTTTGTTCCAAGTCTAATCTCATCTTTGATGACCAAATCATGCTATGGCAGGCAAAATTGCCACTTAGTAGTGATGTGTTTGGCACAAAATCACCTGAATGTGGAATAGGAAACCACTCACACCACTCTCTGTCCCCTCTTTGATCCCATATACTCACCCAGTCCTCTCAAGTACCCTATAAACTCTGTAAAATTGTCTTTCTACTGGCCTATTGTAATAAATGTAGAAATATTTAATTATGTTTATACAATCTTCTCTTTTCTTCCTGTGTTTTTGAACCAAGGTCCAGAGAGTGGGAAGGAGTTGATTAATGTCTGAGAAATAGTTCCTAGGATAGCTCACCTGGAATCCAGGCCATGGTTGCTCTACCCTGTTGAATGATTTGGACACAAGATGACATTTCTGATCTGAAATCAGCCACCCTTCACTTGGAATGGTCAGGGGCTGCTTATGTAATATCACTTATTAAATCAGAGGCACCAATGGCTGTTAGCTGGGAGCAAGAGAACAGAGAAAATCTAGGTGTCTTTAGGGTCAAAGTCCAAAGACATCTGTACTTTCAGTTGTATCAACACTTAACTAAAATAGACTAACCAACAGTAGCCAGGGGTTGATTTCAGACATGCACAGTGGTGAGCGGCAGCTTGCAGCAAGCAGCAGTGAGCAGTAGTTAGAAACAAGCCCTTAATTTCCCAGGCTGTCCTTACCTTAAGAGTCCTTACCTTGGACCACAGAAGCCAGCAGTTATGGCTAAGGTCCCTAGTCTTTGCCTGCCTAGTTAAGAAGGAATTCAGGTGAGGAGGCAGGAGGTAAAGAGTAAAGTAAAAAGTTTATTGAAAAGTAAATGTGGAAAGGCTCATGGGTGAGCTCAGAGAGAGAGAGTCTTGCCTATAAAGGAAGTCTAAATTCCTTTATAAGTGGGCAGTTTTCTGGATATTTGTCTTCCCTCATGCCAATCATCTTGCTTTGTCCCTCCCCTAGTTATTCATCTCAGGACCCTTCCCTACGGTACGCGCACACATACCTTAGCCAAAATGAACCTCAAAGTTAAGGCTTCTGGGAGGAGCAAGACTCATTATGGCCTGGAATTATTCTCTGACTTTTGACTCCAAGGAGCCTTTCTGTGCCTGTATATTGTCTCCTTTATCCTTTACTCAGAAAGAATTTTTTTTTTTGGCCTCGCTTTGTCTTTTCCATGATTATTCCCTTGAAATGTTTACAAGAAACAAAGACTGGCTATTTACCCTGTTTCTGTTGTCACTTCCATTTTGGATAGCCAACAGGGCTGGTTGTAAATTCTTCAACTGGAACCCACCTATCTCTTATCAGGAAATGCAAAGAGGAGCTGGCTGATTGTGAATTTTCAGCCTGGAGCCCATCTATCTCCTACCTCAGGATCACGAGAAGAAATGAAACATAATTATTAAATAAAAATCAAGGGGGACCCAGGAGTCAACCAAAAGATCAGGAATCATGAAAAAGAGGGTCTTTACTTTTAGGTAGAGCTGAGAGACATTTACACTGTGTGATCAAGGGAGTAGCAGCGAAGCATCCCTCTCCCCCAAATATATCCAAGTAATACTGCCACAGTGCCTACATTTCCCCAGCCTGTGTATTGATTGTTTAGATTTCTGGGTATTTTCTGTTGTTGTTGTTGTTGTTTAAAGCCCTTTACTGAAACAAAAATAGTCCTGGAAAATATGACACCAACGTAGGAATTGATTTGTTTGTTATGAATTGAATTGTGTCCCCCATCCCCAAATTCATATGTTGAAGCACTAACCCTCAGTGTGACTGTACTTAGAGATAAGGTCTTTAGGAATATATTTAAGGTAAAATGAAGTCATTAACATCAGGTCCAAATCCAACAAGACTGGTGTCCTTACAAAGGGAGGAAGAGAGGCTGATCTGTCTCTCAAGCCTACAATTCTCTTTGTCTCAGATCCCAGGAGGCAGATGAGGCAAACCTACCTGATCCATCAGGGAAAAATGCTCAGGTGGTGTTTCACCACCCAGTCCTTCCTGGGTTCCTGTTAAGACTTAGAGAAACTCCGCACCCTCCCACCCCCCGCCCCCCGCCCCCCGGTACTGCTAAGAATGCAACTCTCAGGACCTCCTGAGTTCTGGCAAATTAAACTGAAGGGCAAGCTGTTGCTTTTAAGAATCCAAATGGTTAGCTGGCTTTCGTTTTCAGCAAGCTGAAGATTAATAAAGGGCAAATTTGCAAGGCATATTTTACATGCCCCATTAAACTGGTGGGATTAAGTGTGCACAAAAAGTAATTGCCTTTTGATGTGAATAAAGCACAAAAAGCCCAGATAGAGAAAGCATGTCCCCTAATTTATGGTTCTGTCGGAGGCTTTCTCTGTAATTATCATCTTAACGTCAAAAAGCGTAATATACAGTAATGCTAAAAGGTACACAGCACTAAAGTCACTGCGACTTTTGCCTCTTCTTGGAGGGCAAGCTGGTTGCTCTCCTGGCCAGGCCCTGCGGCTTCTCTCTAGTGCTGACAGCGTTTACAACAAAGGAAGTAAGTCACTTCTGGTGGGTTGTTTTCTTACTGATGTCTCTCTGGAATGGAAGTGGGAGGCACCCAGGACTCCTCTTTTATGGCATGCTATTTTCAGTAGACCACCAGACTACCTTCTGAGCAGATGTGACTAATCATATCCTCATATAGCAATGCTTCTTATTATTTAGAAATCGAACTGGTCAATCAGAGTCTTGAAAATGACTGAAAGCTTGGATTTCCCCCCCAAGGTTTTAATAATTTGAATTTTCTCAGAAAAATTCTAAGAGATTAGTGTGAAGGGATGAATAACTGCCCAAAGAAATCCTTTAAAAAGGAATAAGTAATCAACATTCTCTGGATTATCGAAAAAGCTAAAGTTCCAGAAAAACGTATATTTCTGCTTTATTGACTATGCCAAAGCCTTTGACTGTGTGGATCACAATAAACTGTGGAAAATTCTGAAAGAGATGGGAATACCAGACCATCTGACCTGCCTCTTGAGAAACCTATATGCAGGTCAGGAAGCAACAGTTAGAACTGGACATGGAACAACAGACTAGTTCCAAATAGGAAAAGGAGTACGTCAAGGCTGTATATTGTCACCCTGCTTATTTAACTTATATGCAGAGTACATCATGAGAAACGCTGGGCTAGATAAAGCACAAGCTGGAATCAAGATTGCCTGGAGAAATATCAATAACCTCAGCTATGCAGATGACACCACCCTTATGCCAGAAAGTGAAGAGGAACTAAAAAGCCTCATGATGAAAATGAAAGAGGAGAGTGGAAAAGTTGGCTTAAAGCTCAATATTCAGAAAACTAAGATCATGGTATCTGGTCCCATCACTTCATGGGAAATAAATGGGGAAACAGTGGAAGCAGTGTCAGACTTTATTTTTTTGGGCTCCAGAATCGCTGCAGATGGTGATTGCAGCCATGAAATTAAAAGACACTTACTCCTTGGAAGGAAAGTTATGACCAACCTAGATAGCATATTAAAAAGCAGAGACATTATTTTGCCAACAAAGGTCCAACTAGTCAAGGCTATGGTTTTTCCAGTGGTCACGTATGGATGTGAGAGTTGGACTGTGAAGAAAGCTGAGTGCTGAAGAATTGCTGCTTTTGAACTGTGGTGTTGGAGAAGACTCTTGAGAGTCCCTTGGACTGCAAGGAGATCCAACCAGTCCATCCTAAAGGAGATCAGTCCTGGGTGTTCATTGGAAGGACTGATGCTGAAGCTGAAACTCCAATACTTTGGCTACCTCATGGGAAGAGTTGACTCATTGGAAAAGACCCTGATGCTGGGAGGGATTGGGGGCAGGAGGAGAAGGGGACGACAGAGGATGAGATGGCTGGATGGCACCACTGACTCAATGGACATGTGTTTGAGTAAACTCCGGGAGTTTGTGATGGACAGGGAGGCCTGGCGAGCTGCGATTCATGGGGTCGCAAAGAGTTGGACATGACTGAGAGACTGAACTGAACTGAACTGAATCCCTGGAATACTTCAAAGTGCAGTAAAAACTATACAAGGAAATACTTTGAGAAAGAAGAACCAGAAGGATAAGCTGAGTCACTGAGTCTATACCAGAATATTGCTTGGGTTTCAATCACTTTTAATGAAAATATCTGTGTCCTTCATAAAAATGCAGCAGAAGTTATTACCACTTATGCTGTTGGATGCCCTGTATTCAAGGATTTGAATAATAAATTTCTACTTAAAATTTTCTGGGCCTTTCTCCAATTGTCCCAAAAGATTTGCTTACCTATATACATTTTTTGAGATAATAATCATAAGGTTAAAGACCTGTTTGCAGCCCAAGTATTTAAATATACTCAATTTTGAAGTTTAAAAGACCCATTCTGTCAAATGGACTCCATTCTATTAAAAAAAAAAAATTCTTGAAATTCTATTAAACAATACTTTCCAGGACAAATAAGAGAAGAAACTGCTACACATGTACCAGGAAATATACATGGTACATATAGCACGATCAGAAATAATTTAGAAATAAATGTTCTTAAATGTCTTATCACACAATGTGCTCTCACTTGTATGCTGTCACGTCCTTTAAGAAGTTGACAGACAAATCTTAAATCCAATGTCTTGCTTAGAGTCTATTCAACAGCAGAAATCATGGAAATAAAAGGATTGAAATTGGCTTGAAAGGTCATTGAATCTAGCCCCCATCACAACCGTGAATTCCCGCGATGCATTGTTGCTAACACTTCTCTCACTCATGCCTGAACAGTGAGTGAACCCACAGTCATTCTGCTATGTGCCTCTTTGTCTTTTTTGGTGTATCTTGTAAGTTCCTTGATGGTGTAGATTGTCCCACCATCAGTAACACAGCAGTACCACATAACTCAACACTGTCATTTTTGTTTGGACATATCAAACCATTATAATTGTTTCTTGACTTGAGTCAAGTGTCAAGTGTCCTGACCAAGTCAATAATAATATTTGAATTATTCCTCACTGACCATTTGGTTAGGCAGAAGAGCAGACCTCAATGACATATACACCATAATCCTCAGAACCTTATGGCAAAAGAGACGGCATTGATGTGATAGAGTTGAACTTTTTGAGATTGGGAGATTATCTGAGTGACTCAGTCTAATAACTAGGGTCCTAATAAGGGAACAGGAAGGTCAGAGTCAGAGAGAAGATGTGCCAATGGAAGCAGAGGGCAGAGAGGAGGGATTGGAAGTCATGGCTGGGTTTGAATATGAAAGGGAGTCTTTTCTCAAGAAGGCTGACAGCTAAAAAGGCAAGGAAATGGATTTCTCTCTGGAGGATCCAGAAGGAACATAGCATTGCTCTTTGTTTTAGCTGGTTTCTGACGTCTGACCTCTAGAAAAGTAATATGTTATAGATTTGTGTTGGTTTAAACCACCAAATTTGTGTTAATATGTTACACTGGCAATAGGAAACTGATAAAAGAATTTTATTCAGCCCACAGTCATCCTTCTGAATTTTGGGCTGGCTCTAGAGGCTTCCCTGGTGACTCAGATGTTAAAGCTTCTGCCTGCAATTCGGGAGACCCAGGTTCGATCCCTGGGTTGGGAAGATCCCCTGGAGGAGGAAATGGCAACCCATTCCAGTACTCTTGCCTGGGAAATCCCATGGACAGAGGAGCCTGGTGGGCTACAATCCATGGGGTTGCAAAGAGTCAGGCATGACTGAAGCAACTTAGCATAGAATTCTAGAGAGGCTTTCCTGGTGGCTTAGTGGTAAAGAATCTGCCTGCCAATGCAGGAGATGTGGATTTAGTCCCTGAGTTGGGAAGATCTCCTGGAGAAGGAAATGGCTACCCACTCCAGTATTCTTGCCTGGGAAATCCCGAAAGCAGAAGAGCCTGGTGGGCTCCAGTCCATGGGGTGGCAAAACAATTAGACACGACAAAACAACAGCAACAGGGTTCTAGAGGAAAAGAAGCAATAAAAGAAATGGACTGAAATGTGCACTGATTAGAAAACATAGATGGAATGTTTTTAGTTCTTCTCCAGAAGCTTTCTAATGTAAAAAATGTTGCATTTCTGTTTTTATTAACTGAGAACTAAATATATAAAGTTTCAGGTATTTTTAGATTCTAGTCAAGTTAGGGTCATTCCAAACTTTAGTGTACCGTTTTCTCTGTGTAACTCGTTGTTCAGTCACTAAATTGTGTCCAATTCTTTGTAATCCCATGGACTGCATCATGCCAGGATTCCCTGTCCTTCACTATCTCTCAGAATTTGCTCCGACTCACATTCATTGAGTCAGTGATGCTGTCTAACCATTTCATATTATATCATACATACACATAGGCAATGCTTGACATGGAAAACTATGGATTTATAAAACATTTCAAACCTCTAAGACTGAAAATAAAAAGGAGAATGACTTTTACTATTCTAATTAGTATCATTTTTAGGTCAAGTATCTGTAAATGTAAATTAAAGAAATACATCATCAGATGGAAGTTGGGGTATAAAAAATTTCCTCAAAAATTGCTATTCTACAATTTCAAAATAGACCATTCAATTAACAAAATTAATTGAACCAAAATGATACATTATTTCACATTTATTTATCGAAATCCATTATATTGGGCAGAACTGCTTACAAAAGCTGGACAATGGGGTATGGAAAGCAACCACTGAAGATGATGACTGACCTGATTAGCAACACCTGAATGTGGTTAAACTGGGAGTTTATATCCACATTCAATCCTACTGAAAATAAAATGTGGAACATGGAATAACATGCAAGCCTTGCTTATGATGCAAAGCTAGACTTGTGAGTAGGTTTGTTTGCCTTCACACAATCTTTAAAGAGAAGGCTACAAGGAAAAGACATCTGTGAACTTCATGCTTTAAATAATTTAATGAGCTGGCTCTGCTTCAGTGATCATGTAGCTCAGCCTAAACCTTAGAATGACCTGGTGAGGTAGGCATGGCTGGAGAGATGCAAAAATGATCCTTAGGATGTGAAGTGACTGGCGTTAGGTCGTTTAGCTGCTCTGGGAGGCACTGACCAGCCCCTGCCACTTGCCCTTCCTGCCACATCCTGAAGCCTTGAAAGGGAGAAATTCTTTGAAGTCCAGAATATCAAATAGCATATTCTCACCAGTCAAAAAGAAAGCAGATATTAGAGAAAAGACTTCTAAGGAGGAAAGAGGAAAATCTTTGCTGTTTTACTTTCTGCTGCTCCACCCGCCTTTTGCAAGCTTTTGCACACAGGCAGAACATCTTCCTCCCTCACTCCTGTAACTGTTCCTGCATCACTTCCTCCCTGATATCCTTCATGTTATGTCTCTGCCTGGGATCTTCCAACAGTGTATCTGCCAGACCAGAATTCCTGCCTCCAGATGAAAAATCCTCTAGGATGTTTTCTCTGCTCTTTCCCTCCCTTGATTTCCTATTTGGCTTACACATTTTGGAAATTGTTGTGGCTTGTTTGGTACATCTGGAAATCAACACTTAGAGATATGCCCTCACCCATGGGTTATGGTGAAAGGCAGTTTCAGGTAGTCGTGGAGTGCTGATTGGATTTCTAGCCTAGGAAGGTGGACCAGCAGGCTAGCATTGAGGTTAGACTCCAGTAGGGATTTCAGATGAAAACTTTGACAGATTCAGTATTGGCTCAGCCATACTTGGCTGAGAGAAAGGTAAAGAAATTGGGGGATGAAAGAGGGAGAACATTTTGAAGAGTTAATTGGAGACAAATGTTCCATTCGAGAGAAGGAATCTGAGAAACAAAGTAATGTGAGCAAGATGGAGAAACAGTTCTGATTGTTCGGTGCCCAGTTCAGTGTCTGTAGACTCTGGCTACCCAATCTGATCTTAGATAAAGCTTTGATGTGAAACAATCTGGGTTTGCCTCCCAGCTGCACCTTTCCCTGTCTCTGCAAACTTAGACAAGCTACTTAGTAATTATAAAGCTCAATTTTCTCATTTAGCATGGGGATATTAATAGTACATACTTCATAATTTGCTTATTAGAATTAAATATGAATATAATTAAGGTATTTATCACAGCACATGGCTTATAATAAGTATTCAGAAATAGTAGGTGGAGCTATTAATATTTTTATTACAATTTTTATCCACATCTCTTCTTTGGATTTCTCTCTTACTTGTAATAATTTGTAGGTTTCTTTTCTTTGCAGCTGAAAAAGATTTGAGGACATTTACCTTGCAATGGTCTCTAATCAATAGACTTGCATTTGTAGACAGTTGCTCTGTAAAGACTTCAGTGGCAGATACTGTCATCTCTAATTCCCTCCAAACCCTTGAGAAGTTAAAGTGAAATTGCAGTATTGTTGAAATTAACATTAAATGGATATCCTAACAATTTAATTACAGAGTTATCAAGAAATACCTGGTTTGAATTGATGTGTGAGAATAATTCTAGATCTCTACCTTTTACCTTATGGTTGTTTTTTATTTGTAAATGACAAATAGAGTAACAATCATTATATGAAATCATGTGCTTACAGAACTGGCTTTTTATTTTTTTAATGATTGAGTAGTGCAATTACAGGAAAAGATACGATGCAAACTTCTTTTTTGTTAAGTCATGTTATAGAAGTTAGTTGCTATATGTATACTTTCAGATTCAGTTTTTAGTTATAATAATAATAATAGCAATAGTAATAATAAAAGCATTGAGGAAGCCTGACATGGAAACAGACATAATAAGAAACAAGCAATCACTAGTGAAGTCCTCGGAAACCCTTGGCCCTGGACCCCGTCTTATTAGCCAATGGCTGGTGTCACCCGACTTTCATTACTTCTGGCTCCTACATCTCATACCAAACAGAGAGAAAGGCCATATACTGGGGTATAATGCTGAGTCACTAACTCTACTTGTGTCTAGAAGACCTCAGTTTTAGGCCAGACTCTCTAATTTTGGACCTAAGATCAAGTCACTCTTTTCCACAGATCCCCTTCCTCTTTGCTCTTTAGCATCCTTAACATGGTCTGCAAGGGCTTCCCTGGTGGTTCAGCAGTAAAGCATCTGCCTGCAATGCAGGAGACTCGAGTTTGATCCTTGGGTTGGGAAGATCCCTTGGAAGAGGGCAAGCTAGTAATCTTTTTTTTTTTTCTTTTACCTTCTCATTTTGTGTATAGCTTCATGGCTATCATTCTTTCTATTGTTGATTATATCTCAATTTATTTTTATTTTTTATTTATTTTTAAATTTTTTTCCATTTATTTGTATTAGTTGGAGGCTAATTACTTTACAGCATTGTAGTGGTTTTTGCCATACATCGACATGAATCAGCCATGGATTTACACGTGTTCCCCATCTTGAACCCCCCTCCCACCTCCCTCCCCATCCCATCCCTCTGGGTCATACCAGTGCACCAGCCTGGAGCTAGTATTCTTGCCTAGAGAATCCCATAGACAGAGGAGCCTGGCAGGCTACAGTCCATAGGGTTGCATAGAGTCAGACACAACGGAAGTGACTAAGCAGCAACCGCATGGTCTACAAGGCTGAAATTGAGCCAGACCTGATGGATCCAGACTTGGAAAAATGTCCAGGGAGAGCATTTGTCTTAAAAAACATGCCATCTTGAGAGATGAAACAATTGGAATTATGTGCGCCTTTCTTCCTCATCACCCTTCCCTAATACCCTCAATCCACAAGTGCCCTAAACCACTACAGTCAGGATCCAGGCTGTAAGATGTCAGAAAAACACAATTCACAGCTAGTTAAAAGATGATGTCCCTAAACAAATGGTGGCCCAGACAGTAAAGAATCTGTCTTCATTGCAGAAGACCCAGGTTAGATCCCTGGGTTGGGAAGATCTCCTGGAGAAGGGAGTGGCCAGCCACTCTAGTATTCTTGCCTGGAGAACTCGATGGACAGAGGATTCTGGTGGGTTACAGTCCATGGGGTCACAAAGAGTTGGACACAACTGAATGACTAACATTTCTGCTTTTTCTTTTCTTCCTCGTCACTCTTCCACACCACCCTCAATCCACAAATGCTCATAGCTACATACAGTCAGGATCTTTGGTGCAGGATGTCAGAGGAACCAAATTCACAGCTAGTTAAAAGGAGATATCCTTAAACAAATCAGATATAGATGGATCCAGGTGCTCAAACTATCTATCATCAGTTATCTCGTTCTTAAATTTACTCTATTTTCCGTAACATGGTCTACATGTGCTGGATTTATTCTTTACTCAGCTCCCATATGTAATATCAGGTGTGGCTGCCAGCAACTCTAAGCAAAGTATCACCTTACCCTACGGAAAGACTAGAACTGTTACCTGATCATTCCAGCAAGAAGTTGTGGGATGACTCTCCCTGGTCTGCTTAAAGATTGATGTCCACATCTGAGCTGTGTGTCTGACAGGCTGGGAACATGCCTCCAACCCCCGCATGATGATGCCAGAGTGTGAGGTCAATCCTCTTGAACCCATGAGGGCTGACACTGCAGGGGACACTGGCTTCCCGAAGACAGAGCTGAGTGCTGCCACCCAGAGGAGGAAGAAGGGAATCTTAGGAGACAAAACAAGGGCTCAAACATGCCCGCTTCAACTCCTTATATCCTAGTCTCTTGTTACTTTATTTTTGTTAGCCCTTATATAGTTCTTGGTCACTCAGCTTTCTTTTCGGTTTGTTTGCTGGTTTATGTCCATGCTATTCTGTCTTTTTCACTTTCGCTGAAAGTGAAGTAACTTTCAGTAATCTCTGCAGATGGTGACTGCAGCCATGAAATTAAGACACTTGCTCCTTGGGAGAAAAGCTATGACCAACCTAGACAGCATACTAAAAAGCAGAGACATTACTCTGCCAACAAAGGTCCTTCTAGTCAAAGCTATGGTTTTTCCAGTAGTCATGTATGGATGTGAGAGTTGGACCATAAAGAAAGCTGAACAATGAAGAATCGATGCTTTTGGACTGTGGTGTTGAAGAAGACTCTTGAGAGTCCCTTGGACTGCAAGGAGAACAAATCAGTCAATCCTAAAGTAAATCAATCCTGAATATTCATTGGAAGGACTGATGCTGAAGCTTCAATACTTTGGCTACCTGATGACCTGATGACCTGATGGGAAGAACGGCTTCATTGGAAAAGACACTGATGCTGGGAAAGATTGAAGGCAGGAGGAGAAAGGGGCAACAGAGGATGAGATAGTTGGATGGCATCACTGACTTGATGGACATGAGTTTGATCAAGCTTCAGGAATTCGTGATGAACAGGGAAACCTGGTGTGCTTCAGTCATGGAGTCGCAGAGCCAGACATCACTGAGTGACTGAACTGAACTGATCTGTCTTTTCTCCTGCTTCTTTGATTCTCTCCCTGCCTACCTCCTGGTTCCTAACTTTCTGCCACCTCCACCTCTCCTCCACTCTTTCCCTTTCCCAAACAATGTGGAAATGGATCCTTTCTGTCTGTAGTCTTTGGCTTCTTAATATAGTATGCATCTCCATGGCACTTTATACTTTACCTTTTATGTGCTCATTTTCCTGATCTTTGCTATTTTGGAAAGTGTTAATCTGGAAGCTCCATGATTGTGAAGGGACTGTATCTTGGTCGCTCACTCCTGAAACACCAAGACCTTGCAGGACGTCTGCAGCATGGGAGAAGCTCAAATACTCTGTGTTGAATAAATAAGCAAATGACAGCAATGAAAATAGTTTGCATAGATTTGGCAATACACATTTTACTTCTCAAGATATATTCTCCTAATGAGCCCCAGGAGACGAGGGAGGAGGAAAATGATTAGTTGAGATCATGACCAATGAATTCTTATAACCATCCTAAGGAAGTCACGCTTTCAGGAGAAGTAATAAATCAACAGGCTTCTTATGGAACTGTAAATTTCTACAAGTATGCAGATTGACAAGCTCAGTGTAAACTGACTGCTAAAGATCTGATACAAAAACACAACTCTAGCAGTAACCCCATGGAAGTGCACATATGATTCAGTAGGACTTGCTGTAAAATCAAAGGTATTTCTGTTTTTAAATTAACAGTTGCCAGCCACTGGATGTCAATGAGTTTAGCCTAAAGACAGAGAGACCAGGCAAAAGCAACTCACAAAATCCTGTACTTTTATCAATATTTCCATGTTGTTGTTATTATTGTTCAGTCACTGAGTCATGTGTGACTTTTTACAACTCCATGAACTGCAGCACCCTGCAGGCATGAACCAGGCTCCCCTCTCCTTCACTATCTCCTGGAGTTTGCTCAAATTCATGTCCACTGAGTCAGTGGTGCCATGCAACCATCTCATCCTCTGCTGCCTTCTTCTCTTGCTCTCAATCTTTTCCAGCATCAGGGTCTTTCCCAGTGAGTTGGCTCTTTGCAGTAGGTGGCAAAGGTATTGGAGCTTCAGCTTCAATATCAGTCTTTCCAATGAATATTCAGGGTTGATTTCCTTTAGGACTGACTGGTTTGATCTCCTTGTTGTCCAAGGAACTCTCAAGAGTCTTCTCCAGCACCATAGTTTGAAAGCAGTTCTTTGGTGCTCAGCCTTCCATGTAGGTATTTGTAAAGATAGTCATCTCATATGGATTCAGCTCCTGAGTCCATTTTCTTTTCATAAAACTTGAGGATTTTCTGTTAAGTCATCACCACAGGTATATGGATGGTAAAACTTTAAATGGTACCACTTTAGCCCCTCTACTAGATGGAACTAAATACAAAAAGCCCCATGGTTCACTTAAGCAAATTAACTCAGCTTCTACAGCATGCTGGACAAAATAAGACTTAGCTTATTTCAGTCATCCATGGGAAATCTCATGTTAATCTTCTAAGAGGGCTAAAGACATGCAGTGACCTGTGCAGTGTATGCATATACATCCACCCAAGAGAGGATAAGTTTTAAGTATCTGGGCAAGAAGGGAGCTAATTAGAGCAGATTCTCTGCCTCTGTGGGTTTTCTGCAGTCTCAGTTTTGAGTTCTTGGTGTTATTCGTGGTGGTTATAATCATGAAGCATGGATTGGGGTAGAGTATTCAGAGACTGAATTTTGAAAAAAGGAGAAAAGTGAAAGTGAAATTGTTAGTTGCTCTGTTGTGTCTGACTGTGACCCCATGGACTGTAGCCCACCAGGCTCCTCTGTCCATGGAATTCTCCAGGCAAGAATACCGGAATAGGCTGCCATTCCCCTCTCTAGTGTATCTTCCTGACCCAGGGGTTGAACCTGTGTCTCCTGCATTGCAGGTGGATTCTTTACCATCTGGGCCACCAGGGAAGCCTGAAAAAAGGAGAGAGCCATTTCATCAAGATGAAGAAATACATATATACAGCACATGCATGAGCTTGTCTGGTGGCTCAGATGGTTAAGAATCTGCCTGCAATGTGGGAGACCTGGGTTTGATCCTTGGGTTGGGAAGATCCCATGGAGGAGGGATAGGCTACCCTCTCCAGTATTCTTGCCTGGAGAATCCCCAAGAACAGAGAAGCCTGGAGGGCTACAGTCCATGTGGTCACAAAGAGTCGGACATTACTGAGCAACTAAGCATGCACATGCATACAGCAGACATGATCATAAGTATAACATACATGTATTTGATAGATGTGTGTGTGTGTGTCTTATGAGAAAAAACTAAGAAGTTTAGAGAAGATAAGTGAGTGGGATACATTGAGCAACGAAAGAAGCACTAAGCTGGCACAGAAGCCTAGGGGGATAGGTAGGTATAAGTAGTGTAATTTGCACAAGCGGATGGATATTGTGTTATCAACACAAACAATACTCAGAATCTTTCCAGGTAAGCAAGCACCCAAATCCCTTGGAGCTATCAACACCCCAGGAAATTAAAATCTAGAAACTTCAGTGGTCATAACAAATATGCACGTGTTGACTGTTGCTTGTACAGCTCAAGTGGAAGGAGATTAAGGAGGAAGGAAGGAGACAACTGGACCTGGCCATGCTCTAATGCTGATCCATTTTGCATAAAAGGAGTTACTATTTCTTTTTTATTCTTTCGTTATCTTAAGACAAAATCAAGGTTTCATTCACTTAGATAGATCTGAGTTTTCAGAGGCTCTTCATGGGACTAATCAGTCCCATCTAAATGTGGAAATGATCCTTGTATCACTGGGAGTCTCAAAGACACCAGGGCAAGTGAGAAACAACAGAGAAAGGAAAGTGAAGTAAGGGTTCTACTAAACTTTCTTCTATCACTTATACATTACAATAAAGAAATCCACTTAAAAATTTAACATATAAAGGATAGTAGCCTTTTCAATAAAAAAGCAGTCCTTGATATTGTCACGGGAGAACAATAATATTTTTCTAATGGTCACTTATATCATCTTTAATACATACCAGTGGTACATTTATTACAGGAACATCACAGCAAAATATGCTATAATGAGAAAACACAGGCACATTACGCCCACAATCCATTTCATTATTATGATTGCTTTGCAACTATTCTATATTTGGAGGAAACATCTTTCACCCTAATGTGTAATCCTTCTGCTTTGGGACAAAGCAGTCCATGGATGGCAGCAAAACAGAATCATAAAACTAGAAAAATAAAGCATGGCTCTCAAACTTTGGTTACGTATGTAATATCAAATTCTGGAAACAACAGCACAGCCTTCCAGCACCTTTTAGAGGCTAACAAGAGTTAGCATTCACAACTTTCTTCCTGTGCCCAGTAAAGAAAAGTGAACATAATCAATGAGGAGTTAAAATGTGATTTGAGCCTGGTATCACATCAGGGACCAACACTGACATTGAAAGTTCTATAAACTATAGGTGGCAGTTGTATGTCAGTGCCTATTACCCATCATTTGATTTCCCATACTAAACTTCAGTCACTGTTACATAACAAAAGCCTCTTCCAAAAGTCTTTGTTTGAATGAATGTTGAGAGGTTGACTTGAAAATGAAGTTTACATAGAACTGTGGAGAACTGGTGGACAGAAATCTGTGCTTAGGGCAAGTTGTAAAGCCAATACTGTGTCAGAATGAGGTTGGGAGTATGTGTATGGAGTAGGGCTGCTCAGGCATTGCAGAAGCTACTCTACTTAAGCCAATGGAACTTAAGTCAACAAGAGGTCAAAGTCAGAGAAGAATGAGAAGTACAGTAAATAGCAAAGACCCAGGCAGACAGCTTCTGGAGTCTGTTAAATCTATTAGAAATGGATAGTATCTTATTCAATTCAACACAGAAACATTTATTTTGTGTATTTACTATTTGTAAAGTACAACTACAACTGTTGCACATGAAGACAAATGTAGTATGCTTCTCCCTCTCCCCAAGGATGGATGGGCATTTAATTATTGACCTTGTATGTATATATGTGTGTGTGTTAGTCATTCAGTCAAGTCTGATTGTTTTGTGACCCCATGGACTATAGCCCACCAGGCTCCTCTGTCCATGGAATTTTACAGGCAAGAATACTGGAGTGGGTAGCCATTCCTTTCTCCAGGGATCTTCCCAACCCAGGGATTGAATGTGGGTCTCCCACATTGCAGACAGATTCTTTACCACCTAAGCCACTAGGATAGCTCCAATTATTGAACCTTACCATAAGGCAAATTAAAATATGTTCTCTTTAGGGTTTCATACAAACCACAATAGAAATTGAGAGTAAAGATTGATTTGAGTTTGACCTGGGAAATCTAGAATGGAGATGACATCAAGTAGGTCCTACAGAATAAGAATAATATCACCTAAAGATGCTGATAGGAAAATAATCATTTGAGTCTGGGGAATGGCATAATATTTTTTAACTTTTGGGTAGTTATAGACCCCTTTAAGAAGCTGAATAAAGGCATATGTGAACTAGCATATATGGTTTATATGAAGTTACCAAGAACTCATGGTTCCTTGAAACCCAATCTTGGATGCCTAGATCTATGGATCACAAGCCAAGGACCCTTGAAAGAGTAGGAGTAAACAGGTAGACACAAACACAGTCACTCAAAGTGACAAATATAATGTCTAATGAAGCTAGAGTGGAAGTTTGAGGGAGGCCTGGTAAAGAGAGGTGTTGAACATCATATTAATGGTAGAGGAAAAGAAAATTAAATTTCTATTTACTATGACTAATAAAAGCATTTTAAAGCTATTGTCAAATGGTCAGCCCTAGAAGAATTTTGGTGCTAATAGATCTACTTGGCCTGATAAAATCACCATCCTAGGTAGAAAAAGTATAATGAGATAGTAAGTAGAGAAAAGTGTATGAAGAGAGGTTTCTATGATGCCATTTTGCCTTTTGCCCAGGCTCTGCTCCAGCTGTCCTGCCGAAGTCCTTGTAGATGGTTGCATGTGGTGCACCGAATCAGCAAGGAGCTTTCTGACAGAGGAGGATGTCTGTCCTTTCCTGATCATATTACTATACTAGTATCATCCTCTGCCTGCCACATTTACTTGGTAACGATTTCCCTTGTGGCTCAGACAGTAAAATATATGCCTGCAATACACGGGACCCAGGTTCAATCCCTGGGTCCGAAAGATACCTTGGAAAAGGAATGGCTACCCACTCCAGTATTCTTGCCTGGAGAATTCCATGGACAGAGGAGCCTAGTGGGCTACTGTCCATGGGATCACAAACAGACTCGACTGAGCAACTAACACTTTCACTTTCTTTCCCCTGCCACATTTACTTGGTAATGGATCCAGCAAGCAAAAAATAAATGTTGCCAATGAATTTTGGGATATTGCTGGTCAATTATTTGCTGATTTTGTTTTTGCAGGTCTACTTTTCCTGACTTCAGGGTTGCCTATTCATTCTCTCAGTTTCTATTACATTACTCTTTCTTTAGGTCAGCTGATACTCCTTTGATCACCTTACCCTGTTCCCTGATTTCTAGGATGATGGAGGCCCAAATTCATGGGTGCTCACCTATTCTTGTAATCTTTCTTGCTTGTACTTCTCTGTGAGTCTACCCTGTTATTTTTTACCTGGCCTCTGACAACCCCCCTTAACCTTTAGCCTTTACCTCTCCAGTATCTTTTCAATTTCTGTGCTTATTTTTCTTCTCCTAGTAACTCAGTCCTGCTTTTACTCACCAGGTAAAACACATCAGCTCTGTAAATGTTTGTGCCAAGGCCTACCACAATAAGGGGGCATGTCTAATATGTCAGGAAAAGTAGGTACACCTCTCATAATCAGATCTTGATGCAATAAAGTTGGGCCTGGATTCCCCTAAGAGTGTACACATTATCCCCTTAAGAAGGAAGTGAGTAAATGAACAGGTGTCTAAAAGAAGGAGGTATTGAGAGAGGACCAGTCAAGCTGGGAAGGGAACAGGAAAATAGAGGAATTGGGGCACAGAATGGAAGCCATAGGAACCAATGATCTAATGATTTAATAAAGAAGAAAAAGGTATTTAGAGGAAAGTGGAACAAATTATGGAAAGAAAAGTAAATGTGAATATTTTTTAAAAAGCATGCAAAGTGATATACATTCTCCTCTCTTTTATAAGTGCGTTGAAACCTGAAAAATGGCAAATGTTAGATTTATGTCATCAGTATCTTTTTGAGTGTGAGTTCTGAGAAAGGAACTTCTCAAGGTCTTGCTGACTTCATCACAACAAAGATTTCTTTCCTCACAAAACTTTCATTACAGCCAGAGGCCCCCTTCCTGATCTCTATTGCTTTCATCATATATTTATATAAACATTTACTTATTTATTTATTTGGCTGCATAGGGTTTTAGTTGCGGTGTGCAGGACCTTTGTCACGGCATTCAGGATCTTTCATTGTGGTGCAGTTCTCCCGAGCATGAGGGCTCAGTAGTTGTGACTTGTGGGTTTTGTTGACCTTTGGCATGTGGGATTTCAGCTCCTCAACTAAGGATAGGGATCGAACCTATCCTTTGCATCCTTGCAAAGGAAGCTATCTTTGCATTGGAAAGTAGATTCTTAACCATTGGACCACCAGGAGAGTCCCCCCATCATTTTAAATGAATCTAAATTGGACTTTCGAATCAGAAACCTGGATTTGGATCTTTATCTTTGACTTTTTTAATCAGGTAGATTTTGACAAGTCACATGAAAAGTTTCTAAGCTTCAGTTTCCTAATCTATAAAGGGCTCTGGTGCTAACTAATGGGTTGTGTAAGAAGCACTTGAATGAATACATTAAAGCTCTTCTACTCAATGTCTGGCATTTTGTAAATATGTATTGCTATTATTATGTATAGTTATTATTGTGGATGTCTGTTAAGACACTTTCTAGTTATATTTGTGATTCCATTTACTTTCTTAGATAGTAAGAAAAGGCAAAAGGCACAAGTGGTATATTTGGCACATAGAGAATAGAATATATTTTAGAAACTTAAAAAAAATTCAATATTTCCCCTTGCCTAGGCTGGATGGCATCACTGACTCGATGGACATGAGTTTGAGTAATCTCCGGGGGAGTTGTGATGGACAGGGAGGCCTGGCGTGCTGCGATTCATGGGGTCGCAAAGAGTCGGACACGATTGAGTGACTGACCTGAATTCAACTGAGAAGGCTCTATGTGGTCTGGTTTTGGTTCTGGCCCTGATCTCTCCTCAAGTAATTCTTTTTTTTTTGTTCATTTATTTTTATTAGTTGGAGGCTAATTATTTTACAACATTGCAGTGGTTTTTGTCATACATTGACATGAATTAGCCATGGAGTTACATGTATTCCCCATCCTGGTCCCCCCTCCCACCTCCCTCTCCACCCCATCCCTCTGGGTCTTCCCAGTGCACCAGGCCTGAGCACTTGTCTCATGCATCCAACCTGGGCTGGTGATCTGTTTCATCCTAGATAATATACATCTTTCGATGCTGTTCTCTTGGAACATCCCACCCTTGCCTTCTCCCACAGAGTCCACAAGTCTGTTCTATACATCTGTGTCTCTTTTTCTGTTTTGCATATAGGGTTATCATTACCATATTTCTAAGTTCCATATATATGTGTTAGTATACTGTAATGGTCTTTATCTTTCTGGCTTACTTCACTCTGTATAATGGGCTCCAGTTTCATCCATCTCATTAGAACTGATTCAAATGAATTCTTTTTAATGGCTGAGTAATATTCCATGGTGTATATGTACCACAGCTTCCTCATCCATTCGTCTGCTAATGGGCATCTAGGTTGCTTCCATGTCCTGGCTATTATAAACAGTGCTGCGATGAACACTGGGGTGCACATGTCTCTTTCAGATCTGGTTTCCTTGGTGTGTATGCCCAGAAGTGGTATTGCTGGGTCATATGGCAGTTCTATTTCCAGTTTTTAAAGAAATCTCCACACTGTTTTCCATAGCAGCTGTACTAGTTTGCATTCTCACCAACAGTGTAAGAGGGTTCCCTTTTCTCCACACCTTCTCCAGCATTTATTGCTTGTAGACTTTTGGATAGCAGCCATCCTGACTGGCGTGTAATGGTACCTCATTGTGGTTTTGATTTGCATTTCTCTGATAATGAGTGATGTTGAGCATCTTTTCATGTATTTTTTTTTGCCAGCTGTATGTCTTCCTTGGAGAAATGTCTGTTTAGTTCTTTGGCCCATTTTTTTGATTGGGTCATTTATTTTTCTGGAGTTGAGCTGCAGGAGTTGCTTGTATATTTTTGAGATTAATCCTTTGTCTGTTGCTACATTTGCTATTATTTTCTCCCAATCTGAGGGCTATCTTTTCACCTTACTTATAGTTTCCTTTGTTGTGCAAAAGCTTTTAAGTTTCATTAGGTCCCACTTGTTTACTTTTGCTTTTGTTTCTAAAATTCTGGGATGTGGGTCATAGAGGATCCTGCTGTGATTTATGTTGGAGAGTGTTTTGCCTATGTTCTCCTCTAGGAGTTTTATAGTTTCTGTTCTTACATTTAGATCTTTAATCCATTTTGAGTTTATTTTTGTGTATGGTGTTAGAAAGTGTTCTAGTTTCATTCTTTTACAGGTGGTTGACCAGTTTTCCCAGCACCACTTGTTAAAGAGGTTGTCTTTTTTCCATTGTATATCCTTGCCTCCTTTGTCGAAGATAAGGTGACCATAGGTTCGTGGGTTTATCTCTGGGCTTTCTATTCTGTTCCATTGATCTATATTTCTGTCTTTCTGCCAGTACCATACTGTCTTGATGACTGTGGCTTTGTAGTATAGTCTGAAGTCAGGCAGGTTGATCCCTCCAGTTCCATTCTTCTTTCTCAAGGTTACTTTGGCTATTCGAAGTTTTCTGTATTTCCATACAAATTGTGAGATTATTTGTTCTAGTTCTGTGAAAAACACCGTTGGTAGTTTGATAGGTATTGCATTGAATCTATAGATTGCTTTGGGTAGTATAGCCATTTTGACAATATTGATTCTTCCAATCCATGAACATGGTATATTTCTCCATCTGTTTGTGTCCTCTTTGATTTCTTTCATCAGTGTTTTATAGTTTTCTATGTATAGGTCTTTTGTTTCTTTAGGTAGATATACTCCTAAGTATTTTACTCTTTTTGTTGCAATGGTGAATGGTATTGTTTCCTTAATTTCTCTTTCTGTTTTCTCATTGTTAGTGTATAGGAATGCAAGGGATTTCTGTGTGTTAATTTTATATCCTGCAACTTTACTGTATTTGTTGATTAGCTCTAGTAATTTTCTGGTAGAGTCTTTAGGGTTTTCTCTGTAGAGGATCGTGTCATCTGCAAACAGAGAGAGTTTCACTTCTTCTTTTCCTATCTGGATTCCTTTTACTTCTTTTTCTGCCCTGATTGCTGTGGCCAACACTTCCAAAACTATGTTGAATAGTAGTGGTGAGAGTGGGTACCCTTGTCTTGTTCCTGATTTCAAGGGAAATGCTTTCAATTTTTCACCATTGAGGGTGATGCTTGCTGTGGGTTTGTCATATATAGCTTTTATTATGTTGAGGTATGTTACTTCTATTCCTGCTTTCTGGAGAGTTTTAATCATAAATGGATGTTGAATTTTGTCAAAGGCTTTTTCTGCATCTATTGAGATAATCATATGGTTTTTATCTTTCAATTTGTTAATGTGGTGTATTACATTGATTGATTTGCAGATATTAAAGAATCCTTGCATTCCTGGGATAAAGCCCACTTGGTCATGGTGTATGATTTTTTTAATATGTTGTTGGATTCTGTTTGCTAGAATTTTGTTAAGGATTTTTGCATCTATGTTCATCAGTGATATTGGCCTGTAGTTTTCTTTTTTTGTGGCATCTTTGTCTGGTTTTGGAATTAGGGTGATGGTGGCCTCATAGAATGAGTTTGGAAGTTTACCTTCTTCTGCAATTTTCTGGAAGAGTTTGAGTAAGATAGGTGTTAGTTCTTCTCTAAAATTTTGGTAGAATTCATCTGTGAAGCCATCTGGTCCTGGGCTATTGTTTGCTGGAAGATTTCTGATTACAGTTTCGATTTCCTTGCTTGTGATGGGTTTGTTAAAATCTTCTATTTCTTCCTGGTTCAGTTTTGGAAAGTTATACTTCTCTAAGAACTTGTCCATTTCTCCTAAGTTGTCCATTTTATTGGCATAGAGCTGCTGGTAGTAGTCTCATGATCCTTTGTATTTCAGTGTTGTCTGTTGTGGTCTCTCCATTTTCGTTTCTAATTTTGTTAATTTGGTTCTTCTCCCTTTGTTTCTTAATGAGTCTTGCTAATGGTTTGTCAATTTTGTTTATTTTTTCAAAAAACCAGCTTTTAGCTTTGTTGATTTTTGCTATGGTCTCTTTAGTGTCTTTTGCATTTATTTCTGCCCTAATTTTTAAGATTTCTTTCCTTCTACTAACCCTGGGGTTCTTCATTTCTTCCTTCTCTAGTTGCTTTAGGTGTAGAGTTAGGTTATTTATTTGGCTTTTTTCTTGTTTCTTGAGGTAGGCCTATAATGCTATGAATCTTCCCCTTAGCACTGCTTTTACAGTGTCCCATAGGTTTTGGGTTGTTGTGTTTTCATTTTCATTCATTTCTTAATTTGTTGGTTGTTCAGAAGAATGTTGTTTAGCCTCCATATATTTGAATTTTTAATAATTTTTTTTCCTGTAATTGAGATCTAATCTTACTGCACTGTGGTCAGAAAAGATGACTGGAATGATTTCAATTTTTTTTGAATTTACCAAGACTAGATTTATGGCCCAGGATGTGATCTATTCTGGAGAAGGTTCCGTGTGCACTTGAGAAAAAGGTGAAGTTGATTGTTTTGGGGTGAAACGTCCTATAGATGTCAATTAGGTCTAGCTGGTCCATTGTGTCCTTTAAAGTTTGTGTTTCCTTGTTCATTTTCTGTTTAGTTGATCTATCCATAGTTGTGAGTGGGGTATTAAAGTCTCCCACTATTATTGTGTTACTATTAATTTCGTCTTTCATACTCGTTAGCATTTGCCTTACATATAGCGGTGCTCCTATGTTGGATGCATATATATTTATAATTGTTATATCTTCTTCTTGGATTGATCCTTTGATCATTATGTAGTGTCCTTCTTTGTCTCTTTTCACAACCTTTATTTTAAAGTCTATTTTATCTGATATGAGTATTGCGACTCCTGCTTTCTTCTGGTCTCCGTTTCTGTGAAATATTTTTTCCAGCCCTTCACTTTTAGTCTGTATGTGTCCCTTGCTTTGAGGTGGGTCTCTTGTAGACAGCATATATAGGGGTCTTGCTTTTGTATCCATTCAGCCAGCCTTTGTCTTTTGGTTGGGGCATTCAACCCATTTACATTTAAGGTAACTATTGATAGGTATGGTCCTGTTGCCATTTACTTTGTTGTTTGGGGTTCACGTTTATACAACCTTTCTGTGTTTCCTGTCTAGAGAAGATCCTTTAGTATTTGTTGAAGAGCTGGTTTGGTGCTGAATTCTCTCAGCTTTTGCTTGTCTGTAAAGCTTTTGAGTTCTCCTTCATATCTGAATGAGATCCTTGCTGGGTAGAGTAATCTAGGTTGTAGGTTATTCTCTTTCATTACTCTAAGTATGTCCTGCCATTCCCTTCTGACCTGAAGGGTTTCTATTGCTAGATCAGCTGTTATCCTTATGGGAATCCCTTTGTGTGTTATTTGTTGTTTCTCCCTTGCTGCTTTTAATATTTGTTCTTTGTGTTTGATCTTTGTTAATTTGATTAATATGTGTCTTGGGATGTTTCGCCTTGGGTTTATCCTGTTTGGGATTCTCTGGGTTTCATGGACTTGGGTGGCTATTTCCTTCCCCCTTTTAGGGAAGTTTTCAGCTATTACCTCCTCAAGTAACTTCTCATGGCCTTTCTTTTTGTCTTCTTCTGGGACGCCTATGATTTGAATGTTGGGGCGTTTCACGTTGTCCCAGAGGTCCCTGAGGTTGTCCTCATTTCTTTTGATTCTTTTTTCTTTTTTCTTCTCTCCTTCATTTATTTCCACCATTTTATCTTCTACGTCACTCATCCTATCTTCTGTCTCCGTTATTCTACTCATGGTTTCCTCCAGAGTGTTTTTGATCTCATTTATTGCATTATTCATTTTTAATTGACTCTTTTTTGTTTCTTCCAGGTCCTTGTTAAACATTTCTTGCATCTTCTCAATCTTTGCCTCCAGGCTATTTATTTGTAACTCCATTTTGTTTTCAAGATTTTCGATCATTTTTATTATCATTATTCTAAATTCTTTTTCAGGTAGATTCCTTATCTCCTCCTCTTTTGTTTGACTTGGTGGGCATTTTTCATGTTCCTTTACCTGTTGGGTATTTCTCTGCCTTTTCATCTTGTTTAGATTGCTGTGTCTGGAGTGGGCTTTCTGTATTCTGGTGGTCTGTGGTTCCTTTTTATTGTGGAGGTTTTACCCAGTGGGTGGGGTGGACGATTGGTTTGTCAAGGTTTCCTGTTTAGGGAAGCTTGTGCCAGTGTTCTGGTGCATGGAAATGGATTTCTTCTCTCTAGAGTGCAATGGAGTGTCCAGTAATGAGTTTTGTGATGGGTCTATGTGTTAGATGTGACTTTGGACAGCCTGTATGTTGGCACTCATGTTTATGTTCCTGCGTTGCTAAAGAATTTGCATGTTATGTCTTGTACTGGAGCTTATTGGCTCTTGGGTGGTGGTTGGTTTTGGTGTAGGTATGGAAGCTTTTGGATGGTCTCTTATTCCTTAATGTTCCATGTAGTTAGGAGTTTTCTGGTTTTTTTCAGGTTTTGGGCTTAAGTCTCCTGCCTCTGGATTTCAGTTTTATTCTTCCAATAGTCTCAAGACTTCTCCAACTATACAGCACTGATAATAAACTTCTAGGTTAATGGTGAAAAGATTCTCCACCATGAGGGACAACCAGAGAGGTTCACAGAGTTACATGAAGAATTGGAGAGGGAGGAGGGAGATAGAGGTGAGTAGGAGGAGAGAAAGGGGGACTCAAGAGGAGAGAGACAGATCTACGCAGTTATCTGTTCCCAAAGTGTTCTCCATAGCCCAGACACCCACAAAGATTCACAGAGTTTGATTGGGAAGAGAAGGGCAAAGGAGGAAACAGAGGTGTTCTGAGGTAGAAAACAGAGAGTCAAAAGTGGGAGAGAGTAATCAACACACTCCTGAACAGAAATGGGAACTGAATATTGGATTCTTAAATGTCCAAAATTTATTATCACATACTGAAAAACAAAGATTAAAAATCTGGCATAGAGGTTAGACTCTTTGAAATACAATATTTAAAAACAAAAACAAAAACACACAAAAAATTTAGAAATATATATGAAGTTTGGTTTAAAAATAGGGCTTCTCTCTCTTTTTTTTTTTGGAAAGGTTATAGTGAAATGAAAATGAAAATTAAGGAATAATAGAGGAGTATTAGAGGACTTTAAAAGGAAATAGGAGAGAAAAACAAGAAAAAGAAAAAAAAAGAAAAAGAAAAAAAAAAGAAAAAAAAATTTCCCCCCTAATTAAAAAAATCGTAAAAATATATGAAAGTTGAGGAATAATGGGGGAGTAATAGGGAATTTTAAAAGAAAATAAAAGAGAAAAAATAAAAAAAAATAAAAAATTTTTAAAAAAGGAAAGAAAAAAAAGTTTTTTTTTAAAAATTAAAAAAATATATATACATATATATCTAGGAATTTCTCTGGAGCTGTTGGGGTCAGTGTAGGTTCAGTTCAATTTCAGATAGCACCTCTTTCCAGCTTACACTTCTCGATATCTGTAGGCCCCTTCCGGTGTAGTCGCTGTTACCTTCTGGGATTTTAATCTGTTGCACCTGTACTTTCTGAAGCGGTTCCCTTTGTTTATTTGGCTTCTGTTTGCCGTCTCTTTGGTGTCTAATTTCCGCCCTGACACAGGCGGGCGGAGGTGATCTCTTATTTAGGTTCTCTAGTTCAGTTCAGTCCTGCTACGGGGAGGGCGGGGCGCTGCAGACAGACACCATTCTGTGCGGATAGCACTCACCGTGTTCTGGCCACACTGGGTTTGCCCCGCTCGCGGGTGTCAGTGCTTTCCCCGTCTACACTGCTCAGGCACCCGGCTGCTCTATATGGAGCGGGCCCTGCGTTGAGTGCGGTTCCAGTTTTCGGGTACTCCACAAAAGCGTGGATTCGGTTGCGCCTGCGTTTTGTGCCTTCCCCGGCCTGAGCGGTTCAGGCAGCCAGAGGCTTGGGCGTACTCTCCCGGGTGCGGCACGCCTTTTCCCTCCGCGGCGAGCGGCCCAGGCAGTCAGAGGCTTGGGCGCACTCTCCCCGGGTGCAGCGCGCCTTTTCCCTCCGCGTTGAGCGGCCCAGGCAGTCAGAGGCTTGGGCACACTCTCCCTGGATGCAGCGCGCCTTTTCCCTCCACGGCCCCAGCGCGCCCCGCCAGTCGGGTCTCAGGAAGTCTTTAGATAGGAACCGGGGGCCTGTTTGCAGTGTGGGAAGGGGTGGCTTCTTTGGGGCTGAGTTTGCCCCTTTCCTCTCCCCACTGCCTCCTACCTCCAGCGGGGATGGGCCGGCTCTTCTCTGGAGTTTCTCAGTCCCTTTGTTTTGCGAACCACCGGCAGTGTGTTTGGGCCGGTTAATTTTCTCCCTTGCTATTCCACAGTTTAAAAAAGCTCCCTCCGATTGCTCTCAGGGTCTTCAGGCCGGTCCTTACCCTAAGCAATGCCTGCCCGCTCCTCTCCGTTCCGCCCCGCTTGTTGCTGGTGGGTGCGGGCGTCTGGGGTACTTTTCTGCTGGGAGTTGCTTTTAGGCACGTAATCTGTGGGCCTTATTTAATTTTTCCTCCTGGTTAGATTGCCAAAAACTTCCCCCAGTCCCGCCAGTGCGAGGGTTTCCTGGTGATTGGAAACTTCCTCTATTAAGACTCCCTTCCCGGGACGGGAATATCTTTTATATTTTGTCCTACCTCCCTTCGAAGACAATGGGCTGCTTTTCTGGGCGCCTGATGTCCTCTGCTAGAGATCAGAAGTTGTTTTGTGAAATTTGCTCAGCGTTCAAATGTTCTTTCGATGAATTTGTAGGGGAGAAGGTGGTCTCCCCGTCCTATTCCTCTGCCATCTTGGCTCCTCCACCAATGTCTCTGCTTTATAATATGCTCTCTAGGTTTGTCATAGCTTTTCTTCCAAGAAGCAAGCATCTTTTAATTTCATGACTGCAATCACCATCTGCAGTGATTTAGAGCCCAGGAAAATAAAATCTGTCACTGTTTCCATTTTTTCCCCATCTATTTGCCATGAAGTTGTTGGATCAGCTTAAATCTTCCTCCTCTGGACCTCTCTTTCTACTTCTTATTCAGATTTCCTCTTCTTTATTTTTCCCCCAATTCACCATTATTTGCCTGTCCCTTTGTTTCTTCCAATAAGCCTCATTTAGCTTTTCAGATAGATCTTCATAGATATCGGCTCTGGGGTCAACTGTGTGGAACGGTAATTTCCAGAAGCCTCACCACTCTCTGGGTACATATGTGGGAGCACTAATATTAATTCCTAATTTTTCTGGCTCATTTCCCCAAACTGCCGATGCATGAACCCCAGCTTCCTGAAAACTAGTTCTTTAGAATGTTTAAAGCCTCCAGAGGCATGTGTGACATATGCTGCCCTTTTCTGGAGTCTGTCACTAGGCCGGCCACAGCTGCATCCTCCTGCTGTTTCTCTGCAACTGCTCTTCATGGTGAAGGCGTTTCTGAAAATGGCTCGGTCCAGCACAATAGGCATTGTCACTCCATCGTGCTACTCCTCTGGGTGCCAAGAGCCTCTTGCTGAGTCCCAGCTCAGCATTTCTCAGCAGGTGGCACCCTGAACACTGCAGAAGTCACATCTGCTCTGTGGTGTATGGCAAAGTGACAGAGACTCTTGCCTTTATTCTGGACTCAGGTAAAAGCGTCCCAGGGCAGTACAGTGGGGGACTGTATCCCTTTGCTCAGACTGCTGCAATAACGTACCATTGATTGGTTGGTTTAAACCACGAAATTCAATTTCTCACAGCTCTGAAAGCTGAAAATCCAAGATCTAGGTTCTGGCAGAATTGGTCTCTCTTGAGGCCTCTCTCAGCAGCTTACCAACTCTTTTTTGTCCCATGTGGTCTTTTCTCTGCACATGCCCATCCCTGGTGTCTCTCTCTAGGTTCTCTTCTCTTCTTATAAAGTAATCAATCAAACTGAGCTACTGTCCACCTCAAAAACCTCAATTAACCTAATTCCCTCTGAATACCCTGTCTCCAAATATAGTCGCATTCTAAGGTACCAGGATTAGGGCTGCAACATATGCATTTTGGGGAGGCATGATTCAGCCTGTGATAAGTACCACTGCAATTCAGATCACAGAGAAACAGTTCTCTCTCCCCCTCCAGTTCTTACACTTTCTCTCTCTCTCCAGTTCTTTACACTCTGAAGAATAGGATCTAGTAACGCCTTCCACATGTCACTGGGAATTCCTACACATCTTTGGAAGCTGGTTTGGTTGCTAAGTTATGTCTGACCCTTGAACCCCACGGACTGGAGCCACCAGGCTCCTCTGCCCATGGGATTCTCCAGGCAAGAATACTGGAGTGGGTTGCCATTTCCTTCTCCAGGGGATCTTCTCAACCCAGGAATCATACCTGGCACTCCTGCCTTGCTGGCGGTCTCCTGCATTGCAGGTGAGTTATTTACCGACTGAGCACATGCCATTCCTGTGTTGTTCCTATTCCTAGAGATTCCACAGAGCCCATGCTAAGAACCAGACTTTGAGCCAGGTGAGTTCAGTACACATACCCAGACACACCAGAACCCTCAACTGTGAAGACTATCTGGACTTAAAATGAATTCCTGGTAAATGTGATGCTCAGGGCATTGTTGAGACTGTAGGCTCTACAGTTAGACTTGTGTGCATCATCTTACTTCAGCCTAACTTAGCTGTGTGACCTTGGACAATTCACTTAATTTCTCTGTGCCTTAGTTCCCTTATCTCCAACATAGAATTGTCAATTAACAGTATACACCTCAAAAGATTATTGTGAGGATTAAACTTTTCAATACAAATAAAGCACTTATAAAATAGCAGAGTATATAAGAAACATTCAATATATTCTAAAATATATATTGCAGTATTTTAGTGCCATGATGGTGTGATCACTCACCTAGAGTCAAACATCCTGCAGTGTGAAGTCAAGTGGGCCTTAGGAAGCATTACTACAAATGAAGCTAGTGGAGATGATGGAATTCCACCTGAGCTATTTCAAATTCTAAAAGATGATGCTGTTTAAGTGCTGCTCTCAGCAGGTCAGCAAATTTGAAAAACTCAGCAGTGGCTACAGGACTAGGAAAGATCAGTTTTCATTCTGATCCCAAAGAAAGGCAACGCCAAAGAATGCTCAAACTTCTGTACTCATTTCACTTCCGCACTCATTTCACATGTTGGCTTCAGCAGCTAGATTTAGAAAAGGCAGAGGAATCAGAGCTCAAATTGCCAGTACCCATTGGCTCATAGAAAAAGCAAGAGAATTCCTGAAAAACATCTCCTTCTGCTGCCTTGACTATGCTAAAGCCTTTGACTGTGTGGATCATAACAAACTGTGGAAAATTCTTAGAAATGGGAATACCAGACTACCTTACCTGCCTCCTGAGAAACCTGTATGCAAGTCAAGAAGCAACAGCTAGAACTAGACATGAAACAACGTGTTTGTTCCAATCAGGAACTTGTTCCTAATTGGGAAAGGAATACATCAAGGCTGTATATTTTCACCCTGTTTATTTAACTTATATGTGAATACATCATGCAAAATGCCAGGCTGGATGGATCACAAGCTGAAATCAAGATTGCCAGGAGGAATATCAACAAGCTCAGATATGCAGATGATACCACCCTAATGGGTCCTAGAAGAAGAACCAAAGAACCTCTAGATGAAGGTGAAACAGTAGAGTGAAAAATCTGGCTTAAAATTCAACATTCAAAAAACTAAGATCATAGCATCCAGGCCATCACTTCATGACAAATAGATGAAGAAACAATGCAAACAGTGACAGACTTTAATTTGGGGGGCTCCAAAATCACTGTGGATGGTGATTGCAACCATGAAATTAAAATACTTGATCCTTGGGAAAAAAGCTATGACAAACCTAGACAGCATATTCAAAAGCAGAGACATCACTTTGCAAACAAAGATCAAAGCTGTTTAGTCAAAGCTATGGTTTTTCCAGTAATCATGTACAGAAGTGAGAGTTGAACCATAAAGAATGCTGAGTGCCGAAGAATTGATCTTTTTGAAATGTGGTGTTGGAGAAGACTTTTCAGAGTCCCTTGGACAGCCAGGAGATCAAACTAATTAGTTCAGTTCTGAAGGAAATCAACCCAGAATATTCATTGGAGGGTCTGATGGTGAAGCTGAAGCTCCAATAGTCTGGTCACCTGATGGGAAGAGCTGATTCATTGGAAAAGACCCTGATGCTAGGAAAGATTGAGGGCAGAAGGAGAAGAGGGTGACAGAGGATGAGATGGTTGGATGGCATCACCAACTCAGTGGACATGAGTTTGAGCAAACTCTTGGAAATAGTGAAGGACAGGGAAGTCTGCCTTGCTACAGCCCATGGGGTCACAAAGAGTCAGACACAATTTAGCCATTGAATAACAACCAAAAATGCCATGAAGGAGAAAGTGGGGCTGGAGATTTTAATCTGAAGTATCTCTATAAAAAGCAGTCAGTAAATATATATGAAACAAGAGCATAATTATTACAATATTTACCACATTTCAATGCTTATTCAGTTCTTACATAGATTATTTGATTTCATCCGCAGAAAAGTAGTATTGTTCACCTCATTTTATAGATGAGAATACTAATGAACAGTGATTTTTAAGAAATTTGACAAAAATATCACACAACTAACAGGCACAAGAGCTAAGATTTGAACCTCTCCCTTTCCTCCATATCTCATTACCTTGCCTTGTAATTAGTACTATTAAGTTCAAAGTCGCTATCCCACTCACCTCCTGCTGCCAAGCGTAAACAAACCATCTCCACCTCTTGCGGGTAAAATGTGTTTTTATCTGGTTGCCTTTCACTGTGCCCTTTAATTCTGTGCTTAGATCACTATTTGGTCAGTGCCAGAGGCCAGTTTTGCTGGAACAACTTTAACAGGCGTGAAGAACAATCTCCCAATGTGGATGGTGGGGGGGGGGGGGCGCGGGGGGGGGGGGGGGCGGGCATCACCCCTAGGGTCAGGTGAACCACAGCTATGCACCAGGAGTTAGCAAATGTTTTCTGGAAATGGGCAAATAGTAAATATATTGGATATATAGACCACGTATCCTGAATCTCCATCATGGCTACACAGCTTTGCTATTGAAACACAAAAGCAGCCATAAGTAGCACATAAATTCAACAGCATGGCAGTGTTCCAATTACATGTCATTTACCAAAGCAGATGATGGGCCACTTTGGATCCAATTGCCAGTCCCTACTTTACACACATTTCTGAGTTTAATTTTCATCACAGTCCTACAGATCTGGTGTGCGCATCCCTATTTGACAGTGTGAGAATGAACTTCGACATGGACTGAGTGCAGGACATACAAGTTTGAGAGGGAGGACTCCTTGAGAACGTCAGCTTTGAGACTCTGTGTTCTGTTTCAGCTTGCCTCATGCCTGAGTTTTCTACTCCCCATTCCCTATTCACATAGACCTGCATATTTATGTGGCTGCTTTTGTTACAGTCACATCCCTTTGATAGGTGGCGTGATCTGACTGTCACTTTTCTGGCGCTTCCTGGCAACGGATGATGTGATGTTATCACTTGTTAGATACACAAGTTCAGAACTGAAGAATCTGTTCATATCATTTTTGCTCCTTTATGTGAACCCAGGAGAAGTCTCACAAGATAGGGTGATTTTCCATTCACACCTCTTAGTTTCCAGATAAGCATAAGAGCTTCAGTGGGAGAGTCGTATTTGGTTTTCCATAAATCAGAGATAATATTACTTGCTTTGTAGGATTGTTGTGCAGAATCAATGAAATAATGTTGGTTAAATGCTTAATAAAGAGCTTCCCAGGTGGCGCTGGTGGTAAAGAGCTCAGTGAAGGAAACAAGAAACGCGGATCCAATCCCTGGGTCAGGAAGATCCCCTATAGGAGGGCATGGCAACTCACTCCTGTATTCTCGCCTGGAGAATCCCCATGGACAGGGGAGCCTGGTGGCTGCAGTCCATAGTCTAAGAGTCTGCTGCGACTGGAGTGACTTAGCACAAATGCTTACTATGGTGTTTGGAACATAGTAAATGTGGATTAAATAGCAATTGGTACTCATTTCTCTGTCCTTTCTCCTGTTCTCCCCCACTCCCTTGCCAGTGCTGGGCTAGCACTCATCATTTCTAGTTTGGGAAAGTTAGCACAGCTCAGGATTTCTCAGTCAGAACTACTGGCTTGTTGGGCCAGCTAATTCTCTGTTGCTGAGGGCTAGTCTGTGGATTCTGGAATGTTTGGCTGCATCTGTGACCTCTACCTACTAGATGAGAGTAACGTCCACTCATTTGTAACAACCAAATATACCTTCAGACATGCCACATTTTTCCTGAAGGACAAAATTGCCCCCAGTTGAAAACTACAGGCGCAGCCCATAATAAGCCCCTTTCCTTAGTTTCCATTCCAACACCTAGGGGGCCACAGGGCTAGCTGACCTCTTCTTCAATGCCCTCGGATTGGATCAAGGGGGAGAAACTGGTCTAAGCCAAACCCATCACAATTTATCTCTTGTGAGTATGAAATTAAAATTGAAAGCCAATTTTAACTTTAAAGAAGGACTTTAAAATTGAAGTTCTTCTACTTCAGCAGGACTCTTGCCCTAAGGAGATGAATACTCCAGGGAGACAGGACAGTGTCTTAGACCAGCTTTTGCTCATGAAAGAGAAAGCTAGTTTGCAGAAACAGAGTGTGATGCTTAGAGAATCAGAGAGGAGAGATGGCAGTCAGAGCCCTGCGTGAGTTTCTGGCCATTTCCACATTCAGGTTTTAGACCTTGGAGAGGACTGATGATCCTTCTCTCCTGACTTTGGTGAACTTCTCCTTGTCCCTTTAATAAAGAAGCAAAGGTCTGTTTTTGTTTGTTCTTCATTTCCACAAACTGAAATGAGACTTTTACTAGGTTGTTCCTACTTCTTCAGGCTGACATTGTAATTAAAAAAAAAAAATGTGTCTTCACACGTTCTGTAAAATATTCAGGAGGCTGAGGGAGCCCGTAAGTGAATATAAAAGCACAATTAGATAGATTGATAAGAACCACCTCCTAGGACAGGACATCACCTTGGGAGCACACAGCTTGTGGAGGCTTGTTGACATTTTATTATCCACCCTGCAAGGTAAGGTGATAATTTAGCTATTCTAATTCCTACCAACTGCAACTTTAGTATATAAAATATTTCAACTTAAGCGTACTGCTCCTCCACTCTTTGAAAAGAGAATGTAAATTGTCTTTCTGATTTTTAGATAGAAGAGGCTTTTCTTAGTCCATCATTTTTGCTGGCAGCTTAACTGTCAATAATAAATAATGTATGTAAGACACAGTTATAGAAATTTACACAAAGCCAGCATTTAAAGTGGACTAATTTTTATGGCTTCCTACCCATAAAATGGTCTAATTTTTAGCAATTTTCTGCTCATGAAAAACCCTGTTTAAAAATCAACTCGTCTTTGAAGCAGAACATGAACAATGGCTGTTTTCACTTACAACAGCACAGAGTTTCTAAATGTTGATTGGTATTTCATGAGAAATCTGATTTTCCCCCCTCACCTGCTGATGAAAGCAAATCTACTGCAAATTACACAAGTGAAATTCTTTATTATCCTTTGTTACCTAAGTCCTAGATATAAAGACAGAGTTCTCTATAACACATGTGAAAAGCATGGATGCTACATAAATGGATGTTTGTTGAATAATTGTTCAACAAGGGTTTGAATATTTGTAAACGTCGTCAGGGTTCAGCCTGATTTTAAAATCACTGTTGCCCAAGGTCTCCAGCTGCCATCAGCTCTTTCTTAGCGGGATCTCCCTAGGCAGCAAGACAACAATACCACTTCCTCACTTGTTGGCCCAGAGCAAGTGTAGCTCTGACCGCAGAGGGAAGAGGCCAGGGCTTCAGACCTGTCCTCGCCACCAACAGGCACGCTGTCGGTGACAACCCCTGACCTTTCTAGACCGCAGCATGCTCACCTGCTAAATGAGGAAGCTGCATTAGATAACTTCTGAGGACTTTTTAAAGGCAGCATTCCACAACTGTAAAAAATGTGGTTAACTGTCTAGCAGCTGATCTTCCCCAGTTTTTTACAGAGCTGAGGTGTCAAACTGATGGTCTCTTTGGCTTCTGAGAAAAGCACTTTGGAATATTATTTAACTGTATGGTTTCATCAAGATGGCTTCACACAGTTGTTACAAAAGCATCTGTATTTTTTGCCAAATAAGTCAATGAAGAAGGAAAATAAACAAAGGCTTGCACTTGCATGATAACATGCAAAAGGAAGAGAAAGCAAAGAGAAAAATAAGGATGATGAACATTTATGCATAGGATATTCTCATCTTTGGAGCTCATAGAAAATATCACAGTCACAATATATCAGGATGAGAATGGGATCAAGGGAATTAATTGTAAGCTTCTTTCCAAACAAGGTATTCATTTATTTATCTACTCATTTGCTGTATTTGTCCAACAATTTTGGGGGGGATACTATGTGCAGGCACTCTCCTAGACTCTTCCAGGGATAAGTAACACAGACAAGACTTCTGTGTGCATGAAACTCGCATTATAGAGGAAATGACAATGAACAGGTGAACAAAAATTAAATAAAATTTTCAGGGAGTAATAGCATTATGAAGAAAATATAATGTGAAACATGATGAAGAAGAGTGGCAAGTGGGGAGCAAGAAGCATGGAGGGGCTGTGGGTTGGATGGTTTTTGAAGGCCAAGGAGAATATAGTTTTAGGCAAAGGTATCAATTAAGTACTAAGACTCTGAGAAAGGAGACTAGCTTTGGGAGCTTCCAAGGAAAAGCAAATAGGCCATGGTGGCAAGAGTCTGTTAGGCAAAAAGAAGAATTACTTGAGGAGCCAAGATGGTGGAGGAATAGGACGGGGAGACCACTTTCTCTCCTACAAATTCATCGAAAGAACAATTGAACGCTGAGCAAATTTCACAAAACAACTTCTGATTGCTGGCAGAGGACATCAGGCGCCCAGAAAAGCAGCCCATTGTCTTCGAAGGGAGGTAGGACAAAATATAAAAGATAAAAAGAGAGACAAAAGAGCTAGGGACAGAGACCCGTCCCGGGAAGGGAGTCTTAATAGAGGAAGTTTCCAATCACCAGGAAACCCTCGCGCTGGCGGGACTGGGGGAAGTTTTCGGATCTCGGAGGGCAACCTAACTGGGAGGAAAAATTAAATAAGGCCCACAGATTACGTGCCTAAAAGCAACTCCCAGCAGAAAAGTACTCCAGACGCCTGCACCCACCACCAACCAGTGGGGGCGGGACGGAGAGGAGTGGGCGGCATTGCTTAGGGTAAGGACCAGGCCGAAGGCCCTGAGAGCAATCGGAGGGAGCTTTTTTAAACTGTGGGATAGCAAGGGAGAAAATTAACCGGCCCAAACACACTGCTGGCGGTTAGCAAAACAAAGGGACTGAGAATCTCCAGAGAAGAGCCGGCCCATCCCCGCTGGAGGTAGGAGGCAGGGGGGAGGGGAAAAGGGCAAACTCAGCCCCTGAGAAGCCACCCCCTCCCACACTGCAAACAGGCCCCGAGTTTCTATCTAAAGACTTCCTGAGAGCCGACTGACAGTGCGCGCTGGGACTGCGGAGGGAAAAGGCGCGCCATACCCGGGGAGAGTGCGCCCAAGTCCCTGGCTGCCAGAGCCGTTCAGGCCAGGGAAGGCACAAAACGCAGGCGCAACTGAATCTGGGGAAATACATGTAAATACATGTAAATCCATGGCTAATTCATTTCAATGTGTGACAAAACCACTGCAATGTTGTAAAGTAATTAGCCTCCAACTAATAAAAATAAATGGAAAAAAAATTTAAAAAAATAAAGCAGAGACATTAATTTGCCAACAAAGGTCTGTATAGTCAAAGTTATGGTCTTCCCAGAGGTCATCTACAGGTATGAAAGTTGGACCATAAAGAAGGCTGAGTGCTAAAGAATTGATGCTTTTGAACTGTGGTGCTGGAGAAGACTCTCGAGAGTCCCTTGGACTGCAAGGAGATATAACCAGTCAATCCTAAAGGAAATCAGTCCTGAATATTCATTGAGAGGACTGATCCTGAAGCTGAAGCTCTAATACTCTGGCCACGCGATATGAAGAGCTGACTCATTGGAAAAGAACTTAATGCTTGGAAAGACTGGGGGCAGGAGGAGAAGAGGGCTACAGGTGATGAGATGGTTGGATGGCATCATTGACTCAATGGATATGAGTTTGAGCAAATTCTGGGAGATGGTGAGGGACAGGGAAGCCTGGCATGCTTCAGTCCATGGGGTCACAAAGAGTCAGACATGACTGCGTGTTGGAACAACACCACCACCTTCCAGGTTACTTAGGAGGACCTATTAAAAGGACTTTGTAAATAGGACAAGCTATGTAGATGTTTATTAAGTAAAAAAGCTGAACTTTATTCAAGATGATCACAGGCAGGAGTTCAAGGGCATGAATAGGAAATACACTTGAGGAAAACAATAAGCTAGAGAAAGAAAGCACAGCAAATTGGGCAGATTAAAGAGGGCTAGTTAAAAAAAGAGTGGTGAGGAGAGAGATTCGGATGTAAGTGTCCTAGAGATGGAAGAAGAGGAGAAAATGGTAATGTGTTGACTTTCCTATGAAGGAGTAGATAGAAAGTGAGACACAGCTTAACTCCCAGACTAGAAGAATGGAGCTGGAGAAGGCTGCTGGCTATACCATAATCAAGGCACGGGTGGGAGGGCTCAGGAGTCAAAAGACAGACCCAATCAAACTCTCCCTGAAAGTGAGGCATTCTGTCCTCCAGTCGTTCATTTTTATCAGAGAAGAAGCTTGGAAACTGAAGGCAAGAGTCAATGGCTGTTGTTTCCTCTCCTTCGCTGATGCATCCTGGAGGCAGGCAGAGAGCTTGCTGACTTTGGAACCTGCATATTTCTTCAACAAAGTGATTGAGACACTTAATATCCATTCCTTCTGTTTTTATAAAGGAGAGGAGACTTCCCTGTCTCCAGGAGAGCACAATAATGAAAAAAAAATTCCAGCTTCTCTGGGTCCCCAGTCCTTTCCTCTGCCCACACTGGGGAGGAGGGACATCGAGTTAAAGGAGTTGGGTAGCCTCAGCTCCCGCCTCCCTCCTTTTGCTCTCAGATATGCCTGTTCAATATCTCTCTACCCTAAGTCCATGTAGTAACATGCTCAGGGTGGAAAGTGAACTCTTTTCAGCTTTCTTGAACCTGCCCTCTCAATGTAGGTTGAAAGTTTCACTGAAGGTGGCTGGATGAATTTGCCCCGAGTCTGTCCTCTAGACTTAGATTTCTGCCCAGCAGCTCCCCAAATCTTGATTAGGAATGTAGCAGGAGGACTAAGGCATATTTTTCAGCATAGTTTCATTGATGAAAATCTTAATCTGTTCCTGGTATCTGCTCTCTATTGCTTAAGAATTTAGGAGAGAAGGTGCTGTGACTATTTTGCAATATCTAAATCACCAATAAACTCCTTACTGCCTATACAGCCATCAGAAAAATCACTTCTTTTTTTGAACCTCAATTTATTCATCTATCAAGTCAAGAAAAATAATACCTATGTGGGAAGGCTCTTTTGAGAATTATATTAAACAATGTATGTGAAGGCAACAAATTATAGTTGGTATACAGTACCTATCTGTTCTTTTCATGTAATTTGAAGCATTTCATCTAAATATTCTATATTTCAGCTTCCCAGCTTAAAAAAAAAACGATGTTGCTAATGTTTAATCCCTTTTTGACAAACATAAAGAGTGGGATTCTTGGCAGTTACTAACTCAGGTGGAATGGTTTCCATCTTAAACCAGGCAAAATTCTATAATCTGAAGGATCCAACCACTGTTGCGTTTTATACTTATGCAAACTAGCAAACATACGATTTGATTTAGAAAATGCTCAAGTTTTAGATGTTTTTAATGCTTTCAGTGTCATACCTTCAGAAAACCATTAGCACCTCTAGCAGCTTAAAGATAATGGCAGAATCTGGCTTTAACTTTTTTTCTCTCCCCAATCACCCAAATGTGAAAAATGATAAAGAAGATGCAATTTCTTCTTCAATGAAAGCAGGAAAGAACCAAAACTCTGAACCATGAAACAGTTGGAAGGACTACAGGGGCCCAGGGGGCGTGTACAGTGAGGATGCCCCAGGCTCCAGATTTCTGAGTACATTTCTCCAAAGGGATGTCCATAGTCTGCAGTACAAAATTTGAATCTCTTGTTTGCAATAACGGAAACAAGTAAACAAGTGCATGAACTGGTGATAGGGTCTCTTATACACATCATTTGGAATCAAGAAGCAGGTGAAGTAGAGCTAACTAATAAATCACACACATAAGACATTTTGTCATCACAGCAAAGGATGTAGAGAGTCTTTCCCTGTGAGCGTCCCCATGGTGCCTTGCTCCTTTGTCTGAGAGTCATTAGGGGTTGCAGGAATACTAACCCAAAATGTTTACAAATAAAAATCTCACTCTTCTGAAATATAGTACAGAACCCTCGAAAGAATAATAGAGAATATACAAAAGTGCAAAAGAAAAACTACAAAGAAATAAAGGGAAACAAATGAGGAATGAAGAGTACTCACTGGGATAATATTTTCACAGACGAGATGAAAATTGGATCCCTCAAAATTTATCATATAAATACAGAATTTAGCAAAGCAGTCACCCTTTTAAAGCAAGAGCACCAGGCAGACATTCCGGAGCACAGGGATGATGTTCCCCGGCAACAGAAGCAGTTAAAATGTGAGGGAGTAGAATTTCAGAGGAATGGTGAAGAAATAATAAACTCAGCAAACATGTCAAATTGGAAGTAGCTAAAGAAATAGATAAATGGCATTGAAAAAATAAAACAAATACAGATTTTAAAATAAATAAAATATATGATATGCATTTCATCTTCTTGAAAGTGAAAAGTGAACGTGTTAGTTGCTCAGTGGTGTCCAACTCTTTGCACCCCCAAGGACTCTATGTAGCCCACCAGGCTCCTAATTCCCATGGGATTCTCCAGGCAAGAGTTTTAGAGTGGGTTGCCATTTTCTCCTCCAGGGGATCTTCCTGACCCAGGAATCAAACCCAGGTTTCTTGTATTGCAGGCAGACTCTTCATGGTCTGAGCCACCAGGAAAGGCCCCACCTCCTCTGCTTCCCCGCCCCCAAATAAATGAATAAAGCTCACCAGATGCCATCAGAACCACAACATTTTTTTTTGACAATAAAAAGTGTTAAACATGATATATTTAATCCTCTAGAGAATGGTCTGGGTTCTTCATTACCAAAATCATGTGCTGTCTTGTGGAAGTAAGGAAGGAGATCCTCAGTGTCTGTTGGGATTTTAAGCTGATTTTCTTCTCTAAATTGTTCAAATGTGTTACATCTTTGCTAACTCCTTTGATTTAGGTTTCCTTTCCATCCTATTGTCTTACTGTTCATTGTGATTTTCTTATTTTCTATTACCTGCTGCTTGTCTAGTCCTCTCCACATATTTTCTAACCTATTATATTTAAAATATTGTATAAGTTATAAATAACATATATAGCCAAATGTGATCATTGTGTAATAAATACTAGTTGATGACAATTTAGCAATAACTTAGTCCCTAGCTTATTATTTAAATTGCATCAAAGTTGCCATGCAGTACTTGTGACATTAAAGGGCTGTTGAGGGGCCCCTTTTGCTTGAGATGATGTCCTAGATGACTGAACTGTCAAGAAAACTGACCTCCTGGAAAAGAGAGTAACGTTTTATTATGATTATATTTATGAATAAAAATGTCTCAGTCGATAGTTTTCATTGCTGTTGTTATGTTTGTCCCCTCCTCCTTCCTTCCTTTCTTTCTTTTTAGTAAGGAGTGAATGCTTACTCTCTGAAAAACAGCTTGATATGAATGAAACTTAAAGAGTGAATTTCTAGAGAATTATATTGTAATTAACTACTTGTAATAGGGCTGGATAAGATAAAATACAACTTGGAATAAGGTTGAATAAATAGGATTGTGGTTGTATTGAAAGCATGAGACCCATGCTGTCTGGATTCAGGTTCTGGTTTCCTAACTATTAGCTGGAAGACCACTGCTACTGCTACTGCTAAGTCACTTGAGTCGTGTCTGACTCTGTGTGACCCCATCCCTGGGCTTCTCCAGGCAAGAACACTGGAGTGGGTTGCCATTTCCTTCTCCAACACATAAAAGTGAAAAGTGAAAGTGAAGTCGCTCAGTCATGTCAGACTCTTTGCGACCCCATGGACTGCAGTCTACCAGGCTCCTCTGTCCATGGGATTTTCCAGGCAAGAGTGCTGGAGTGGTGTGCCATTGCCTTCTCCGAGCTAGAAGACTAGGAGTGAGTAATTAAATATCTTTAAGTTTCAGTTTGCCCATTGGTATAAGAGGATAATGAAAATGTCTACCTCAGAGGATTAATTGTGGCCACTAGCTGCGCTGATGTGTGTTTGGCATTCAGTAGATCTTGCTACGTAGCCACAGAAAGTACGCAATAAATGCCAGTGGAAATTATTCAAAACATTGCAGTCTAACTAAAATTCATAATACTAATGGGAAATTACATTTAAGAAATAAAACTCCATTATGAAGGGTCATAAATATGCTAAAAGTTTGTGCTCAGAAGAGTTAAATGTTAGAAAGTTAGAACTGTAAATTTATATTAAGGAAAGGCTGGGCAAAATATTCAGCTGTGTTAAGGGGTCCTGGAATGTGATTATTGTCCATTAAGCCCAAAATCTACAGGAAGAGATGAACACTAGGTGAGCTCAAAACTGTTAGGTTCCCTATTTGTTCTCAAAGCAGCCTTTTTATCTGTTTTCCTCTTGACTGATAGAAGAGATGAAAGAAATGAAAATAAAACGAAGCCCAATAATACCTTGCAAAAGAATGCAGCTTAATAACAAGCAAGTCTAATGTAGGAGTGAAGGTAAGGGGAAGGGAGAAAAGCCTTCAGGATACTAGCTTTGTGTCTGACAAGATGGGGAAAGAGGAGGAAGCTTATATAATGTGTTTTCCATCAGCATCTTTCAGCAGGCAGCTGAGCTGTGCTATTGTTGCTCGGAGAAGGAAAGAAAGAGCTAATTTTGACTCTGCGTGTGCAGAGGGGCAGAGACCCCAGAGCAACCACTTACAGTGCTCACTTTTATTAAAGCACCTGAAGAGCAGAGATTTGAAGAGTGGAATCTGTTCGAATGCATTCTCAGGAAGTGAGGCAGGATGCCAGCCCTCTGGGGGAGAAATCAAAGGCTCTTCATCAGCAGCGGTTGCTTACAGGCATTTATTTATTTTGCATTTTAAAAGCCTTGAGAAGAGAGAGGCAATGAGACCTCGAGCAGAAAGCTCTGAATACTGAAGCCTGTGCTTCTGAGGTGAGTGTGATGGAAATCTATACTGCTGCCCCCAGGTCCCAGTTTCCCCATCTCCACAACAAACAGTTTGAAGGGTTTGGCTTATGTCTCTAAGTCACTCTTCAGTTCAGTATTCTATGATATATATTGCAATGTCCAAAAAATCAGTCTGTAACCCCATAATTGATTCATTTTCTTCTCCATTGCTATTTTATTGTTGTTTTAGCTGATATCCAGGTGTTACTAGTAGTAAAGAACCTGCCTGCTAATTCAGGAGATGTAAGAGAACAGGGTTCGATCACTGGACTGGGAAAGTCCCCTGGAGGAGGGCATAGCAACACACTCCAGTATTCTTGCCTGGAGAATCCCATGGACAGAGGAGCCTGGCGGGCTATGGTCATACGGTTGCAAAGAGTCAGACAGGACTGAGTGACTTAGCACACAGCACACATTACCTCTCACTCAGTTCAATTCAGCTTAGTTCAGTCATTCTGTCCTGTCTGACTCTTTGAGACCCCATGGACTGCAGCACGCCAGGATTCCCTGTCCATCACCAACCCCTGGAGCTTACTCAAACTCATGCCCATTGAGTTGGTGATGCCATCCAACCATCTCATCCTCTGTTGCCCCCTTCTCCTTCTGCCTTCAATCTTTCCCAGAATCAGAATCTTTTCTAATGAGTCAGTTCTTCACATCAGGTGGCCAAAGTATTGGAGCTTCAGCTTCAGCATCAGTCTTTCCAATGAATATTCAGGGTTAATTTCCTTTAGGATTGACTGGTTGGATCTCCTGGCAGTCCAAGGGACTCTCAAGAGTCTTCTCCAACACCACAGTTCTAAAGCATCAATTCTTCGATGCGCAGCTTTCTTTATGGTCCAACTCTCACATCCATACATGACTACTGGAAAATCCATAAGTTTGACTATATGGACCTTTGTCAGCAAAGTAACATCTCTGATTTTAATATGCTGTCTAGGTTTATCATAACTTTTCTTCCAAGAAGCGAGTGTCTCTTAATTTCACGGCTGCAGTCACCATCTGCAGTGATTTTGGAGTAATATCTCTCACTACTCTTTTTCTAAGCTGTTTTGTTACAGGTAAACCCAGTGCACTTTCTCCTCTCTGATTTTCTCCTAATTTGTGCTCTCTGCCTTCACCGCTTCTGCATTAACTTAATACACAAGTCTTTGGGACTCACCTCAAATGTCTACTGAAATAAACATCTATTAATAAACCCAAGATGGAGTCATTCTTGCCTGGAATGCCATGTCAGCAGGTAGAATTTTCATATTCTTATAATACTCCACTTGACCAGAAACACAATATATCCAGAGAGCCCAGTCCTCAGACTCCAAGCCACCCTGTGCTCTATGCTTATTTTCTTGTTCCATGATGGTTCTAAATAAGGTCATGTATACAACTCCAGTTAATCCTGTTATCTCCATGTTGCTGCTTCTAACCTCTGCAAAACTCGTTTTCGCCCAAAATCTTTCAGAAAAAGTACTCTACTGCTTGTGAGGCATTGTATTCCTTTAATCCACAGGTTATTCCCTTTGAATAAAGGACATCAAGTTAAATTGCTTTATTTTGGTCATTTAATATGTCCTTATTCTCCTCCCCCAAAGTATTGATCATTACCTTCCCAAATTTCCATAAAATTCCCCTCATGATGTTATCATCATTCATTGTATGTATATTGTATATTTGTATATTGTCTTTCTGATTAGCAAGTGCAATAAGCTCTTTAGTTCTTAAAATCACTCACCAAATAGTCCACCATCCTTCACTCAGGATATCTGATAGCCCCTCACTCTTATAACTAAAAGACGGACCCCCGACACTGCAGGATCTGTAGGGTGCTGGCCAGGGCTATGGCTTTGTCCTTCCACTTAGGTTAGATGTACTGTGTGCCTGCAAGGTCAGTTGCTTATCTTTTTGGACTCTGTGACCCCGTAGACTGTAGCCTGCTAGGCTCCTCTATTCATGGAACTGTCCAAGCAAGAATACTGGAGTGGGTTGTCACTTCCTACTCCAGGGGATCTTCCTGACCCCGAGATCAAACCCATGTCTCTTGAGTCTCCTGCTTTGGGCAGGCGGATTCTTTACCCACTGAGCCTCCTGGGAAGACCTAGATGTGTATAAGTTGTTAAATATTTTTAGTGTCATCTCTGCTCTGTATGTCGAAGCCCACAATCTCCTATTCAGTACCTTACACCTGGTGCATGATGAATATATGCTTGTTAAGTGAAAGAACCCAGGCTTGCTTCATCATTGCAAAAAGTATTACAAAAGAGTTAGAAGTGGGAGAGAGAAAATGAGATATGATTACTTCATAAGCCAGTGTTTAAGCCCTGTCCCTTGACTTCAAAAAGCATCTAAGAATTTTGAAGGGAGGGCAGTGAATAGAGGAGGTAAATTAAAGGATAGTAAGCAAAATCAGAGAGAAATAAAAGTATAATTGAGTAATGCAGAGTGTAGCAGATTCTCTTTTCAAGAGTTTGAAGAAGGGCTGCCTGAGCACGAGGGGTATTCAGTAATACTGCCTTCTGCCTACGCCTCCTTTCATCTCCATCCCTCTTCTGTCTCTCTCAGGGCTACTCTGCTATGTTTTCCCTGATTTCAAGTAAGAACACTTTGCAACCCTTCTCAGCCTCTTTGCCCTCTCCTTTTTATGTTCTCTTGCAGTAATGAATGAATTAATTCAGCAAGACTGAAGGGTGCCCAGAAAATACACAAAAATCAGTTGCAATTCTGTATACTAACAATGAACAACTGGAAATCAAAAGTTAAAAAAAAAAAACAGTATCATTTAAAATGTCAAAGAAAATGAAGTATTTTGGCATAAATCCAGTGAAATCTGTGCAATATCTTTGTGCTGAAAATTATGAAAGTCTGACAAAAGTCATCAATGAAGATGTAAGTGAATGGTGAGATATATTGTGTTCATGTATTTAATGAAATAAGATATTTAAGATGTCAATTTTCACAAACTTATCTATAGATTTAATGCATTTAAAATCATGTCAGAATTTTTTGTAGCTATCAAAAGCTTGTTTTTAAATTGTTTGAAAAGGGAAAGAGATTTGTACAGCTGGAACAACTTCAAAAATGAAGAATAAAAACACATTACCTGATTTTAAGGCTTGGCATAAAGGCATAATAAGCACAACAGTTTAATGTTGAAGAAAGAATCTAAACGGAAACTATAGAATCTGAATATAGAAGTCTAGAAATATCAGTCAGTCAGTTCAGTTGAAACAGTAAATTGATTTTTAACAATAGCGCCAAGAATATTCAATGGAGAAAGGATAGTTTTTTTACAACAAACTTTGTTGAACAAAGAGGGCAGACAGACTGAAATCACAATCACAGAAACTTAGCCAATCTGATCACATGGACCACAGCCTTGTCTGACTCAATGAAACTAAGCCATACCATGTGGGGCCACCCAAGACGGACAGGTCATGATGGAGAGGTGTGACAGAATGTGGTCCACTGGAGAATGCAATGGCAAACCACTTCAGTATTCTTGCCTTGAGAACCCCATGAACACTATGAAAAGGCAAAAACATAGGGTACTGCAAGATGAAGTCCCCAGCTCGGTAGGTGCCCAATATGCTACTGGAGATAAGTGAAGAAATAACTCCAGAAAGAATGAAAGGATGGAGCCAAAGCAAAACCAACACCCAGTTGTGGGTGTGACTGGTGATAGAAGCAAGGTATGATGCTGTAAAGAGCAATGTTGCAAGGGAACCTGGAATGTTAGGTCCATGAATCAAGTCAAATTAGAAGTGGTCAAACAGGAGATGGCAAGAGTGAATGTCGACATTCTAGGAATCAGAGAACTAGTGGGTGAATTTATCTCAGATGACTGTTATATCTACTACTGTGGGCAGGAATCCCTTAGAAGAAATGGAGTAGCCATCATAGTCAAGAAGAGTCTGAAATGCAGTACTTGCATGCAATCTCAAAAACAACAGAATGATCTCTGTTCGTTTCCAAGGCAAACCATTCAATATCACAGCAATCCAAGTCTATGTCTTGACCAGTAACACTGAAGAAGTTGAAGTTGACAGTTCTATGAAGACCTACAAGACTTTTTAGAACCAACACCCCAAAAGATGTCCTTTTCATTACAGCAGACTGGAATGCAAAAGTAGAAAGTCAGGAAACACCTGGAGTAACAGGCAAATTTGTCTTTGGAGTACAGAATGAAGCAGGACAAAGGCTAATAGACTTTTGCCAAGAGAATGCACTGGTCATAGCAAACACCCTCTTCCAACAACACAAGAGAAGACTACACATGGACATCACCAGATGGCCAACACTGAAATCAGATTGATTATATTCTTTGAAGTCAAAGATGGAGACGCTCTATACACTCAGCAAAAACATGACTGGGAGCTGATTGTGGCTCAGATCATGAATATTTTATTGCCAAAATCAGACCTAAATTGAAGAAAGTGGGGAAAACCACTACAGCATTCAGGTATGACCTAAAACAAATCCCTTATGATTATACAGTGAAAGTGAGAAATAGATTTAAGGGACTAGATCTGATAGAGTGCCTGATGAACTATGGACGGAGGTTTGTGACATTGTACAGGAGGCAGTGATCAAGACCATCCCCAAGAAAGAGAAATGCAAAAAAGCAAAATGGCTGTCTAAGCAGGCCTTACAAAGAGCTGTGAAAAGAAGAGAAGCAAAAACAAAGGAGAAAAGGAAAGATATACTCATTTGAATGCAGAGTTCCAAAGACTAGCAAGGAGAGACAAGAAAGCCTTCCTCAGTGATCAGTGCAAAGAAACAGAGGAAAACAATAGAATGGGAAAGATTACAGATCTCTTCAAGAACATCAGAGATACCAAGGGAATATTTCATGGAAAGATGGGCTCAATGAAGGACAGAAATAGTATGGTCCTATCAGAAGCAGAAGATAATAAAAAGAGGTGGCAAGAATATATAGAACTGTACAAAAAAGATCTTCACGACCCAGATAATTATGATGGTGTGATCATTCTCCCAGAGCCAGACATCCTGGAATGTGAAGTTAAACGGCCTTAGGAAGCATCACTATGAACAAAGCTAGTGGAAGTGATGGAATACTAGTTGAGCAATTTCAAATCTTAAAAGATGATGCTGTGAAAGTGCTGCACTCAATATGTCAGCAAATTTGGAAAACTCAGCAGTGGCCACAGGTCTGGAAAGGCTCAGTTTTCATTCCAATCCCAAAGAAGGGCAATGTTAAAGAATGCTCCAACTACAGCAAAATTGCACTCATCCCACATGCTAGTAAATTAATGCTCAAAATTCTCCAAGCCAGACTTTAGCAATATGTGAACCGTGAACCTCCAGATGTGCAAGCTGGTTTTAGGAAAAACAGGGGAACCAGAGATTCGATTGTGAACCTCTGCTGGATCATTGAAAATGCAGAAAGTTCCATAAAAACATCTATTTCTGCTTTAGTGACTATGCCAAAGCATTTGACTGAGTGGATCACAATAAATGGTGGAAAATTCTGAAAGAGATGAGCATACCAGACCACCTGACCTGCCTCTTGAGAAACCTGTATGCAGGTGAGGAAGCAACAGTTAGAACTGGACATGGAACAACAGACTGTTTCCAAATAGGAAAAGGAGTACACCAAGGCTGTATATTGTCACCCTGCTTATTTAACTTGTATACAGAGTACATCATGAGAAACGCTGGGCTGGAGGAACCACAAGCTGGAATCAAGATTGCTGGGAGAATTATCAATAACCTCAGATATACAGATGACACCACCCCTATGGCAGAAAGTGAAGAAGAACTAAAGAGCCTCTTCATGAAAGTGAAAGAGGAGAGTGAAAGAGGAGAGTGAAAAAGTTGGCTTAAAGCTCAACATTCAGAAAACTAAGATCATGGCATCTGGTCCCATCACTTCATGGCAAATAGATGGGGAAACAGTGGCTGACTTTATTTTGGGGGGCTCCAAAATCGCTGCAGATGGTGACTGTAGCCATGAAATTAAAAGACGCTTACTCTTTGGAAGGAAAGTTATGACCAACCTAGACAGCATATTAAAAAGCAGAGACATTACTTTGCCAACAAAAGTCCAGCTAGTCAATGCTATGGTTTTTCCAATGGTCATGTATGGAGTGAGAGTTGGACTACAAAGAAAGCTGAGTGCTGAAGAACTAATGCTTTTGAGCTGTGGTGTTGGAGAAGGCTCTTGAGAGTCCCTTGGATTGCAAGAAAATCCAACCAGTCTATCCTAAAGGAGATCAGTCAGATCAGTCCTGGGTGTTCATTGGTAGGACTGATGTTGAAACTGAAACTCCAATACTTTGGCCACCTGATGCCAAGAGCTGACTCATTTGAAAAGACCCTGATGCTGGGAAAGATTGAGGGCCGGAGGAGAAGGGGATGGCAGAGGATGAGATGGTTGGATGGCATCACCAACTCAATGGGCATGAGTTTGGGTATACTCTGGGAGTTTGTGATGGACAGGGAGGCCTGGCATGCTGTGATTCATGAGGTTGCAAAGAGTCGGACACGAATGAGTGATGAACGGATCTTGCTGAAACAATTTGACATTTATATACTAAAATAAGAGAATCTCAGCCTATAATTTACCTCTTACATTAAGATTAATTCAACATGGTTTACAGACCTAAATATAAAATATGAAACTATCATTTTTGAATAAAACATAATTTTTTTGTGAAAAACAATTTTTTAAATTTCTATCAGGATTAAAACCAGGAAAACTCTGCTGTTAGATATTGAGATAGGGTGAGTTTCCTTTGGGGTACTTGAGTAGTGACTGGTGGAGGCATGAGGGGGTTTCCTGGGAGCAGGCCATGACCTGGGATCTAGTTACACAGGCACAGATTTTTAGTTTGAGAGATTCATCAAGCTGAAAACTAATTACTAGTATATTTTTTCCTGAAACATTCATGTATACTTCAATAAAGTTTACATCTAAAAAAAGTGCAGAAATACTCTTATTTTTTGAAAATGTATTTAGTTTACACCCAGCTTACAAGAGTACAGGGACTGTATAAAAGTAAGACATGTCTTGCTTTCATGTCATCCTTGTCTTTTTATTAAAGGTCGTTTCACTGAAGGTCAAGTTTTCCCTGTTTCACTTCAGTTCAGTTCAGTTGCTCAGTCATGTCCGACTCTTTGCGACCCCATGAACCGCAGCACGCCAGGCCTCCCTGTCCATCACAAACTCCCGGAGTCCACCCAAACCCATGTCCACTGAGTCAGTGATGCCATCCAACCATCTTATCCTCTGCCATCCCCTTCTACTCCTGCCCTCAATCTTTCCCAGCATCAGGTGGCCAAAGTATTGGAGTTTCAGCTTCAACATCAGTCCTTCCCATTAACACCCAGGACTGATCTGACTGATCTCCTTTAGGGTGGACTGGTTGGATCTCCTTGCAGTCCAAGGGACTCCCAAGAGTCTTCTCCAACACTACAGCTCAAAAGCATCAATTCTTTTGCGCTCAGCTTTCTTTATAGTCCAACTCTCGCATCCATACATGACCATTGGAAAAACCATAGCTTGACAAGTTGGACCTTTGTTGACAAAGTAATGTCTCTGCTTTTTAATATGGTATCTAGGTTGGTCATAACTTTCCTTCCAAGGAGTAAGCGTCTTTTTATTTCATGGCTACAGTCACCATCTGCAGCGATTTTGGAGTCCCCCAAAATAAAGTCAGCCACTGTTTCCCCATCTATTTGCCATGAAGTGATGGGACCAGATGCCATGATCTTAGTTTTCTGAATGTTGAGCTTTAAGCCAACTTTTTCACTCTCCTCTTTCACTCTCCTCTTTCACTTTCATGAAGAGGCTCTTTAGTTCTTCTTCACTTTCTGCCATAGGGGTGGTGTCATCTGTATATCTGAGGTTATTGATAATTCTCCCAGCAATCTTGATTCCAGCTTGTGGTTCCTCCAGCCCAGCGTTTCTCATGATGTACTCTGTATACAAGTTAAATAAGCAGGGTGACAATATACAGCCTTGGTGTACTCCTTTTCCTATTTGGAAACAGTCTGTTGTTCCATGTCCAGTTCTAACTGTTGCTTCCTCACCTGCATACAGGTTTCTCAAGAGGCAGGTCAGGTGGTCTGGTATGCTCACCTCTTTCAGAATTTTCCACCATTTATTGTGATCCACACAGTCAAAAGCTTTGGCATAGTCAATAAAGCAGAAATAAATGTTTTTGTGGAACTTTCTGTGTTTTCAATGATCCAGCAGATGTTGGCAATTTGATCTCTGGTTCCTGTGCCTTTTCTAAAACTAGGTTGAACATCTGGAAGTTCACGGTTCACATATTGCTGAAGCCTGGCTTGGAGAATTTTAAGCATTACTTACTAGCGTGTAGGGCTTCCCTGGTAGCTTAGATGGTAAAGAGTCTGCCTACAATGAGGGTGACCCGGGTTTGATCCCTGGGTTGGGAAGATCCCCTGGAGAAGTAAACGGTAACCCACTCCAGTATTCATGCCTGGAAAATCCCATGGACCGAGTAGTCTGGCAGGTTACAAATCATGGGGTCGCAGAGTCGAACGTGATTGAGCGCCTTCACTTCACTTTACTAGCATGTGAAATGAGTGCAATTGTGTGGTCGTTTGAGCATTCTTTGGCATTGCCTTTCTTTGGGATTGGAATGAAAACTGAGCTTTTTCAGTCCTGTGGCCCCTGCTGAGTTTTCCAAATTTGTTGACATATTGAGTGCAGCACTTTCACAGTATCGTCTTTCAGGATTTGAAATAGCTCAACTGGAATTCCATCACCTCCACTAGCTTTGTTCATAGTGATGCTTCGTAAGGCCCACTTGACTTCACATTCCAGGATGTCTGGCTCTAGGCGAGTGATCACACCATCTTGATCATCTGGGTTGTGAAGATCTTTTTTGTACAGTTCTTTGTATTCTTGCCACCTATTTTTAATATCTTTTGCTTCTGTTAGGTCCATACATTTTCTGTCCCTTATTGAGCCTATCTTTGCATGAAATATTCCCTTGGTATCTCTAATTTTCTTAAAGAGATCTCTAGTCTTTCCCAGTCTGTTGTTTTCTTCTATTTCTTTGCATTGATCACTGAGGAAGGCTTTCTTATCTCTCCTGGCTATTCTTTGGAACTCTGCATTCAAATGGGTCTGCCTTTCCTTTTTTCCTTTGCTTTTTGCTTCCCTTCTTGTCACAGGTATTTGTAAGGCCTCCATAGACAGCTATTTTGCTTTTCTGCATTTCTTTTTCTTGGGAATTATCTCTTGTACAATGTCATGAACCTTCATCCATAGTTTATCAGGCACTCTGTCTTTCAGATCTAGTCCCTTAAATCTATTTCTCACTTCCACTATATAGTCATTAGGGTTCAGTTTCAGAGTTGTCTCTAAAATATAGGTTTATCACTGCTCATGCATAGAGCTGCTTTGCTGCCTTCCATCAGCCTGATTGCCCTCTCTTAAGACCCATAACCGTCTGTCAGTTCCACAGACCCACTCAAATGTAGACTTGAAGTGAAGGGCTTTTCTGGAACGTACCTGCTGTGTGGTAAGGCTACGCCCTCACTTACTGCAGACTGTTCTCCTAACGGACTCTAAAGGACAGAGCTGCTTATGTATCAGCTACGTCTTCTCCTTCGGCCTCTGCAGATACTTCACTATATTTGGAAGTATTTTACAAGATATTGCAACCTGAGCTAGGCAAGAAGTCCATCCCCAGAATGGTTTTATCATTAGACAGTTGTGTACCAGATCCTAAGAATGGAGACAGTTCTTAACTTCCTTCCTTCCATCTCCTATCAATCCACACTTTGTTCACCTCAGAGAGGCATAAAAAGCTGTATTCTATGATTTCTCTCAGTTTTCTCACATCTTCTTGGTCTTCTAATCCTGTAACTTCCTCACAATGTCTGCTGCTTCTTCCTGTTACCCTCTAAGTTGACTGAAGTTAGATGGTTACACATAGGTTTTTGGTTGTTGTTTTTTGTTTGAGGGGTTGAAGAAAGTTTCCCTTTCAGACCCAGCTTTATGGTTAAATGTTAAAAAGTTGAACTGGTGGGGTTGACCAGTACTTGACAGAACTTCTGTGTATTTTTATGTGCACAGAGTCCCGCCACTTTCCTCATTTTGCTTTGTTTTCCTAATCATACCTATTGCTAGATTGATAGAGGCAGGATCCAGTCAGAGAGGTGGTATTCATCCCAACCAGAAAAAGTAAGGTGGGTATAAAAACTTTCATGCCACATTACTATTACTCAGAAATAGTAGCACTTCATTTAACTTCATATAAATACAGAGTTTTCTAAATATTTCAGTTTTAAAATTTAAAACAAATACACATTTCTTCCAGCCACTTTTGATGTAGGCAATTGCATACTCAAGCAGAATGTTCAAAATATGTCAGAGTTTCTTGCCAAATGCAGTGGTTAAACTGCACCATAATGGTGCAGGCATTATTACTAACCTTGGCTCCTACACTGACTGTCCACAATTGCTATGAGCTTAGCATGATGACATCTTCATTTAGACTTGTCTTCTTCTGATGTGTGAGACAATCAACTGTCAGTGAGATTGATTTAATATATGGAAGCCCTAGGGCATGTTGATAATCCATCAGTATTCATTTACTTCATTCATGATATTATTAATAGTGTGCTTTTTCTTATTCCCTTTTCTATCATCTTATTTTCTGCTTCTAATTTATTTCTCTGAATTGGTAAAATAGATAATTCCCAATCAATTGACAGTTAGTACATAACCTGCCTTCTTTCAAATAGGATCCCCAAAAGCAAGTAAAAAGATCAATAAATTCAACTGCATTGAAACTTAAAATCTCTGTATTGCAATAATCAAAGTATACAAAGTTAAAAATCAAGTGCTAAATCTGTGAAAAATATTTGTAATATATGAAACAAAGGTTTTTAAGCAAAACAGTTGAAGTATTACACACCAGTAAGAAAAAGAGAAACAAAAAAGTAGAAATTGGCAAAAGATATGAACAGAAAAGTCACAGAACAGGGAATATGAATTGCAAAAAAAATATGAAAAAATTTTCAAACTCTAATAGAAATGTGCAAATCCCAATAAAAATGAAATACTATTTATCCTCCATAAGGTTAGAGAAAGTATTAGAATATGATATGAAAATGCTGATAAGTACATCAGGAACTAACTGTATTATTAATGATAGTATAAATTGCTATACTTCTCTGGGAAGAGATTTTGTATCATCTCTTCAAATTAAAAACATGCATCTCTTATACAATCCAGCTATATAACTGCTCAATTTCTACCCTGGAGAAACACTTGCACTCATGCCTATAGAGATATCATTTATTGATAAATTTCTTCCACCATTTTAAGTGCTTTGCATACTTAAATGCCTTTAATGCTCATTAGTTCTTATTAGTATCCCCATTTTACAAATTTAAAATTTGAACCCAGGTAGTCAAGTTCCATAAACTGTCTTTTCCCATTATGCCATATTATCAATATTACTCAAGAAGATTGTTTTCTTATAAAAAAGATATTCATTGCAACCTTGTAATAGGAAAACATTGCTAAGTAATTTGGACTGTAAGGAAGTATGACAAAGGAACCAATTTATATATTTATATTTATATCATATAAACCAATTTATATATTGGTTCTTAACTTGGAGAAATTTTCTTCCTAGGGAATACTTGGCAGTGTATGGAGGTAGTTTCAATTGTCACAGTTGCAAGAGGATGTGAAGAAATACTGATGTTATCTGGTTGGTAGAGAGGCCAGGGATGCTGCTAAACACTGTGTGATAAACAGGGAAGCCTCTCACCACACAGAACTATCTGGCCCAAAATCTCAATAAAGTGACCAGCTTGAGAAACTGATTTACACAACTTACATGAATTGTTCTCTAAGAGATATTGGCCATTTCACAAGGCTTGTATATTATATCATTTATTAGCACATACACATATACAGACATAAAGGGCAGGATATATCCTAAGTGTGTGCACTTAGCTGTTTACAAATGCAAGTTTGGGAAAAGGTCTAAAACAATGCATACAAATTCTTAAGTGGCGTTACTCCTGAAGGGTACTAATTCCCACTTTTCAACTTGACAAAAATGAACGGGTGACGTTGGGCCATGATGGCAGGATGGAATGAGAGGCTGCTCTGACGTACAAAGCCGTGTCTTTTGGGAACTGTTTCCTATGAAATGTGATTTCAAGAGACCTGTTGTGTGCTCCGAAAAATCCTGGAACCATTTACTATGTACATCTGTGTATCAAAGTAGAAAAGTCTTGAAGGAAACATTTCAGTTGAAAGGAGTCTAGGGAGAGAAGTAAGATTCAGAACCAAAGGAAATGTCTCTTTACTAGCTTTAGATAAAGATATTAATAGTTTAAAAATAACATTCTGTGTCACTAAAGTAACTGGGAAAAAATAAGTTAAAAATGCACACAGACACAAATATGAAGTATGTTATTGACTGTGATGTTACTTAAACTAATAAAACAAACAAAAATGAAACAACGTAAATGTCCAAGAACCAGAGATAGAACCTATGAATTAGTCTTTACTCATTTAAACAAATATCCTATACTAAATATGAGTAGCATTTTGTAAGTATGGCTGAGTGCTAAGTTGCTTTAGTTGTGTCTGACTCTTTGTGACCCTATGGACTGAGCTCGCCAGGCTCCTAGGGCCATGGGATTCTCCAGGCAAGAATACTGGAATGCTTTGCCATGTCCTCTTTCAGGGGATCTTCCTGATCCAGTGATCAAACCTGTGTCTCTGACTTCTCCTGAACTGGCAGGTATGTTCTTTACCACTAGTGCCACCTGTGAAGCCCTGTAAATATGGCTAGATTATTAATATATCAGTAAATGAAGAAAGGTAATTACAAAGCATATACATGGAATCCTATTTCATTATTTCAAGAAAGAAGGTAAGCAAATTTTAGCAGAGAAAGTCTGGAAAGAGAGTCACTAAGATTTTAAGAATTATCTCTGAGAGTTGGAAGTAGAACTTTTGTGTTTTCCTATTTATGACTTGCCCTGCATTGCAATTTTTTGTACTTGAATTATTTAATAAAGGAGCTTAAAGAATAAGAAAAACAAAACAGTGTTTTAGATAGCATAAAGAGTCCATGCAGTAATACAGTAATAAGTAATACAGTAATAAGGATATATTTAAAGTAACTAAGAAAGACAGTAGAAAAGGGAACTAAGAGTAAGAAAATAAAATTAATTCAGAAGTAAAAGACCAAATAAATCATAGTTAATTTGGGTTTTAATTTGGCTCTGTCATTTAAGAGTTGAGGGGCTGTGAGTAATTTTCTGAAACTATTTGAACTTCAGGTTCCCATCTAAAAATGCAGTAACTGTAGCTATTTCTTAACTCTGCTTGAGGGTTAAACAAGAAGTCATATTAACATCCACTGAAGTATTATTTAGTGGTTTACCGAAACCCTCAAAAGCTCAACTGAGATGAATAGTATTTACTGAGGATTTTCCAAAGTATACATAATTTATTCATTTGTCTCGATCCTCAAAAATGGTTGAGGAGCCATGTGTTAGAAATTTCTCTCTGATAAGGACCCAGACCACAGGCTTTCACCTTGCTTCTCAGTGCGGTCAAAGAGTCAGCAATGTTTCTAAGAGATTGCTAGAAATACCAAATCTTGACCCACCCCAGACCTGTGAAATCAGAATATGCATGGGGCTCCTCCTAGGAGATTCAGATGACATTGAGCTATTATACCAGTTAAGAATAAAAATATGTGCTTTAATAGTCAGGTAGACTAGTTTTAGGCTACAAATCACTTGTGAAAATTGAGGCATCTAATAAGGGCATGTGACTAGGGAGAAAGTCATCCCATCTCTAGTCAGAAGGACCAGTATTACCCATTCTGATCTCAAGGTTGACTGCAAACTAAGTGATGAGACAGTGTTCAACATAACCACACGGTACAGTCACACATGGTCACTGCACCTACACTTTGAGTAACTATCACTAAAGGTGAAGTTGAAGGTGCAGTTCTCTTTGCGACCCCGTGGACTGTAGCCTACCAGGCTCTTCCATCCACGGGAGTTTCCAGGCAAGAGTACTGGAGTGGGTTGCTCCAATATCACTAAACCTGTGAGCTATTTCAGAAGCTAGATCAAATCAAAGTGCATTTCCATGTGTTCCCATGAAGTGAAATTTGATCAATCATTCATTTCTCTACACAAATCAAGACACATAAGATATATCCAAAGATAAAGAGGCTCACTTCGGCTGATCAATAACTAGTCAAAAGCTCTGGTCTCTGGTTAGCTAGTGTTGGGTCAGAGTTTCTATCCTCTCGGCTTCTACCTGATTGGGGGGTTGTTGTTCAGTTTCTCAGTCATGTGTGACTCTTTGCGACCTCATGGACTGCAGCACACCAGGTCTCCCTGTCCTTCACCATCTCTGAGTTTGCTCAAACTCATGTCCAGTGAGTCAATGATGCCATCCAACCATCTCACTCTCTGTCGTCCCTTTTTCCTCCTGCCTCAATCTTTCCCAGCATCAGACTCTTTTCTAGTGAGGTTGCTCTTCACATCAGGTGACCCAAGTATTGGAGATTAGGAGGGCGGAGGTATTGTATTTAGTGTACCTGTTGCAGACTGCTAATGTCCTAGGTCATTTTATTTTTCAGAAATGGTCCATGTGCCTTTGTAAAGCTGTGACTAAATCAGTAGAGATGTTCTTTTAGTAAACTGAGATGAATAGAGAGCTTTCCAAAAAATGCACAAATCGTGTTTGATGCCTGCCTGCCCTGATCATGGGCATGGCAAAAACATCTAGACTGTAGAGGCAGCTGGAACCCCATCAAATATTTTTAGAAGCTTTTGTTGGGATTTTCACTTTTTTGGTTTGTTCTTACAGGAATCTGCGTTTTTGAGTTTTGTCTTAGGGTGTCTGCTAAGGAATGCGTTTTGAAGAAGTGAATAAGGGAATGCAGTGGTAAGTCATAATCAGGTGACTGAGAAGGCAGATTAAAACGTCATGATACTGAGTCTTTTCTGCAGGAAAGAGGTGACGGAACAGATGGAAAACTTGGTGGCAGTAACTCTACCTGTCTGCCTGAGTACACACTTCTGTCACTTCTGTGTCCAAAAGCAGTGTTGTATTGAGCAAGGAGTGCAGGTTTTGAAGTCGGAAATAATACTAAATTTGTGTCTGCTTTTTGACCCTTTCCGGCTGGGTGTGCCTCAGTTCATCACCTCTTTCAGTTAGTTTTCTTAGCTATACATTGAGATTCACAATATGTAATGCATGGAGTTGTTACATCTAGTTTGTTAAATTAAATTGCCTAATTTAAAACCTGGCACATTTGGGGTGATCCATAAACAGTAGCTATTTGTTGATCTATTGTTGTTGTTTAGTCACTCAGTCATGTCCGACTCTTTAGCAGCCCCATGGATTGTAGCACTCAGATGCCTCTGTCCAAGGGATTTCCCAGGCAAGAGTGAATACTGGAGTGGATTGCCATTTCCTTCTCCAGGAGATCTTCTCAACCCAGGGATTGAACCTGCATCTCCTGCATTGGCAGGTAGATTCTTTACCACTGAGCCACTGAGAAAGCCTTTGTTGATTATCTTTGTCTCAAGAAGCAGCTGGTGACTCTCCCCAGGTCTTCCTGGACAGCTCTTACCAACAAACCCATGTATCCTCATAACCTTTTGGGAGGTTGCCCTGGTTATTGCGCATTATTTTATAATGATGTCTGTCTCTCTCTTTTTTTTTTTTTTAAAGATTTAGTTATTTATTTAATTTTGGCTGTGCTGGGTCTTTGTTGCTATGCATGAGCTTTCTCTAGTTGTGTGGCCAGTGGAGGTTTCTCCCTGTTGTGTTACACAGACCTCTCATTGCAGTGGCCTCTCTTATTGCAGGGCATGGGCTCTAGGTGCACCAGCTTCAGTAGTTGTCATACATGGGCTTAGTTGCCACATGGCATGTGGGGCATTCCTGAAGCCGGATCAAACTTGTGTCCCTCCTGTTGGCAAGCAGATTCTTAACCACTGAACTGACAGAGAAGCCCATAATGATGTACGTAATGTCTATCTCCTGCCCCTCCTATGAACTCCTTAAATTTAGTGACTGTCGTATTTATCTTTGCAACCTCTGTATAGGGCTTGTATAAAAAATTCACCTACAGAGCTTGTATAAAAGATTCACCAACACACGCTGGTGGACTCAGTGTATCAGTGGGTTTTAAAGATGGTGACAGACCTGCAGGATGACTTTCCAGTGCGATTGAAGACACATTAGGATGAAACCAACTTCAAACTAATGAAGCACCCAGGACATCTCTGGCAAGACCCCTAGAGTGCTATGGAACAGATATAGGCCAGTTCCTGAAAGGTGAGGATTAAAAAAGCCACAAACATACAATATTATTCAGCCATATAAAAGAATGAAATAATGCCATTTTGAACAACATGGATGGACCTAGAAACGATCATATCAAGTGAAGTAGGTCAGAGAAACACAAGTAACAAAGTGAAAGTGAAAGTCATGCAGTCATGTCTGACTCTTTGTGAACCTATAGACTATACAGTCCATAGAATTCTCCAGGCCAGAATACTGGAGTGGGTAGCCTTTCCCTTCTCCAGAGGATCTTCCCAACCCAGGGATCAAGCCCAGGTCTCCTGCATTGCAGGCAGATTCTTTACCAGGTGAGTCACAAGGGAAGCCCAAGAATACTGGAGTGGGTAGTGTATCCCTTCTCCAGTGGATCTTCCCGGCCCAGGATTTGGAATTGCAACTCCTGGAAAGCAGGCAGATTCTTTACCAACTGAGCTATCAGTAACATATGATAATACTTATATGTGGAATCTAAAATATGATATAAATGAACATATTTATAAAATGGAAATAAACTCACAAAGAAAACAAACTTATGGTTACCACAGGGAATAGCAGAGAGAGAAGGGAAGAGAGGTACATTAGGAGTTTGAGATTAACATAAACACACTGCTATACATAAAATCAACAGCAAGATCTTACTGTATAGAACAAGAAACTATATTCAGTATCTTGTAATAATCTGTAATGGAAAAGAATCTGAAAAAATATATAACTGAATCACTTTGCTATTGCCTGAAACTAATACAACATTGTGAACCAACTGCAATTTTTTATAAAAAAGGCCATAAATAGTGAAGCAAGTTTCCTTGCCATATATGATCAGAGAGACAAAATTTAATATTCTCTCCAGATGGTGCTGAAACAAATTCAAATCTGGTTGAGGACAAAAAGACTATTTTTACCCCCCACAAATTATTTTGCAGGTTTTTCAACTTGATACATGACTGCATTCCCTCAAAATCAACCCCCAAAATTCAAGGTAAAGGTTGTTTTCCTTTCTGGAGCCTTCTGAGGCCTTACCCTTCACTAGAATGTCATCTGAGTGCTTTTATTTAACAAAACCCCAGAATCGTTACGCCTAGAGCAGTCCCACAGCTCCAGGATGCCTCATTCTCAGATAACAAAAGCAGCTGTTGCACACCCACCAGCCTAACACGGATCAAAAATCTGGCAGGGTTCCCTCATGCCCTGTCTAAGCTAAACAAAGGCCCTTAGCATCCCCAAACTTTCCACCACTTCACCCACCCGTATTGAGTTGGCCCTGGGCCACTCAGTGGCTGCTCCAGCCAATCAGAGGAAATGCTGCCCCGTGTGTTGACAGGTTTGATGATCCTCATCACCAATATGCTTACCTGATTCCCTTTCAAATTCAGAGCACTTTCCTTTTTCCCATCAGGCTTGGGCTTTTGTGTACTTTTTCATTATTGGAACTGGCAACATGAAGCTATTTAAACACAGCTCCATCTGTCAGCGTTGGGTCCTGCAGGTAGAGTGTCGTGTTTGATTTCAGATTATCATTTGTTGTGTTGTCAAGAAGGGCTTGGGGAAGTGAGAAAAAAGCCCTGGCGTGCAAACTGTTCTTTGATTAAAATGCACAAAGAACTTATTTGCACCTTTGACGGTGACTCTGATCCGTGCATCTCACATTTCTCTGCAATTATAGCAACAGCTTCTATGACACTCATAGATGGTCCCCAAAGACCAACTCACAGTGTAAAGAAGCCCTTAACCCCGAGCTTGGAGCCCACTTTGGGTCATTTTTCATCCACAAAGCAACGCCAAAGAGTAGAGCTTGTCTTTAGTGGGCAAAGTAGGAGTGTAAACAGAACCAGTCGACTATTGTTTAATCCCGTGATATGCAGAGTACTTATAGGAAGCACTACTCTCAGAAATTCTGCCACTGGGTATCTGTGCCAAGGAGATGATCTAAATACAGAATCTACCTTAAGCACCATTTTTTGCAACATATTCATAATTGCAAAATACGGAAAACAAGGTAAGCATTTGACATTAGTAACAGATCAGCAGGATATTGAACATTTTTGAAGCTGAAAGGTGGACACATGGTGATACATATGCTCCTTTCTGTTAAAAGTTATAGTTATCAAGATTATGTTCATCCAAAAACCACATACAAATTGAATATATGGTGTGACTTGTGTGTATTAAAAATACAAAGTGATGAAAGTTACGGGCAATACATATGACCCAAATGGCATGTGGCTTCATGTTTAGATCTATAGCGTGGCCACGCTGTTGAGAATGCAAGTGTGCCTCATAGAAAACAGGCAGTGCGGGTAAGTGTTGCATTTAACTTGTTTTCTTGACAGTTTGGTGGTATCAAAATGACAGTCTTGGAAGACAGACTTCAGGAGCTGAGGGTATAGCAGTGTAGGCAGGTGAAGTTGGCCATAGTGTGGAAAGTGGTGTCGCAGCAGCTGCGAAGGGAAACTGGAGAAGGCTGGGCCAAAAGGTGGAGGTGCTGGGCTGCCAGAAATGTGGGGAGAATGGGAAACTGATCTTCACGTGCTCTGGAGTGGGAAAAGGGTCTCCTTTCTCGGTCAGACACAGATTTGAGAAAAGAGTTTTGAGTTTAGAAGCAAGTTTTCTCCCTCCCAACTCTGCAGTCGCCTGGACCCATGCACCATAAGCTGGCATCAAATGAAAACAGGTCTGAGCTCTCTTACTGGTGAGAGTGGGGTGAACAGTCCTGATCGATTTCTCTTCCATACCCCATTTTGTTTTTCGGTCATGATGCTCAAGCTTTCATTTTCAGACCACATAACCGTGCAAACAAGACCCGGTGTGTGATCTCCTGCTGCGGTTTTCTTCCTCCCGGACTTAGGCTCTCTCTGTGTCGTGTGCCTAGTTGTTCAGTAGTGTCTGACTCTTGGTGACTCAGTGGTCTGTAGCCTGCCAGGCTTCATTGCCATGGTGATTCTCCAGGCAAGAATACTGGAGTAGGTTGCCATTCCCTTCTCCAGGGGATCTTCCCAACCCAGGGATCGAACCCAAGTCTCCTCCATTGCAGGTGGATTCTTTACCCCCTGAGCCACCAGGGAAGCCCAAGAATACTGGAGTGGGTAGCTTATCCCTTCTCTGGGGATCTTCCCAACCCAGGAATTGAACTGGGGTCTCCTGCATTGCAAGGGGATTCCTTACCAGCTGAGCTACCAGGGAAGCCCTTCCCTTAGGACATCTTGGGGCAAAACACCTTCTTACTTAGGCTGACTCCTCAGTAGGGCGTCATGGCTACTCAAATAGCTCCAGTACGACAAACAAAAATCATCCAGGCAGAGAGAGGAGTTGAGTGATTTGAATTTATTCAGGGCACTAGGCAATCCTCCTAGCCTGCTCTTAATCCCATGATGAGGGTATGGGGACAGTGTTTCAGAGAAACCCCAGATGTCTGTCTATGTCTTTTCTTTATTTCCATCAGAACATTTGATGGAATCATTAATACTGTCAAACAGAGCAACTGAGTTCAAGGAAAAAATGTAGAATCCGCCAGGAGAAAATGAGTGCTTTTTTGTCAGTGAAATTGAATTTTGATTGACAAAGTTTCAGAATTGTGGCAGAAAACCTGCTGCATCAGGAAATGAGTGGTGTCATAAGAAAATGATCTTAAAGACCAGTCTGTAGGGAATTCACTTGAAGATGCATACCATTCTTTGAATTAAAAAAAAATTGCCACTGGCTTTGAAAATTACTTTTGATATATATGTTCAACTAGTTTTGAGTTACTCATACTCATTGAAGAGAACAAAATCCTAAAATTCAGATAATAATGAGTAATTCAAAACACTGTATTTCAGTAGCTTTTAGCAAAGCTGTGTCAATCTGCTCACCACCTCACCCCAGTGTTAAGATTGTCACTGCAGGGACTTCCCTGGTGGTCCAGTGGTTGAGAATCCACCATGCGATGCAAAGGACGTGGGTTCGATCCCTCTGAACTGGGGAACTTTGAGCTGGGGAACTAAGATCCTACATACTGCAGAACTAAGCCCTCACACTACAGCTAGAGGGTCCATGTGCCACAATGTGCAATGAAGATTCTTTGTGCTGCAATGAAGACCTACATAGCTAAATAAAAGAATACTTTTTAAAAAAGAAAGAATAGAAATCTGCTTAAAAAGAAAAGATTGTCACTGCAGGTTGCTTTTGGCACTTTTGTGCTTGGATTATTGACATGGGATTTAGCCAAAACCACATAACAAAGAATTTCATTTTCACAGGTTTCAACTGTCATTTAAATTTTACCCTGAAAAGTACTCAGGATTGCAAATACATCTTCTGGCCTCTGCCATATCCAGATTTATTTTTCCCTTGAAAATCCTTTTGTTTAGTTTGGGATACAAGTGTGATAGGGACGCAAAGCAGGCAACATAATTTGTGAAAAATGTCTAGAATTAAGTAGGAGTGAGAAAACTCAAGTTCTCATCTTTGTTTGCCAATTGTGTTCTGTTCATATGCCTGTTCCCATGTCTACTAAATTATATCTGAGAATATCACAGCTACTTTAAATTTAATGCTTGCAATGTACCATGAACTATTCCAAGATCACAATGTTATTAACTTATTTATTCCTTACAAAAATCCCATGTGGTAAATACTATTATTGTTTCTATTTTACAGACAAGGAAACTGAGACAAATCATCTGAAAATCAGAGAGCTAGTAAAATGACCAGGGATTCGAATGGTGTCCTGAACTCTTCCCCAGGGCCCCTCTGCTTCATGGGCCTTCTGTGCGGGGCTGTGTGGCAGGCATGACGAACTCTCACAGGAGCCCAGTCTACTCCCAGAGAGCACACCCGTGTTTCAGCTGGTTGCTAGATTGTTCATGAAAATTGGCAAACGTCACATCAGGGCTATTTTAAAATTTAATTTCATTTTAAAAGAGCTGGTTTGCTAGCATAAACTTGGCTGTGTGTGTGCCAAATCACTTCAGTCCTGTCCAACTCTTTGTGACCCTATGAACTGTAGCCCACCAGGCTCCTCTGTCCATGGGATTCTCCACTCCAAGAATACTGGAGTGGGTTACCATGCCCTTCTCCTGGGGATCTTCCCAACCTAGGGATCAAACTCGCATCACTTTATGTCTCTTGGATTGGCAGGCAGGTTCTTTACCACTGTGCCACCTGGGAAGTCCTGGGTATGAGGTTTTAGTGAAATAATTCATATAAATGTGTAAGAAAGATGAGTATCTAGTAAATGCTCAATAAATAGATTATTACTGTCAATAGATAAATTAAAATTCATTAATTCTTCATATTCAAAGAAAAACCATTAATATCTTATGTTCTGTCCTCAAATTACACAGATCTTCTTTGTGGAAAACAAATGCTGAGGATGCCATATTCTCTTTCACTCATCCTGTGTATAATGAGCAAGTGATTCCCATAGCAAGTGAGTCCCATACCAAACTTTTACTTCCTTTTAATTTTCAGAACTGATTGACAACTTATTAAACAAAGTCATTTTTCTTTTCTCATAAGTAAAATTTAAAAATACATAGTAGAAGGAATTTTATATCAAAATGATCTTTAAATATTGACAAGCAGAGAGAAAAAAATTTTTCCCCAGATTTTTGAACTTTTTTCTCTTAAGTATTTTCAAGTCTTCAAGAGCTTGCAATGAAATTCAATGAAACTTTCAATGAAGTTTTAGGTACAATTGCCTTATCCTATCAAGTTGTTAGAAGTCTTAAAATTTCTAGAGTCAAATTAATTCTAAAATTGCTAAGCCACTAATAAAAGTAGACCTTGAAATTTGTGACCACTGATCTATAAGATCTTACTCTATAACATCAAGATCTTTGAACATGTCCAAGGATGTGATCCATTCACTTTCTGCTAAAACAGATGAATGGGATTGCACATTACTAATCAATTGTGACACTCCTCCTGCTCATCTTGGAGAGTGCCTTAGCATCTTCTTCAACAAGGCATTCCAGGAAGTTACCATTAGAGGTGAAAATTCTTACACAATTCACTATAACCCAACTTCCCACTATTACAGGAACCCAAAGACCAAAGTCTTGATCAAGTGTCTAGTTTCCACAGCAAGGTTCCTGATACCAGCTGAGACCTCCTGACCCCAAACGCTTTCCCGAACTGCTGGTTGACACTAACATTTTGATTTCCATATTCTTTAACATGGTCTAAGCCCCAGACTACATTCCATCCTCAACCTGCACCACTCTTTCCCTTGTTCTGGTTATTCATTCGACCCTCTAGATGTATTCTCCATCTGTATCTACATAGTAGTGTGCTCTGAGAAACTGTTCTCCACAGACTATTTCACTTGGATTCTGTTAGGTGTTGAGTGGTTGTGTTCCCCTACTTGCAATAAGAGCTCCATCAAGTAAGGCTTCTCCCACATCAAGTAAGGAGTCTCCCTGGGTTACAGGAGCAGCCTCTGTCTTGGCCCTGCAGACTCCCTCTGCTGCTGTGTGCTCACCTCATATTGTTTAGCCTGCCTGAGCATGCGTGCTTACTGTTGACCTGTCTGTCTGACTCTTTGTGACCCCATGGCTGGTAGCCCGCAAGACTTCTCTGTCCATGAAAGAATACTGGGGTGGTTTGCCAGTTCCTCTTCCAGGGGATCTTCCTGACCCAGGGATCAAACCTGCATCTCCTGCATTGCAGGCAGATTCCTTACCGCTGAGCTACTGGGAAAGCCTGCTCGACCTGCCCACACCGCTGTAAATATTCTCTTCAATAAACTGTCTTTGATTCAACATTTTGCATGTCCTGGATCCTTCCATCCATGACTTTGTAGGATACACCCCCTTGACTCCAGCACACACACACACATGCCTTGTCAACCTCTCTCGCTCAGTATCTTAGCTTAGATGTCATCTGTTCAGAAAATTATCTCTGATCCTTTTTGCCTTGATCACTTAAAATATCTTTTATTCATAGTCTTCATTTTAGTTTATAAGTATTCATTCATTTTATAATTATTTCATTAATGTTTGTCTCCTTCTACTAGCATATTTCATCCTTGAAAGCGGATGAATATGGCTAACTATGATATCCCTAGTGTTAAAAAAACAGATCAGGACAGAAGATAAAGCAGTAAAAAGGTACTTTACTCAGGAACTAATGCAATAGGAAAAAGACACCTCATTATGTCTAAAACTGGATTCAATTTGGAATATGGTTTGGAAAATTAGGGTTTGTAGCCAAGGATCAGGGTGGAAGTCAGGAGACAGGAAATTATTGAGAGAAAGAATTAGGAGTCAGGGAGAATTCTGGCTAAATCAACTTGATAGGATTCTTGCTGAAGAGAGGCTGAGGTGATCATATATGCCTTGGGGAATTGTGGGGATGAAAATTTGATGAGCTATCAAGCATCATCAGATATTCAGGGTGGGGATTGCTGCTAAACTGACTTCGCAGAATTTTTGCTGAAATCACATGGTGCAAAGATAAATAGACACAGAAGTCCAAAGATTGAGCCTTAATTGAGAAGAGGGTTTAGAGGAACCTGATAAAGTTTGTTCAAGGGGAGAACTTTGGTCACCAGCATCTGTTATGATGTCAGAGCTAGACCTGGGAAATAATGACTGACCAAACTCCTCCTAATGCCAGGACCTTGGATCTCACTCCAGCAGCTTATACATTCCCTTAGACCTGTCTCGTTTCTGGTATCAGTCTGATCATATTTAATCTGATCATATCATATTTAATCTGATCATATCCTCAATCAAGTTCCCAATACAACAATCCTTCCATGGATCCCCCCAGCAATGAAAAAATCACTCTCTCATAAGTCATATAATGGTAGGATAGCTTCACTGCAAAAAATATTTTCCTTCTATTGAAATGTGATATGTTTTCCATTAGAAACATTGTCTTGTTCTCCAAAGCAACACAGACGACACATGCGTATCTAAAGACAGACATCAAGCGCATGTTTTGATTTTTCCTTTGTTTAAGGAAAGTGATCTTTCCCCACCACCATTCTCCTCCTTTTTCAGTACTTTTCAGACCTTAAATTTAGCATTTACCCCGCTGAACTGCTTATTCTTCATTCCAACTCTCAAATGCATTTTCTAGCCTTTCTGCCCTGCTTCTTGCCCCAGGAGGCTGATTTTACGAACTTTGTCACCCAAGCTCCATTATCTGCCTTAGAAATGACAAGTCCTTGTAATATGACTGTGCTCACTTGTTGTTGGGGGACCTGCCCAGACAGTATATGGCTTCAGTTTGGAAGCCTAGGCAGATCCTGAAGACATCTCAGAGGGAGTCTATCAGCTAGACGTGTTCCTCCAGGCAAGCTCAGTTTTGAATCAGGATCTGAGTAGTTCCTCATCCTGGCTGCCACACAATGAGAATCATTGAGGTGTAAACAGGAAACCCAGCACTTTTGGTTGAAAGGCAAATTCAATCTTCAGATCAGAGTATCAACATCATTTGTTTGATATGCAAACTCTCAGACCCCACACAAGCTACTGGATCAGAATGAGCATATAGCAAGGCCTCCAGGGTGATTCATATGTATATTACAGCTAGTGAAGCACTGATATACAGGATTCTTCATTAACTCTGAAGACATGGAGACTTTTTCCTGGAGACTGTACCCATCCACCTGCAGGGTTTATCTCCTCTCATTCTCTTATGTGCCTTGTCCATCTTTTGTGAATCCCTCTGTAGCTGTCGCTATAGTTATTCAGCCTTGGGGTAGGTCCTGGATCAGAGGTAGAACAATCAAGTTCTCTAATTTCAGTATTTAGAAATCCTAACTCTGACCCTAATTTTTTTTTTTTTTTGAAATGTGGAAGAGAGATTTTAGTTTATCATATACTGAACTTGAATTGAAATGATGCAACCTTAGGCATTAGGGAGACACCATATTCTACTATGAAGCTTCTCCAATGGCTCGAGTGGAAAAGAACTGACTTGCAATGTAGGAGACGGAGAGACGTGAGTTCAATTCCTGAGTCAGGAAGACCCTCTGGAGGAGGAAATGGCAACCCATTCCAGTATTCTTGCCTGGAAAATCCCATGGACAGAGGAGCCTGGCTGTTTACAGACCATAGGGTCCCAAAGAGTTGGAGACAACTGAGTGTGCAAATATGTTAGCACATATTCTACCACATGTGCCTAGAAGTAGAGAAAGCCAGTTTGTAAAAAGATTATATGACCTTACTTTTCCTCACTTGTTTTGTTTCTTTTAATTATTTGACCAACTCAGTTTTTATTATTGTAACCAAAGAGTTTAAGAGGGCCTAGATAGCTGATAGCTCTCTGATATCTTAGTTGGTAAAGAATCTGCCTGCAATGCAAGAGACCCTGGTTCAATTCCTGGGTTGGGAAGATCTGCTGGAGAAGGGATAGGCTACCCACTCCAGTATTCTTGGACTTCCCTTTTGACTCAGCTGGTAAAGAATCCACCTGCAATGCAAGAGACCCCTGGCTCAATTCCTGGGTTAGGAAGATCCCCTGGAGAAGGGAAAGGTAACCCACTCCAGTATTATGGCCTGGAGAATTCCATGGACTGTAGTCCACGGGGTCACAAAGAGTTGGACACAACTGAGTGACTTTCATAAAGTGTCTAAGACAGATGGCAAATAGTTTTGGGATAATATGAATAAGGTTGGGGTGTCATGGTGAAATATTAGAAAAAATATTGGCAGATATTTTATGTTAAGCTTATGTAGCATTTTTACCCCGTTGAGTTGTTTAGTTTCAGGGTTTGCCAGCATATTTTACACAAAATAAAACTTTTTTTTTTAGTTCTTCGAGTATGGCGGGTCAAGGAATTGAGCTAAGCTTCAATTGGTCATAATCATGAGATACTGATTGACCAATAAGAACACTATACATTGCTATAGAAAAATATACTTAACAAGCAGACTGTCATTAAGCCAGGAAAATCGTGGCAAAGAGCACTTTATATTTGAGCACAGCTGACATTTGCACAACAGCCATCGTCACATTTTGCACTTAGGGTGCTCTGTTCTGACCTGTTGGAAAAAAATCTCACCTGAGGAGTGCTGGTAAATTTGTACTCCTTGATCACATTTCTTCTAGGATCCGTGAGATGAGCTCTATGCTACTCCCTCGTTCCATGTGACATTATGTGCTTGATTCCAATTCAAGTTAATTTTTCTTTTTTAAAAAATTATTTTATTGAAGTATAGTCAACTTACCATGTTGTGTTAATTTCTGCTATACAACAAAGATAACACAATATGAGAAACTGACTACACTTCAATAAAAATATGTAGCATAAAGTATACATTGCATAGTAACTTATAATACTATACTTATTATATGATTATAAAAATATTTAGTAATATATAATAAAAGTATATAGTATAAAATATATATTTCAATATAAGTGTATAGTATAAAATATATAATATATACTTTCTTTTTCATATTCTTTTCCATTATGGTTTATTATAGGATATTGAGTACGGTTCCCTGGCTATATACAGGTCCTCAGGCTATATACAAATTAAGTATTAAATTCCTGTTATCCCGCTGGATTTTATGGGAAACTGTATTCATTTAAAGGTCATGGCATAGGATTAGTTACCATGGAGAAATTTCTCACCTTATTGAATGTAAATTATTATAATTTTCATTATTATTACTCAAATAGGAAGATAATTACCAAGCTAACCTTCAATTTTGGGAACATGCTCTGAGTCCTTTAGTGCCTCCCTTGAAAATACGTTCTTAAATTTTGGTATTAGGTTCAGGTAATTTGGTTACATTCCATGAAGTGATAACAAAAACAAGACACACAATTAGAGGAGACCCTTTATCTGCTATTCTCTGTGTTAGAAAACGCCGCGGGAAGAAAAAGCCACGTCTAAGGACCGTTGGTGTAGGCCTTTATTGGGCGGTCGCTCTCGGGCAGAGCTCCCAGTGAGCGAGGAGACAAAGGGAGTCTGCGAGGTACGGGGGGGTGGGGAAAGGTTTTATAGCCAGGGCAGGCACTTAGGCGGGGTCTTTCGAAAAGGGTGCTGACTTCGACAGTAGTCAGTGTCCTTGGGCTCCGTGTCGATATTCGATTGGACCATCCATATAAGGAAGAAAGCGCGGGCTTGGAACAAAGAGGAACGAAGCGCGGGCTTTTATGACCCGCCCTCCATGGGGCTCCGGTCAGGCTGGAACGCTCAACCTGTCACTCTGCAGAAGTCTTCCCCTTGATGTGATTCCCCTCAGTGAGTTAGTAGGACACCATTTTCCTGAATGTGGCATTCCTTTTGGCCTTAGATTTCTATTTTCCTTCTGCTTCAATGATGAGAATGATACTTTCCATACCGTTGAAGGGTTGTGACTTCCAGATGAAAAGAGCTCTTTCTGACCATCCTGAAATTACATTCTCCTTATGGCCGCTCATTCTAGCGTCTTTTTCCGTGTGACAGAAGGATAGATGCTATTTGGGAAGTGAGCAGTCTGATTTCATCTATACCATACATTGGACTTACTCCAAAGGCTCCAACACACTTATTTATGATTTCTTTGATCGTTTTCTACTAGGAATGTGACATTTGGTTGTTTTTAACCTTATACCCTCAATTTGAGATTCCCCCTTGGACACTGTATTTATTGATCATGCTATGCTCTCCTATTGATTTCTAGTTATATGATCTCATTTCCTCCTTTTGTATATTCATTGCCTTTTAACCTCAGGGCTCATTGGAGAGTTACCTGTTCACACACATTAATTTTTGATCAACTGTTGGAATCATTCCTCATTTAAACTAAATAAGAGACTGATTCAAATGTGAAATCCCTGGGATATTGCTTAATCTTCTCAAAGAGAACAGGTCACAAGTATTTAGATAGAGAGGCACAGCCCATACCATTCCAGTATATAAGACTGTCTCACCGCTCACTCCTTGGAAGGAAAGTTATGACCAACCTAGATAGCATATTTAAAAGCAGAGACATTACTTTGCCAACAAAGGTCTGTCTGGTCAAGGCTATGGTTTTTCCAGTGGTCATGTAGGGATGTGAGTGTTGGACTGTGAAGAAAGCTGAGCACTGAAAAATTGATGCTTTTGAACTGTGGTGTTAGAGAAGACTCTTGAGAGTCCCTTGGACTGCAAGGAGATCCAGCCAGTCCATCCTAAAGGAGATCAGTCCTAGGTGTTCATTGGAAGGACTGATGCTGAAGCTGAAACTCCAATACTTTGGCCACCTCATGCGAAGAGTTGACTCATTGGAAAAGACCCTGATGCTGGGAGGGATTGAGGGCAGGAGGAGAAGGGGATGGCAGAGGATGAGATGGCTGGATGGCATCACCGACTCGATGGGTATGAGTTTGAGTAAACTCCGGGAGTTTGTGATGGACAGAGAGGCCTGGCATGCTGCGATTCATGGGGTCGCAAAGAGTCAGACACAACTGAGCAACTGAACTGAACTGAACTGTCTCACTGAAATAACCCATTGATTACTATATGTCTCTAGTATCACTCCCTCCCCATAATTATCTTTTATTTTTCTTAACTACTGAGAAATTTAAGATGAGGTTCAAAAGTCCACATGGGTTAAACTCACAGAGCCAGGTCTAAAATCCAGTTCTTTGATATCCACTTTATTCCGCAGCCCTTCCACTCAGAGAGGGTTCAGTAATCTCTTTCAGGTCTCAAACAATTTGCCTTATTTTTCCAATCAAGAAAGCACTCTGCCAAGTGGCTCACTAGGCCAGACAGATTTCAGATCCCTCAAGAGAGAGAATCTGGAGACTAAACTGACAAGATATCTTCCTATTGATTCAGAACAGGACCAAGGTCCTCACCTTTATCTTCAAAAGTCACTTTCCTTTGTTTTCCTACTCACATGCTGCTCTTCTCTTAAGAGCCTCTATTTTTTCATAAACTCCATCCATTCTGCTGTTTTCCCCCAGCCATCCAGGTGTGTATTATTGACTTCCCAAGTCAATATGCTAACCCTTTACAGAGTGGCTCCTCAAATCACTGTCTTCCAGGATTGGGTAGGGATTCCTCCTACCAATTCCCTGTCTACCTGTCTCCTCTACATTTCCTTTTCAATGTAGGGAAGCAGAACTTTTCACCCCAAAATGTCTCCGCCATGTAGATTGCTTGGAGCTGAAAACAATCAAGGCCCAAAAGACTCAGGAAGAAACTTTGACCTTTCCCCTTACTGCCTAAAATAATTTATCAATAGATAGAAAGCCTATTCTCAGAATCAACCAGAGATATCTGGAAAAAATATTGATTTTTGACAGAAAACAACAAAATTCCATAAAGCGATTATCTTTCAATTAAAAAATAAACTAAAATTTTAAAAAATGAGCTAGGCATGGTGGAGGAAACTCTTAGAGATCAGAATCTACCTATTCTGTGTCCCATAGTCTCTGAGGGACCCAGCAACATTTATTTACTAAACATTTGCTTTTTAGTCTTCATGTCAATCACCTTCCCATTTTGAATTCCCAACTCCCTCAACGTTCTTTTTTGTCTTTAGCTGAAGATAGTGTTTAAGGTGAAGTTTTTGGCCATTTTGGTGAGTTATTCGATATTCTTGGGTCTCTCCCATATATACATGTTATGAAACTTTTGTTTGATTTTCTTCTGTTAATCTGTCTACTGTCAATTTATTTCTTAGAATGGCCAGGAGAGTCTAGAAGGGTAGAGGGAATTTCTTCCTCCCCAACACCAGTCACTTAGCCAAAACACTTTTTTAAAACTGAGCAGTAATAGGAAGTAAGGCCATGCATTTTATTTATTTAATAGGGGTTTAGCAATGCATTTCTATGGCAACTGCATTAGGTTTAAAAGCCTTCCTAGATGATCAAGGTCAGTTTGTATATAACCAATTGATAATCCATTTTAGTTTCTGGACTTTTTGTCCTCCTTTAAAAAATGAATTTACATACACATATATCTCTTCTTTTCTAGATTTCTTTCTCATTTAGGTCACCACAGAGTATTGAGTAGAGATACCTGTGTTTATGGTATGTTCTCATTAGTTATCTACTTTATACACAATAGTGTATATATGTCAATCTAACAGATTCACTTCATTGTACAGCAGAAACTAACAGCACTGTAAGGCAATAATGCTCTAATAAATATAATTATACATACATTTATTGAACAAGATGTATTAATATTCTGATGAGTAATGATTGTCTAGTTTTCTGTCTCCTTTGATGGCAAATCAAACATTACTGTATAATATCTGAAATATTATTATAATAAGCTATTTTTATTCAAGTATGCCTTACCTACAATAAAATTTATCATTTTGAAGCATGGAATTTGGTGAGATTTGACAGATGTGTGTAGTTATGTAACCAACATCACAATTGGAATATAGAGCATTTTAATTACTCCCAGAATATACCTCAGGTCCCTTTACAATCCTTTCCCCACAAGGCAGCCCACTGAGCTACTGGCATTGCAACCACTGATCTATATTCTGTTCCTATGTATTTCCATTTTTTAGAATATTATAAAAATGGATCATATAGTATACAGTGTTCCAGGTCTAGCTTCTTTCACTTAGCACAATGCTTTTGAGATACATCCATATTGTTGCATGTGTTGGTAATCTGCGTCTTTCCATTGCTGAGCATGAATTCATTATACGAATATACTACAATTTTTGATCTATTCACAAGCTGATGGACATTTAGGTAGGTAGCTTCTGATTTTTGGTGATTATAAATAAAGCAACAGTAAATATTCATGGGCAGGTCTTTGTGTATGCATATATTTCTTAGAAAATACCTGGGAATGAAATACTGGTAAAAGCATGTTTAACTGTGTAAGAAATTGCCAAACTATTTTCCAAAGTGGCTAGTTGGACAGGACTGAGCGACTAACACACACAATGAATAATCATGTTAGCTATCTTTATTTGCTTATTTGCCGTGTGTATGTCTTCTTTGGTGAAGTATACATTCAGGTATTTTGCCTTTTATTTTCAAATCAAATTATTGCCATCCTGTGCCAATGCCTCACTGTCTTGATTAATGTGGTTTCATCATAATTGTTTCAATTAGGTAGTGCATGCTTTCCAAATTTGTTCTACATTTTTTGAAATCATTTTCCTGTTTCCCACTATTGTAATAAAGCAACTAACCTTATACTGAGTGCCAGACATTCTGCTAAGTACATTGCATACATTTGTTCATTTAGCCCTCAAAACAGCACTATAAAATACATTATAAAATACTATAAAATGATTATCATTCCCATTTTCCAGATGAAGAATTTGAGGCTTAGAGAGATTAGTAAATTGAGTAAGGTCACATTTAATGAGTAATTAGCTAATCCAGGATATGAATGCAAGTCCGTAGCTGTCCAGAGGCTGAGCATTCACCTATAAAATTGCACATTTCTCCTACCTCTTATTTATTTTGATCACATTTCTATTTTTTTCCCATCCACCATTAGACTTCTGACTCAGGAAACTGAAATTCCAATACACTGGCCACCTGATGTGAAGAGCTGACTCATTTGAAAAGACCCTGATGCTGGGAAAGATTGAAGGTGGGAGGAGAAGGGGACGACAGAAGATGAGATGGTTGGATGGCATCACCTACTCAATGAACATGGGTTTGGGTAAACTCCAGGAGTTGGTGATGGACAGGGAGGCCTGGTATGTTGCAGTCCATGGGGTCGCAGAGTCAGACACGATGGAGCGACTGAACTGAATTGAAATAAATGTTTTGTTTTGTGTGTGTGTTAGTCACTCAGTCCTGTCTGACTCTTTGTGACCCCCTGGACTGTAACCCATCAGGCTCTTCTGTCCATGGGATTCTCCAGGTAAGAATACTGGAGTGGGTTGCCATTCCCTTCTCCAGGGTATCTTTCCAACCCAGGGATTGAACCCAGGTCTCCTGCATTGCAGGCAGATTCTTTACTATTTGAACCACAAGGGATGATTGTTTAATTCTCCCACAGTGTTTGGAACAAAGTTCGGTGCCCAGTTACAACAACTTTGGATTGAGTTAATTGAGGTGTGGTCCCAGCTGTGGTGTTTTAGGGTAGGACCAAGCATATTTTCAATATTCTCATCCTTCTGTAATCCTTGATTCTCCAAAGCCTAGATTCCAACAGGCGGCTCTGAAACAGACTTGAAAGGATAGTAATGAAACTCTAATGCTAATAAAGTCCTGGGCCAGGGGCATTTTTGCCCTAGTAGAGTATGATCTATATTTTCAGTAGCCTCTGATGCCCTTTTCAGCATTCTCTTTACAGCTCATCGGTGGGTAATAAGTCTTGACCAGTATTGGTCTTTGACATAGGTAGTAAAATACAATCTAAAAAGCATCCAATGGAGTATAAAAGTCAGCATCAGGACAGTGCAGACGATTTCTGATGGAATATCTTTCTCATCTTGGATCACCAGATACAGGATCCAAGGGACAGGTATTTTGTTCATCAGGCTAAATTATTAGTTGGAAAAAATTACATATTAATTCTTGGGCATGAAAACTTACAAATAATTTTTCATAAAGATTTTTTAAAGTGGTTACCCTTGAAATAAATAAAATTACCTGTTAACCATTTACAATATCATTTTTTGGATGCTTTTGAGTATAATTGAAATAAGTAGGCCTAAATGGTAAAGGTCTGGGGCAAAATCATTTAAGGATGCTTGAAGGTACTCAGATTTTAGGTTAAAGAGGATAATACCAAAGTGGGAGCATAGTATCTCTGTTCCAGTATTAGAAGTGGTCTTTTCAGTGGTTGAATAATGTCCCCTCAAAATTCATGTGTACCTGGAACCTCAGGATATGACTCTCTTTAGAAACAGAGTCTTTCCAGATGCAATTAAATTAAGATGAATAATACTGGTTAAGATGGGATTTAAATCCAATGACTGGTGTCCTTAGAAGAAGAGAAGAGTACACATAAATACACAAGGGAAGAAGGTCATTTGAAGACAGAAGCAGAGATTGGAGTAATTTAGCTATAAGATGAGGAATGCTAAGGATGGCCAGGAACCACCTGATGCTAGGTGCTACCAGAAGCAGGAAGGATTCCTTGCTAGAGAGAACATAATCTTATTTAGAGAGAAACTCTTTGGAGAAAGCATATTCCTGCCAATATCTTGATTTTTAGGCTTCTACTCTCCAAAACTCTCAGATAATAAATTTCTGTTATTTTAAGATATTCGTTTGTGGTAATTTACTATAACAGCCTTAGCAATGAATAATATTTTGGAATAAAACTGGCAATTAATTTTTTATGTTTGAAGAATTAAGGGCAAGGGAGAAAGATTCTATAACTTTGCCAACTAGGCTCATAGAATGAGCTGTCTTCTCAAAAGGTGACCATCCCACCACTGGAAGTATGGTATAGATAGATAGCTCATCGATAAAGACTATAGCAAAATAATTTCTAGACTTGATTGGATTTTGGAATAAGCAGTTTCATAGAATTCTTCCAGGAGTAACATTCTATGGCATAAACATATTATCTCTAAATTTATCTTTAAAAAATATAAACCACAACTTTTCAAAAGTATTTGCAAATAGGTAGAGTTCCTTGATTGATATTTTTATTAGTCTGAAGTTCTCTGACATAAACTAAGGAGCAATTTTCCCTTCTTGTAGGAAGCACATAAGATTAAGCAGCTATTACCATAATTGTCTCTTATAAAAAGTGAAAAATGATATCAAGAATTCTTACAAACAAATCTTTTTGTCCAGAAATTATGTTTTTTTATATTCCTATTATAGAATATATAAAAATTGTCCCTCCTGCCTTAAATTGGAAATGAGTGCTTCGTTAGATATTATCACTGTTCCAGCTTCTAGTAGATTTGATTATTAGCCTCAATTCTTTACCCTTCTCTGTATCTACACATTTTGCTATGTGTCTTTGGAGCTTCTGCTTGAGGAAGCAGAATGAGTTTAGGCTTAGCTGTGTGATTTGTCTATTGGACTTTAGCAGATATAATACTGGTAGAAGCTTGAAATATGCTTGAATGGATGGGTGTGCCCTTTAGTGCCTCTGCCTCTTTGATGGGAAGAACAGATATCACTATTCCAGTGGTTCCAGGAGGATGACAGGAATGTGGGACTCACATGGTCCTTTCAGACTGGAACCAAGACTAACTGAGCCCAACCTAGATCATCCAAGTCCCAGAGAATCCACAGATATAAGATGAAAACAAATGATGGTTATTTAATGCCATGGAGTTGTATTATACAGTATTACACTGGAAATAGGTGAATTCATTAAAATATTAATAGAATAAACTACATGTCATCATGTAGTATGTAGTATACCAAAGTATATAGTAAATGGTATCAGATGAACTTTTCCCATCATACTTCACTTGAACTCAAATGCTCCTACAAGAGTTGGCTATAGTCCAAAAGACAAACTCTCTCCATCCACCTTACCAACTGTGTTACACCAACTTGGTGTTCAGAATCTGTGGCAAACACTGCTGTTTGTCTAATAAATATTCATTCTCCCTTATTTCTTTTAAAGAAAACTCCAACATTGTTTAGACTTGAAAATGTCCCATTTTAAAAATACTTCCCTACATTCCTTAAGACACAGTTCTATAAAACTGCCAGCTTTGGATCACGAGGATGAGTCACTAGCTGCAGATGGCTGAGCAGAACAACAGAAGAAGCTTGATTCCTGATGGCATCATGAATGTTCTATATTGCTCTCTTGTCTCATGAGAGACATTTTGATTAAAAAAAACACTGTTACCAATGTTCTGTCATAGGCAGCTATATACCATTTAACTAATAGAGAATTTGATTAGATAGGGGTCCAATAATTATAGAATATAGGATGTAATTGACTGAGTGAAGGAGGTAGGCTATAAGCAGTCTAGATAGTGCAAGCTGGTGATCCTTTCTATTTAGTCAAAAAACCTCTAGTCAAGTTGTCACGTGAAGTTAATGGGATATAATACCACACGTTGACCAAAGTTATAGCCTTGAAGGATATTGAGAGGAAAAATCAGATCATTGGCATATACTGGTTACATCTTTTCTATTGTAGCAAAACTCTTCAAAAGTGGAATAAATTAGGGTAAAGCTAGCCAGTCTGCAAATAGATATGAAGAAAATATAGCTTTGCTAATGGAGGTGCTTTCTGCTTGTGCCTTGCAGTATAAATTGACCAAAGTCCTATAATATGAAGCCTTGCAACATTATAAATATTTACTGCTGTGCATCAAACCTAAACTAACATAAGCACTGCTATGAAGTAGTGGGCCTTAGCAGATTAAGCTGTGGCCCCTAGACTTTCTCATACATCTTCCATTAAATATTTTCTGCTAAGAGGTGAGTTGACAGACAAAGGGGTTGTTTCTGAATGAAGCTTACTTTGGATTGCCTCAAGGTAACTACTGGTTTCTAAGTCAAGGGTTAGGGAGATAAGCAGAATCCCCAAGTCAGTTGATAAGATATGTTTTCAGGTTAAAAGAGAGTTCACAATGTTATGCTGCAGATGGCATGAAATTTACTAAGCTTTAGAGAGAACCAAAGAAAATCCAGACTATGTCAGACATTGCTACTTTCTTACCCAACACTAGAATTTGTATTCCTTAACAAAAATTCCCTGATATTGTTGGGGATGGCAATGTCTCAAGTTTAAAATAAAAAACTTACCATTTTGGACTCCTTAGAGCTAGGAACCGCCTTGTGTTCTAATTTTAGCAACTAAGATGTAATGACTTAGTGGAGATTGTGAAGTGAAAGTCACTCAGTTGTGTCCGACTCTTTGTCCGACTATAGAGTCCATGGACTTCTCCAGACCAGAATACTGGAGTGGGTAGCCTTTCCCTTCTCCAGGGGATCTTCCCAACCCAGGGACTGAACCCAGGTCTCCTGCATTGCGGGCAGATTCTTTACCAGCTGAGCCACAAAGGAAACCCAAGAATACTGGAGTGGGTAGCCTATCCCTTTTCCAGTGGATCTTCCCAACCCAGGAATTGAACCGGGGTCTCCTGCATTGCAAACAGATTCTTTACCACCTGAGCTATCAGGGAAGCCCCTAATGGAGATTGCAGGAGATCTATTATTTTCTGAGGGATGAAAAGAGCGATTTGGTTATCAACTTTCATCCTTACTCCTAGCCTCTTTCCTGGAATGCAGATACAGATTGCCATCTTGTCACAGTAGGATGAGGGGCATAACAAAATGAAGGTTGTAGAAAAGAAAGATAGAAGAACATGAATTCCTGGAAAACTGGTAAAACCACTGCACTTGTGTTAATTGCTTACTTCTTGACTACTTGTCATATAGAAATAGAAACCCCTATTTGTTTGAGACAGTGTTGTTAGGTTTCTCTTACACAGAGGTAGATATAATCCTGGGGCTTTCCTGGTGGCTCAGATGGTAAAGAATCTGTCTGCAACACAGGAGACCCAGGTTAGATCACTGGGTCAGGAAGATCCCCTGGAGGAGGAAATGGTAACTCACTCCAGCACTCCTACCTGGAGAATCCCGTGGACCAAGGAGCCTGGCGGGCTACAGTGCATGGGGTCATAAAGAGTCGGACACAACTGAGGGATTAACACTTTCACTTCACTTTCAGATATACTCCTGATAAAAGAACTTTTTGGATACTTAAATAAATACATTTTCAAGGCATAATGAAAGTTTAAATACTGTTTATCAATGTTAATTTACAGGGAATATCTGGACAGTGAAAAATAAAACAAGAAACAATACACAATACCCTTCAACTGTATTTCTCACATGATGTTCTGAAATATCCACTATTTGCCATTCAATGAGCTTGAGTATGATTTCCTTGAAGAAGGAATGAGTTTGAGTATGTTTTCCCTTCTCCTCATTTTGGCAGGTCTTAAGATGCTCATATAACCACTCTCATATTTGTTCAGTCCCATCAGGTCTCCTTGTCTTTTAAGTGAAGCTAATGGAAATGGCCCTGAGGCAACAATTTGGAGCAATTCCAAATTGACAGGTTTTCCCTCATTACCCTGTACACGGGGTGTGTCTGCTTCGGCCCACAGACCAGAGAACTGCTTGCTTTTCAGAGGCATATAAACCACATATGCATGTAAACTAGATAACATTATCAGCACAATAGGAAAAAGAACATTCCTACATTTGTGCTTTCTGAAGTCCAGATCTGTATTATATACCATTTTCCATTTTCAGATCTCTTTCTAATCTATTTAGGCTTTCTCTGGGGACAAGTGGGTGATAATAATGTAGTGACTGATGTTCTGGCATGGTCTAAACTGTTGCTCTACTACCTTTATTAAAAAATACTTAAGGGGTAATGGGGTAATCTACAAACCACTGCTTTTTTTACAAAACTATAAAAATTACCTTCCAATGTCCATGACAAATGATAGAATTAGAACTCTCAGAAAGGAGACTCTTTCTCATGGAATGTGACTATAGAAACTGGAGAAGTTCTACACAAACGGTCAGTCAGAGACACTTGGCTGACATTATCACTGGGAATTTTTTCTTCTTAATGGGGTTTCCTAAAGATTGGGCACCAAGTGAAGAATCAGGTAAAGGCAGATCAAATTTAACGGATGAGGATGGCTGTGGTTGGCTACAGAGACCTTTAGCAAATAATCGCTCCATGAGTTCACTTGACAGGATAAATATAGGAGTCAGACACAATGTCACAGCTCCTTATGTTTTTACATTTTCTTCCCATAGTGTTTGGCTCCTGACTGTGTTGTAAGTGAAAGCAGGGCAATACTCATACTTTTCTCTCACCTTAATTCACTACTCTAAAAAAATGCATTGGATAATCTTCTGCGACACAATTTTTATTCAAATAAACTTGGCAGTGTCTATGAAGAAAAAATACTACAGTCAAAAGTATTATGCTGTACAGTGGGATTGGCATGGAAACTTGGAGATATGGTAAAGATAGGAATCAAGATGCTACACGGATTTATAGATGTTATAGTGCCTGGTAGATTTTAACAGCACAGAGCTCCTTCCTACATCCAGGACACAAGGAGAGCAATTAATCTAGATTGGTCTGCAAATCTGTCCCATCTGTTAAACAATGGAAGCTAAAGGGAATATACTCCATTCATTAAGTGAGACTTATATAAATTATTTGCACAGAACAAAACTTCTCTGGTTCAAAGAGAAAACTCGGAAATTAAGAGGGCAGGAGTCCTTGGACTCCTACCGACTTAACCATGTTTGACCTCTGAAGCAGGTGCAAGGCACTTCAAGAAACACTAATGTCCCGAGCATCACTGTTTATAAAAACCACTGGCTTAAAGCATCCCATTTGACTGAGGAGGTGCCTAAGACACCCAGAGATCCTAGAGGTTGTCATACTGTGTGACGTTAGTCAGCCAGAGAAGGAAAAATATCATATGACATTACTTATAAGCAGAAACTAAACAGAAACAACACGCATAAACTTATTTATAAAACAGAAACAGACTCGCAGACCTAGAGAATGAACTTGCAGTTACCAGTGGGGAAGGATGGGAGAGTTAGGGAGTTTGGGATGGACAGTACACACTACCGTATTTAAAATGGATAAGCAGCAAAGACTTACTGTGTAGCTCAGTGTTATGTGGCAGCCTGGCTGGGAAACGAGCTTTGCAGAGAATGGTTACATGTGTATATATGGCTGAGTTGTTTTGCTGTGCCCCTGAAACTATTAATATCACAACATTGTTAATTGGCTATATCCAACACAAAATAAAAATTTAAGAAAAAGAAACTCTAGTGTCCCAAACATCATGAGTTATAAACCACTTTATTTAAAGCATTCAATTTTACTGAGGAAGCTCCTAAGACATCCAGAGCACCATCACTGGCATTGTGCTTCTAACTTTGTCATCTGCTTACTGCTTCAGGACCCACACTAGAGTTTGCCAGGCATTCACTGTAACCATCCCTGTTTACCACCCTCTGCTTTGTTTAAGTAGTGGAGACCTAAACTTTGAGGAAAAAAAGAGAATCAGGTGATAGAAGTGGCACAGTATGGGATGGATAGAGACCATTTCCTGGGACTGTGGTTTTAGGGTTCCTGATCAGAAATGGAATGACTGCATGGTGTACATGTGTGATAGAGGAGTGTGGACCTCTGAGTGGCCTGGTCTGAAGTCAGCAGAAAGACCACTATGAGGCCGTCTCTAAGTCGGCCAAGAGTATCAGGGCCCACCATGTGGTGTGATGTTCCGGGAACAGGACCCCCAGGTGGCAGAAAGACCACTAATGAGGCCAAGAGCCAAGGATTAAGAACTAGATCCTCCTCACCCCATCTAAGCGCCCTGGGTATTTATGTGAACCGAGAGGTGAGGACCCTTAACATGACAAAGACGGATTTTCTGTTATCTTGACTAGTGAGCTCTCAGTGTTGAATTGATTTTAAAATGTTATAATCATTCCGAGCCCTGCTTTTAGGGGCTTGAATTTTGTATTTCCATGTGCAGATCCTCAGGAGTGGGCCTTTGATCTGCTTGTGTAACTTGTTTCATCCAGTGGGTATTTTCTCAGCTGTCTTGAGGATAACATCAGATTACATCCTAGTTTGTCTCAGGGGCCTTGCTTGGGCTGTTTTATACCTGAAGGGCAGAGACACTTCGTGTCTAGGAGAGGTTCACACAGGGATGACTGTGAGAAGACAATTTCATGTCTTCATGACAGATAATCACGGAGACAAAATGGATTTAGCCACAGGATTTCTATTAGATGATGGGAGATAAAGGACTGTACTCCATCTTCTCCAAATATTTGGAAACTCCTAGGATTTAATGACACAGACAAGCTCTAGGGACAGGAAGAATGACAACAATGTAAAATGAGAGAAGCAAAAAACATGCAATGGAAGTCCTCTGTTTTCCAAGCAATGAAGTCATTTGTCTCCATCCAGCAATATATCTATTGATCTCTTGTTTTCCCCTGAGGAAAAAAGAGAAGCAATAACCTATGACCAGAGGTGAAATGACCCCAGAGGCATGCAAGACCTCACTTGCTCTGGCAGCTGTACTGGCCTGTGGGTTTCATCAGCAGCCTTGGAAGATAAATTACAGGCAAAAGTAGAGACACCTCTGTACTTAAAAAAAAGAAAAGAAAAGGGGTAGAGGTGATTTATAATGTTGTGCTAGCTTCAGTTGTACAAGTAAAGAGAATAGTTATAATTGCTATTTTTAGTTGATAAGTTTTGTCTGACTCTTTTGCAACCCATGGACTATAGCCTGCCAGGCTCCTCTGTCAATGTGGTTTCCCAAGCAGATCTTCTCCACCCAGGGATCGAACACGTGTCTCCCGCATTGCAGGCAGATTCTTGCATTTTATTTTTTTTTAATTTTTTAAAATTTTTATTTATTTTTTTATTTTATTATTATTTTTTTAATAGGCTAATTACTTTACATCATTACAGTAGTTTTTGTCATACATTGAAATGAATCAGCCATGGATTTACATGTATTCCCCATCCCAGTCCCCCCTCCCACCTCCCTCTCCACCCGATCCTTCTGGGTCTTCCCAGTGCACCAGGCCCGAGCACCTGTCTCATGCACCCAATCTGGGCTGGTGATCTGTTTCACCCTAGATTCTTTACCACTGAGCCACCAGGGAAGCCAAATTTATCCTTCCCTCTACTCCCTTACTCTCTGGTAACAATACGTTTATTTTCTACCTCTGTAACTCTGTTTCTGTTTTGTAAATAAGTTCATTTGTATCCCCTCCCCCACTTTTTAAGTTTCTAGACATAAGTGATATTATATAATACTTCTCTTTCTCTACCTGACTTACTTCACTCCATTTGATGATTTCTAAGTCCATTCTCATTGCTGCAAATGACATTTTTCACCACTTTCTAAAGCCACAGGTTGTTATTGCCCGGACAAAGCTAGATATGAAGACCCCTCCTTCTAGCAGGGGCTTTCACTAGCCCCATTTGTGTAGAGAGGCTAATGGTATTTAAAATTTTGTTAACACATCTTTCCCCTTATTTCACTATTTTCTTTTATTTTTCTCTTTTTTGGGTGGGGGAGGAACGGTAAAAGCATCCTGAAGTATTACAAATATATGAGAAATATAGATATCAATAAACTGCACTCAGTTTTGCCCCCAGCTCTATTAAATCTTAGCATTTTTGTCCCACTTGCTTAATTTGTTCAAATAATATTTTATAGAAGCAGTGACCCTCATAGTCCCCTCCCCACTCTCATTTTTTCCCTCTTCTTTTCTACAGCCTGTGTTTGCCTGATTTGTTGGTCGGTCAAATTAACAAAGCTTTTATACTTTTATCTACTTATCTACACTCCCAAAGGGTACACATATTTTAAATTTTTTAAATAATAAAATATTATACATACCACTCTGTAACTTAAGGTTTTGTTTAATATTGTATTTTTGATAGCTGTTTATTGTCAATTACATATCATTGTTATATTTGATCCGAGTTGGTATGTGCTGTGCATGGGTGCTTAGTCGCTCAGTCAAGTCCGATTCTTTGCAGTCTGGCCAGTCCGTCTGACCCCACGGACTGTAGGCCGCCAGGCTCTTCTGTCCATGGGATTCTCCAGGCAAGAATACTGGAGTGGGTTGCCATGCCCTCCTCCAGAGGATCTTCCCAACTCAGGAATCGAACCCCGGTGTCCCGCATTGTAGGTGGATTCTTTACTGCCTGAGCCACCACGGAAGCTGGAGTGGGTAGCCTATCCCCCTTCTTCGGGGGAACTGCCCAATCCAGGAATCGGACTGGGGTCTCCTGCATTGTAGACGAATTCTTTACCAGCTGAGCTACCAGGGTACAAAGATATAATTGGTTTGTACCACCAGCAATCTTGCTAATTACTATTAATGTCAATATATCTAAATGTTCTCTTGGACTCGTTATAGCAATAATCATAAATTTGAAAAGGTTGCAGCTTTTGCTCTTTTTAAATTCTTATGCCTTCCTTTTTCTTTCTATTGACTCAGAGCATTTTCTTTCTATTGAGTCGGCATCACATTGTTGGTGTGATACTGATTCTCAGTGGGAAAAGAGGGCACATTAAATTCTTTCCTAAATTTAATGGGAATGTTTTGATATTCCATTTCACTATTATGTATCTATCTCCTAAAGGATGTTGATGTCCTATGTCAGGCTAAAGAATTTCTTTTCCATTCTTAGTTGCTTAGAGTTTTACCAAGAACGTATGTTGCATCCTGTCAAATACTTTTTCCTCTACCTATTGAGATTATATGTTCTTCTCCTTTACTCTTTTAACGTGGTGCTAGTAGATTTTTCTGATGAAAACATAAATAAAGTAAACTATGTTTACTTATATTTAACAGTGTTTTACTGTTAGGATTTTAATCTTTGATTTTATTCAAATATAGCATAAAATACATAGTTCTTTAAAATAAGTTTTACAAATTTTTTAAGCCATCTATGAAGAAAACACAAAATATTTTTGAAGGACATAAAAGAATACCTGAATAGATAGCATGAAAGCTAACGTTGTAAGTGATGAGCATATTTACATGGGGCTTCCCTAGTAGCTCAGCTGGTAAAGAATCTGCCTGCAATGTAGGAGACTCCGGTTTGATTCCTGGAGAAGGGATAGACTACCCACTTTAGTATTCTGGCCTAGAGAATTCTGTGAACATAGGAGCCTGGTGGGCTACAGCCCATGGGGTCACAAAGAGTAGGACATGACTGAGTGACTTTCACTTCATATATTTACATGAGATTTATTAACACTTCTTATTTTCTACCCTTTAATTCATTTTGATTGATCTTTTTACAATTTTTGCAATTTTTTTTTCTTTTAAACTCAAGAGAGATCATTTTATTCTCTTACAGCTTGGTTTAAAAAAGTATCTATAAAGCTGCCTGTCTTGGTGCTCTGGACCTTTTACAAGGCGTTTTAAGATCTGTCTTTCACTTTAGATGCATGAAGATGGAGAGAGAGTTTTGTTATTCTCTGGGATATGTCAGACCATTTAAGAAAATCATACAGGTTCCAGAGTTCAATACATAGAATAAATGATGACAGATGACATGATAGGATGGAGGAATCAAGTTGGTTTAAGGGTGTGTCTGTTATAATAACTCCCTGCGCTTTTCTTGCTTATTGAAATTCTGTTTTATACATTAGATTTCTTTATTTTAACATATAGAATTAACAGCTTAAACATCATAGGAAGTCTGAATATGGTATATGTGCATGTAAAATGCACATATATACATATTTTTTTCCATATATATGTGTGTGTGTGTGTATATATATATATATATATATATATATATATCATGTTGGTTTGAAATGTAATATGACAAAAAATGAAAATAACACAGGGATAAAGAAATGAAACGAAATGTGGAGGGTAATTCTCTACATGAAGTAACTTGATCATTTTTATTGTCATTCCTTTGTAAATCAGGTGTCATATTTTTAGAGCAATTTTTAAGACATTTTTCTTCATCTTTAGGGTTATGCATTGTTAATGTGAGTCTAATTTGGATTTTCCTTACTCCTAAAGCAAATTTGTTTTAGTTATTATATGTCTTTAAGGTGTGGACCTTACAAGGTTTTGGTGAGACACTTGGGGGTACCAAGACTCTCTGTCATAGCAGGGCTGGAACTCTGAATTCTGTGTCCATCTGCTGACACGTCTACTCAGCTATCTTAGCTTTTTAGCTGTTCTTTTTTTTTTTTTTTTCTTGATCTCTCTGGTCTCTTCCAAAGACATAAGTTAAGAGGTCAAGCCAAGGATTTAATGAGAGTTTATATGTAGATTTTGGGATTGCTTGAGTTTTTCTTCTTTCTAGTATTTTCCCTTCAATTCTGTGCAATTCTGATATTCCTCATACCAATGATACTGAGGCTCTCTTTTTGAATTCTAGATGTGCAATGTCCTATGCTCTGGGATACCCTCTGGGAAAAGTTGGATACATTTGGGTCTGTCTTAGTATTATTCTTGCTCTTCAAGGTGCAGATTCCTTCTAAATTCTACCATCAGGAATTTCAAACAATTGTTATTGTGTTTCCCATTGCTTATGGTTGTTATTTCTGGAAGGGTTAGTACAAAACAAGTTACTTCTCCTTTACTAAAACCAGAACTTGAGTTGTAACATATCAGATAAAGATAGTTTTATGAGTTCTTATTAATAGTCAAGATATACATGTATAGATGTGTATACACATACATATGAATGAACATGTTTGAGAAAGAGAGAAAGAAAGCGAAAGATTTTTCAAAAGCCTTTTATTTTAAATAGAAGGAATGAACAATTTAGAAAATTGCTACTTTGTGATTTCCCAGTATGAAAATTGTTTCAGGCATAGGTCATCAAAGGTAAAATTCTGTTGGAGAATGGAATATATCCATAATGTTAAAGTCTGCAAATAGCTTACTCATTATAATTTTTCAAAAAAGGAAAAGAAAGACTATGAATTTTTCCTGAATCTAATCATGATGAATCAGTCATACACATTTTGACTGTTCATAATTTTAATAAGTGGAGGATAAAGAGGAAGTTTATGTTAATCACAAAGAATTAAGAATCAGATCCATAACAGACTGAGTACTAGAACACAATATTTCAATATCTTTAAAATCTGATACAAAAAGTTGAACCTAGAATTCTATTTCTAGGAAAGTTCTCAAACAAGCTTAAGTGTGTGTGCTTCATTGCTTGGTCATGTCCAACTCTTTGTAACCCCATAGACTGTAACCCACCACGTTCCTCCCTCCATGGGATTCTCTAGGCAAGAATACTGGAGTGGGTTGCCATTTCCTTCTCCAGGGGATCTTCCTGACCCAGGGATCAAACCTGGGTCTCCTCCATTGCAGGCAGATTCTTTACAGTCTGAGTTACCAGGGAAGCCCAAAGCCATAAAGGTTAACAGAAAATAGAAAGTCTTACAGAGTTATCTCTGGGAACTGGGAACAAGATTGAGGAAAAGGAAGATTATTTTATCCCTTCATTCAAATTATTTTTGTTAATAAGATCCTGCATTATTTCTCTTATTAGAAAAAGACTAGTTTAAAAAATAGATATATTAATTATGGCTGTATAAGCACTGAAATACTACACAGCAAAAAAAAAAAAAATGTAGTAGATCTAGATATGCAGCCTGGTAGGAACAGACAGCATCTTTATACTGTGTTGTGAAAGAAACAGTTGTAGAAGAGAACAGCGTATTTCCAGTGTGTGAAAGCAATGTCTATGACAATATGTGTGTATTAGCATATTTCATACCAATAAAAATATGTTGGATAAGAAAAAAATTAAGCTCAAAGGTGAAGACTTGGAACCAAATGGTTCTCAAAAAGTCTACCAATTCTTATTAAATTATTAACAGCCTTCTTGTCAGTCTGGTTCTGCTCAGAACCCAGGCTAGGTCCAACTGAGATGCCAACAGCACTTCCCGTGGGCATCTCTCTTCCTTACCTCTGTGCATGTGCCCCTGCTATTTCCATTAATGCATATGGAGTTGCTCTGATGGGTAAGCAAGAGGCCTGCAACTCTGCCAGCTTCATATAAATTTTAACCTCATTTTGTTAACACGTTACTGAGGTAGATCAACTATGAAACATTTCTTTTTGGCTTAATGCCTACTGAGGGTGGGGAGAAGTATTGACTGAGGTGGTGCCTTTGGCTAAGTAATCTCTCTTCTATGTGCCTTGGTTTCCTTCTGATAAACCAAGTGTCTGGGCTGGAATTCCTCAGGTCTCTTCTGGTTCCTCTACCCTCTTAACTCTAGGCTCTATTGTGTGAATATCTTAGAAAGACATTGAGTTTTTGAGGAGACAGTTTAGAAATGATAGGAGGTGGGCTGAGAACAACTTTCAGGAGTGCTAAGAAATTCCCCCAAGGAGCTCTTCAAATGTCCTACCAGAAAAATAAAAAAAAGGCTAGGATGCAGCATGTTGCCTCCATACCAGAACACCACCACAGGAGGAAAGACTCGGCTCCCCTTGTGCTGGTTCAGCCACATTAATCTGACAGCATGCATGAGCTGCTGACTGCCAGCTGAAGTCCATACTCTCTGTGGCTCATTGAGTGCACAACTGCTCTGATCGAGAGTAATTCTGCGCCAGGCAGCTATGGAATGAACCAGTTAACACACATTCAGTGGGACCTGAAGCTTCATCAACTCATCAGTGAGAGCCGTGGGAGAGAAATTAAAGTGGAGGAAGAAGCAGAGAGAAACAAGAAAGAAACTGATATTAAGAGGTAGTGAAAGTCACAGGGAAATATGTGCTTTCAAGTTAGGAACAAATGAAACATATTTGTATACAACTGCCGAGTCAAAGGCACAGATAGGAACATGATTTTAGTAAGGGAAGGTGATGAAAAGCTTCTGGAAGGTAAGAGAGAGTTAGTGAATTTGTCGGTGAATTCTTGATGGATATGATGATTATAAATTCTGTTCCAGGGGTGGCTTGTGGATTTTCATGGCATAGTTGGCTTCCCACACAGGCAGCAGTAGCAATGTCTTTTGGGGACTTGCCTTAGAAGTCACAATGTTACTTTTGCTATATTTTGCTGGTTACATAGACCATTTCAGAAATGATGTGAGAGGGGACCACAAAAAGGTCTGAAGACCAGATGATGAGGATTACTGGAGACCATCTTGGAGTCTGGCTACCACACTGGTATACACTGAAGGCCAAAAGACTTTGCTGTTAACACTTGTTAAGACCCTGGTTTGACTGTTAAGAGGAGGGAAGTTACCTCCAAAATGAATGAGATTAGCTTTTCTACTCACCTGGTAACTTTGAGGGGTATACAGGCCAACAAATATTTTGTATCATACATTGTTCTAAGCAATAGAGAATATTCATTGGCAGATGAGTCAGCAAAGCCTTTGCCCTCAAAGAACTTGTATTCTAGTGTAAAGAAATAAACAACATATTATTTAATATGTAAGATAATTTCAGATGGAAATAAATTCTGAATGGAAAATAAAAGACATTAATATGATATTAAAAAAATAAAATAAAATACACGAGACTCCAGAGGAAACAAATCTAGGCTGGATGGATTGTACATTTAGCACCCGTTTGCTGGTTGTTAGTTGAGACAAGCAGTGACAGCATGAACTCTGAAGATACGGGTTTGGCTTATATTTGAAAGAGGCCGTTTTCTTTTTTTTTTTTCAGCAAAAGTCTTAGGTAAGCTGTAATTGGGTGATGTAGCCAAATGTCAGTATTTCAAACTGTAATCAGGCTTGTGTGAGAATTCTAACTCTTGGAATCAGTCTCTCTGTGGAACGTAATGCCTTGGAAAAAAAAAATCTCTGGTGAGCGTCAATTTACTCTCTAGGTTTGGGAAACATCCTTGCTCAGTTTGGGCCACTTGTAGGCCGTACACATGTTATTCCTTCTTGCTCTCATGAAATCCCTAAATAACAATGTGGCAGCAATAAAAGGCATATAAGGGATTGCCTAGTCCATCTCTTCATTAATCAAGTTAGGGAATTAAGCTCAAGAGAAATTTGCCCCAAAGAATTCAGCTAATTAGTGGTAGGGCTTGAGCTGGTTTGAGTTTCATTTCTCTCCATTTAGTGATCTTCCCTATCTATGCTGCCTCAGTTAAAAAACATCATTCCTCTTCCTTTAATTATCCTTTATAAATCTTTGGGATTCACATTTTCATTTATTTATTCATTTGGTCAACAAAGTGATTGAGTGACTACTATCTGTCCTCATAAAGCTTATATTCTAGAGTGGGAAACAGATAATGAAAATAGAGAAATGCAAACTATAAATTCAGGGAGGGACAGAAACTACAGAGAAAATGAATGCAGATTGAGGAGGTAGAGGGCATAATTTTAGGCAGGGTATTAAGTTTTACGGGGGTGGTGTTTGAGCACAAACTTGAAGGAAGAGAGGGAGAAAATTATATGACTATCTCTCAAGGTTAGAACCACTCTAAGCTTTCTTTCATCACCTAATTATTTCTTTTAAGGAGGGCCAAAATAAGAGGTGTGAGGGCCAAAATACAGTTTAATGAGCTACGATCAGCAAATCCAAGTTTTCTCTATTCAGAATATTTCCTTTTCCTTTTTAATAAGTTTTGATTTAAAAATGTATTTCCTCTCACATTTAGCATTGATAGACTAAGAGTGGAAATGACTGTAGTTTCCTGTGAGTTTTGGTTTTAGGCAACATCCTCCAATGTATTGAGGGAACAATTTACTTGGATATTTATAATGTGGCAGGGCCAGCATGCAATCCATTATCTTATTAACTTACTACATTTCCTCTTTTAGTCTTCTCAAGAACCTTACATGAGAGACTTTATTATATTTGTTGCACAGGTTAGGAATCTAAGGCCTATACAAGTTAAATGACTCAAAGTATCACAGATGGAAGAACTGGGGCAGGATTCCGGTCCATTGGAAATCAAAACCCATGCTTGTCCTGTGGTTCGTATGTCCTCAAGTCCTTTAGAAAAGCATTTTGAGTTCTCAAACCTGAGTCAGCTGTCCCTCCTCTGAATTTCTATAACTATTTTCTAGCCCGATTTTTGAAGTAAGAATAATTTTTTAGTTATTAAGATCACTTCTTGGCTTTAAAAGGTCTTTAAACCCTAAATGTAATGTTGAAATTGGGAAATATTATAGCAGATTCACGACTGGCTTAATTGGTTTGCTTCTCACCATGGGAAAGAGGCAGGAGAGAGATGAGCTCCAGGGTAACACTTAGAATCAGCCTCTGATTATACTTTGAGATGTAAATGATAATAGGAACAAGGTAAATAGCTGGACTTTGTCCCTGGTGGAAACGCCAAGATGACAGTAATGGCAGAGGCAGAGAGGGGCTGAGCCCTGTTTGGGTGAAAGGTAAAGGGGTCACATATTCCTCATCTTTGGGGTCAGGAAGACCTTGACTTCATGTGTGCAGAACTGCTCCTCAGGGGTCAAAAAGGAGGGGACACCAAACCATAATAAGTCACACTAACCCCCCCAAAGTCCCTTGCACGGAAATCCATCTCCATTAAAGATGTGTGCACATGTTGAGGGAGCTTCCCAGGTGGCATTAATGGTAAAGAACCTGGCTGCCCATGCTGGAGATGTAAGAGACACGGGTTTGATCACTGGGTCAGGAAGATCCCCTAGAGAAAGGCATGGCAACCCACTCCAGTGCTCTTGCCTGGGGAATCCCAGGGACAGAGAAGCCAGGCAGGCTACAGTCCATAGGGTCGCAAAGAGTAAGACACAACTGAAGCTACAACAAGCTCACACGTGTGCACGTGCGTATTGAGAGGATCAAATCCAAGAACAAAGCAAGAAGAAAACAAAAACCTGGAAGAACTGCTCTCATGTAAGTGATTTAATCCACCCCTAAAACTTGTGTCTCTTTCTGACTGAATCCATCTGTGTGTCTATCTGTACCAATTTCTCTCTTAATAAACCTACTTAATTATTTTCTATTTCTATGGTGGAATTCCTTTCCAGAGGGAAGAAAAGCCAGGCAGCACTGGGGCCCCGGGTTTAAACTCTGATCAGAGTTTAAACCAAGATCTCTTGTCAAGCCACTGCAACTACAACCACCCCATAGCACCCCTGAAGATGGGAATATGACTTTTAACTCACTCCAAATGCCATTACCAGTTATGTATTATGCCCATTTCAGTTGCAATTCCCATCGCCCTGTTCACTGTCTAAATATCTTCTTTCTGTATTTCATTTGGGCACCATTCTTATGAGTTTAGACGTAACTAGTCTTTAAAGCCAAACTAGGTTCTTCATTTTTGTTTTTATTTTTATAAACAGGAGTTAAGAGAAATACTATTACCAAATGAACATTGCTACTTTCCAAACTGAGATTTCCTGGCTATGTACTTACAGCAAGTTGTCCCCAGCATTTTGGAGAACTCTGATTTTGGAGCTGCCCTCAGTGTTTCTTTCGAGTAGCTACAATAGTAGTGACTTTTTCTTCTTTGTGATCTTAGAAGGAGTCCTATGTGGATAAACAAACTTAGGTCCAAATAGTGTGGCTGAAAATAGTAAGAGAATTTTCTTGTGGGACTTAGAAGTACTTCTAAATCCAATTCTGAAAGAGTCTTCTTGTAACATTTGATGGATTAAAAATACTGCTTATTCCCTTGCTATGAATCTTGAATGTGTAAATTCTAGTGTTTTTGGATTTGAAGAAAAATCAATTATTATTTTATTCTATTACCTCAAGTACATTTTTAATCATTAATAAAACAATGATTAGGAAGGAAACTCAGTCTCATAGAGATATAGACTGTAGTCTCCCATAGGGGAAGCACTCATTGATAACAGCAGATTCTTGCTGGGTCAGACCTGAATATAAGAGATTGTGGGATGGAGCCACAGAAATGGCTGATAGGTGCAATGATTTCTGGGTGAATGTTTGGTATCAATTTATCATGTAAATGAAGGGCTAACATATAATTTCTTTTGGGATAAATAAAACAATATACAATGAATTTCATTAACATATAAGGAAATCAGGCCTATAAACAATGACATTCAAAATTGCTGACTTGGTTAATTCTAATCAGGTCCTTAGAACTTGACCTGTTTTAAAATACAATTTGCCTCCCTTGATGTGCTTCTTCTTTATTGGTTCATGTGTGGACTTTACTTTTCAGATTGCAGAAAAAAGCATGCATTTTAATGTTAATCTTCTTTGTTACAGAAGCAGACTTTCTTTTCCCACATAATGCCTCAGTTCAGTTCAGGTTAGCCTAGGGAGTAACTTTTCTTTATTCCTCTTCTTTAAGAAAATACACAAATCAAAAGGAAAAGTATCTAACCTGTCATGTTGAAATTTAGTGGTTGAGCCCAACACACCAAATTATTAAGGTAATTGTTTAGGAGATTCTTGGACCGTTTGGTTTAAAAGTCTCTTTATATCTTTCTTAACCTATTAGTTCAGGAAGGCTTCTTCCTAATTCACATGAATTTCCAAATACAGAATGGACATTCATGATTATAACAGGTAAGAAAAATCATGTTCTAGAGATGAGGTGGTCATGAAAGGAAGAACATCCAGGGGCAGAAGAGTTTTAATTGACCTGTGTTCTGGTTCTTAATACACAAAGATTCTATAAAATTGTTAGAGGTTTTCCTTTTTTTCTTCCCCTCCCTTCCTTCTCCTCCCTCTCTCCCTTCCTTTCTTCCATCTTTTCTTTATTTTAAATTTGAGTCTGACTCCCTAGATGATATAAGGAGAGAATATATAAGATGCTGGAACTGTGTTTGAATAGTGTTCCAGTTGTTAAATGTATGGTGTGATACTAGGCATGCTCTTAAACTATATGAACTTCTGTTTTCTCACATGTAAAGAGAGAAGTAATGCTATACATACCATAGGGTTCTTGTGAGAAATAATGAAGAATGCTATGCATCTTAGCATAGTCCTTGCACTTACCAGTTATTTAATACATTTAGCTTTCATTGTCTGATCAGTTAGTTACTTCTAACACTTTTAGTTGGGAATAATATCTTAGATGTAAATATTAACTAAGTCTTCAAGCAAAAACAAACAAAAATAACTTGATAACTCAATTTGCTTTAGATGGGAAAGGCTATCTCCTTTCCGGTCAGAGTGTGCTAAAGTTGTCTACCAGTTGGACAAACATGGACAATCACTAATTAAATAGAATGCTCAGCAGTGGTTCTCACACTTCTGTATGCACCACAATCACTTGATGTGCTTTTGAAATATAAAATCCTGCTCTCCTGCTCTCTGGGAAATACCATGCAGGAGTTTTACTATCCAAGAGACACAGGTTTGATCCCTGAGTCAGGAAGATCCTCTGGAGTAGGAAATGACAGCCCATTCCAGTATTCTTGCCTGGGAAATCCCATGGACAGAGGGTTTTGGCCACTATGGGGTCCAGGAATCTACATTTCCCCTAAGTGTCTCAGGAGATTCTATTGAAGAAAATCCACAGAGCTTGTTTTGAGAGGAGGAGAAGACAGAATATTGAATTTTATGGGTAAAAAGCATAAGCAGATCCCTTTTAAAAATTTTTTTAAAATTTATTTTTATTAGTTGGAGACTAGTTACTTTACAATATTGCAGTGGTTTTTGCCATACATTGACATGAATCAGCCGTGTATTTACATGTGTTCCCCATCCCGATCCCCTCTTCCACCTCCCTCCCCATCCGATCCCTCTGGGTCTTTCCATTGAACCAGCCCTGAGCACTTGTTTCATGCATCCAACCTGGGCTGGTGAAGCAGATCCCTTTTAAATCACATTTAAAGGAAAAACATTTTGATATATTTGAATTTGCTTTTCTGAATTAGTGAGTAGAGTCTTATCATCATTAAAGCTTGGACTGAAAAGCATGGAATTTTACTTAAAAAATGGGCAGTTGGTTTTCTCTAGGATAAGTTGCACTGATTTAATACTTGCTGTGAAACTTTTTTTGCTTTTCTGTCTGTGCATTCAATAAGTACTTAATGGCTGGTTATCAGTTTGAATCTAGATGCTTTTTGTTGCTATTCAGTCACTCAGTGGTGTCCAGCTCTTTGCAACCCCGCGGACTGCAGCACCCCAGGCTTCTCTGTGCCTCACCATCTGGAGTGTGCTCAGATTCATGTCTGTTGATTTGGTGATGTTATCTAACCATCTCATCCTCTGCTACCCTCTTCTCCTTTTGCTAGGAGAGAGTGAGATGTAACTTCACAGAAGCTGCAATCTGATTACAGAGAATAAGACTAACACTTGAGTATATAGGTGTAAAATTCCACCCCAGAAATGTCCAGACTGTATCACACTTGTCGACACACTGGTTCCCCCATAGGTTGCTTGAAAGCAAGGTGTCTACCTAGGACTATATTCCTTCTTTCTCTTCAGTCATTGGTGCCAAAAAATAATTGAATTTAGCATTTAGCCCAAAAACATAGAATTGCCATAAGGCATATCTGGACCTGATTCAGGCTGAGTTAGAGCAAGTGTGGACATTACATGGAGAGCATGGGTTTGGAGCTGGCTCTTGCTATATCCTACAGGACATACACCCATGCATGAATTTGGTTGTCTTTGTTAAAAAAATAAATAAATAAATGCATACATATCTATACTGTTCAGTGGGTTATGTAATCAGGAGACAGTTTTGGAATTGTATTCTTGGTGATATATTATTTTCCCTTTTCAGTGATCTGAAATATCTTTATTAAAACAAAACTAAGCTCTTTAAAACTTTCAATCAAGATTTTTTTTTCAGGAATTTTTTAAAACATTATCATTCCAAGTTTTCTTTCAACCAATGTGTTCTTTGTTTGAGTCATAATCCTTTTTTTCTTCTGTTTTACTGTTCATCTCATCACTATTTGTAAAGCCTTTTTCTCATTTCTCCTTTTGTTTCCCTTTCTGCTTGTCTCCACCTGTCCATTCTAATCCCACTTCGCCTTCAAGCCTTCCTCAACCACTGCCTTACCCTCCTCACTTGATCTACTCCTGTTTATAACTTAAGACACAGTCAAGCTTTCACTTCTTGTTGGGAGTGAAAGTTTTGGGTTCCTAGTATCCTATGCAGCAGGAGGAATGGGGCCAGAGTGGTGGAAAGATGCAACTGACAGGTGAGTTATTTCTGTCTGTGTCTGTAAGTACTGTTCAAGTAATCTCCAGGGTTTTCCCGGTGGTAGAGTGGTAAAGAATCCACCTACCAAAGCAGAAGACACTAGAGATGCAGGTTCAATCTCTGGGTCAGGAAAATCCCCTGGAGTAGGAACTGGCAACCCACTCCAGTATTCTTGCCTGGGAAATTCCATGGACAGAAGAGCCTGGTGGGCTACAGTCCGTAGGGATGCAAAGAGTTGAACACTACGGAGTACAGTTGCACACAAAAAGTAATTTCCACATCTCAAGATCCTTAACTTAATCACATATGCAGAACCCCTTTTCCACACAAGGTAGTCCACTATATAGGGCCTGAGAACTAAGGCGTAGAAATCTTTGGGGGACTATATTCAGTCTACCACACTTACTCACTGGAACATAGGTATATCAAGCAAATAATGATGTAAATGTATGTTCCAGATAGTCACGTGCATAGTGAAGGTGCACAGGGCGCAGTGGGCAAGAAGATCCATAGCTTGGCTGTGATTCTGGATCTTCCTGATGTTTAGCTTCTTTACCTTTTCCCCAGCCTATGGGACCCCTGCTTTCTACTCCTTTTGTATAGTCAGTTCAGTTCAGTTCTGCTCAGTTGCTCAGTCTTGTCCAACTCTTTGCAACCCTATGGAATGCAGCATGCTAGGCTTCCCTGTTCATTACAGCTTCAGGGGCTTGCTCAAACTCATGTACATTGAGTCAGTGATGCCATCTAACCACTTTATCTTCTGTCATCCCCTTCTTCTCCTGCCTTCAATCTTTCCCAACATCAGGGTCTTTTCCAATGAGCCAGTTCTTAGCATCAAGTGGCCAAAGGATTGGAGTTTCAACTTTGGCAACAGTTCTTCCAATGAATATTCAGGACTGATTTCCTTTAGGATGGACTGGTTGGATTTCCTGGCAGTCCAAGGGACTCTCAAGAGTCTTCTCCAACAACACAGTTGAAAAGCATCAATTCTTCAGCACTCACCTTTCTTTATAGTCCAACTCTCATGTCTATACATGACTAATGGAAAAACCATAGCTTTGACTAGATGGACTTTTGTCAGCAAAGTAATGTCTCTGCTTTTTAATATGCTCTCTAGGTTGGTCATAGCTTTTTTTCCAAGGAGCAAGTGTCTTTTAATTTCCTGACTGCAGTCACCATCTGCAGTAATTTTGGAGCCCCCCAAATAAAATCTGTCACTGTTTCCATTGTTTCCCCATCTATTTGCATGAAGTGTTGAGTTTTAAGCCAACTTTTTCACTCTCTTCTTTCACTTTCATCAAGAGGCTTTTTAGTTCTTCTTCATTTTCCGCCATAAGGATGGTGTCATTTGCATATCTGAGGTTATTCATATTTCTCCTGGCAATCTTAATTTCAGCTTGTGCTTCATCCAGCTTAGCATTCCGCATGATGAACTCTGAATATAAATTAAATAAGCAGGATGACAACATACTGCCTCGATGTACTCCTTTCCCGATTTGGAACCAGTCTGTTGTTCCATGTCCAGTTCTAACTGTTGTTTCTTGACCTGCATACAGATTTCTCAAGAGGCAGGTCTGGTATTCCCATCTCTTTTAGAATTTTTTACATTTTGTTGTGATTCACACAGTCAAAGGCTTTGGCATAGTCAACAAAGCAGAAGTGATGTTTTCTGGAACTCTCTTGACTTTTTGATGATCCAACAGATGTTGGCAATTTGATCTCTGGTTCCTCTGCCTTTTCTAAATCCAGCTTGAACATCTGGAATTTCATAGTTCACGTATTATTGAAGCCTGGCTTGGAGAATTTTGAGCATTACTTTGCTAGTGTGTGAGATGAGTGCGAGTGTGCAGTAGTTTGAACATTCTTTGGTATTGCCCTTCTTTGTGATTGGAATAAAAACTGACCTTTTCCAGTCCTGGGTCCATCATCTTTTAAGATTTTAAACAGCTCAATTGGAATTCCATCACCTCCACTAGCTTTGTTTGTAACCATGTTTCCTAAGGCTGGCTTGACTTTGCATTCCAGGATGTCTGGCTCTGGGGAAATGATCACACCATTGTGGTTATCTGGGTTGTGAAGATTGTTTTTGCATAGCTCTTCTGTATATTCTTGCCACCTCTTCTTAATATCTTCTGCTTCTGTTAGGTACATACCATTTCTGTCCTTTATTGAGCCCATCTTTGCATGAAATATTCCCTTGGTATCTCTAATTTTCTTGAAGAGATCTCTAATCTTTCCCATTCTATTGTTTTCCTCTGTTTCTTTGCATTGATCTCTGAGGAAGGCTTTCTTATCTCTCCATGCTGTTCTTTGGAACTCTGCATTCAAATGGGCATATCTTTCCTTTTCTCCTTTGCCTTTAGCTTTTCTTCTTTTCTCAGCTACTATAAGGCCTCCTCAGACAACCATTTTGTCTTTTTGAATTTCTTTTTCTTGGAGATGGGCTCGATCCCTGCCTCCTGTACAATGTTACAAACCTCTGTCCATAGTTCTTCAGGCACCCTATCAGATCTAATCTCTTGAATCTATTTGTCACTTCCACTGTAAAGTCATAAGGGATGTGATTTAGGCCATACCTGAATGGTCTAGTGGTTTTCCCTACTTTCTTCAATTTAAGTCTGAATTTTGCAGTAAGAGGTTCATGATCTGAGCCACAGTTAGCTCCTGGTCTTGTTTTTGCTGACTCTATCGAGCTTCTCCATCTTTGGCTGCAAAGAATATAACCAATCTGATTTTGGTATTGACCATCTGGTGATGTCCATGTGTAGAGTTTATTTGTTTAGTGACTTCATTATTTGTAGACTAACTCTACTGAGGGGGTGCATGTTACAAGCATCTGGGGGATTTTATAAATTCTAGATACCTCAGCCAATCTCCTGTCATTCTGATTTAATTTATAGTGTGTGACTGATGCATAATTCAATGTTAAAGTGTCCCCATTGCCCAGTGACAGTGATGTGCAATTGAAATGGAGAACTACTAGTTTTAGCCAAACTTTAAAGAGCTTAGAGTATCTCTCTCTTTTTTTTTAAATAGAAAAGAGTCTACTCTCTGCAGTAAGCTGCCTGACTTCCAGAATTGTAGAAGAATAAGTGTGTGCATGATAAGTCGCATTAGTCATGTCCGGCTCTTTGTGACCCAATGGACACAAAGCCTGCCAGGCTCCTCTGTCCCTGGGATTCTCCAGGCAAGAATACTAGGGTAGGTTGCCATTTCCTCCTCCAGGGTATCCTCCCAACCCAGGGACTGAACCTGTGTCTCCTGTGACTCCTTCATTAGCATGCAGGTTCTTTATCACTAGTGCCACCTGGGAAGCCCAAGAAGAATAAGTAGGTGTCTTCATAAGCCATCAAGTTTATGGCAACTTGTTACAGTGCAATAGGAAACTAATACATTGTTAGTTTGGTGATCACCTGAGCCACCGGGGAAGCCCAAGAATACTGGATTGGGTGGCCTATCCCTTCTCCAGGGGATCTTCCTGACCCAGGAATCCAACTGGAATCTCCTGCATTGCCGGCAGATTCTTTACCAGCTGAGCTATCAGCGAAGCCAATACATTGATAAAGACATAAATAGGGAACTGCGAACAAAATTGTAAAAATATATCTCTCTGGTGTTCTTAGTCACTGTAGATTTAGATGTCTTTTTCACTTAGTTACTAACTTTGCTTTGATCTCAGCAAAGGGTTACCTTTTCCTGAACCCTTTGAATGGTCCATTCCCCCTGAAAGGGGGAATGGCATCATGATCCTCTCACTGAAAGCACTATTGAAGTGCTGACATTACCTTTATTAATGTGATTATTTCTTGCCAGACTTTGGACCCCATGAGGTTCAGGACCCTGTGCATCTTGTTCATCATTTTATCTTCAGGATTTAGCAAAGAGTCAGGGGAATAGTAAACCTGCAACAAATATTTGTTAAAATTAACTGACAAATAAGGACAAACTCGGATGGCAAATTCAACTAAGATCAAGCGTATGGGAATAAGGCAGGAAATTATGGACTAAGAATTCTATAAAATGAGAGATTACAGTCTCAGGGTGAGTATCAGGGTAAGGAGCCTGAGCAACCCAGGGTGTACCTGCCAATGTCAGGAAGCTCTCAATCCACCTTCTTGTTTGGTGGTGCATGTGGCATCCTTGGAAGAATGAAGTCAGGATGAGAACTCTCTTTTACTTCCTTCCTGGTTTTCCTTTGAGGAGTTTTAAATTGTATACCTTTCAGTAGTGTGCAATTTTACAGTTTTTTTGGGGGGAGGGGGAATGTCATTAAGTCAACTTTATAGCAGATAGGGAATATTACAATAAAATTATTTTAAGTCAAAGTCTTTAAAAGCTGCCTTCTTGACATTCTCTTATAAGTTTTGAAGCCTGATACTTTAGAACTCATGATGGTCTTTCCTAGACTCTTTCCTAAATTTATAATTTCAAATTGAAATAGAATATGTAACATATATCTTCAAAAACACTTAGAACCAAAATCATTATCATAAGAATGATTCTGAAAGAACACTGCTTCCTCATTTTTAGAGATAGTGAAAATGTTTGTAATTTTTTTGTGAAATTCTGCCTTTCTTGTTTATGAATTTCCTTGCCAGAATGAAGGCTTGGTAGATCTCAGTATTCCTGAATATATGTAATGGCACTGTTCTATTTTCAAGATTCAATTAATGAACTTGTATTGGGTATCTTTGTCAGGCTAAGGATGGAGCTTGCCATGAAATTGGACATTGATTTTACCACACAGGCATTTCCAGTGGTTATAAAAGCAGCTTATATTAACATTTTTTTCAGTTTGTAAATCTCTTTTTCTTATATGATTTCACTGAGATTTTTCCAGCAATTTTGGCAGACTAAAAGCAAGACTTAGACGTTGCTAATTAGTAGTGCATGGTCTTAGGCAAGCTACTTAAATCTGAAGCTGTTTCCTCACTTGTCAAAGGAGGGTAGCTTACTTATCTTGCAGGGGTTTTGTGATGAGTAGAATTTAACTATATAAAGTGCCCAGTTCCATGCTTGATGTATAGTCGGTAGTCAATAGATGGTTGCAATTATTATTACTCCATTATTCTTTGGGGGGAAACTAAATCCCACACTGGTAGAATGTGCCTTAAAACAGAATAATTTTTAACACTCAGAATTGGGTCCCTTAAGTAGTGTTGAGTTTTTTATCATAAGACATAGTCAATAATAAGTTTAGCCACAAATGGGGCTTCTCAAGTGGCACTAGCAGTAAAGAACCTACCTGTCAATGCAAATGACTTAAGAGATGTGCGTTCAGTCCCTGACTAGGGAAGATCCCCTGGAGGAGGGAATGGCAGCCCACTTCAGTGTTCTTGCCTGGAGAATCCCATGGATAGAGGAGCCTGGAGGGCTCCAGTCCCTAGGGTAGCAAAGAGTTGGACACAACTGAAGCGACTTAGCATGCGTGCAACCACACATAAGATTGTAGTAGAGAGGATTAGATTGTTTACTAATGAATAGCTTGTTTATTAATGAATATTTGAGCCCTAAATACGACCTTATTATCTTTTCCAATCCTGAAATTCTCTTACTTGACTCAGGATGTTTTTCTGTCAAGTGGGAAAGCATGCTCTAGAAGCAGTCTCTCAAATCCGTATCTAATCTACAACATAGATTAGATGTATTGAAACAGCAATAGTAGAAAGTTCTGTGTGAATGATGGCTGACAAGCCCAGAACACTCAATTAAAAAAAAAAAAAATATATATATATATATATTTGAAAAAATCTCAACTTACTCTCCTCTCTGACTTCCTTTATTTTCTTCCAAGGTTTCAGGCCACTGTTCTCTGTTCATATAAAACTAATTTTACTAATTTTTTCCAGTAAAATTGTATTAGCCATGACAATCAAATATTTTACTAAGATCCCAATACACAGTCCATGATGCATTTTCTTCATTAGTTTGGAAATGATAGTTATATAATGAAAAGTTTATTGAATATAATTTTTTAGAGTAATCCTATGTGATTTATATCTAATGATTCCTCAGTCTTTTCTGGATTTGTTGATTTATTTATTTCCTTTTAAATTATGATGTAAAAGAACAAACCATCTTGGTATTTTTAAGTGACGATCTCTTGATTACTTGCTTTATTTTGGAAAAGCTTTGATTGTTATCATTATTTTTCTATTTTGTCTTAGTTAAATAATCCCACACATTTTAGCATAAAGATGAGCTAATTCCCATAGCATTCTTTGCACTGTTTCTTATTTTTATTTGTTTTTAATTATTCCCTATGTCTGGTCAAATCAACACTTCTATTGCTTAGACTAAAGTTAACTCAAAATATTATTTTAAGTTCAAATTATGAGTTTAATATCTTAGACTCTTTCAAGATTGTGTCTAAGGTATTAAAATTACTCTATACTATATTATCATCAATGTTTCCATGCATTTTCTCAGAACTTTTTGTATCTTACAACGATAATATGGTGATATAGGGCAGATAACATTATATGCATAGAAAAGATAAAGTTATTGTGGGTCAGGGAGATTAAATAAATTTGAGCTCATATATGGAGGAAGAATTTTGGACTTAAGTCTAGTTCAGAGTTCTGTCTGGACTCATTGCCATGAATTGGTGTCCCCAGGCTGACTTTACAAAGGGAAGGTCCTCTGACCTATTGGCAGCAAAAACGTCTGTAGTTGCAAAGAGTTGAACATGACTGAGCATGTATGCACATATGGGGGTTCTTAAAAGGGCCAGCCTTGGGGAATAAATGGAGATATAATAGGTACCTCCTCATCGCTCTTTGGATTCCTCAGTTCAGTTTAGTTTGGTTGCTCAGTCGTGCCTGACTCTTTGTGATCCCACGGACTGCAGCACACCAGGCCTCCCTGTCCATCACCAACTCCTGGAGTTTACTCAAACTCATGTCCATTGAGTCAGTGATGCCATCCAATCATCTCATCCTCTGTCGTCCCCTTCTCCTCCTGCCCTCAATCTTTCCCAGCATCAGGGTCTTTTCAAATGAGTCAGTTCTTCACATCAGGTGGCCAAAATATTGGAGTTTCAGCTTCAACATCAGTCCTTCCAGTGCACACTCAGGACTGATCTCCTTTAGGGTTGGATCTCCTTGAAGTCCAAGGGACTCTCAAGAATCTTCTCCAACACCACAGTTCAAAAGCATCAATTCTTTTTCACTCAGATTTCTTTATGGTCCAAATCTCACATCTGTACATGACTACTGGAAAAACCATAGCCTTGACTAGACAGACCTTTGTTGGCAAAGTAATGTCTCTGCTTTTTAATATGCTGTATAGGTTGGTCATAATTTTCCTTCCAAGGAGTAAACGTCTTTTAATTTCATGGCTGCAATCACCATCTGCAGTGATTTTGGAGGCCCCCCCCCCCCAAATAAAGTCAGCCACTGTTTCCACTGTTTCCCCATCTACTGGCCATGAAGTGATGGGACTGGATGCCTTGTTCTTAGTTTTCTGAATGTTGAGCTTTAAGTCAGTTTTTTCACTTTCCTCTTTCACTTTCATCAAGAGGCTCTTTAGTTCCTCTTCATTTTCTGCCATAAGCGTGGCGTTATCTGCATATCTGATGTTGATATTTCTCCCAGCAATCTTGATTCCAGCTTGTGCTTCTTCCAGCCCAGCGTTTTTCCTGGTGTACTCTGCATATAAGTTAAATAAGCAGAATGACAATATACAGCCTTGATTCACTCCTTTTCCTATTTGGAAACAGTCTGTTGTTCCATGTCCAGTTCTAACTGTTACTTCCTGACCTGCATACAGATTTTCGGGATTCCTAGGATGACACTAATTTCTTTTTACCAGTGAAATACTTATAGTCTTGATAAATGTGGGAACTTGATCCTCCCTAGAACATGATCATCTGGTGGGTCTTCCAGCCATGCATACATAATGTACTCTCTTCATGCCAAGCTACTTGAACACTTTACTGCCTTTCTCTACTGTCTGCCAAAACAGTTCTGGCCTTTCAGCCTCACTTAGAATGAACCATCACTTTTCCATGCTTTGAGGAGTCTTACTAAATTAGTCTTTAAGGTATGTTTATTGAAAATAGCAAATAAATAGGTTTTCCTTTGTAAGTCAATTTTAAAATATTTTTTCTTTTAAAAGATTAAGTGTGGGGGGCGGTCCTAAGATGGTGGAGGAATAGGACGAGGAGACCACTTTCTCCATCACAAATTCATTGAAAGAACATTTGAACGCTGAACAAATTCCACAAAACAACCTCTGAATGCTGGCAGAGGACATCAGGCACCCAGAAAGGTAGCCCATTGTCTTCGAAAGGAGGTAGGACAAAATATAAAAGAAAAAAAGAGACAAAGAGGTAGGGACAGAGATCCGTCCTGGGAAGGGAGTCTTAAAAAGAGAGAAGCTTCCAAACACCAGGAAACGGTCTCTCCGGCAGGTATGTGGCAAGCCTTGGAATCTCAGAGGGCAAAATAACCAGGAGGAAAAATAAATAAAGAATTAAAACCCACAGATTACATGCCTAACAGCAACTCCCAGCGGAGCAGCAGTCCAGACGCTTGCATCCCCCACTAGCAAGCAGGGGCTGGACAGGGAGGCGTGGACTGCATTGCTTAGGGTAAGGACCGGGCCTGAATGCCTTGAAGGTAATCTGAGGGACCTAGCTTGAGATAGCAGCCCAGACTGTGGGATAGCTATCCCGCGAAAAGCCCTAACCTAAGACCCCAGCAGGCCCGCTCACAGAACAAAGGACTGAGCAGAGCGACCGGCTGTGGACCGGCCGATCCCCCGCCGGAGACAGGCAGGCGAGGGCAGCCAGAGCCGGAAGGGGAATCGCGGCCCCAGAGAGGCATCTGATACCAAACTGCAAGCAGACTTTGTTGCTAATCAAGACTTCTTGGGATTCTGGATGGTCAACATCCTCCGGGAGGTTCGCAGCCAGAGACCAGCTCCTTAGAAGAGACACTCCTGAGAAGGCGCGACAGTTGTGCACCCAGAAAACCGAGAGGCTGGGACAGGGGAGGCGATAAGACGCAGCCTTCAACTGGGGGCGACTGTGCTCGCCAAGCGCCTGGTCACCTGAGCTGCTCAGACCATGGGACGGGCACAAAACGCAGGCCCAACCAAGCCTGCGCCTTTGTGGAGTGCCCGAGAACCTGAACCTGAGCGGCTTAGACCTGGGGAGTGCACGCAACCCAGGGCCAGCGTCAGACAGTTCCCGGCAGAGCAACCTGGAGCCTGAGCAGTGTAGACGGGGAAAGCACACACGCCGTGAGCGGGGCGAACCCAGTGTGGCCCAGACACTGCGAGCGCTCCCCCCACACCAGTGAGATTTGTTTGCGGTGCTCCTCCCTCCCCACAGCACCATTGAAGTAGTGAGCCTGAAAAAGTGACCACCACTGCCCCCCTTGTGTCAGGGCGGAAATTAGACACTGAAGAGACCAGCAAACAGAAGAAGCTAAAATAAACAGAGGGAACCCCTTTGGAAGTAACAGGTGCAATAGATTAAAACCCTGTAGTTAGCACCGACTACATAGGAAGGGGCCTAAAGACCTTGAGAAGTACAAGCCAGACCAAGGAACTATCTGCAAATGAACTGACCCCACACTGTCCACAACAGCTCCAGAGAAAGTCCTAGATATAGATTTACTATTATCCTTTTTTAAATTAAAAAAATTAAAAAAATTTTATGTCCCCTATTACTCCTTTAATTTTCATTTTTATAACCTACTATTACCTTGCAAAAAAAAAAAAGACCCTATTTTTAAAGCAAACTTCATATATATCTCTTTTATAATTTTTGTGACTTTTTCTTTTTAATATTGTATTTTTGAGAATCAAACCTATACTCTAGATTTTTAATCCTTGCTTTTTGGTATTTGTTATCAACTTTGTATCTTTAAGAACCCAATCTTCAGTCCCTATTTTTCTTGGGAGCGAGATCACTGGTCCGATTGCTCTCTCTCCCCCTTTCGACTCTCCTTTTTCTCCACCAGGTCGCCTCTATCTCCTCCCTCCTCCTTTTCTTCTCTACCCAACTCTGTGAATCTCTTTGTGTGTTCTGGGCTGTGGACAACACTTAAGGAACTGATTACTGGCTGGATCTGTCTCTTCTTTTTGATTCCCCCTTTTATCTTCCTGGCTACCTCTGTCTCCTTCCTCCCTCTTCTCTTCTCTGTGTAACTCTGTGAACATCTCTGAGGGATCCAGACTGTGGAGAGCACACAGGGAAGTGATTACTGGCTAGCTTGTTCTCTCCCCTTTTGATTTCCCCTCTTCTCCTCCTGGCTACCTCTGTCTCCTTCCTCCCTCTTCTCTTCTCCGTGTAACTCTGTGAACATCTCTGAGGGATCCAGACTGTGGAGAGCACACAGGGAAGTGATTACTGGCTAGCTTGCTCTCTCCCCTTCTGATTCCCCCTCTTCTCCTCCTGGTCACCTCTGTCTCCTCCTCCCTCTTCTCTTCTCCGTGTAACTCTGTGTACCTCTCCAAGTGTCCCTCACTGTGGAGAAACTTTTCATCATTAACCTAGATGTCTTATCATCAGTGCTGTATAGATGAAGAAGTCTTGAGGCTACTGTAAGAATAAGACTGAAAACCAGAGGCAGGAGGCTTAAGTCCAAATCCTGAGAACACCTGAGAACTCTTGAATCCAGGGAACCTTAATCTATAGGAGCTCATCAAATGCTCCATATCTTCACTGAAACCAAGCACCACCCAAGGGCCAGCAAGTTCCAGAGCAAGACATACCACGCAGATTCTCCAGCAACACAGGAACATAGCCCTGAGCTTCAATATACAGGCTGCTCAAAGTCACACCAAACCCACTGACATCTCAAAACTCACTACTGGACACTTCATTGCACTCCAGAGAGAAGAAATCCAGCTCCACCCACCAGAACACAAGCTTCCCTAACCAGGAAACCTTGACAAGCCACCCGTCCAACCCCACCCACAGTGAGGAACCTCCACAATAAAAAGGAAACACCAACTGCCAGAATACAGAAACACAGCAATATAAACAAGATGAAAAGGCTGAGAAATACCCAGCAGGCAAAGGAACAGGATAAATGCCCACCAAACCAAACAAAAGGGAATCTACCTGATAAAGAATTCCAAATAATGATAGTGAAAATGATCCAAAATCTTGAAAACAAATTGGAGTTACAGATAAATAGCCTGGAGACAAGGACCGAGAAGATGCAAGAAAGGTTTAACAAAGACCTAGAAGAAATAAAAAAGAGTCAATATATAATGAATAATGCAATAAATGATATAACAAACACTCTGGAGGGAACCAACAGTAGAATAACGGAGGCAGAAGATAAGATAAGTGAGGTAGAAGATAGAATGGTAGAAATAAGTGAAACAGAGAGGAAAAAAGAAAAGAGAATTAAAAGAAGTGAGGACAACCTCGGAGACCACTGGGACAATGTTAAATGCCCCAACAAGGAGTCCCAGAAGAAGGAGACAAAAAAAAAAGACCATGAGAAAATACTTGAGGGGACAATAGTTGAAAACGTCCCTAAAATGTGGAAGGAAATAATCACCCAAGTCCAAGAAACCCAGAGAGTCCCAAACAGGATAAACCCAAGGCAAAACACCCCAAGACACATATTAATCAAATTAACAAAAATCAAGCCCAAAGAACAAACATTAAAAACAGCAAGGGATAAACAACAAAAACACACAAGGGGATTCCCATAACAGCTGATCTTTCAATAGAAACTCTTTAGGCCAGAAGGGAATGGCAGGACTTACTTAAAGTGATGAACGAAAATAACCTACAGCCCAGATTACTGTACCCAGCAAAGATCTCATTCAAATATGAAGGAGAAATCAAAAGCTTTACAGACAAGCAAAAGCTGAGAGAATTCAGCACCAACAAACCAGCTCTTCAACAAATGCTAAAGAATCTTCTCTAGACAGGAAACACAGAAAGGTTGTATAAACTCAAACCCAAAACAATAAAGTAAATGGCAATGGGATCAAACTTATCAATAATTACCTTAAATGTAAATAGGTTGAATGCCCCAACCAAAAGACAAATACTGGCTGAATGGATACAAAAACAAGACCCCTATATATATTGCCTACAAGAGACCCACCTCGAAACAAGGGACACATATAGACTGAAAGTGAAGGGCTGGAAAAAGATATTCCATGCAAATAGAGACCAAAAGAAAGCAAGAGTAGCAATACTCATATCAGATAAAATAGACATTGAAACAAAGGCTGGGAAAAGAGACAAAGATGGACACTACATAATGATCAAAGGGTCAATCCAAGAAGAAGATATAACAATCATAAATGTATATGCACCCAACATAGGAGCACCACAATATGTAAGACAAATGCCAACAAGTATGAAAGGGGAAATTAACAATAACACAATAATAGTGGGAGACTTTAATACCCCACTCACTCCTATGGATAGATCAACTAAACAGAAAATTAACAAGGAAACACAAACTTTAAATGATACAATAGACTAGTTAGACCTAATTGATATCCATATGATTTTTCACCCCCAAACAATGAATTTCACCTTTTTCTCAAGCACACACAGAAGCTTCTCCAGGATAGATTACATCCTAGGCCATAAAGCTAGCCTTGGTAAAGTAAAAAAAAAAAAAAAAAAATGAAATCATTCCAAGCATCTTTTCTGACCACAATGCAGTAAGATTGGATATCAATTACAGGAGAAAAACTATTAAAAATTCCAACATATGGAGGCTGAACAACACACTGCTGAATAACCAACAAAATCACAGAAGAAATAAAAAAAAATTAAAATATGCATAGAAATGAATGAAAATGAAAACATAACAACCCAAAACCTATGGGACACTGTAAAAGCAGTGCTAAGGGGAAGGTTCATTGCAATACAGGCTTACCTCAAGAAACAAGAAAAAAGTCAAATAAATAACTTAACTCTACACCTAAAGCAACTAGAAAAGGAAGAAATGAAAATCTCAGGGTTAGTAGAAGGAAAGAAATCTTAAAAATTAGGGCAGTCAGTTCAGTTCAGTCACTCAGTCATGTCCGACTCTTTGAGACCCCATGAATTGCAGCAGGGCAGGCCTCCCTGTCCATCACCAACTCCCAGAGTCCACCCAAACCCATGGCCATTGAGTTGGTGATGCCATCCAACCATCTCATCCTCTGTCGTCCCCTTCTCCTCCTGCCCTCAATCTTTCCCAGTCAGCTCTCCGCATCAGGTGGCCAAAGTATTGGAGTTTCAGCTTCAGCATCAGTCCTTCCAATGAACACCCAGGACTGATCTCCTTTAGGATGAACTGGTTGGATTACGTTGCAGTCCAAGGGGCTCTCAAGAATCTTCTTCAACACCACAGTTCAGAAATTAGGGCAGAAATACATGCAAAAGAAACAAGAGACCATATCAAAAATCAACAAAGTCAAAAGCTGGTTCTTTGAGAAGATAAATAAAATTGACAAACCATTAGCCAGACTCATCAAGAAACAAAGGGATAAAAATAAAATCAACAAAATTAGAAATGAAAATGGAGAGATCATAACAGACAACACAGAAACACAAAGGATCATAAGAAACTATTATCAGCAACTATATGCCAATAAAATGGACAACTTGGAAGAAATGGACAAATTCTTAGAAAAGTATTACTTTCCAAAACTGAACCAGGAAGAAATAGAAAATCTTAACAGACCCATTACAAGCATGGAAATTGAAACTATACTCAGAAATCTTCCAGCAAGCAAAAGCCCAGGACTAGATGGCTTCACAGCTGAATTCTACCAAAAATTTAGAGAAGAACTAACACCTATCCTACTCAAACTCTTCCAGAAGATTGCAAAGGAAGGTAAACTTCCAAACTCATTCTATGAGGCCACCATCACCCTAATACCAAAACCTGACAAAGATGCCACAAAAAAAGAAAACTACAGGCCAATATCACTGATGGACATAGATACAAAAATCCTTAACAAAATTCTAGCAAACAGAATCCAACAACATTTTAAAAATATCATACATCATGATCAAGCGGGCTTTATCCCAGGGATGCAAGGATTTTTCAATATCTGCAAATCAATCAATGTAATACACCATATTAACAAATTGAAAAATAAAAACCATATGATTATCTCAATAGATGCAGAGAAAGCCTTTGACAAAATTCAACATCTATTTATGATAAAAATGCTCCAGAAAGCAGGAATAAAAGGAACATCGGTTCAGTTCAGTTCAGTCACTCAGTTATGTCCGACTGTTTGCGACCCCATGAATTGCAGCACGCCAGGCCTCCCTGTCCATCACCAGCTCCCAGAATTTATTCAAGCTCATGTCCATCGAGTCGGTGATGCCATCCAACAATCTCATACTCTGTTGTCCCCTTCTCCTCATGCCCCCAATTCCTCCCAGCATCAGGGTCTTTTCCAATGAGTCAGATGGCTAACAAACATATGAAAAGATGCTCAACATCACTCATTATCAGAGGATTGCAAATCAAAACCACAATGAGGTACCATTTCATGCCAGTCAGAATGGCTGCTATCCAAAAGTCTACAAGCAATTAATGCTGGAGAGGGTGTGGAGAAAAGAGAACCCTCTTACACTGTTGGTGGGAATGCAAACTAGTACAGCCACTATGGAGAACAGTGTGGAGATTCCTTAAAAAACTGGAAATAAAACTGCCATATGATCCAACAATCCCACTGCTGGGCATACACACCGAAGAAACCAGAACTGAAAGAGACCTGTGTACCTCAATGTTCATCACATCACTGTTTATAGTTGCCAGGACATGGAAACAACCTAGATATCCATCAACAGAGGAATGAATAAGAAAGCTGTGGTATATATACACAATGGAATATTACTCAGTCATTAAAAAAGAATACATTTGAATCAGTTCTAACAAGGTGGATGAAACTGGAGCCTATTGTACAGAGTGAAGTAAGCCAGAAAGAAAAACACCAATACAGTATGCTAATGCATATATATGTAATTTAGAAAGATGGTAACGATAACCCTGTATGCGAGACAGCAAAAGAGACACAGATGTATAGAACAGTCTTTTGGACTCCGTGGGAGAAGGTGAGGGTGGAATGATATGGGAGAATAGCATTGAAACATGTAAATTATCACATGTGAAATGAATCGCCAGTCCAGGTTCAATGCATGATACAGGGTGCTCCGGGCTGGTGCACTGGGATGATCCAGAGGGATGGGATGGGGAGGGAGGTGGGAGGAGGGTTCAGGATGGGGAACAAATGTACACCCATGGCAGATTCATGTCAATGTATGGCAAAACCAATACAATATTGTAAAGTAAAAAAATAAATATATAAATAAGTTTAAAAAAATAAAAGATTAAGTGTAATCACATCTTTTGGATATGATTGATATGGTTGGTGCCAGCTCTAATTTTATAATTAATGTGTTAATTACACTAAATTTACTATACTTCTTTTTCTATTTGATGCACCTTTTATTATTGTCTAGAGCTTTGTTTTGGAATCTGGCATTTTTGGTTCTCATGTATACTTTTACACCTCTTACACTGTTCTCAATTCCCTTTTTTCTTACTTGATATTTTGCAATATACTCTATCAGTTTTAAATGGTAATCTTTGATGCCACTTATTTCCTCCACAACAATCAGTTAATTATTCTACTTCTTCCTGTTCCTGTTTTTGACTTGTAGTCTTTCTACTTTCAGAATATCGACTTTAGATACCATCCTTTTCCTCTCATGTCTTCATCTTTATTTAATCTTATATCTAAAATTAAGTATATTAAATTCTCAGCATCAATTTGTTTCCTAAAATTTCTCAGTTACTTTTTGGATAAATGAAGTCTACCCTCTAGTAGATTCTTCAGAAATATGACATTTTGCAATTAAAATCTGGCTTTTAAAATAGTCTTGCCAGTTGAGAAACAGTTTCTCAACTGTTTGGCTAGATTTAAAATCCTTGTCTTGTGTTTTATCTTCCAAGGTTTTTGAAAATTATGCTCCATTATTGCTTTTATGAAGTGACATGACAGCCTACTTTTCTTACACTTATAACTAATTAGATCTTTTTTGTCTGGTGGCCCTGAGAATTATTTTGTTTGACTAAATGGCTGAGAATTGATCCTTTCAGGTCAGTATTGACAGGTACATGGTGGAACATTTCAATATAAAGATTTATATTTTCTCTTATTTCTGTAACATCTACTTGAGTTATGTTTTTTCTTTTTTTAATCTTCTTTTCCTATTATGCACTTTTAAAGAAACTATAATTATATGTATATTGGACATTTTTTTATTGTCTTTCATTTTAACAACTTTCTCTGTGATCCTCATTATTTTTTTTCTTATTTTCATTTTCTTATGTGTGTTGCTTTTCTTTAATCCACTATTAAGTTTTAACTCAGATTTTTTATTCTTGCCAGTTTGCAATTTATTCTTTATTTCTCAGATGAGTTTGTCTTTTTCTGTTTCTCTTCTAAGTTAATTGTAATTTCATTACAATTTTTTTTTTGCTTTTTGTATGGATCACTTTTGTCCTCAGTTTTTGAATTTCTGATTCTAGTTCTATCTTTCTTTTAAAATAAACATATCTCTCCAAATGTTTTAGGATATTTAATTCAGTTTGGAGTGCCATTTTACAATGTTGTTCTTCTTCAGAGTTGTTTCTTAAGGCAGAATATTCATTAAATGATATGTTCTAATTTGAATTTTTTTCTTATATTAGATTATGAAAGTTAGGAGTAGAGTGCTCATCCATCTTATTTATAGATAAGGGCTTATTTAATTTTTAAAAAATTTACATTATCTAATTAGTTTGGAATTTATGATTTACTGAGTAGATGAGGTAGAATATCTTCAGTCAGAATTCCTCTCTTAATCAGAATTGGCATTTTTCTCCAAAGGAGAAAGGTTTCAAATCAATAACCCACTTTCCACCGTAAGGAACTAGGAAAAACAGAGCAAAGTAGGGCTAAATCTAGCAGAAGGAAGAATATGATAAAAGATTAGAGTTGAGATAAATAATATACACAATAAAAATGCAATAGAGAAATCCAATAAAACCAAAAGTAAGAAAGAAGATTCAAATAACTAAAGTTAGAGATGTTCATTTCCATTGTTTGACTCATCTTTCATTTAGAGATAAGAATATGACCAATTGTGCAATGTTCCTATGAACAAATTATTGACACTAAAACAAAACAGACAAAACAATTCATACTAGCCAGAGGAGCAAGATTTTAATGAGGACTCAGGTCATTCAACAAGGACACCAGAAGTGTCATGCCTTATTAGTAGTGCTAAACAAGCTATTGAGTGAGGTCTGCTATAGATCTTACCTACCAAGCCTTAAAAAACAAGATGTGAAAAGATTAAACTGATATACTAGTAACTTGTTTACCAACAAAATCTGATAAAATATAAAAGCACACAACAAGATGCAGAAAGCTCAACTTGTAATATTCACAGTATTCAATATCCAATAAAAAAATTGAGATATGTGCAACAAGTAGAAAATTGTGACCCATAACCAGGAAAAAAGTTGAAAAATGGAAACAAACCCAGAAATGACAGATATGATGGAACTAGCAGACAAAGACTTTAAAACAGGTATTATGAATATACACAAAGACAGAAAATTGAAAGATAATATATATTTTATCCTATTATGTGGGTTGTCTTTTCACTTTCTTGTTAGTATCCCTTGATACATAATAATTTTAAATTTCAATGGAATCAGATTTATCTTTTTTCTTGTTGTTTTCAATTCTGTTAAGAATCCATTTCCAAATCCACAGTTGTGAAGAGTTTATCCTATACTTTATTCTAAGAGTTTTCTGGCTTTAGCTTTTATGTTTAGGTCATTGATTATTTACAGGTCATGTTTGTATATGATGTTAAGTAGGGACCAAACTTTATTTTGCTGATTGTGAGAATCCAGCTGTCACAGAGACATCTTTTAAAGAGTCTATTCTTTTCCTATTGAATGGACTTGGAACCCTGGTAAAAAGTTAATTAGGTCCAGATTTATTTCTGAATTCTCAGTTTTATTCTGTTGGTGTATGTGCCTATCATGAAAGTGAAAGTGAAAGTCACTCAGTCTGTCCCACTCTTTGCGACCCCATGGACTATGCAGTCCATGAAATTCTCCAGGCCAGAATACTGGAGTGGGTAGCCTTTCCCTTCTCCAGGGGATCTTCCCAATCCAGGGATCGGGGATCGAACCCACGTCTCCCACACTGCAGGTGGATTCTTTACCTGCTGGGCCACATGGGAAGCCCAAGAATACTGGAGTGGGTAGCCTATCCCTTCTCCAGAGGATCTTCCCAACCCAGGAATTGAACCGAGGTCTCCTTTGTTCCAGGCAGATTATTTACCAACTGAGCTATCAGGGATGCCCATGTGCCTATCATAACCACACTGTTTTGATCACTCTCAGTTCACTTCAGTCGCTCAGTCGTGTCCGACTCTGTGACCCCATGGACTGCAGCACGTCAGGCTTTCCTGTCCATCACCAACTCCGGAGCTTACTAAAACTCATGTCCATCGAGTAGTTGATGCCATCCAACCATCTCATCTTCTGTCCTCCCCTTCTCCTCCTGCCATCAATCTTTCCCAGCATCAGGGTCTTTTCTAGTGAGTCAGTTCTTCTCTGACTCAGGTGGCCAAAGTATTGGAGTTTCAGTGTCAACGTCAGTCCTCCCAATGAATATTCAGAGCTGATTTCCTTTGGAATGGACTGGTTGGATCTCCTTCAGTCCAAGGGACTCTCAAGAATCTTCTCCAACACCGCAGTTCAAAAGAATCAATTCAGCTATTCAGGACTCTTTGCAGTTCCACACGAATTTGAAGACGGTCTTTCCTATTTCTTTACAAAAGACCTTTGGAACTTTGATTGAGATTGCATGGGAATCTATAGATCTCTAGAAATGTTTCTTTAGCTTATTGATCTCTAGCAGTTGCTCCATCCTCAGACTTAAAGATTCAGGATAAACCCTATGGATATTCCTGTCCTTTTTGAGATGTTTGTCCTATATATTTATCTATTTTACATATATTTATCTATTATCAGCTGGTTCCACTCCCTGAACTTGACATCTGTTGCCAGTGTATATTTTATTTTCCATCCTACACTGTGGTCCAGAAAGTGTCTCGGGGCAGAAAAATGGAGCCATCACTGTAGGGTTCACCTCATTTGTTTTGCTTGTTTCAGGGATCACAGCCTTATATTAGCTGTGTTCTAATGTTTAAAAAAACCAAAACAGATGCTTTGTACATTCTGTACAATTTTCTATGTATTTTTTATGACCATAGGACAAATCTGATTACTTCATTAAGGCTACAAATGTGTTTATTTTTAAAATGTTACTATAAAATTATGCTGTTTTTTTTCTAATTTGTGGTTTATTCTGACTTTTATAATAGAAATGGCCTGAAGATTCCTGAGGATGTAGATTACTTTTTATTCATCATTTTATTCCTGATGCCTAGCATAGGAATTGACACATATTATATTCCCAATGAATATTTGTTGAATTGTTTGTCTGCCACATGTTCGCAATATTTTATTGTCTATAATAGTATTGCTTTGTGCTTGTCTGTTTGAACTCAATTTTGGTGTCTATGGGTTTAATCTGATGTGTAAAAGAGAGGTTTCTTTTGTTTTGTTTTTTTTTAAACAAAAAACCTTGTGTGTTAATGCTGATTTTTTCCCAAGTTTTAAGCAACTTGGGGAAGTCATAATCATCTAGTTTTTTTATGTTTATGGAAAGAGGGAATCCCTGCCCTTACCATGAAATATCCGAAGAACCTTCAGGACCACAGGACCAAAATAGATGATGTATATGGCTTACTTTTGAGAGTAAAGTGCAGAAAATTATAATTGCATTGAAATTTGAATCCTATACATTGATTTTTGCTATCCTCCACATCATTCTATTCCAGAATTTCTCTGTGAGATCCTTATACATTTTTTTATTAAACAGTGTTAGTTGTAAATGAAGTGCTTAATAAGTGTTGAATTAATTTGAATGGACACATAGACCTGAAGGAGGTTCAGATGGTGTTTACTGTCTTTTATGTTATTAGGGATAATAATGATTGCACAATACTTACAATAATACTTATATGCCTTTTCAGGGCTATAGTGAGTGACACTGGAAACCTAAATATCTACCTAGATTCAGTTTCTGAAACAATCTCAACAACATCAAATACGAAAAGGATCTGGAATGTATTAGTATTTTTGCTCTGTTTTACTTTTTTTATAAAGAGTTAGTAACAACACTGAATAATTGGCCATACTATCCCCATCTCTAAATGAAGGATGAGTCCAGTCAAAATGAACATTGTGAGGGTAGACGATACTTTGCTTTTAAACTCTGTAGCCAAATCAGAGGAACTCAGGGTATTCAAAGTGAAGAACAATTAGATCTAATGTGGGAGGTGTATGCTTCAGAGACAAACCTGAAATGGCAAAGACCTTCAAGGTGACCGCTCAGAAATGTCTGATGGAGGATAATTGTTTCTTATTTTACCCAAAAGGGTATTTCCACTTTGCTGACTTGACACTTTCCTTTGTTGGAACATTTCAGTGACTCTTACTTTTCAAACTTTGCACAATTATCTGGAAACCTGGTTCCTTTTGACTTTTATCAACCTTCCAGCTGGTACTTTGAGGACATTTATCAAATGCCTGCTGCTGCAGAAATTACTTTAAAATCATAGGGGGTCAACAATAGGAGGAGACTTAGAGAAGAAGTAGTCTTGCTTGCTCCTTTTCAGTTAAGGAAACTGATACCTAGAAAAGGTTATTGACTTTCACAATGTCTTAGAGGTACTTAGTGGCTTAAGGAAGCCTAGTGTTTTCACTGTATTTCACTATCCTTTATTTAATGTAGAATGACATTGAGTCAGCTATGCAAACACAAATATTACTTTTCTCCTTTCCTTCTTTCCCTCTTTTCTTTTTTCCCTCTGTTCCTTTCTTCTCCCTTTCATCTCTTCCCTCAGATACACACACACACACACACACACACACACACACACACACGTATATACATGTATATGTATACATGTATATATGTATATGTATACATGTATATGTATATATACACACACATATATACATATATAAGAATATAATATATAATATTATTTTATATAATACAAACCCATTACTGAATTTTTGTGGTGTCATTATAAGCAGCAGTGCTTTTGGAATGGGAAAAGAAGAAACTGTCATCCAATTTAGTGTCTGGTTTTTATTTTTTGCATGGAGTGAGCCTGTGAAACAAAAATTCATAATGGATGTCTAAAGGACCAGTTTGCTTGAAAAGTGAAGTGCCCTTTTCTATTTTCAAATTCACTTTACTTTGATATAAAACGAAATCCATTTGGTGTAGAAAATGAAAGTACCTGCATTTTTCCTCAGCATAGAGAAATATTTTATTTGCCTCTAACCCTTTCCATTTTTCATGACAGTCACTACATTTTCTTCTCTAAAACATGAACAAGTCAACATAAGCATGGCTGGCAGGCTGAAATGATTATGTGATAATTTGTGTTTGCCAGACCAAACAAAATCAATCACCATTGTTTAGAGATCCAAAATATTAAATGGTTATGAGAAGATATTTCTGAACTTTTACAAAATATGTTTTTCAAACACAGATAAGAGAGTAAACCATCAAATACCTTCAGGTATGCTTTGTAATTGTCAAATTTGCACCAGAAATGATGAACTATACATATGATGACTCAATTCCACTGGATAAATGCAAACTAAAGGCAGCTGTCGAAATGATCATTTCAGTTATAGGTTCCCAAAGGGAAAGAATGTATAATTAAAGTTTCATGTTAAGCTTGAAGTAACCATTCCAGAACAACGTGACTTCGAGGCTTATAACGATGGATGAAAGATGACTTCACAACGAAATGGGAATCAGAAGAGAATTCATGGAAAAAAAGTATACAGTGTATCTCTAGCTACTTGTTTCTGAGTATAATCAGTGGTGATTATTTCAGGGGTGAGATTTTGGTTTGTTTGCTTTTGTCTCAGTTAATTTTGGATTGTTTTCTCACCGATCCCAGTTGTATACTCTGTTAGGGAGCATGTGGACCTATTTATCTGCTTTAAGAGGCCCTAGGAATACACTTTCCCTCAAAGTGGGTGTCAGGTTGCCAAGAACTGCTACAGAAAATTTGATAATAGTTTTGAGGTAGTAGAAATCAATTGATTTGAACTTTTAAGTATTAAGATGGATTTTTTTAGCTTGCAGGATAAACTGAGGTGCTTTTGACACTTTCGGAGAAGTGGATAGATTTTTTTTTTCTTCATTCAGCCATTCACAGATCAAACCACAACCTCCTCTTTCTCAATTACTTTTGATCTTATGAAATGTGGTTTTATATATTTCATGGTTGGTGAGATCTTGAAAGCAAAGCAAAGCAAAACAAAATTCTCTCAGGTCAGGTTCTTTTGAAGCAGATGCTGAAATGGTTATTTTTGTTCTAGTGAGTTATTGAGCAAGTTCTCTCGAGTGGGAAACCTATAAGCGAGGGATGGGGAAGAGCAGGAGAAGACCGACACCAGTGGGCTTCTCCTGAAGTCATGCTTCAGTTTATTCCCACAAGAAGCTCCAAGTAGTAATCATGCCACAGATTGTTGTATTCAATACGTTGAGCAAAGAGAGCTGGATTTTATGCCCTATATCACTCAGATGTTGGTTGTAGACATCTATCCCTCAGCCTTCAGAGAGTGTGTAATCTCCCAGGCATCTCTGTTTAGAGTGGAACCTCTCATTGGCAGAAGGAGTTTCTCCAGGAAGGTCGCACTTGTGATTGGTTAGCAGGTGGCACTCATCACAGTTAGAGAGTATGCTCACCAGCCCAATGAAGAGGCTCTGGGCAGAGCCCAGGCAGTGTCTCTTAAAGAGAAAACAACTGATTGATACCTTAACACTATATCATTCTTTTTTATAACAATGTGTTTTTTTTTTTTTTAAAAATCATGATATTCCTTTGAATAAATGTATTATATACATACTTATACACATAATAAATGTATTGTTGTTTAGTTGCTAAGTCGTGTTCAACTCTTTGCGACCCCATGGACTGCAGTGCACATATTTTTTTTATTGATTGGGCCCCAATTGATAAATATTGGGTGATTTCCAATATTTTATTTGTTTACTTATGGCTCTACTGGGCCTTCATTCCAGTGCATGGGTTTCTGATTGCAGTGGTTTCTCTTGTTATGGAGCACTAGGCTCTAGGTGCCCAGGCTTCAGTAATTGCAGCACACAGGCTTAGTTGCTCCATGGCATGTGGAATCCTCCTGGACCAGGGATCAAATCTGTGTCCCCTGCATTGGCCAGCAGACTCTTAACCACTGGACCACGAGGAAGTCTCCAGTTTCCAAGATCTTTGAATTATCAACCCAAAATGTTATTATGAATACATTTGTCATTTTCCATGTGTACACATGAATATACCACAGTCATAAACAATGAGTTAATGAATCAAAAAGTATGTTGGTTAATAATTTACATTGATTTTTCCAAATTTCCCTTTAACGGTGTTTTACCAATTTCCATGAGCCATGTAGAAGAGAAATTCTTCTCTATGACCTTGTTGAAGGATATCATCAAACTTTTGCAATATTTACTAATCAGATGAAAAATATCCAGCATATTTTGCAAAGATAGTTCTCTCTGTCTGGAGAGACACACCAAGAATTGCTTAATTCATTTGTTATCCTCCCAGTCTCAGAGATTCTTTAAATCTCTGAATCAGATGATTCTCCATTAACACTCATAGGGCATAATGTATTTTCTTTATTATATGTCACAAATGTTTATATTTATGTTCAGTTCAGTTCAGTCACTCAGTCATGTCCAACTCTTTCTGACTCCATGGACTGTAGCATGCCAGGCTTCCCCATCTGTCACCAACTCCTGGAGCTTACTCAAACTCATGTCCATCGAGTCAGTGATGCTATCCAACCATCTCATCCTCTGTTGGACTCTTCTTCCCTAGCATCAGGGTCCTTTCTAGTGAGTCAGTTCTTCTCATCAGGTGGCCCAAGTAATGGAGTTTCAGCTTTAGCATCAGTCCTTCCAATGAGTATTCAGGACTGATTTCCTTTAGGATTGACTGGTTGGATCTCCTTGCTGTCCAAGGAACTCTCAAGAGTCTTCTCCAACACCACAATTCAAAGGCATCAATTCTTCAGCATGCAGCTTTCTTTATAGTCCAACTCTCACATCCATTCATGACTACAGGGACAACCATTGCTTTGACTAGACGGACCTTTGTTGGCAAAGTAATGTCTCTGCTTTTGAAGTTGCTGTCTAGTTTGATCATAGCTTTTCTTCCAAGGAACAAACGTCTTTGAATTTAATGGCTGCAGTCACCATCTAGAGTGATTTTGGAGCCCCCCCAAATAAAGTCTCTCACTGTTTCCATTGTTTCCCCATCTATTTGCCATGAAGTGATGGGACCATGATCTTAGTTTTTTGAATGCTAGGTTTGAAGCCAGCTTTTTCACTCTCCTCTTTCACCTTCATCAAGAGGCTCTTTAGTTCCTCTTTGCTTCTGTCATAAGGGTGGTGTAAACAGCATATCTGAGGTTATTGATATTTCTCCTGGTGATCTTGATTCCAGCTTGTGCTTCATCCAACTCAGCATTTTGCATGATGTACTCTGCATTATATTTATGTATTTCGACCTTATTAAACATCTGTTGTTTTCTCCACCAATTAGATAGTGTGTTCCCTTAAGAAGGGGATGTGTTTGCTTTATTTAAATCTGTATTTCTCACATATCCATGTAAACTAATAAATAGATGTAGCATGAATGAGAAAATAAGAGAATAAGTTACATTACTAAGCTTCAAACTGGATCTGCCAGTTATCAGAGTTCATGTTCTTTTTACTGTGCTATTCTGCAGAGATTTAAGCCTCAGGAATTGACATTCTATGCAATAAAACCCTGGAAATATCTTCCTGAAGTTTTTGATTACAGTTAATTTTTTCCTTTAATTTCCATAAAATCACATATTAAATATCTTGGCCTGCTTCTTCTATCCCGTAGTGAATCTCACTGTTCTCTTTTGTGACAGTCATCTATTTTTAGTGATTTGAATTTTCCACAGTGGTTCTGCTTTGGGGACAATGCACCGTTTGAAGACAGCCTGGGAGACTGTGCTCCATAGCTTCCTGGAAAGAATCCCGGTACTACATTCTGATTAAGGGGGCAGACTTCTAAGGTGGAATTTCATGTTTCCTGTACTGAGTTAGGCTAGACTAGAATGCTTGACCTTTTCAAAATCTGGGAGAACGATGACTCAGTCTTAACTGAAATTATTTTCATTTGTTTAATCATCAAAAAACAATGCAAGAGAATACACATGAAATCTATGTGGTGGTCTGTTATCCATCCCCTGGTTTCTAAAGGGGGTGCTGCTAAAGTTAAGGTCCTCAGCTTTGTACAGAGTTAGAAATTTCTCTGGTCAGAATCAGAGTTCCCTGTTTTTCATTCAAACCATACCAGGCCATGAGAAGTGGTAGTTTTAGATAGAGGAGGCCACCTAGTATCTTTTAAATCATGATATATTAACAACCATTGCCTCTGTCTACACATAGGATCGATCCAGGAGCAGTCCTTAGTAAATCTATGTTCTAAATCATCCAGGTTACACAAAGTGACTTGCATACAGATGATGCTAAATAAGCTTGTTGAATGCGTGACCAAGTGCTGTATTGCACAGCCCTGGGCCCCTTGCTCTTATAAATAGACATGTGCCTCCAGAAAGAGTTTCAGGAGTAGCTTGTTACACATCCATCATGCACAAGAGTCTTACTTCCTTAGACGAGCGTGAGATTTATGAACTTCTGTCCTGCCCTGGTGCCCGTGTGTGTGGAGTGCAGTACTTAAACTCATTCTTTCTTTAAACAGAGTGCAGTTGGCTTTACACCTCTGCAGCTCTAAGTCCTTAAGTTACTCTTTCTGAAAAGATTTAGCTGGTATGAAAGTTAACGAAACAAGAGAAGAAAGTGAAGGAGAGGGAAAGCTTTGCGATACGTGCTTTCCATTCTCATCTGAGGTGGCTCTTTCAAGAGTTATATGAAAAGATTGTTGAGCCTGATATGCATCATTTTGACATGCTATCCAGTCAAAAATGCTACTAAATCCTATAGGTGGTTGTAATTAGTGAAACTATTATGCACCTAGAGAAGTTTTATTGTGATTTCTAGAGAAAATTTTCTGTGGCTTTGATGGAGCTTTCTATTGTTTCATCTGTTTTAAATTATTTAAAAACACAGTGTAAAAGCTGTAGAATAGAAATTTCACAGGGAAGGGTCTAAGATTTTCATATTAATTTTAGAGGAGAGATAGGCTTGATTTTAGATTTTGGTCATGATCATAAAATTGATCTAGTTTGGGAGTGATCACTAATTGGGAAAAACTCTCTGACTTCCTCCTGGATTCTTAGTGTGAAATTATGAGTGTAAGATTTTGGGTAGTATAGGAAACACTGTGCCAACTGTAAGGCAAGGAAATGTCTTGAAGGAACACCAAGTTTAAATGCCTTGTGATTTTTCCACCTTGTTAAGAGCGATTTTGATGTTTCCCAACAAGAAATCATTATTCAAAAACTGTCAAAGTCCCTGAGTACTTTCCATAGACGCTCTTTTAGAGAAGGATACCAGGAAACTAGGGGGCCCTAAAAATTGTGCACAAACAGGTATACATGCACAGGCACAAATGTGCCTGATTCTGAAATGTTCCCTGTCTCATAAAGTTTCTATATATAGTCTTAAAAGACAAAGCTAGATTTTCAAGGACAGAAGTTACAGTCCTACCAAGTCCTAGATTTATCCCTTCAACACATGTTTACTGAACATCTATTACATGCTGATGATGGAGATATCAGCAAAATGTGATTTCTACACTAATAAAGGGAATAGACTGGTAATGACAGATTGCATATTGATTTATGCAATCACTGTATCTATCTCTCTCTCTCTCTCTCTCTCTCTCACACACACACACACACACACACACACACACACATGCACACATGCATTTTACCAGGCAACTAGTACCCAAAGTAAACCTCTTTTCCCCTTTTATTATTCATCCTATAAGTTCTAAATCTTTTTTCTTCATCTTGGACCTCACTTCTGAAATTTGTTTTGATTTTCCTGATTCTAAACTATTAATGTCTTGATTCCAATAGTGGGATTCACAAACCGTTTTGGATCTGATTCTGAATGCCACTTCTACCTACTGCTCTGGACATCTGGTGATTTTAACTAGGATTTTATCTTACTCACTCCTGAGATAACAATAACTTCTGCACTTTTGAGATAATGATCCAGCTCAATAAATTTTGAATTGAAGGTTTTGCTCTTGGGTTTGTCCTGACGCCGTTTCTGTACTAAAGTTGTTCTGGTCAGTTCATTTGAGAAGTGGGCACTGACCTTGATTGGACCGCCACTCCTCTTCTGCATTGCTTTTCTCAGTGCTGCTCATTTTTTAAGAGCTCAGATCAGGATTATTTTCATCTACAACGTTTTCATGGCTCCCTTATCTTCATTGATTAACCGTTGTGTTTCTTAACTTATTTTCCTAGGCTCTCATAGGAAAATTTTTTTGCTCTTTTTTCACAAAGTTAAATACTAAGAAATAAGATTTTGTTCAGTAGGGGAAAGCTTTGGCATAAGCATTTTAATATCAAAGGTTTTTATCTCTCCCAAGAAGCAATTTTTACATTTTTCTAGACCACATCCCCCTATTGAGAATGTATAATCTACTCCAGTGTCTCAGAATTATCCAGGGGGCTTGTTAGAATTCAGAGTGCTGGAACACACCCAACCACTAGCCAATATATGTTTATATTAAAAAATCTAGGTTTTTATTTGAATATAATGTTTAAAAGATAAAAAGAGTAAAAAAAAATCTGAAAAATATGTTTCTGTGAATAGTTTCTTATTACTTATATAATATTTGTCTAGATACAGGTTTCCTTCCAGAGTTCTCCTAACTGTAGATTGAAACTTGTTTTCTTTTCAAATAACTAGCACTCTCTTTTCAAATAACTTTATTAAAACATTATCAACAGAGAATATCATGTAGAATAAATTATTATAAAACTAAATTAAACATTTTTGGTACAGAAAGAAATAGGTACATATTTTTTAAACAATCACCATGTGAGTTTTATCTATCTAATCTTCTATTAGTGTACATTTGTTCTCCCTGAAGCCTCAAATAAAGTGACTCGTATTTTATAGGTCAACTGTTATGAGCATTATTTTAGGACTTGCTTAAATATAATTTGGCTACAGTTTTAGTTTGTTAAATCTTTAAAAACATAACACTTAAATAGGCAGTTTGGTTTGAAATAAAATAGTGTATTAAAATTAATATGGGTAAATTGGAGATGATAGTTGAGGTAAATGCAGATCAGAAAAGAGACAGAAATAAATTTAATTAAGCTTTTATGTTAAGTAAACAGGGGAACTAAAGAAAAAGAATAGCTAAGGAGCATTGAAAATATTGAATATAGAAGCTAGAGTTAGACAAATGTAAGGATTAGAATGCAGAACAGTATAAAGGTGTAATTTGATCTGACAATAAAGAAATGATTCAACAACACAAGTTGGGTCCAGAAGGGCAGAAGAAATAGCCTAGAGCCATCGCAAGTATAAAAGCAAATAAAATAAGAAAATACAGTATGCAAAGATATAGAGGGCTTATGTGTTGTTTTCAACTTTGATATCTTCATTGTGTGTGTGTGTGTGTGATGAAGAAGGTAGTTTTGATCTATCAATTTCTGATAACTCAAGTGAGGTAAGGAATAGAATTGATCCTTTGGTTTCACTTTTTTTAGTATGTAGAGGTCATAGTAACCTTGACAAGACTGTGTTGGTCAAGTTGTAGGTTATAAGCCTTGTGGCAACTACTCCCTCTCTAAGTTCCTTATTTCACAATTCACTGGCTCTCAGTGGGTCTCTTCTGGATTGGCAGCATCTGTGTCACCAGGGAACTTGTTACAAATACACATTTCTGGGGCCTAGCCCAGACCTGTTGAGTCAGACACCTAAACGATGAGTGCCCACCATGTCTGAATTAACATTCTCCAGGTGACTCTGATTCACACTGATGTTCGAGAACTACTGCTCTTGGTGACAGAGATCAGCAAATCCTCTCAGAAAAACTGGCCTATCAGTACACTTCATGCTTAACATTCTGAATTTCAGCTTCTTCTTTGAGAAATGCTGTTGTATTTTACATTGATTTTCAATGTGATTTGTGGCAAAATTGTTTTCAGCATGGTACATACATGATTTGTGTTAGAAAAAGAATTTACTGTATAGAAGTACATATGTATATATCTCAATATTATATATCCTATTGAATTACCTGGATTTAATTATTTAAAAAAATTTTCTACATAATCTAATCACATGGCCCGCAGCCTTGTCTAACTCAGTGAAACTATGAGCCATGCTGTGTAAGACCACCCAAGACACACGGGTTTTGGTGGAGAGTTCTGACAGAATGTGGTCCACTGGGGAAAGAATGGCAAACCTCTGCAGTATTCTTGCCTTGAGAACCCCATGAACACTATGAAAAGGCAAAAAGATAGGACACTGAAAGATGAACTCCCCAGGTCGGTAGGTGCCCAATATACTACTGGAGATCAGTGGAGAAATAACTCCAGAAAGAATGACGAGATGGAGCCAAAGCAAAACCAACACCCAATTGTGAATCTGACTGGTGATACTAGAAAGTTCTGATGCTGTAAATAACAATATTGCATAGGAACCTGGAATGTTAGGTCCATGAATCAAGGCAAATTGGAAGTGGTCAAACAGGAGATGAGAAGAGTGAACGTTGATGTTTTAGGAATCAGTGAACTAACATGGACTGGAATGGGTGAATTTAACTCAGATGACCATTATATCTACTACTGTGGGAAGAACCCCTAAGAAGCAATGGATTAGCCATCAAAGTTAGCAAAAGACTCTGAAATGCAGTGCTTGGATTCAATTTCAAAAATGACAGAATGATCTCTCTTCATTTCCAAGGCAAACCATTCAATGGCACAGTAATCCAAGTCTATGCTCCAACCAGTAATGTTGAAGAAGCTGAAGTTGAGTGGTTCTATGAAGACCTACAAGACCTTTTACCTAACCCCCAAAAGATATCATTTTCATTTTGGGGACTGTAATGCAAAAGTAAGAAGTCAAGAAACATCTGGAATAACAGGCAACTATGGCCTTGGAGTACAGAATGAAGCAGGGCAAAGGCTCATAGAGTTTTGCTAAGAGAATGCACTGGTCATAGCAAACACCCTCTTCCAACAACACAAGAGAAGACTCTACACATGGGCATCACCAGATGGCCAATGCTGAAATCAGATTGATTATATGCTTTGCAGCCAAGGATGGGGAAGCTCTATACAGTCAGCAAAAACAAGACTGGGAGCTGACTGTGGCTCAGATCATGAACTCCTTATGGCCAAATTCAGACATAAATTGAAGACAGTAAGGAAAACCACTAGACCATTCAGGTATGACCTAAATCAAATCCATTATGGTTATACAGTGGAAGTAAGAAATAGATTTAAGGGACTAGATCTGATAGACAGAGTACCTGATGAACTATGGATGGAGGTTTGTGACACCGTACAGGAAACAGGGAAAAAGACTATCCACAGGAAAAAGAAATGCAAAAAAGCAAAATGACTGTCTGAGGAGACCTTACAAAGAGCTGTGAAAAAAGAGAAGCCAAAAGCAAAGGAGAAAAGGAAAGATATTCCTATTTGAATGCAGAGTTCCAAAGAATAGCAACGAGAGATCAGATAGCCTTCCTAAGTGATTGATGCAAAGAAATAGAGGAAAACAATAAAATGGGAAAGACTAGAGATCTCTTCAAGAAAATTAGAGATACCAAGGGAACATTTCATGCAAAGGTGGGATTCAATAAAGGACAGAAATGGTATGGACCTAACAGAAGAAGAAGATATTAAGAAGAGGTGGCAAGAATACACAGAAGAACTGTACAAAGATCTTCACGACTCAGATAATCATGATGGTGTGATCGCTCACCTAGAGCCAGACATCCTGGAATGTGAAGTCAAGTAGGCCTTAAGAAGCACCACTACAGACAAAGCTAGTGGAGGTAATGGAATTCCAGGTGAGCTATTTCAAATCCTAAAAGATGATGCTGTGAAAGTGCTGCATTCAATATGTCAGCAAATATGGAAAACTCAACAGTGGCCACAGGACTGGAGAAGCTCAGTTTTCATTCCAGTCCCAAAGGAAGGCAATGCCAAAGAATGCTCAAACTACCTCACAATTGCACTCATCTCACACGCTAGCAAAGTAATGCTCAAAATTCTCCAAGCCAGGCTTCAGCAATATGTGAACCGTGAACTTCCAGATGTTCACGCTAGTTTTAGAAAAGGCAGAGGAACCAGCGATCAAATTGTGAACTACTTCTGGATCATCAAAAAAGCAGAAAGTTCCAGAAAAACATCTATTTCTGCTTTATTGGTGATGCCAAAGCCTTATGACTGGATCGCAAAAAAAAAAAAAAATGTGGAAAATTCTGAAAGAGATGGGAATTCCAGACCACCTGACCTGTCTCTTGAGAAACCTGTATGCAGGTCAGGAAGCAACAGTTAGAACTGGACATGGAACAACAGACTGGTTCCATTTAGAAAAAGGAGTATGTCAAGGCTGTATATTGTCACCCTGCTTATTTAATTTATATGCAGAATACATCATGAGAAATGCTGGGCTGGATGAAGCACAAGCTGGAATCAAGATTGCCAGGAGAAATATCAATAACCTCAGATATGCAGATGACACCACTCTTTTGGCAGAAAGTGAAGAGGAACTAAAGAGCCTCTTGATGAAAGTGAAAGAGGAGAGTGAAAAAGTTGGCTTAAAGCTTATCATTCAGCAAACTAAGACCATGGCATCTGGTCCCATCACTTCATGGGAAATAGATGGGGAAACAGTGGAAACAGTGGCTGAATTTATTTTTCTGGGCTCCAAAATAACTGCAGATGGTAATTGCAGCCATGAAATTAAAAGACTTTTACTCCTTGGAAGGAAAGTTATGACCAACCTAGACAGCATATTAAAAAGCAGAGACATGATTTGCCAACAAAGGTCTGTATAGTCAAGGATATGGTTTTTCCAGTGGTCGTGTATGGATGTAAGAGTTGGACTATAAAGAAAGCTGAGCACCGAAGAATTGATGCTTTTGAACTGTGGTGTTGGAGAAGACTCTTAAGAGTCCCTTGGACTGCAAGGAGATCCAACCAGTCCATCCTAAAGGAGATCAATCCTGAGTGTTCATTGGAAGGACTGATGTTGAAGCTGAAACTCCAATACTTTGGCCACCTCGTGTGAAGAACAGACTCATTTTGAAAAGACCCTGATGCTGGGAAAGATTGAAGGTGGAAGGAGAAGGGGACGACAGAGGATGAGATGATTGGATGGCATCACTGACTCAATGGACATGAGTTGAGTAAACTCCAGGAGTTGGTAATGGACTGGGAGACCTGACATGCTGCAGTCCATGGGGTCACAAAGAGTTAGATACAACTGAGCAACTGAACTGAACTGAAACAAATTATTTTTATTTTCAACTGTCATTTGACTTATTTTTAGACTTCAGAGAAGATGCACATTAACACAGAGAACTTTTGTATACATGCTATCCCACTCCCCCTAATCTTAATATGTTATATAAGAATAGTGAAATGGTCAAAGTTAGGAAGTTTGTACATTACTTTTAATCATACATTCTGTATTCAAATCTTACCACTTTTCCATTAGTGTCTTTTTCAGTTCTAGGATTCAATCCAAGACCCTACATTGCATTTAATGGTCATTTCTTTAGCTCTTCAAATCTTAGAGATTTGCTCAGTCTTCCTTTCTTAAGAGGTTTCTTCCTCCACTTTCCTTCAAAGGAAGCACCTTTTCCTGTCATATGTGGGAGGGCAAGAAAGAGCAGTCACAAATAGGCACTATCTCATAGCAATAATGCTCCTATCCTCTCTCTAGCTCTCCCAATCTTGAAATACAAAATGGGATAGAAGATAGGCAGTAACTGAGATGGAGCAGCACAACTTGTTTGATGAGCTTTCCAAATATTTAAAACATAGCATCTCCCACTGGTTGTTTAGGGCTCTCCTTGGAATAATGAACATTTCATGTCTTTGCCTTCACCATCAATTTTTGGTCACCAGTTTTGGAGCAACAGGAAATATTTCAGTCAACATCTCAAATGAGATTGACCTAAAAGGAATATGTAGGTTTACTTTGCATTTTGCATGACTCATCATGGTGTTGTACACGAGGTAAGTGTCATAAATGCCCACCGAATGAAAAATGACTGGTAGGAAAGAAAGAGGGAAAGGAAATGAATAAAACATAGGTCTGTGCTTTGGTCAGATCATTTTATAGAAAAACACAAAATAATTTTCTTCCAAAGTATCACTTAAGTTAGATGGGTAAAAGTACAAAGTACATCTTACAGTCAACTGCAAATAAAGTAATGAAGGATATGATGGAGAGAAAGAAAAGAGGCACACTTTTTACTGGTTGTTCTAGTGTTCTGCCACCTGCCTATAAAGCACTCCACAATCAATTAGTGCGATCACAGTGCACAATGCTATTTCCTAGATTCTGGGTATTTTTCATAACATTATATTAGAAATAAATGTTGAGTAGAACATAATATGGAATTCTAGAGAAAAATCACCAAGTTTTTGAAGTCATTTTAGCTATTTACAATATCAAAATTTAGTGTCTGCAAAATGTGCTAAATTGCATAATAGTTCACTTGGTTTAAGTTTTTTGTTATGAAACAAAGTAGTTTATCATTCTATCATTCTTGATTCATCTCCTACTAGGGCACTGTGACGTCTCGCCTGAACAGATCTGTCTCTTGGTGACATCTGAAGCCACAGAGCTGCCAGCCTGTCCATCCAGTGTGAATCCAGCCATCCCAGGACAATGTACCCAAAAGAGTAAAGAGAAAGCATTAGCCACTCAAGCAAATATCTCTTACATGGCCATTTCTTTAGAAGACGTCAACTTTTCAAGAACTAGCTCTCAACAGTTGCAAATGTGATAGAATTTCACTAGCTGAAAATGCAATTGACTATCTCAGAGCTGTCTCTTCCTTTGACAATACAAGTTGCAGATGAGTTGAAGCTTATTTGAGTAGTGAGAATGATTCCTTGTGAGACAGAGCCAAAGCCCTTTAGGGATAAAGATTTTTATTACTTTCTTTTTTTTGAAGCCTTTCCTGGCTTTTGTAATCTACATCATCCCTTGTTTCTTTGAATAATTTTGAGTGTATATTCCTACAGTTTGCATTTTTGTTGAATTAAATAAAATATGAGTTGCCAGGACTTCCCTGGTAGCCCAGTGATTGGCTTTGCCTTCCAATGCAGGTGGTGTGGGTTCAATCCCTGTTTGGGGAGCTAAGATCCCACATGACTCATGGCCAAAAAACCAAAATGTAAAAAAAAACCAGAAGCAATACTGTAATAAATTCAAGAAAGACTTTAAAAGATATGAGTTGTAAATTTTGTTTGTGATTTTTTTCTTTATTCATCCAACCAACTGGCTAAGTACAAGTACTGAGAGATGACTAAGATGATTCCTCTGTTCAAGAAGCTCGAAAACCAAGGAGAGGACAAGCAAGAGCATTGTGATTCTGTGTGGAAAGTTCATGAGAGTATTTTGGGTAGACTGCGTGGGAGAGGAAGGATGCCGACCTTAGACTAGGTGTCCGAAAGCACCTCCTACAGGAGATGTTGCATATCTGAGAGCCTTTCCTTTCATTTGGCCCAATAAGATGCAATATTCCTGAGCATTTAGAACAACATCTGATACTCAGTGAAAACTTTCTGAATAAATAGAATAATGAAGGATTTTTTCTTGATACATAGTTTCCTAAGCACAAAAAACTTAAATGACATTATTCATTATAAATATGAAACTAAATAGTAATTCAGCCTCAAGTTTTTGTTGTTGAAAATGACGTAAATTATTCTGAGCATTCCCTAAATGTAACCTTCCAGTGCATGATCAGACTTGTAAGCAAAAAGTCCACATGGGTTGTGATTGACCAGCAAGCTTCTTTAATAACCATCTGTCATGAAACATATTTCCTACCCCATCTGCTATGAAATGAGCATGAGATTAAAATAATAATGTATTGTGTTCCTACAGCTTTGAGGGGAAACCAGCTTAGAAGTAAAGGCTGTAAGCACAGCAGATATGATGGATTAGTGTCAGAAAGCAGCAGGATACAACTCTAGAATTAAACAAATTAATAACAATGACATTTCACATGGAAGTGCTGTCAGAAATAGGATAAAGAGATAAAAACCCTAGTTCTCTTAATAAAAATACCAGAAACATTGCATTCAATTATAACTTAGTTTAGTTGCATTTAGGTTTTGCTACTAGTTTTGAATAATTGAATTCTTCCTTTTATTAACAGAACAGCTAACTGTAGTTCTTAATCAATTTCAAATGAGGATTGGAAGCTCAGAGAGAACTCACTTATTGAGGATCTACTAGGTTTCAGGCAGGACTGTAGCACGCCAGGCTTCCCAGTCCATCACCAACTCCCAGAGCTTGCTCAAATTCAAGTCCATCAAGTCGGTGATGCCATGCAACCATCTCATCCCCTGTCATCCCCTTCTCCTCCTGCCTTCAATCTTTCCCAGCATCAGGGTCTTTTCCAATGAATCAGCTCTTCGCATCAGGTGGCCAAAGTATTGGAGCTTCAGCTTCAACATCAGTCCTTCCAGTGAATATTCAGGGTTGATTTCCCACCGACTCAAATGAAGATATGGTCAGTGATAAAACAACTCTCTTGAACTCCTGGCGTTTGAACCAGAAGCTGTATTTTTAGGTTAGTAAAACAAGAAGATAGAAGAAACCAGGATATTGTAACAGATTCTTCCTACCAGACCTGAGTCTATGTGATGAAGAAACATCTTGTTTGAAACTCTTATTTTGGTCGCCAACAATAAAGCTAATCCTAATACAGCTCCATTATTTCACTCACACATTATTACTTAGTGCATTAAACACAGTGATCCATAGATGAAAGAAGAGTAGCCACACAATGCACATCCACTGAAAATTAGTACACGTGGATCCTATTCCTTCTGTTGCTTTATAGTTGTGTAACCTTGAAAAGTTTCTTGAAGAAAGAAACTTCATCCTACGAATCTAAGTTTATATACACGTAAAGTAACAGGTTTAGACCAATGGTTCTCTGCTTGCTTGCATGTCACTTCAGTTGTGTCCAACTCTTTGCGACACTATGGTCTGTAGCCTGCCAGGCTCCACTGCTCATGGGATTCCCAAGGCAACAATATTGGAGTGGGTTGTCACACCCTCTTCCAGGGCATCTTCCCAACCCAGGGATCAAACCTGCATCTCTTATGTCTCCTGCATTGGCAGGCAGGTCCTTTACCACTAGTGCCACCTGGGAAGCCCCAGTGGTTCTCTACTGAGGTCAAATATTCCCTCTAGAGGACTATTGGCAATTTCTGGAAACATTTGGTTATCACACTCAAGTGGTGGCTAGCTACTGGCCTCTATAGGTAGAGGCCAAGGATGCTGGTAAACATCCTACAATGCATTCCAACACCCCATGACAAAGGATTTTCTGGCTCCAAATGTTAATGGTACTGCAGCTGAGAAACTCTGGTTTAGATGAAATATCTGGATTCCTTTATTTTACACATGCCGATGAGTTTTACAGTACTGAAATTATTCATTCATTAATAAAATATTAATTGATTTTGATTTTGACAGTAAATAAGATAAAAACATTAGATGATGAAATAAAAAGAAAATTTATCTTACCCAGTTAGGTCCTGGGGTTGGCAGTTGCCAAGTTTGATTAAATCAGCAGGGATTATAAGATCTTTCTACTCTGCTTTTCTCAACAGGTGGGCTTTGTTTTCAAGTTAGGTCTGTTTGGGGTTGTAAAGTGGCAGCTATGGTTCCAAAGTGCAGATGAAGAACAAAAATACATAACCGAGGAGAATGACCTTTGCTTTCTGTGTCTATTTTGAATGGCAAGAAAAATCTTTTAACAATATGCCAAAAGACTTTTTCTAGCAACACTTTAGTTAAAATTTCTTTCCTTCACTTTCCTGTTTATAGGGGAGATCAGGAACTGGGAGCTGCCATCTTACAAAGAGACAAATCTAATCTGAGGATAAAGTCAGCCTGCTGAGGACAGTAGAGAAAAAGAGATAGAAAAAAACTGAGTCCTTGATAACCTCACTGCATTGCTCAGTTAACTGGCCTTAGAAATAGCATACCCTGGAAATTATTATAGTGTGAAATAAAAGGTCCTTCCCAATTATCATCTGACCTCAATTATCAGAAAAAGGAATAAAACCATTGTTCCTTTGTGAATTTTATTTACTCACTGGGACTGGGGTGATGGCTCACTTCTCAAAGCATATGGTAATGTAGGAAAGGGTGGGTGCTTAAATCAAGCCTAATCTCTGTTAAAAGTGCCAAAGTGGGAAAAACGGGTCTTATGTAGGAAACCAATAGTGTCTGCTGTTAATATTTACTATCTGGCAAACACTGTATATGTACTTGGGTTTAAAGATGAATATGGCAGAATTCTTGTGTTTATGTGTTTATGCAGGTCCTAGTTTACTAGCAGGCAGGGCCCATGAATAAAGAACGCATCATGCAGAGTGACTTGGTATGTCTTGGACTACAATAGATTTCTTTGATAGCAAGCGAGAATAACAGGTGAAAAAAAGCAGGTCAAAGAAACAGATTTAGAAGTTGAAAATAGGAAATTTGTCATGTTTTGGTCATCATGACTTGGCAAAAGACAATAAAAATTTTGGTGGAGAAATTTTTGAAGAGAAGGAAATTCAAAAGACGGGGAGCACATCCTCAGATTCATTCTGGAAGAAAAATCGGGATGGACATTTTATCAGTATTAAAAAACATAAAATAAGAAAACATGTAAAAATAGCATCTGTGAAAAGAAGCATCATTTATAAATTCGTGCCTATTCTGTTCTTCTTGAAATTTTGTGATCTTTCACACTATGTAAGGGTCCAAATTATTTAAATACAATGTACATGGTTTGTTTTAGGATATAAAAAAGCATTTAATGAAAGTTCCAAGTGGTCAATGATGTCACAGTGATCTCCCATTTCCTAGACTAGTCAGAATTTGATATAGTAGTATTTACTTTCATGTATTTTGTCCACTCTATTTTGTTTCCCTAAATGTGTCATGTGTTTCAATTTTGCTTCATTAGCTGTACTGAAAGTTTCCTGAGGACAAGTGTTTGAAGATAATGATGATCTATATTCTACCTGTAGTAGCAGGAAATAAAGTGGGAATTGAAGGAAATGAAAAGAAATGGCATCGATAGAAAACCTCTCTTCTGGTGGCGGTGATCCTGCTGTGATTGCATCACATTTCTGTCACTAAAGTTTGTTCATTCATCTTTGGTGTAGAGAATTTTAGTAGAATTAAAGAATGATGAATCTAGGTAATACTTTTGCACTTTAGTTTGAGCTTTTAATTTTATTAGTATTGAAAGTAGAGACTAAAGAGACAAATTAAAGAGATCCAAATCCCACAGATAATTAGACTGTGAGAGAAGGCACGAGGCCAGGATACAAACAGCTGGCTCTTGATTAATGAAAATGGTAACTATAAGGGCAAGTAAAACTGAAGGTAGAATTCAGAACTGTTCAGAAAACTATTTCTATATTTTTTTTCTCATTTGCTTGTGCATGTTGAGAGATTATCTTTTTCGCTAGCCCTCTGCCTTGAAATTCTGCCATATATATATATTTTTTTTTTTTCAATAGTTACGTTGTGAATCACTGAAACAGAAATAAAACACTTCCAGCTGAGTTGGACTCTTCTATTAGATATCTCTCTTGCATCAGCCAGCAGTGAAATTACAGAACATTTAACTTGGCCAACTTAAAAGTTCTTAACTGTCTTCTTTTTCTTTCCTTTCTTTCTTTTTTTTTTCCTCTCTCAATTTTGCAGAGGGAGTCTTGAGATCTATTTTAACCTAATTATTTTTGACAGGCCAACTGTACCCAACAGGATGAAATTATAACCTTTTCAGTTAATTGTTGTGATTATCTACTTAGCATAATGTGCTTGCCTGTCACATTAAGGAGATGCCTGCTGTGGGGATGCAGCTGGTAGTTTAGGTGTGAAGGGTGTATCTTAAGATTTCGTTAAAAAATATCAAAACATGGATACTTCAGGGAATAAATCAGAAGATCATCACCTGGGTAACTGGTCAACAAAGTAAGGCTTTCTGCTGATGAAAGGGGAACGACTAGACACTCAGTCTGAATTTTTTGTATCTTAAGGACCAGAGAAAGAATAGTGAACTAGGGATTTGGTGGCACATTAAAAGTCATTTTCCAAGAGAATTCCATAAGGACCCAGCTGTCTCCATTAGGGTTGGGGATGAGGAGCACAGGAGCAGTGCATGCAGGTATTTGATGAGGTATGGCAGGAAGTGGGACCAAAGTCATAGTTAGCGATGCATCCTCAACAACTCCTTACTAATGGTAGGAGTAAGGTGGTCTTGCAGTGAATGAGTGGGAGCATAAAGGGGGAATAGGAGTTGCAGAAAAGAAAAATGGCAAAGAGCAAGAAAAAAATAATAACTTGAAGATGGGACCCTTTGGGACATTGATTCTATCTTACCAATTTTATCGGAGGACTCCCAAGTCTTTTATTTTGGTCCAGATACATTTCTAGGATGAAGGACAATGAGGACATCCATTAATTTTTCTTCATGGAGGGATAATAATATCCACATTATAATTTCAATTTCTATTAGCTAAGGACAAGGAGAAGCAGGGCTCTTGATTATATATAGGTCCTGGACCAGGAAATCTTATGTCTAAAGACTCTCTTGGTGTTTGCTATAAGAATAAGAGGCTCCTTTTTATGGGTCCACCCTTGAAACTATAACCTTATTCTAATTGGCTTCAATATTATCCATAACTCAAAGATAATTAAAGTGTGTTCAAGACTTTAGAGAGGGCACCAAAAGTCAAACCCTTACTTAGGACTCCCTGATATATTGCTTCCATGGTGTCCGACCTCACAAAATGTCAGTATAGTATCTTTCAGGCTTTGTAGCGTGGTAACCTTGTCTAGTTTCCTTAAGAGAGTTGGTACATTTTTTCTTTCTCCCTTCTAAAATACAGACCTTGGATTCTGGTAGCTCTTCTTTCTTTGGTACAGAGCAGAAGAGAAAATTGCCTGATACCTCACCTTGAAGTTTCTTAAATAGTTCATCGGTAAGAGTGGGTTTATCTTGTATCTACCATGGTGGGCACATCGCACACTTTTGCAGAGAGAAATCATTAATCTACTGATATGTACTTATTGCTTGGCTTAGTGGGGAAATGAAAGGAATGAGTGTGCATTCATATTTATAAGTATTAACTGCTTTTTGTGCAGAAACCTGATATTTTGAAGGATGTTGTATGGAAGTTGAAACAAGGTAAGATTGGTGGGCATGAAAACGTGTTGCTAGGAGTGGACCATGCCAAATGGTGCCTAAACACCATTCTCTAAGCTACATATTAGCCCTTCTAGTCTCTTCCCTTGCCTGAGAGGGCTAGAAGACTAAACCATTTCTTTCCAGATTCTCTTGCCAGCTGACTTCCTGTCAGGTTCAGCCAATGGGAAACCTCGGAGTGAGCATGGAAGTCAAGAGAAAGGGAAAGACATTTTCTTCCAGTTTCTGCATTGGCAGAAAAAGTGGACACAGTAAGCAATGGCTGCTGGGGGCTGTGTGTATTGGTTTCAGATAAGGTAACTCACATCCAATCACAGCAGTTTCTATTTTATTTTATTTTTAAAAATTGGTGTACAGTTGCTTTACAATGTTTGTTAGTTTCCACTGTACAGCAAAGTGAATCAGCCATATATATACATATACCCCCTCTTTTTTTGGATTTCCTTCCTATTTGGGTCACTGCTGCTGCTGCTGCTGAGTCGCTTCAGTCGTGTCCGACTCTGTGCGACCCCATAGACGGCAGCCCACCAGGCTCCACGTCCCTGGGATTCTCCAGGCAAGAACACTGGAGTGGGTATTTGGGTCACTACAGAGTAGTGAATAGAGTTCCCTGAGTTATATAGTAGGTTCTCATTAGTTATCTATTGTCTACATAGCATCAATAGTGTATATATGTCAACAGCTCATCCTCCCCTCCCCCCACCCCCATGTTCATATGTTTGTTCTCCACCTCTTTCCTGTCTTGCAGATAAGATTATCTATACCATTTTTCTAGATTTCACACAAAGAAGTTTCAAGGGACAGAGATCATGGGTTCAGGGTAGGAGTAGTTCAGCCCTATGAGGGTTTATCAGCCACTTTCCGTTATGAATTTTGGGATACACTTGCCGCCTTCTTTTACACCTCCAGATCTTCTATATACTTTTAACAAAATCTTTTCATTAAGTTCAGTTTCTAAAAGTCCCTGGAATATTCCTTATTGGCTATGGACTGCCATAGCTCACACTGCTTTCAGCTTTCCCTCCTGTGCTGTTCGGAGTGCTTAAAACCATGAGAGAGCAAGGTCAAATGATAGAGTGGGGAGATGTGGCACAGATTTAGTCTCATCCAACTCATTTTCTGGGTTTCTTTATACTCAATTATAGGCCTCTATTCCTTTTGCCATGTTACTTCTGCAGCTTGCTAAACAGTACCAAGCACCATCCCTTTGAGAGATGGATAGCTAATTCAAAGTATTCATAATCAGAGACTTCCCTGGTAGTCCAGTGGTTAAGAATTCGCCTGCCAATGTGGGGCCATGGGCTCTATCCATGGTCTAGGAAGATGCCACATGCCATGAAGCAACTAAACCTGTGCCCCACATCTGCTGAGCACGCACGCCCAAGACCCTGGGCTCCACCACAGTGAGAAGCCTGTGCGCCGCAGCTAGAGAGTAGCCCCTGCTCACTACTGGAGAAAATAGTGAACGCAGTTCCTCTAATAGTGCAACTAGACAAGACCCAGCACGGCCAAAAATAAATAAATGAATAAACAGATACTTAAAACACAAAGTACTCATAATCGGTACTGTGGTGTTTCTGGAATCATCTTTTAAATTTTCTCTCTGTCTCTGGTTTAGGAGATGGAATTACTGCATTCTACTTTTCCAGAAGCTTTCCCACATTGGCTTTTCAGGAATAGGTTTGCCAGAAAATACACAGAATATCTAGTTAAATTTGAATTTCAGATAAATATTGCATGGGGCATACTATTACAAATATTATTACTTATATGAAATTCAAATTTAATTGTGTCTTGGATATATAAGTATATGTACACATAAGTGAGTATGTGTATGTGTACACACATATGTTTATGTATGCATACATTTGTCTATATATATGATTTTTATTTTGGTAAATCTGACAACTCTTGTCTGAGGAGTTCAGGAGAGGTTCTCTAAGAACATCTTGTGCTGTGCCAGTATTATATGAGGCCTTATACTGTAGAGGTCTAAGAGCAGTCTGAATGCATGTAATCTTCCAAAGATTAAAAATACGAAAGATAATAGGCTTCTGAAATTCCATGTTTGTTTGCAAGGTTTCTTCAGTCCAATGATAAGGGGATGGCACCTGACACTCTAGACCTATGGTTCTAAAAGTCTGGTTCCTGCCTAGCAGCATCAGCACTGCCTGGAAACTTGTTGGAAATAAAGGTATTCAAGCCCTACTCAGAACTTCTGGGTTAAGAAATATGTTTTAACAAACCCTCCAGGAATTTCTAATGCACACTGGAGTTTGAGAACCAGTGCCCTATTGTAGCAAAATATAGAACACCTGTAATGTTACTTCCTATTCTCCACCCATGTTGGAAGTTTCATTTATGACTATAGTGAAAGTGAAGTCGCTTGGTCGTGTCTGAAAATTTGCGACCCCATGGACTGTAGCCCACCGGGCTCCTCCATTCATGGAATTTTCCAGGCAAGAGTACTGGAGTGGGTTGCCATTTCTTTTTCCATAGTATTTCCTACTATATTTGGGTCTAGTCCAGGCATATGTTTTATTATATCTCTTTAGCAGGCACTACAAATTTATTTCCTAGTAGAGTGTTAGTATCAGATATACTTCCAACTTGTCATCCTTAACTTTGGAATCTCACTGAAACTTACTTTCTCAGAATAATGCTTTGTATTCTGAGGTATCCTTTCTTACTACCTACAGTTTCTTCAGTCACACAGTTTCTTCAGAGATGGATCAAAAAGGCTTGGGCTGGCGGTGAGTTAAAAATAACCTCATGTTTTAACGCTTGTTCTTGGCACCATAAATTTACACCTGAAAGTGTTGAAATTCATTAGCCAAAGGGTCTCTATAATGGTAAAATTTAAGACACTGTAGAAGGTAAGTTAAATAAATTATTTTGGTTAGGAAAGATTTAACAGTAGCCTGCAAATCACACTGAAACAAGTAACAGTTTATTATGCCTACACATAAATTGTGCTTTTGGTCTGTTGCCTTGAGGAAATCTGAGATGTAAAATACTTGTGGCAAATCCATTTAGGTTGATTTGGAGTTTCTGATAGACACTGTTTGAATTCACAGAGAAGGAACCTCACTTTCCCATAGGTAAACAATTCTTGAAATAAAGTCATTATAAATTATAGTGTGGCTGTTTACCATCAATACACACCTCCTTAATTAAGTGTTGACTGGATCAATTGCAAGACGGCACTGGGTCAGGTCAAAATTAGAAAAAGAATGATGAAGAGTTGCTTAGTAAGAGACCAGTTCTAATGAATAAAATTAAAGTGATTTCTTGCTTACTGTAGAGGCAGAATTCATGCTTCCAGGACAGATGCTTTGCCCAAGAGTTAAAAGTGTTGGGCAAAGCTGGGACTTAAGAATTGGTCTCAAAACATGTGGACAACTGATCAATCTCATTCTTAATAAAAACATTTTCTTTAAAACAATAATGAGATAGCATTTTTCATCTATATTATTTGGAATTATTTTAAACAAATGAAGAGGTTTGGACCACCAAAAAGATGTACTGAAATCTAAATCCTCAGATTCTTTTTAAAGGAATGTTAATTACCACAAATTTTATAAATGTTAATTTGATTGTACATACAAAAAGCTTTCAAATGTTCTCTTGGACTCAGTAATTCAATATACTGTGATTTGGCATAAATAAACAACCACAGTATGATGTGAAAGGAGTTTTTAGACATTTATGAAATTGTGAAAAGTTAGAAATAGCTATCTTGAATATCTGACAGTAAGAGAATGGTGAAATAAGTTATAGTGCTTATAAAACAGAATTATTATATGGCTGTTAAATAATTTTTATAAAATTCTTATGATATAATGTGAGATAGAACATCAGGACAGAATATTGTATATGGAGAAGACTCAATTTTCTGTGTATATATACACACATATATTTATAATAAAATGGAGGAGAATAAAGCATAGCAAAATGTTTACAATCCCTCTTCTAAATGAGTTAGTGTCATGTTTCTAAGTATATATTCCTTCTGTATTTTCTAATATTTATAACTTAATAATTTATTGGGCTTCTGTGGTGACTCAGTGGTAAAGAATCCTCGTGGAGAAGGAAATAGCAACCCACTCCAGTATTCTTGCCTGGGAAATCCCATGGACAAAAAACTTGGTGGAATATGGTCCTTGGGGGTCACAAAGAGTCAGACATAACTTAGTGACTAAACAACAACCATGACTACAGAAAATAGCACTGGGATTACTGTCATTCGTTCAACATCATCATTCCAGGTCCTGCCACCATTACCTACCACCTAAGTGCTTACTCTTCTCTTGCACTTGCTAAGTACTATAGAGCCATTAGCACATTTACAGTTTACCGTAATCCTAGAAACCGGCAGTATTATTTCTATCAATGAGTTGAGGAAATTTTGACTTCAAAAAACTAAAGTCCACTGGTATTTAAGCATCATGGGCATCAATGCAAATGCCATTACCCTTTCCGCATAATGTCACACTTAAAATTTGCATGTTATTTCTTTTTAATGTTTTTTCCCCTTTTCAGAAGTTACTTATGTTTCAATTTTCCCTGTTCAGAAATGTTGGTGGCTTTAAATGTTATGATTCTTTATGACTATTGGAATACTGAAGTGTTCTGTCCTGTCTTTTTCTGACTTATGTCTTGTTCTCTTCCAAATTGATTGGCACTGGGCCTGAAATGACTGTCCTTATGTTAGTCTGATCTTATGACGTGAATACTTGAGGCTTTAAATATTTAAAATCAATGGACAGTTTGAGAAAAAGAAGACTGATCAAATGAGTGGTATGTGACCTCAATTTCTTCAATCTATTTGAAGTTGAATTTGTTTCCTATAGGAAGATAAAAAAATACTGAAACTAAAATGGACAGGTATATTTTTGCTGTAGCCAGATAATGTGTTTGAGATGCTTGACCTGGCTTGGAGAACAAAAAGGCCAGCTGAATCATATGATGAGATCTGTGGTGGTGGTGGTGTAGTTGCTAAGTCGTGTCCGACACATGCAACCCCATGGACTATAGCCTGCCAGGCTCCTCTGTCCTTGAGATTCTCCAGGCAAGCATACTGGAGTGGGTTTCCATTTCCATCTCCAGATGAGATCTGTAGAAGAGGAATATTCAGCAGACACAGTAGGATAACCTCTGCCAACAGTGTGCTGTGTATTTAGTCCACATACAGTTAAAAACAAAACAATGGAATAATACTGTTCCTATACTTGCAATTTGCTTATCCCCTTAAACAGTATTTTCTGGGCATCTTTTGATTTATGAGCATCTTTATTAAAATTCGAGATCATTTTCTTATATACTGTTACATGATATGAATTATATCTATTTATCTAAGTTTATTCTCTTTTGATACAGTTACTTAAAACTTTTAAATTATACACAAGGTATATATATCACTATGTGTTAGTATTTGCACCCAACTATGATTGTTTCTTTAGAACAATTTCCTATAGATTGCATTTCTGATAAGAACTTCAAAGTCAATAATTTCTTTAAGATCCATGTAATCATCAAACCACACTTATGAAAAGTAGAGAACTTTCTTTGAAGTTTAAAGGGAGTACTGCACAAAACATCATTTTTCTTTCTTACTTTGGTGGGACCTTGGGAAGCAGGTTTAGGGTGGGTCTCATGTCAGGATGAGACATGGTAATAGGTGAATTTTCCAGGTAACAGAAACTTTATTTTCTAAGTTCTGACATTTTATAAAATACTTTCTGGTTTAAAGTTATCCATATAAACATTCAGCTTCTTTCAATTATTCTTATTGTTCTTTACATTCTGTATATAGCACATTGTATACACACACATCTGACACCTCAATAAATTATAGCGTGATGGTTAGTGTGTATGACAAGGGAGAAATTTACCTCTGTGGATGCTTGGGTTTGCTATATTTTGTTCTTAGAAAAGTCCATCAAATGATAACAAAGCTAACTAATGACCAATATATTTCTAGACTCTCCTCACTGTACTACTGTATTTTCTTATAAACACTAGAATTTTATACCCATAAGCAAATTATCATCTTTTAAAATTAAATGGCTTTAAGTGACAAACATAAGTAATTTTGGTGAAATATGTGAATAGAAAGTGTATATTTTTTAAAGTAACTGATGAAATAGAAAAGTTGTTTTTAAAAATTCACTTTTAATCTGTAAAATGCAGTGTGTCTTAAATGTACTAAAGAAAGTAGTTCTTTACAAAAGATTATTTGATCATTCCTTTGTGAAGTGATCATTAGATGTTTTCTCAGATATGTTTTAGTACTAACATCTTATGGAATAAAAAAAGCTCCAGATGTAGAGAACTCTGGAATTTCATAGATACTGCTCTCAGTTCAGTTGCTCAGTCATGTCTGACTCTTTGAGACCCCATGGACTGCAGCACACCAGGCTTCCCTGTCTATCACCAACTCCCAGAGCTTGCTCAAACTCATGTCCATTGAGTCAGTGATGCCATTCAACCATCTCATCCTCTGTTGCCCTCTTCTCCTTCTGCCTTCAATCTTTCCCAGCATCAGGGTATTTTCCAATGAGTGGGTTCTTCCCATCACATGGCCAAAGTATTGGAGCTTCAGCTTCAGCATCAGATACTGCTCTAGTAAGTGAAAATTCTGTACATCTTGTGATCCCATTCTAGAGAGTCACAACAGAGAATCATTATCTTTTCATTATGGGTATTTCCAGGCTGATGGGATTTAATAAATCATGAGACACGAAAAATGGAGAAGTTAGTAAGGTAACGAGAATTTTTTAGAAAAACTTTCAAAGATTGATTTCCAGGAATAAAAGTGAAGAGAAATTAAAAAAAAAAAAAAAAGGTCAAGAGGTCTGGCTTTGATCAGTTTATCCTTCTACCATTTTTGTTCAAATTTCAGACATTTAATGGAACACATTGCCTAAGTCATTAAATACTAGAGCCAGAAGCAGTCTTATAAACCATTTCGTGTGATTTTCCCATTTTATAGATGATGATGTTGAGGCCCAGGGATTTCCTATAGGACACTAGTGAGTTGTGACCTGGGATTAGATTCCAGGTTTCCTTTTTATCAATCCAGAGCTCTTCCCACCTGTTGGCTTTGGTGGGACACGCGGCCAGCCGTGCAAACTCTGGGCTTTGCTTCTGCTGAAGGGCAATGTTGGATTGATTTCCCTCAACGCTGTGTGAGTGCATAAGCTTTATTAATGGCCTCTTTCCTCCAAGCCAGTCTGAAGGAAAAGACTGCATTACTTATTCCCTCCTGTCTGCAATCCCCATTTTCTTTTTATCTGTCAGCAAGCTGATTTTTGTTAGCGGCATTTAATTTTCAGGCCCTGTCTGTGATTGAATCTATATGTCTTCCCTCCCACCACCTTTTCTTTTTGTCTGCTCCTACACATTCTCTTTATCCTCATTGTCATTAGATATTTCATTTGCTGGACTCTTTTCTCATTTGTAACCTATCACTGGATTTTATTATTTTCTTTCAGTCACAGACTTATTGTGAGTAATGTGTTTTTCTCATACTATTTCTCCCAGGGAAATAAAGAGGAAACACAAGACAGAGGAAGAAAACATCCTTTTTATAAAGGAGTGAAAAGCCGATCTGAGTTTGGCTGGCACTGGGTCTTCTTTTTCTTCACTTTCTTTTGTAAATCTTTTTTAGGCTAAGTGAAGAGTAATTCCCTGAACCCAAGATTAAACTAGAATTCTCAGACATTTCCCAGTTACTAAAGGACGATTTAATATTACCTCTATCCACTTAAAAATACTACACAAGAGACTCATCAAAATAAATCAAGAAATAAAATTAAGAGTTCATACCAATTAATTTACCACCTTTTATTGCTAATACTTCATTAAATTTATAACTATCTTGTCAAGCCTACTAAATAAAACATTAATTGATATACCGAGTAGCAATATCATCTAAAGAGATCATACTGGGAGACTGGCTGATTGTCTTGATATTTTGTTGCTCAAGGTGTGCATGAAAATAATTTCTGAGCCACGCAAGGTGTTCCATTGTTTAATAGACATCTTGTTTTTCAACTCTCAGCCCCCATCACGATCTGAATGACCTTGATATGAGGGCAGCCTCCAAATCAGCTTGGAATGTTGATAAAAGTTAAAATACATGCAACAATGAGAAAAAAGTTTTATAATCAGTGGTAACAGTGATGGTCCGTAATGAAATGTGTTGTAGGTAATTGTTTGTAAGTCCTAAAGACACATATGCTTCACCATGGCAGACATCTGTGGGACCATGTCTTCAGGAAACAAATGAACACCATCAGCTTAAGTACACTTCAGAGAATGGCACAAAATAGATGAAAATCTTCACTCACGCTTTATTCTATTCACCTTTTGAATGAAATAATGCCATTTTATTTATTTCTAGCCCTAAAGTTGCTCTTGGTAATAATTTTCAAAGCTCCAGGTAAATAGAATGTTTCCAGAATTTTTGTGTTGCCCTGAAAACTATTACCACCTTATCTTCAAATTCAGTGTCAAGGTATACTTACCTTGGTGTTTCAGCATCCTTCTATCCTTTTGTCCATCCACCATCTCCTTATCTCTTCATTCTTTCCATCTCTTAGGCTGTTTAGGTGCTTCTATATTACATCCATCTCTTAACACTATGGGCTTCTCTAGTGGCTCAAATGATAAAGAATCTGCCTGCAATATGGAAGACCCAGGTTTGATCCCTGGGTTGGGGAGATCTCTTGAAAAAGGGAATGGCTACCCACTCCCATATTCTTGCCTGGAGAATTCCATGCTCTACACCAGGTTTAACGTACTCAGTTCAGTTGTTTAAACCATACAATTTAGCATAATCCTCAAACCCTCTCCTTTTATTGTATCTCACATCCAGCCCATCGCTAAATTTTACCTTCAGGTTTTTCCATGGCAATCACAGTGATACAAGGTATTCTTATTTCTCACCTGGATTATCACAATAGTCTCCAAACTGATGTCCCTGCCATTACACTTACTCACTGTTGTTAGTATAGAGTCCAAAACAAAACTTTTAGGATGTAAGTCAGCTCATGCCCTGGCTTTTCTGTAGCCTTGCTACTGACCGCCCATGTCACTCAGAGGACGAATTCTTGCAGTGGTGTATAGGTCCTCATGTATGATGCTTTCCCACTATTTCTCTAATCTTTTCCCCTGAGACCTGGGTTCAATCCCTGGGCTGGGAATATCCCCTGGAGAAGGGAATGGCTACCCACTCCAGTATTCTTGCCTGGGAAATCCTATGGACAGAGGAGCCTGGCAGGCTGCAGTTTATGGGGTCACAGAGTCAGAGACGACTAAGAAACTAACACTTTCATACCACATTTGATCCTCTGGAGTTTCTGCTCTTCCTTAGATGTCAAACATAGCCCTGCTTTAGATCCTTTCCACATGTTACTTTCTCTGGCTGGGATGATCTTTTCCTCTGGTGGGTCAGCAGGTAAGGAATCTGCCTGCAATGCAGGAGACTGGGATTTGATCCCTGGGTCAGAAAGATCCTCTAGAGAAGGGAATGCCTACCCACTCCAGTATTCTTGCCTGGAGACAGGGAAGTCTGGCGGGCTGCAGTCCATGGGGTGGCAAAGTTGGACACGACTGAGTGACTAATACTTTTGTTTTGCATGACTGGAGGGAACATCTTCCTTAGCAGCTGCTCAACTGTCAGGTTATCGATGAAGCCTCCCTTAAGGTGATCACCTCCTTAAATAGCATCACCTCTGCTGTGATTTGTTCTGGTTTACTTTGTTTTATCCTCGTCCATAGCATTTATGACCTGAATTTGCCTGTTTATTCATATATTTTCTGTCTCCCTCATGCCTCTTAGAATATAAATTCCATGAGAGCAAGAATTCTTGTTTAGCACATAGGAGTATAATAAATATTTATTGAAAGAATAAATAAACAATAAAAGTAAAGATGTTAGTGAAGTGTTTGAAAACATCATCTTTGGTAAAAGTGAAGTGTTTGAAAACATCATCTTTGGTATAAATATGTGGATCAAGTAGCCATGTAATCATGGGAAAAGCATTTCTCTGCAAGAGAATGCAATATTGCTGATTTCATAGGCCAGTCGTATGAATTCAGTGATTTACAAGATAAAGAGTGTATCAAAGTGTTTCCTAGTAGCAAATGCTCACACAGTGATGCGACTGCTGCTTCACTTGCTGCCTTTAGAATCTGCATCTTTACTTCAAGAGCATCAGAGCACTGACCCCTCCTCTCAGGGGAGAAGGGCACACTGTCACCATCCTCTTCCCTTCTTCAAGGACATTTTAATGATGTAGCCACCTGTCATCTGGGCTCATAATGTAGTGTTTGTTTTTTTTTAATAGCCAAACTGTTGTGAAATATTTTACCTCTGTGATGCAGATCTCACTGTATTAAGCCATTGATTAAAATTATCAAAGATATAGCCTGACCTTGTTGGCTTTTTTTGCCACTGAAATCAAATCAGGGAATCAATAAAACTAAAAGAAAATAAATCTTTAAAATCCACTTAAAGTCAACATCTTCAAGGAGAAACATGAGTTTCTGAAATGAAGATTTTACTATCACTGCCAGATGAGTAATGGCTTCTTTTATTTTGCATCTTTCTTTGCAAAGAGACACAGAACAATCTTCACAGACTTAGAGAAGGAACTTATGGTTTTCTGTACACACAGCTATATTTAAAGTGGATGACCAACAAGGATCTACTGTATAGCACAGGGAACTCTGCCCAATGTTGTGTGGCAGCCTGGGTGGGAGGGGAGTTTGGAGGAGGGTGGATACGTGTATATGTATGGTTGAGTATCTTTTCTGTTTACCCGAAGCTATCACAACATTGCTAATCAGCTATACCCCAATATAAAACAGTTAAAAATATCTTTAGTTCATATATCCTTGCAATTAAAGACTTAAAGTTCTATTAGCTAAAATTAAAGACTTTCAACTCTCTTTTAACCTTTGTGGTCAGGTTATATTTGTAAAAAGCAGTGGATTGGCTTGGTAATTAGGAGTGATGCTGATATCTAAAGAAAGGAGTAAAGAAAAGGCAGAAGCACAGAAGCATAATTTTTACCTAAAAACCAAATCTCTGAACTGATTTATGTTTGCCAAATGTATTTTCCAGCTCAAATACACTTTACTACACTGATGGACCCCATTGCCAAAATAGGTCAGTATGATTGTTTGAGAAGGATTTGGACAAACAACACCGACAGACACAACTACCCTAGAAAGAGTCTGTTTTTGCTAAGTGCTAGCTCTGGGTCAGACAGATTTTGATAAATGTTGTATGAACAGAGCCTCACAGCAACCCAAAGAGTTAGATGTTATGTTATTTGTCATATTCTGCAGGTGCAAAAAAAAAAAAAAAGTATGACAGGATAGTCTAACCAAGAAAGGGCAGAGTCTGGATTTCATATTGAATTTCCCTGGGTAATAAGACCCAGGTTTTACTCTGATGCTTCCCAACAGCAACCTGAATCACTTGTCAAACATGCCTGATAGCAGATCGATTCACAGTTTATTGGTGGCATGAAGAGGGTCAGTGGTTTAGAACCAGCTTTCCTCCCAACCATATGCAAAGACTTTCTTGATCTCACCTGTCAGTTAAATCTGATTTGCCTTTGGATTAGTGGTTACCTCCTTAAGACACTTTCTGGTGTGAGCAGGTATGTGCTTCAATGTCTTTTTTATTTTCCTGTGATAAAAATAATCTCAACATTTTAGTGGCTTCCAACAATAAACATTTACTTGATTTTTGGGATGTGCATGTGGTTTGGTTGACCAAAGCAGGACTCAGTTGACCCTGGCTGGACTCTCAACTTCTGGCTGACTTCAAGTCTGTGTCTTCACTACCTGGAACTTATTCTTCTCGTGGCGGATCTTCTTAGGAGTGTAAGAGGGAGAACAGCGACATGGGATGCTTATACATGCTCAGTCAGAACGGGTCCACTGTCACTTCTACACACATCCCACCGACCAAAGCAAATTGCTGTCAGTGGCATGGGAATATATTCCCCACCATAGTAGAGACACTGCAAATCTCCATGTCAACGGCATGATATATTATTCTAACACAGGGAAGGAATAAAGGAGAATGTGGAAACAGTTTCTACAAACCAAGGATTTACTCCAAAGCCCACATTCTCATGGCATGGCTTTATCTATCTAAAAGGTGGTTGACAGCATTTATCTCATGGAGATCCAGTGAAGATAAAATGAGATAATTTATCTATATACTGCAGGGAATAATATCTGGCATTATGAACAATCAATGGTGGCTTTTATTATTGTTTTTCATGTTGTACTTTTATTATTTTTATATTATTAGCTCTTTCATGTCCTTTTGATTCATGTGAATTAATAGATTCTTGATCACTTGTTTACTCTTAATAAAAATCATCAAACAAATATATGTTAAACTGCTACTCTGATTTGGCCTTGCCCATGATTAACTAAATCTATCTGATTTTCATCTGCTTGCTTGCTTAGTTTTTGATCATCTGCATATTTGGATTCCTGGTAGCATCTGATTTCTTCTCTAAGTTTCCATGGTTAGTTTAATTTCTTACTGTAGCTTTGCCTTAGAATATATGAGTGAATTTTGATGGCATTTGATTAATTTCAATCTCTATTAAATCTGTTAATTTTGATTATTCACAACTTTCTGTCTCTCATAATCAAATTTTGTGTTTCCCTATCACTTATGCCTCTTTTCTATTGCAAGCCAAAGAAAACTTGATGCACACTGGCTTATGCAAAGCTGAGCTTACCTGAAAGTTCTAGAGGTAAGGATAAGTCTCAGGAATAGTTTGCTGCAGAATTTAGCTTCTCTCTCTTCCTCTTCCAGACATTCATCTTGTTGACCCAGCTCTATTATCATTTGGATAAAATACCTTCCTTTGGAAGCAAGGCAACCTTTGTAGCTCTGCACTAAATATTAGTAGTTAAGTTAGTCTTCCCTAGAAGTTTCTGATCAAATTTCATTGCCTATTATTAGTTTGACTGGGAGTAAGCCCACCTCTGAACTGATGATCATAGATTGGAAAGATATTCCAGTTGGGTTAAATCTTAAGTCACAGGCTCTAGGAACTGAGGACTGGCTCAGTCTTATCTGGGTTCATGGGCTAAACCTAGGGGAAGGGTGGGTGTCAAAAATCAACATTGGGAGACAAAAACAACAGCAACAGCAACAAAAGAAAACCATTTACTACATTCCCTACATTTTTATTTTTTCTGTTGTTGCTAAGGCATTCAATCTACACAGTGCTCACTAAAGTGAAAAATTTAGCGAAATGCAAGTAAGTGTATCTGTATAGACAGAGGTTCTGGGTTTTATGGCTTCCACTCTCCTCTCTATCTACTCCAAACCCCAACAAGAGACCAAATTGAATCACTGAGGTTGCCTACATCATTTATTCTATGGTACAGAAAATTTAGATTTTTGTCTTTGGGAGTTTATGGGCCTTATATGAAAGTGAAAGTTGCTCAGTTGCCTCGGACTCTGCAACCCCATGAACTATACACTCCATGGAATTTTCCAGGCCAGAATACTGGAGTGGGTAGCCTTTCCCTTCTCAAGGGGATCTTCCCAACCCAGAGATCGAACCCCAGTCTCATGCATTGCAGGAGGATTCTTTACCAACTGAGCTATTAGGGAAGCCCTATGAGCCTTAACGCTAAGTGAAAGTTGTTAATTTCTGCAGATTTTAAGTCTGGCAAATAACTCATTTTTGACTGCTAACAACAAGGACAAGATTGTAGAACATTGTTATTATTCCATGTCTGTTTCTCAAATAGTTCCTCTGACCTTCAGCTTTTAGTAGTTTACGGAAAATATCATCTTCCTCACCCCCCTGGTCCCCTTCACTACAATGAGCTAATTATATATCATGATCAACATTAATATCTATTATTGATGGTGATGATACTAATGTTAAGACACATGTGCCATGTTACGTGTTATTAAGCACTTTCTCATCTGTTTTAAAAATGCTAAACCTTGTGAAAATTCTGGAAGGCAAGTGTTATCAATTAGAAGTTGAGGTCTTGTTAAACTTTTAAAAAGTTGTATAAGGACCCAGAGCTTTAGATTATCTGAATTCACATTCAATAGTCTTCCCACTGATGCTACTCTATAGCTTTAAAAAACTTATCCTAGCCAGGCCCCTTAAGGAGAAGAAATAGAAGCTTATAGACATTTGAAAAAAATAATGATTAGTGGAATAAGAAACGTCCTCCCCCCAAAGCCCCAACAAAAGGAGTTTGTCTTTGAAATGGATTTTCTATGAACATGTTCTATCTTCAGGAGACAGAACTAATGAAACTATTTCAGAAAAGGCACAACACAAATGTACTTATATTTCAGAAGTTTGAAAGGATTATGTGGTGGATCTAAATCAATTACTTCACATTCTCTTCTTTTTATATTCACCACTAATGTACTGTTAGAACACATTGTACCTTAGGAATTTTACCATATATTAAAAATCATAGGTTTTGTAATTATTATATAATTCATCTTGAAAAGATATAATGCTAGATAATATATTATTACAATCATATATTATCTAGTCTTGCTTGACTAAACCAGAGCCAGTAAATCATTTTTAATACCATTTCTCTTCTGTACTTGAAAATGTTTCATTTGCTTAGTTCTCAATCTCTAGAATTGACATACTCAAGTGCTATTGTATATATATACAATATATATACCTTTTGTTGTTGTTTAGTCACTAAGTTGTGTCTGACTCTTTGTGACCCCATGGATTGAGCCTGCCAGCCTCTTCTGTCTGTGGGATTTTCCAGGCAAGAATACTGGAATGGGTTGCCATTTCCTTCTCCAGGGGATCTTCTCAGTTCATGGATGGAACCCAAGTCTCCTGCATTGGCAGATAGATTCTTTACCACTAAGCTACCAGGGAAGCCCATTTAAGACCATAGACTCTTCTTTATTCCAAGGATTATTTATTCTTTCTGGTAAATGGCTATAAATAACTACTAACTCCTGACTTAATTGTAGCATCATTGATTGAAAAATAACTTTGAAAATCACTCAGTGAAGTTACCTTCCAGAGGAATAGACTGCCTTCTGTGGGTAGTCGGATCCTTCACGTGTGTTTTATTTTGGGGACTGGGTTTACTTTTGAAAATTCAAAACTTTAGGGCTGCATATGCCTCATGTGTTTACTTATCCTGTTTGTCTATTCATTTTTAATTATTTATTGGTCTTCTGAACTACTTTATAATTTTTTGAATGTCCTTGGTTCCTCCCCTATTTTTATACTCAATACTTTGAGGCGAATATAATGTCTCATTAATATGTTAAATTTAGATTTGGAATTCAGGAAACTCAGTTCTTCACTTCAAGTACTATAATTCAAAGTATTATATTTACAATAAAAAATAGATATGCCAGCAAACATCTATTTCTCTGTGTCTAAAGCGAGACTTTCTCTTTTTTTTCTTTATTGCCTTTGTCCTTCCCTTGTCAGAGATGTAGCTTTTTCTTATAAAGAAGATATAAAAAATTATTTAAATGAGAACCTGCATGAGAATTCTTAATTTTGTTGTCTGAGTATGCATCTTGTGTAATTTTTTTTGTTACTATGTCTTTGGGGAGCTAAAAAGCTAGTTTTGAAAGGTTTTCAGAACTTCACGCTTTTCTGATACAAGTTGCAAGATGGATTGGCTACCTACAAGAATAGAAAAAGGGAACCTGATGAGAATTAGGATTGTCCATCAGTTGGAGGGACACATAGACCCAAGCTAAATAATGTGTATTATCAACATGTATGCTGTGCTATGCTAGGTTGCTTCAGTTGAGCCCAACCCTTTGTGACCCTATGGACTGTGGCCCATCAGGCTCCTCTGTCCATGGGATTCTCCAGGCAATGATACTGGAATGGGTTTGCATACCCACCTCCAGGGCATCTTCCTGACCCAGGGATTGAACCTGCACCTCTTATGTCTCCTACATTGGCTTTATGACTACGCCACCGAGGAAGCCCCATCAGCATGTACTCAGTTCAGTTCAGTCACTCAGTCGTGTCCAACTCTTTGTGACTCCATGAATTGCAGCATGCCAGGCCTCCCTGACCATCACCAACCCCTGGAGTTTACCCAAACTCATGTGCATTGTGTTGGTGATGCCATCCAACTGTCTCATCCTCTGCCGTCCCCTTCTCCTCCTGCCCTCAATCTTTCCCAGCATCAGGGTCTTTTCCAATGAGTCAGCTCTTTGCATCAGGTGGCCAAAGTATTGGAGTTTCAGCTTCAACATCAGTCCTACCAATGAACACCCAAGACTGATCTTATTTAGGATGGACTGGTTGGATCTCCTTGCAGTCCAAGAGACTCTCAAGAATATTCTCCAACACCACAGCTCAAGAGCATCAATTCTTCTGCACTCAGCTTTCTTTATAGTCCAACTCTCTCATCCTTACATGGCTACTGGAAAAACCATAGCCTTGACTAGACAGATCTTTGTTGACAAAGTAATGTCTCTGCTTTTTAATATGCTGTCTAAGTTGGTCATAACTTTCCTTCCAAGGAGTAAGCGTTTTAATCTCATGGCTGCAATCACCATCTGCAGTGATTTTGGAGCCCAGAAAAATAAAGTCAGCCACTGTTTCCACTGTTGGGTTAATTGCTCAGTTGGGTTGCAACCCCATGGACTATAGCCCTCTAGGATCCTCTGTCCACGGAATTCTCCAGGCAAGAATACTGGAGTGGATAAATTGTTTTCTCCTTCAGGGACTCTTCCTGACCCAGTGATCAAACCCAGGCTTTAAGCACTGCAGACAGATTCTTTACTCTCTGAGCCACCAGGTAAGCTATGCAACCACAATGAAAAAAAAAGAAGAAGAAGGAAATCCTACTATTTGTAATAGCCTGGACAAAACTTGAGGGAATTATGCCAGGTGAAATATGTCAAAGAGAGAAAGGTAAACACTATACAATCTCACTTAACATGTATAGTCTAAAAAAACAAATCAGGAAAACCCACAAACTCATAGAAAAAGAGACCAGATATGTGGTTACCAGAGGAAGAGAGTGGGGGGTGGGAGAGTTGAATGAAGGAAACCAAAAGGTGCACATTTTGAATTAAAAGAAATAAGTATGAGGAATGAAGTATACAATATGATGACTGTAGTTGATACTGATGGTAATATGGTATATTTGAAAGTTGCCAAGAGAATAAATTCCCAATGTTATGATGGCAAGGAAATAAGTTCTTGGTAACTCTATGAGAAGATGAATATTAACTGAACTGTTGTGGTAATCATTTCTTAATATATGCTTGTTAAGTCATTGTGCTATATAACACAAATGTATACAGAACTGTAAGTCAATTATGTTTCAGTAAAAGTGAAAAAAATATTTAGATAAGTGATAAACAGGGAGAGGAGCAGATCTTGTGTCACAACACAGATACAAATGGTGTGCAGAGACACAACTTCTCTTTCCACCCTTCAAAGCAGCACTTCTCATGACCGGTCTGTTTACCACCCTCCTGGTCTCTGGTCCAGCCTCCATCCCTTAGGCTTGGGTCAGGCACTTTGCTGTGTGTGTTCACTCCTGAATGGCTGTCCCTAACTGAGGACAGAGAATGGCAGGGTTAGCATTCTGTTATGGCATCAGGAACACCAGGAGACCTCCAATAACTGCCCTCTTTGCCCTAAACCCCCTTCAGTCTCTAGCTAATGCCTGCTTTCAGAACTTCATCACACAAGACCTCCAGCGCTTGAGGGCTGTCTGAAATGCAAACTGAACAAGTCACTTTCTCTGTTAGACCCTTCAGTTGATCCTACTTACCTATGAGATCAATGCTGAATACCTGGCCCTGGGCTCACCTTTTCATTAGCTGTGTTTTTGGTCTCACCTCTGTCCAGACTTGAATACTTTCAGCCACAACCACTAGTCTTGTCTAGAGGGGCTCTTCTCTCAAATGAGCTGTTTTTTCCTCAGCTCAGAAATAATTTCCCATACTACTCCCTGCCCCCAGTGTCTGCTGGAAAGCAGCAACTCATTCTTTGTGATTCAACTCATCCATCACCTCATTTTTTGACTCACTTATTCTTTTTATGTAGATATTCTTCCTTTTTCCTCTGTACTTCCAGTATTTTCATGACCCACCACTTATCCACACAGGAGATTTTCATGAAACTCAGAGACAGGACTGTGTTTTTCCTGCTTGCCATCATATCACCAGTGTTTTGCACAGGGCCTAGTACAAAGTAAGCTCTTAATACATTAAGATTGAATAAATAAGTACTGAACAAACAGTAAATGCTAACATGAGGCACTATTTGAATTAGTGCAAGCTGATAGTTTTCATTAATTTAAGTAAAAATAACATAAGTTGTGTTTTGTCTAAAATATCATGAATCCCAGATTGACTATAGTCTAAGAAAATTTAGGAAACTCTAGCCTAGATAGAAGAGTAGAGGCATGAGTTTGTGAGGCATTAGCCCTGCTTGGAGGTGAGGAATGAGTGATATGAAGTTGATGGACGATAGCCTAAAACTCAGCCCCCTGTCTACAGGTCCGTGATGTCTTTGAGGGCAGTGGCTATATCTGACCTGGTTTTTTGGACTCAGTGTCCGTCACAGCACCAACCACAAAGTTGGCATTGATCAGATATTTGTTGAAAGAGAAAAATCAAGAGCATCCACATTTCAATATTAGACATGACAAGCAAACCTTATATTTAACGAGTTTTGCTTTAATAGATAGCAGTCACCATCTGATTTCAGGGTTTGTCAGTCTCAACATACTTGATGAGGAGATAATAGCTCAAGATTATAACACACACTAGATTTGTTTCCTGGTGTAAGATTGATGGTCTGAGCTACTGCAATTAATCAGCTTTTAGCTTTTCTTAGTAAAAACAGTTTTCTCCTCCATCTGACCTGAGATTCTTTATGCCCCCAACCCAGTTTCTATCAATTCCTTTTTTCTTTTTACCTGTTATCACTTCCTGCCTATGAAATTCTTAAATGTGAACAAGCTTCCTGATCCCAAAAGAAATTTACAAAAAGTATATGGTTGGGCCAAAAATTAGGATCTTCATACCTACTGCTGAATTTTGTAGGTCCCCTTGGATTCTAGAATATTTGCAATTTATGCTAACCTGTTTAGACTTTGAGACATTACCTTGTCATAATTTACACATCTACATCCTCCTAACTTCAGGTTATCCAACTATTTTCAGCCATTATGTACCATGATTCTAATCAACCTCCAGATTTGATTAATGCCACACACTCTCTCTTCCAGCTTTCAGTGCAGAAGTTTCTTTGCTATGAATTTGTGGTCCACAGATGCTCATGATTTCAGATCTGGCAGAAGGAAAAAAGATTAGGTTCAGTGCTACACGCTCAAGACTCATCAAGGCCTTTGGCTGGGATGGATTCCCTTTGAATTCAAAACCATCACTCTCCTGCTACATTTGTGACTGGGCAAATAAACTTGCCTAGCTTTGGAACCAACATTCACAGACTCGTTGGCTCAATATTTACTTTCAAATAAGAACGTTTTCCTAAGATGACTCATTACTTTTCAGAGAAATAGATTCTTGGATGGAGTTCTTGGTAGTAAGATGGGGGTGAGTCCCAAAAATACTGGCCTATCTTCTTTGCGCCTTTGATTGCCATCTTGAAAACTTTTAGCTCTTACAGTTTAGTTAACATTTCTTAAGTGTCTCCCTTGAACCAGGTGCTGTGGATACCAAGGTCAATAAATCACAGTCTATACCTTGGGTCACATGTAGAGTCAGACAGGCAAATGTGGAATTTCAACACAGGATGGTGAGTATTCAACGACACAGGTGAGTAGAAGCTGGTATATAAACACAATGAAGAATTATTTTTGTGTAACCCAATGATTCTCAAAGTTTAATGTGCATCAGAGTGATTCAGAGGGCTGAAAGCCCTGTGGATCTCACCCTCAGATTGTCTGATTTAGCTAGTCTGGGGCTGGGCCCGAAAGTTTGCATTTCTGATGAATTCCTGGGTAATAGTGTTGCTGCTGGTGCAGGGACCTGGCTTGACGTAACAGTGGCCTCTCCTTATGAGCTCTGAGAAAGGCTTTCTGGAAGAGAGGATGTCAAACAAGTTGAAAAAGATAAATGAAATGGAGAAATCCTAAGAAAGGAAAGAGCAGGTACAAAGGCACGGGAATGCACAGGGCACAAATTCTTCTGGAAAATACAAAGAACAGGAGATGAGGCAGGGGCCTTTGGAGTAAGACAAATTAAATAAATCAATGAGCTATGGGACCTTTTTCCCTGGCATCCAGTGCTGGAGTAGGCACTGTAACATTTCAAATCTGTACAACCTGTAAAGAATCACACAAATGCCAAAAATTATGGGTAATTCTTCCCTCCTGGGCCACACTCAGAGACAGGTCTTATTTAATGTATCTCTGAAAGGCAAGACTTTGTAAGAATATTTTAAGCAGGTTGGAAAACTTGGATGTACAATGATTACAGGCTACATGAAAATGATGTAAAAACAACAATATTTTGTACAGTACTTGTCAGAAACAGAGATTTGAAAATGCTGTTCGGTAGAATTTAAGAAGTCTGCTTTATTAAGTGTCAATATGAGACTTACATTTACTTTTGTTTGCCATTTCTAGTTATAACATCAAATTCTTCTAAATTTTTTGGCTTAAATTTGTGCAATTAATTTATACATAAATAAAATTAGAGTTTCCATTTATATAAAGAGGAAAAAATTCTGATACTATTAATGGAATAATAGTTTTTGTTCCATAAACTTTCAGCTTTTATTTGTATTAATATTTTTAATAATAAAATAAATTGCACAGAAGGCATATACAGAGTCAAGCGAAAGTGAAAGCTCAGTCTTGTCCCACTCTTTGTGATTCCACGGACTGTATAGTCCATGGAACTCTCCAGGCCAGAATACTGGAGTGGGTAGCCTTTCCCTTCTCCAGGAGATCTTCCTGACCCAGGAATTGAACCAGGGTCTCCTGCATTGCAGGTGGATTCTTTACCAATTGAGCTATCTGGGAAGCCCTGTACAGAGTAGGCATAGTTTAAAGAATATTAATTTTATGAATAACATTATCCATTTTAGAACATTAGTAGAATCTTTGAGACATCCGATATATCTCTCCCCAATTATATCCCCTTCATCTCTCCCAAAGGTAACCCCTGGCCTTACATTTATTTAATAATTTCCTTTGTTTTTACCATGGCTTCCCAGGTAGCTCAGAGGTAAGAAAATCTGCCTGCCAATGCAAGAGACTCCAGAGACATGGGTTTGATTTCTGGGTTGGGAAGATCCCCTGGAGGAAGGGGAAATTGCAGCCTACTCCAGTGTTCTTGCCTGGAGAATCCCAAGGACAGAGGAATCTGGTGGGGTACAGTCCACAGGGTTGCAGAGAAGGACACAGCTGAACACCTGGCCACACATGTTTATTATCGCTTTGCTGAATTTGTACTTAGAAACTATTTCTGCCTTTTGAAATGTGAACAAATGGAACTTTATGTGTTCTTAGGTCCTTTGTGGAGAAGGCAATGGCACCCCACTCCAGTACTCTTGCCTGGACGGCGGAGCCTGGTAGGCTGCAGTCCATGGGGTCGCTAAGAGTCGGACACGACTGGGCGACTTCACTTTCATGCATTGGAGAAGGACATGGCAGCCCACTCCAGTGTTCTTGCCTGGAGAATCCCAGGGACGCGGGAGCCTGGTGGGCTGCCGTCTGTGGGGTCGCACAGGGTCGGACACGAATGAAGCGACGTAGCCACCAGCAGCAGCACCAGGTCCTTTGTATGTTTTGCTTTACATAATGCTGATCAGAATTGGCTGTGTAGACATGGAGCCACAGGTCATTCAATTTCATGGCTATAGAATATTTCATTGTTTGGATAATTACAGAGTAACTGCCTACCTACCTTTAACAATATTAGGTGGTTTACAGTTATGTGGGTTTTTCATCACAGACATGGATATTATGAGCATTAAGTGTGCCTCGCTGACTTTCAGGGAGTGTAGATGTTTAGATTTATTAGGTAATATTAATTTCTTTTTGAAGTCATTTGTTATAAATTTTTCATTTTCTTTGAAAGTATCCTTTGGTAGATTTTTAATTTCTTCATCAAATCAGAAAGGTGTTATTCATTGTTTTTTAATTGGCATTTTCCTGGTTAATAATGAAGTAGATAATTTACATTTATATCTTTATTCATCTTTTGTCGTCTTTGAAATCTTTTCCCACATCTTTTGGTTGACCATTTTTTGATTCACAGTTACTTATATCTGTTCCAAGTATCTTCTCTCAATTGTAGTTACTTTATATATTTTCTTTTGATAAATAGACTTTCTCATATTTTATACAGTTGAAGAAAGAAAACTCTTTCTTTACAGTTTATGATTTTTAATCACAAGCCCCCAACTATTTTAGCTTTCCTTCTAAACATTTTTTAGATATCATATTTTTCCCTTCACTTTTTTCCCCTCCACTTTTAAGTATTCATTGCATTTGGAAGTTTTGTATATATGCGTATGTGTGTGTGTGGATATATGATACAAAGATCTATTAACATATTTATGGGTGATCAGTTGTTTCTATACTATACCAATTGTTTCTAATTTTGGCCTAATTTACATATACCTGCTTTTCAGTTTTTTTGATGAATTTGTATGCTACCACCACTCTTTTTCAGTTATTATAGTTTTAGAGTGAAGTGATATTGTTTAAGGCAATTCTTATTTCTGGCTATTTTCCAAGAATGTATTTGGTATTTTAGACTCTTTTGTCTTCCACCTACATTTTAGAGTTTGGCTTTTCAAGTCTTATTAAAATCAGGTTGCAGTTGTGTTGAGGATTTCTTGGAACCAATAGATAACTTGGAGAAAATTGGTATTTTTCTAATATTGAGTTTTCACAACTATGAACATAATATATTTTTCTATTTGTTTAGCTTTTAAAATACCTTTAAATTAGGTTTTATAAATTTTGCAATGTGTGTGTCTTTTTTTGTGTTTATTCTTAGGTTCCTTATCTTTTGTTGCAACAATATATGTTATCTTTTTAAATTCAATTTTGAGAAATTTATTGTTAGTGGACACAACTGCAATAGACTTTTCTACTTTAATTTTATATCTGGAAAATTTCTTAAACTATTTTTACTTATTCTGATTATTTATTGATAAAGCTGCAAGATGCTCACTTTAAACTTAGTTATCACTTATCAAGTGTACCAATTAGGACAACCTTAGCTGCTAAAACAACTTCAAAATTTAAAGATGGGTGTTTATTCCTTGCTTTTGTGACAGTTCTGTTTGCTAGTTGTGATGATGGATATTTGGCACATACTCATTAACTGCAATTTTGTGGGTCTTGATAAACTCAGGGTCAGCCAATTTAGTAAGCAGATGGAGAAAGACAATGCATAAATCACAAGACCGGCTTTTGCGGTTCAAATATGGAAATATGCACATTTCTTTCTGTCTCAATCTAATGACAAGAATTCTGTCACATGATCACATCCAGCAGCAAGAGACACTGCAGAAATAATCTCACTCTGCTGGGACAAGCAGAAACCAAGGATGCTGAAAAGCCAGATTGGTGTCTGGCACAGTAATTTAGGGAAGTAAATTTCTATTATTAGTTTGCTTTTTCTGTTTATTTAGAAATTCATATTATTTTCTTCTCTTAATATGCTAATTTAAAAAATTACTCTAATGCACTCTAATATTGAAAGCAATTTTATATTTATGGGTTAAGCCCTCTTAGATATATTGTATTTAATTTTTGTTTCAATAGAAAAGCACTTCTGCATTTTATCTGCTAATGCTTTGTTTGGAATTTTTGTTGTCTATATTTAGAAGTGAATCTGGACAATAAGATTCCTTTCTCAATAATATGTGTTTGGTTTCATTACCAAGGATGAAGTAGACTCACAAAATAATCGGAAGATTGTTTCATCTCATTTTGCTTACAATGGAGTTTATCTAATTTTTGAGTTATCTATTCCTTGACTATGAGGCAGAATTCATAAGATTTTTGAATGTGTGGTAGAACTTATCAATAAAAGTCTCTAGGCCTACTTCTTCTTGTGTCACAATTTGAGTTCTATAGTTTTTCCAGAAATTAATTAATTTCATCTAAGCCTTTGCTTTTGTTGGCAAAATGTTTCTTATGATGAATTCTCCTTGATTTTTTCAAACTCTGCTGTGTTTGTACTTACAGCTTTCTTGCAAATCTTACATTTTTTCTCACTTCCTGTCTGTATAGCTCTTATCTCTTTTTAAAAATAATTCTTCTGGAAGCTTATTTTATTTTTAAAAGAATACACTTTTATACATGTTTTCTCGTGCTTGATTTTCTTTTTTCTAATACACTAATTTTGGCTCATATTTTTTCTTCTTTTTGCTATCTTTGAATTTCTTCTTGCTATCTTCAGTTTGTTCTTCCTTTTTAATTTGGATTTTTTTTAGTTCATTACTTTTAACTATCGTTTTTAACATAGAAATCTTTGCCAAACTTGGGGTTATAGAGATATTTTATATCAGCTTTTGAAGATTTTCTTACTTTTCATAGTATTTAAGTCTACAATCCAGCAGGAATACATTTTTTATTATGATGTAGAGTGAAATTTAAAATTTACCCTCTTCCATATGAATATCTGGGCTTCCCTGATAGCTCAGTTGGTAAAGAATCTGCCTGCAACACAGGATACCCTGGTTTGATTCCTGGGTCAAGAAGATCTCCTGGAGAAGGGATAGGCTACCCACTCTAGTACTCTTGAATTTCCCTTGTGGCTCAGCTGGTAAAGAATCCGCCTGCAATGTGGGAGACCTGGGTTCAATCCCTGGCTTGGAAAGATCTTCTGGAGAAGAGAAAGTCTACCCACTCCAATATTCTGGCCTGCAGGATTTGTATAGCCCATGGGGTCCCAAAGAGTCGGACATAACTGAATGACTTTCACTTTCACTATATTCATATAGTGATAACTGGATATGAATATGAATATCCAGTTAAACAAAAAAAAATTATGTTTAAGCTTGTCTTTTCTTTACTCTCCTATAGTACCACTTTTTCCATTAAAATATAGTTCTCCCTCTAAACTCACTTTTTCATTCCGTTTCTGTTTGTATTTCTTCACACCAAATCATTTTAATGAATATATCTTTACAAGAAGATTTTCTATCTAGTAGAGTAAGTTATCCAAATCAATTTTTCCTCAAGACATTTGGGCTCCAAGACCCGCTGGAATTTTTTAAAAATGTTAAAAAAGAAGTCTATCAGGTTTTATGAAAAATATTCAAGAGGGTTTTAAAAAATCTAGGTAAAATTACATACAGTAAAATTCATAAATCTCAAGCATACCATCAATGAGTTTTGACAAATGTATTCACTCTGATTATTATTATAACCAAGACCCCAAACCTTCTTTCACCTCAGAAACATCCCTCATGGATTTTTCTAGTCCTGCTGCCTGGAAACTGCTACCGCCTCAGTTATAGGTTCATTACTGAATGTCTCCTGAAATGTCAGCTATTTTTTTAATATAGAAAGGAGACAGATTGCTTGTGCGCCTTGGCATATTCAGGGTTTGATTTTCAGCAGCTCTTAGACTCTCCATTTGCCTGAGACATTCGAAGGATTTATGACTCACAGGTAGAAAGGCTGAGAAAGTACTTTGCTTAGACCGTACCTTTCTTTACTAAGGCTCAAAGGCTTACCTTTCCATGGAAGCTTCCACCTTAGAAGCCTCCCGGAACTCCTTACCCTCCCTTGCCCAACCTGTAGGGCTGGGCGTGATCCTCCTCCCTCTCCAAGGACAGTCTTTGTAGAACTCTGGTTTGTCTTAAATAGCTCACATCTATATCCCCTGCTGTTTTCCCACCTTCTTTGTAAATTAAAAACTAGGATTCCCTAATGGCTCAGGCCAAACAGAATCTGTCTGCAATGCAGGAGACCAGGATTTGACCCCTGGCTTAGGAAGATCCCCTGGAGAAGAGAATGGCAACTGCTCCAGTATTCTTGCCCGGAAAGTCCCAAGGACAGAGAAGCCTGGTGGGCTACGGTGCATGGAGTCGCAGAATCAGTCATGTTCACGTTCACATATCCCTTGCTGTTTATATCCTCATTGTTCCACTCTTTGTAAACTGAAGCAGACCCTCAGTAAAATCTTTGGTATATTTTGATTTTTATTATGCTTTGTAGCTTTGCTGGCAGCTAATTTAATACTTTGCTAAAAGACCCTAGATATGGTGAGATGAACATGTTTTGACTTCCAGAGTAATTATTTGAATATTTAGAGTAGTAGAAATAGATATAAATATATGTATCAGATCTATTTATATTTCTCTATTTATGGCCCTATAAAAATTATGTTCTATGGAACTCTGCTTAATGTTATGTGGCAGCCTAGATGGGAAAGGGACCTGGGGGAGAGTGGATGCATGTATATGTATTGCTGAGTCCCTTCCCTGCTCACCTGAAACTATCACAACATTGTTAATTGGCTATACCACATACAAAATAAAACGTTTTTAAAAATGTGTACTATTGATCAATATGACACAAGTGTGACAATTTTTGCTGGCTTTATTTTATATAAAATAAAGCATTCCCTTCAACTTAAATATTAGAGGCCTGGAAGATATGATATTTTTAAAGGAATGTTTTAAGATGTAATAAGTGAACAGGGGATCAAAGACATGAGCTCTAACCTTCACTTCCAGAGAGTCTATGTACCTGACATGTGAGTGAAAATTTCAACACATGAACCAATTACACATAAAACTTTCCCCAGCATGTTCTTTCTCTTCCTTACAACAGAGAGCTCAAACAAAACTTAAGCAGAATTTTCTAGCGTAGAAAAGGATATTTATTATATTGAAAGTAGAGACTAATTGCTTCTATTATTGCTATTGGAGACAGAAAAAGGAAATAAATTAGAACAATTTGGGAACAAGAGGAAATAAAAGGAAGAAGACATGGTATGTAAAGTCTGGAACAGGTTACAGAATGTGGAAATGAGACTTAATATTTTGATCAGCTGGAAGAGATACACACACATATGTATACATATATACATACATACAATATATACACATACAATATATATCTTTGGTAAATTCCAGGGACCAGAAAAGATTAATTAATTAAATTAATTAATAAATTAATACCAGAAATTGGTATTAATTTTAAGTCAGATGATTTCAATTCCAAAAAGCAAGAAATTCTCATATAGTGAATGTAGCATAGGATCCTGGAATATGCATGTTTAACAAAATTACAAGATAAGTCTGATAAAAATAGTCACAAGCCAAATGTTGATAAATAGACCTTCTGTGTGTTGCAGAGTGCTGGGCGAGGGAGCAGTTGCTTTCACTTGTTTAAGAGACTAAAAGTAGTTTTTGTTCTTTTAGAGGTTGCAAGGCAAGCACAAGGAGGGAGAGAGAGAGATCTGAGCAAGAGAGAGATTGAGAGAGAGAAAGTTTGCCTTTCATTCCCACAGTATATCATGTTCCACGATAATCTTCTAAAGCCCACATTTTGGTACCTATGATGGCTGTTGATTGTGGAAGCTAAGGGAAGTGGCAATTCCTGTTCTCCAAGCCATTTGATATTCTATCTTGTTCTGCTACAGATCTCTTTTGATACTGGCGCAAAGAAAAATCAGATCCGTAATGTATACTGAGCCCTGTAAAAGACATCACCAATGAGTTGAAGCTGTGACAGGTGCATGCTTCTTTTACCTCCATATCAAATATATTTCAAACACGGAAGTTGAAAGGAATAATATACTGCATGTAACATCAATTTTAGTAGCTTATAGATAGTCTTCTTCTTTTCTTATCCTATATCCATCACTCACAAAACAAACTCTCTCTCTTAAACCTGTCTTTGGCTTTAAGCATCAAGCAACTTGAGGGAGAAATTATAAACTTTGTTATGTCATTGTTTAATATGCTAATCTGGACTGTTATTTTCCCTTAATATATCAGAAGGAGAATCACATCTGTTAATGCAGATGGCTGAAGACAGAGCAGAACCCAAATGCTCACACACCACCCTGCAGTCACTCAATTACTCTTCTGGAAGTAAAAGCAAAATAACTTGCTGGTATAAATGTGGGAATGAAAAGATATGTGTAAGTTTTGAATGATCATATTCACATAAGATAAATTAAAATAATTTGGTTTCCCATTTTAATATGACAATAAGGGGAGAAAGAGAAGTTGATAACAAACAGTATATCTCTCCTTTGGCAAATGATGTATTTTCACCACTTGATAACACAATAGCTAAAGATATGAGAGAGCCCAAGACACTCAACAATGATTATGTGGTCCAAACTATGTTAAAAACTTCAGCTTGAAGGGGAATGCTGTAATAGACAGGTAAAAGGGGAATAACATGTTTAGTCCATCCAAACCACCTCTGCCTAGCTGAAAGCTTCAA